>NW_027223753.1:14424537-15162037 GCF_028538775.1 Myotis yumanensis | reverse complement strand
AGAGGAAGGGAGAGGGAGAGAGAGAGAAACATCAATGAGAGAGAATCATCGATCGGCTGCCTCCTGTATGCCCCGCACTGGGGACCGAGCCCGCAACACGGGCACGTGCCCTGCCCTCCTGGTTCATAGGTCCATGCTCAACCACTGAGCCATGCGGGCCGGGCAACAGTGCAACTAATGATTAAAAAACAAAAAAACAAGCTGGCACATTAAAAGCCAATTACAGAATGTCAACGCTGGCTTTGGAGCATCAAAAGGTCTCTTTCTTAATGAAGTTCCAGTCTTGCCCCTCTTCCAACTTTCCTTTTAAAACACAAGAAGGGGAAAGAGCCGACCTACATGACAAACCACAGACTGTGTCTCAGACCCAACCCATCTCCTCACGGGCCGTTCTGCACCCCAACAACCTGCAGGCCCTCACCCCGGCGGAGACCCTTCCCACCCCTCCGGCTCTCCACGGGGTGTGCACTTCCGACGGGAGCGGAGGACGGGGACAAATGGGCTCCAGCACGAGCCTGTAAGTCGGGGCCCTGAGGACCGACTACGGGGAGGTCCCCGCTAAGGGGAACCCTTTCCGAGGACTTCCAGAGCGAAACCAGCCCGGGGAGGGAACGAGCGGGAAGGAGGAGACCCACCCCGCGCCCGCGCTTCCCTCCACACGCGCGCCTGCTCTGTTGTTGTCCCCTCCGGCCTCGAGACTCTCCGGTTCAGACATTCTAACGGCACGTTATCTTTGGTTCCCCTCCCCGAAGGGATATCAAATTGGGCGGGGGCTCCAGCGAACTCCGACCCGGCGCTTTCGAGACGGGCGAGGGAAGTGGGTGGGGGGAGGGGGTGGGGGCGCCAGCTTCCCCCATTGAAGACGCTCGGCGCGGTTCCCGGTCGTCTCTAACACGCTCTCCGGGGGCGATACCCCAAAACGTGCCTCTCCGGGATCCGCCGCCGCCAGTCACCTCGGGGCTTCCCTCCGGCCTCCCTCTGGGAACTTCCTCCTCGCGGCTCCACTAGGCCCCAGAACCCGGCGGCGCGCAAGGATTAGCCTGCAGGCCCCGCCAGGTAGACAGGCGGACGGCGAGGTACCGTTCGGGCCAATTACCGCCGCCATTTTCCGGCGACCGTCGCCGCCGCGTAGGGGGGACGATCCCGAAGGAGGAGACTGCGCAGGGGCGCACCGGTCTCCGCCGCAAGGAAGGGGGTGCCCTCCGCTGGCACCGAGGACCTTCAGAATCTTCGATGCCTCCCCTCCGTGGCCGCCCCGCCCCGAATTTAGGCCTCTTGCCGGGCCTTCGTGGTAAGGCCCTCAGCTCACCACAGATCCCCGCGCTTCTACTTACGCGGAAGAATCCCGCGTCCATCTTGCTGCCTCGCTCGGAGATCGCTCCCTACCCCAAGATGCACCGCGCCGCCGCGACGGAGGGCGGGACCGACTGAGAGAGCGGAGCGCCGGGACGCAGAGCGCGCCGCTCCACTCGCCCCTCCAGTGCACACGAGGCCGCGCTTGCTCAGTGCGGGGAGCTCCCGCCTAAGGTGCGCACGCGCGCAGGGGGCGGGCTGCTGCCGGGCTCCGCGGCTCCCCAGCATCCAATCGGGGATGAGAGCCTCGCGACCGCAACCAATGGGAGCAAGAGAAAGTCCCCGCCCTACAAATCCTTTTGTGGCGCGTGATCTGCGGCGTTCGCGCAGTGTGACTTGACTCCTCCTCCGACCCGTAGTGTGGGAGGCCTCCTGCCCGGGGGGTTCCAGGGAGTAATTTTAGAGAAAGGCTGTTACCTCAGAGTGACGCTAGGAAGAGGCGGCGCGTACGCAGAAGAGGAGCCTGCGGCCTCCTCCGTCATGACAAAAGTTGTCATTGTACCGCTTTTACGAGTTCACCCGTTTTTAAGATCGGCTCCAAAAAAGTAGTCGAGCTCTGTAGTACAGTGGAACCTGCGTTCCGACCCAGTTCCAGGGGCTTTCCCCTGTCTCCACACAACTCTGGTTTTCTGGAAGAAGCTGGAAACGTCCTTTAGATGAGTTTCGGTTTTGATTTCCGGGGAACCACGCTAACGGGCAGGAAGTTGGCAAGCGCCGTGGCCCTCGGGCGGCGAGTTGGGCCGGGCATCCCGGTCGGGCCCGGTTCGGCCTCCTCCGGGCCCCGCTCTGGCTGCGAGGGCCTGAGGCATTGGGTGCATTTTGCCAGAATTCCACCAAGTGCTTTCTTTTATCCCGGGGGAAAGCACGTGTCCCTTCTCTGGCCATCTTTTTTTAAGGATCACACCCCTCACCCTCCCACACAAACGCCCGGCTCCCTTTCCTGCCTTTTCCTCGCCGCACTTCACACACCTGGAACCATCCACCTCCAGCCCTGACTCCCTCCCGAACCCCACCTCCGCACAGGCACCTTCCCGCTTGGTGTTTCCACTTGGAGAGATGATGGCACCAACACCCTGAGCAGAAGCTGAACCCCCGGTTCCTCCCGGCGTCTTTCGGTCTCTCTCCTTTATTTGGGACACAGCCTTGGTGTCATTCTTGCCTCGTCTTTCTCTTAGATCCCACTTCCAAACCATCCAGAAACCCACGCTGCTGTTCAGGGCACTGTCTCCTGCCTGCATTTCTGCACTGGCCTCCATCTGATCTGTTTTTTTGTTTTGTTTTTAAATATGTTTTTATTGATTTTTAGAGAGAGGGGGGAAAGGAGAGGGAGAGAGAAACATCAGATGGAGAAACATGGATCAGCTGCCCCCTACTAGGAATCAAACCTGAAACCTGGGCCTGGGCCCTGGTCAGGAATCGAACCCGAGCCCTCCTGGTGCATGGGACCGCACCTGCTAGGGCCACACCTATTCCTAATGCCGCAGTCAGAGCGACCCTATCAGAAAACCTTAGACATGTCACTCTTGAGCTCAAAACCTCCTGATAGCGCCTCATTTTCTCAGCCGAAGTCAAAATACGCCCGGGTGCACCCCTTCCCGCACGTCTTTGACTTCATCTCCCAGCACCCTGACACGATTCCCTGAGCTTCCTAAGCTTGCTCCTTCCTCAGAACCTTCGTGCTGGTCATAACTTCTGCCTAGAATGCTCTACCCCTAGGTATCTGCTTGGCAAATGTCAAGTTTTTACTCCGATGCCACCTACTCAGTGAGGCCTACCCTGGCTGCCCGGTTGGAAGATGCTCACACCCCCCTTTCTATACCCCTGACGCCTCTTAATCTACTCTGTCTTTGCCATAGCATTATCGCCTAATATGCGTTTACCTATTTTTGTTTGTTTGTTTACCTGTTTTTAATGTTTGTTTACTGCCTGTTCTCCACCCTACTGTGTAAGCTCCCTAAAGGCAGGGCTTTTTGTCTTTTTTGTTCTCTGATGTGTCCCTAGCACCTAGAAGAGGGTCTGGTGCGTAGCATAGGCCCCATAGAATGTGCTGACTGAATGAAAATTTGGCAGCAGGTCAAAGCCGGGGAGGTGACTGGCTTCCGCAGAACAAGCCCCTTGGCCAGATGGAATGATGAAATCACCGACCCCCACATCTCTCTGTTCTCTGTGGTTCTGATCCATCATTCTGCTGTGTCCTTCCTTCACTCTCTGTTCTTTTGCTGCCAATGCTGTACGTGCTGGTTTTCCTTGCTGGTTCTATAATTGACTCTTTTCTGTTTTCTTTTGACAAAGGTGATCGTTATCTCTTGGTTTCAACTACTATTTCATCTCCCAAATCTGTATATCTAAAGCACAGATCTTGCCCTGACTGGTTTGGCCCAGTGGATAGAGCGTCGGCCTGTGGACAGAAGGGTCCCAGGTTCGATTGCGGTCAAGGGCATGTACCTTGGTTGCAGGCACATCCCCAGTAGGGGGTGTGCAGGAGGCAGCTGATCGATGTTTCTCTCTCATCGATGTTTCTAACTATCCCTCTACCTTCCTCTCTGTAAAAAACCAATAAAATATATTGAAAAAAATAAATAAATAAAGCATAGGTCCGCCCCAGAGCTATATTTTAACTTCCCGCTGACACTCACTTGGATGTCCCCCTGTAGGCACCTGAAACTCAACATGTCCCCAAACCAGTGTAACTTTCTCCACTTGCCTCAACCCTGTTTCTCAATGAATGAGCCCACCTTTCTCCCTGTGGTTATTCTTTTCTCCTCCTCAAAATCTACAACCACCAAATCTTGCCTTTTTGGCCTCTCTTAATACTTGATACTTTGTAAATATGTCAAAGTATCTGCTTGGCAAATGTCAAGTTTTTACTCCAATGTCACCTACTCAATGAGGCCTACCCTGGCTGTCTAAGGTTTTCTAATAGGGTCACTCTGACTGCCCTATTACCTCTAATTTAGGCAAAATAGATTATTGTCTGAGTCAATGCAACAACCTCTAAACCATTTTCCCAGAAAGGGTTGATGTCTCCACCCTATATCCAGAGTGATTATCTAAGATAATCCTGATCCTTTCACTTCCCAGTTTAAAATCCTTCCGTTTAAATTCCCCATTGTCATTCAGAGGAAGCCCAAACTGGTGCAGCGATTATGGAAAACTATGGAGTTTTCTCAAAATAGAACTGCCATTTTACCCAGTGATCCCACTTCTAGGAATATGTCCTAAGAATCCCGAAACACCAATCAGAAAGAATATATGCACTCCTATGTTCATAGCAGTGCTATTTATAATAGTTAAGGTCTAGAAACAGCCTAGTAGATGAGTGGATAAAAAAATGTGTGTTTATACAAGGGAATACTATGTAACTGTGAAAAAGAAGAAATCTCTTACCCCCTTTTAATTTTTTTTATATATTTTTATTGACTTCAGAGAGGATAGGAGAGGGAGAGAGAGATTAATGAGAATCATCGATTGGCTGCCTCCTGCCCTCTCCACACCAGGGATTGAGCCCACAACCCCAGGCATGTGCCCTGACCAGGAATTGAACCGTGACCTCCTGGTTCATTGGTCAACCCTCAACTACTGAGCCATGCTGGCTAGGCTCTCTTACCCTTTGAGACAGCATGGATGGAACTTGGAGAGAATTATGCTAAGCGAAATCAGCCAGTCAGAGAAAGACAAGCATCACATTATCTCACTCATGGGGAATCTAATAAACAAAATAGATTCAGAGACATAGAAGCATGGAATAGACTGACAAATCTTAGAGGAAAGGGAGGTGGGGCAGGGAGAGATGAACTAAATTTATATGCATATATACATAATCATGGACACAGACAATAGTGCAGTGAAGGTGGGGGTGGGGGGGACCTGGGAGGGGTGTGCAGGGCGAAGAGGATCAATGGGAAAAAAGAGGGACATATGTAATATTTGTCAACAATAAAGATTTAGCCCTAGCTGGTTTGGCTCAGTGGATAGAGCATCAGCCTGCAGACTAAAGGGTCCTGGGTTCGATTCTGGTCAAGGGCACATGCCCAGGTTGGGGGCTCAATCCCCAGTAGGGGGCATGCAGGAGGCAGCCGATCAATGATTCTCTGTCATCACTAATGTTTCTATATATCTTTCCCTCTGAAATCAATAAAAATATATTAAAAAATAAAGATTTTAAAAAATTTGTTGAATAAATGTATAAGAGTTTAAGGCTTGCCCTGGCTGGTGTGGCTCAGTGGTTGAGCGCCGACCTATGAACCAGGAGGTCACGGGTTCGATTCCCAGTCAGGGCACAAGCCCAGGTTGTGGGCTTGATCCCCAGTGTGGGGTGTGCAGGAGGCAGCCGATCCATGATTCTCTCTCATCATGGATGTTTCTGTCTCTCTATCCTCCTCCCTTCCTTTCTGAAATCAATAAAAAAGAAATATTTTTTTTAAAAAAAAGAGTTTAAGGCTCAGTCACCAAAGGCAATCCTACCAGTGAGTGAATCTATTCTTTGAAGTGTTATAACCACTGATTCTATCAAAAAGAGTCCACATTGAAAAATCTGCTGAGGCAGCTTTTTCCCTACTGAAAATCACCCCTACTGGATGTTAGGTGGAAAGGGGGTCCAGGAGCTGATGCATGCCTCCGCCAGGCAGATGGTGACATAGATACTGGGCCCTTCCTAGAATCCGTAGCAGGCGAGTGCACCAGGTAAATGGTGACGCAGATACCGGTCCCGCCCTGAAATTCCTAACAGGTCAGCTACCAGACAGATGAGGACACCTGGAAACTGTGACGACCCCCGCGGCGGGAACTCCCACAGCTCACGCTCCCCCGCCCTCACTGAACAGCTGTATAAAAAAAGCGCTCCCCTCCCTGTTGGTGCGGATCCACATGTCCTGCCTTTGGGGTTCGTGGGTCGCCCAGGGATGCAGAATAAAACCTCTCCTTCCTTTTCTGATCAACTCTCTTTATTTCCTACGCCGCCTCCTGAGCCACCTAACCTAACACTGAAAATATAACAGGTACAGTTTTTGTAATTTTCTCATCACTTTTAGGTTTTGCTATCATCTCCACTTTTGATTCTATCATTTGCCTCATCCTTTTAGCTCTTCTTTTGTGCTTCCTAGGTAAAATGTAATTAACAACCTTTGTAAAATACCTAAAAAACAAAAGCACAAATTTCCCAAACAAGCTATGGACTAAAATAGTCCAATACTTGAGAAAAAGCTGATTCAGTTTGCTCTGCAAGGTGTCTTTGAGCATATCAGAGAGTATCTTCATTATCTATTGCTTAATAACAAATTACATCTGCCTGGCTGGTGTGGCTCAGTGTTTGAGTGTAGACCCCTGAACCAGGAGGTTACTGAAAGGGCGAGGGCTAGGCCCTCCACCTTGCCCCAGGGTAAGGGCTAGGCCCTCCACCTTGCCCCAGGGTAAGGGCTACGCCCTCCACCTTGCCCCAGGGTAAGGGCTACGCCCTCCATCTTGCCCCAGGGTAAATGCTCCATCTTACCTTGGCCACGTGCTTGGCAAGGAGCTTCTTCCCGGAAGTCTAAGCCTCTGCTAGCCACACCCAGGAACAAGACACCGACTTGCTCCTGGCCAATCGGCAGAGCACAGTCCTTTCTCCTCCCCTTACTCCAACCCCCACTATAAAACCCGCCTCCACACAGAGTTATCTCTCTCTCTGCTTCCTGCCGCTGCTTCGGCAAGATGGGGGAGCCGAGCTAGCTCGAATAAAGACTCTTATGCTTTTGCATCGGACATGGCTGGCTCCCTGATGTGGTTTCTTGGGGATCCTGAAATCTGGGCATAACAGTTACCAGTTCGATTCCTGGTTAGGGCACATGCCCAGGTTTCAGTCTCAATCCCCAGTGGGGGGCATGCAGGAGGCAGCTGATTGATGTTTCTCTCTCATCAATGTTTCTATCTATCTTTCTCCCTTCCTCTCTCTCTAAAATCAATAAAAACATGTTTTTTAAAAAAACACTCCAAAAGTTAGCAACTTAAAACAATAAAAACTTGTTATCTCATACCGCTTCTGTGCAGTAAGAATCTAGAGTGGCTTATTTGGGTGGTTCTGATTCAACGTCTCTCAAGAGGATGTAGTCAGGACGTTGGCCTAGACTGCAGTCAACTGCAAATGGAAGATTATGGGGAGCCAATATAGGGTTAAGCCTCGGACTGACCTGTTGGCAAAGTCACAAACAGGTCTTCCGAGTCTTAAACAACCCAATCCGAAAGGTGGCCGCTGATTTACATGTGCTATCATTTAAAAAATAAAAAAGGGGGGATTTGCCGGAAGCCGGTCCATCCTTGCTGCTTGACCCAGTCACAGCAGGGAAGAAACATCTGCATAGCATATGTTTCAAGGGACCTGGCGTATATGGCATACTGTTCTTAGTATGTTTGCTCCCCTTCTCAGCGCTATGTATTTTAACCAAGGTCACCTCTCCAAGAAAGGTTGTTTCCCCAGGGATTTTTTCCTGGAGTTAGGGATTAACAGGACTAAGGAAGGGAATAAAACCCCTTAACTAAGTGCCAGGTGGGTAATTAATCACTTCAACTACGAACAATCACGCTTAAGCTACATAATCTTTATTTAGGATAATCTCCTTCAGTTACTTCCTTGTAGCTTAACAGAACAATAGAGTAGTGGCCTTGGAATGGAGATAACAAACGCCCTAACCTTTGGAATAGAATGGATAGGATTAAAATCAACTGGTATAAATACAGATGTAATCTACACTAATAAAAGACAAAGATGCTAATTGACCATACCTTTGCTACGCCCAAGCCACGCCCACCAGCCAATCAGAGCAACTATATGCAAATTAACCCAACCAAGATGGCAGCTGGCAGCCACTGAGCTGGAGCAAGCCGGAGGCTTGGTTGCCCCGGCGATGGAGGAAGCCAAGCTTCCCACCTGCTCTGGCCAGCTGTGGCCTCCGCAAAAGGCAACAAAGTTTCAATTATAGAAGCTAAATAAATCCCAGATACCTGCTTCCAGCCAGCCTCCACTGGGAGCTTGGGTGGCTGAGGGCTGTGGCCAGCCTGCAAACAGCCATCAGCCCCTCACCTAGGATGGCCACACCCTCATGGAGTGAGGGTCCTCACTGGGGGCCTTGGCCAGCCTGGAAACAGCCATCAGCCCCTCACCCAGACTGGCCAGGCACCCCAGCAGGACCCCCCACCTTGAAGGGGGTGTGGCCAGCCTGAAAACGGCCCTCAGCCCCTCACCCAGGCTGGCCAGGCACCCCAGCGGGACCCCCACCCTTATCTGGGACACCCTTCAGGGTAAACCAGCTGGCCCCCACCCACGCACCAGGCCTCTATCCTATATAATAAAAGGGTAATATGCAAATTGACCCTAACAGCAGAGTGACTGGGAATCATTGGTCACTATGACACACACTGACCACCAGGGGGCAGACGCTCAATGCAGGAGCTGCCCCCTGGTGGTCAGTGTGCTCCCACAGGGGGAACTCTGCTCAGCCACAAGCCAGGCTGACAGCTGCCAGTACAGCGGTAGTGGTGGGAGCCTCTCCCTCCTCCTCAGCAGCACTAAGGATGTACGACTACAGCTAGGCCTGCTCCCCACTGGCAAGTGGACATCCCCTGAGGGCTCCCGGGCTGCCAGAGGGATGTCTGACTGCCAGCTTTGGCCCAATCCCCCAGGGAGTGGGCTTAAGCCAGCAGGTGGTCATCCCCCGAGGGGTCCCAGACTGCGAGAGGGCACAGGCCGGGCTGAGGGACCCTCCCGAGTGCACAAATTTTTGTGCACCGGGCCTCTAGTAGGAGAATAAAAAGAGAACCTCACTATGCTGATCAACTGAACGCTGTCTCCGTGTCATTCATTCATCGCCGACTCCGTCCACACCTTTGGGAACCCCTGGACCTGCTGGGGCTGGACCCCAACAGAAGATCTGTTTTGGAGAGGCTCACTCACATGGCTATTGGCAAGAGGTCTCAGCTCCTTGTTGTGCTGACCTCTCCGTAGGTTCTGCTTGTGTGTCATCATGACATGGCATCTGGCCTCCTCCAGACCAAACGATCCAAAAGAGAGCAAGACAGGAGCCACAATGTCTTTTATGACCCGACCTCAGAAGTCAGGCACCATAGTTTCCACACTTTCCTATTGGTTACACAGGTTAGCCCTCTTCAATATCAGAGGTGATGATGCAAGTGCTTGAACACAAACAGCTGAGGACCATTGGGGGCCATCTTGGAGGCTGGCTACCGCAGTATTTGTAATTGAAAACAAATACTTGAGTGCTTCCAGATTTAGAAGGGACTGGATTCTTTCTCTCCCCTCAGGGCCTTTGCACATATTTTCTCTCCTTGGTCTGGAACCACTGTTTCCTCCCTCCGAACTCTTCCTTTGCCCATTCCACCTTGCCTCTCTACCCTTAACCCTTTAACTGGCCAGCTCTGATTCTTCCTTTAGGACTGAGTGTAGATGTGACCTCTTCCAGGAAACCTTTCTGGTTAGTGGGACTCAGTATTGGCCATCTGATTATCTTTTAGGCAGGCATTGAGTCCCAAAAACCTGAGGCCCTGACCTCCCAAAACAGGAACCCCATATTCCACTTATACTTTCATAGTGTATTTTTCACTATATTCTAATCATATATAGATTAGATCCTGTCCCCCTATATAATCCTAATCCTGTCCCCCACAAGAAAAATTCTTCGAAGATAGGGACTATGTATTTCTCCTCTATACTCAGTATCCAAACAAGAGTTTGGCAGATAGGTTCCAAGTAGATGTGCAGAAAATACACATTTTGGCCAAATTCACAATACTTCCGTGTAAAAAACAATATTCTGCCAAAACTGAAGATTTCCATCATTGAATAAACTTTTGGGATACAGGAATAAACTTTTACCAAGAACATATGAAATTTTAATAACAGGCATGAGTATAACTACAATTATATTATTAAAAGTTTTAGTAGTTGCCCTAGCAGGTTTGGCTCAGTGGATAGAGCATTGGCCTGTGGACTGAAGGGTCCTGGGTTTAATTCTGATTAAGGGCACATGTCCAGGTTGTAGGCTTAATTTCCAGTAAGGGGCGTGCAAGAGGTAGCCGATCAATGATTCTCATCATTGATGTTTCCATTTCTCTCCCTCTCCCTTCCTCTCTAAAATCAATAAAAAAATATTTTTAAAAAGTTTTAGTAGTCAATTATAGTAAGTCTGGCATTATAGTACAGGAATAATTGTTTCTCGGCATTAGGGAAGATTCCTAAGGCCAGAATCACCTGCTTTAGATTCTGAAGATAGTTTGTGTTCCTTTACTGGTTTCCCCTGGTAAACCTTTGAGGGTTTCCACAGTAACCATTTTTTCACATTTTTAATAATAAATAAATGCTTTATGATTCCTAAATTCCTCATAACTTTTTCTATATTTATTCCATTGTTGATTATAATTTCAGGACACTTTTTTTTACTATCTTCCTATTCTATAAATAATCAGATTCACTATGAAATTAACTATATAAAGGCCAGAAATCTCTTGGCAATAAAGGAATATAAAAGATTAGTTGAATGTATCATTAATGCATCAATCTGTCAAACTATAAGAAGATTTCTGGTTGTTTTTGTATTTATAAATATCAAATAAGACAATTTGCCATCTGGGATTTTCTGGATCTCAGACTTTCCTATTCTAATAATACATCACTAGATGGCGCTCTACCCTCTGCATACCTCTTTGGCCAGGACTTATTACTGTACTAGAAATAAGTAAACCATCACTAATTGCTTCTGGCCAATCATATATAGCAAAAGTGTCACCCCACCCCTGGGGAAGCCATTGACAAAATGATAGCCTCCCTTTTTTTAAATACTACAGAGTATAAGAAGGCTGCGCTTTCTTTTTTTTTTTTTTTTTAATATTTTTATTGATTTCAGAGAGGAAGAGAGAGATAGAAACATTAATGATGAGAGAATCATTGATTGGCTGCCTCCTGCAAGTCCCACACTGGGGACTGAGCCTGCAACCTGGGTATGTGCCCTGACTGGGAATCAAACTTGAAAAATCAGACAGAGGCCGAAAACCAGGACTACAGGCTTTATTAGAGGAGAAGCACCTGCCGGGCTGTCCCGCAAGGGGAGGACAGCAGCACGTGCAGGGGTGGGCATGCCTTTTGAGGGGCGGAATGGGAAGGGGTGGGGGGCTTAGTGTACTCGGCGCACACTGATTGGTGGCTTACTGCATTGTCCATATAGGACAAGGGCTTAGGGTATTTGGCAGGTGTGGATTGGTGGTCCAATGTATAGTCCATATAAGGTACATGGTTAGTCACTCAGGTATTTCTGGGCTGCAGGTTACGTCATACTCCGCTCACCAGTTGGGGGAAGGGAGGATCTATCAAAACCGTGACCTTCTGGCTCATAGACCAATGCTCAACCACTGAGCCATGCTGGCTGGACAGAAGGCTGAGCTTTCATGGTTCCATGACACGGCTCCACAGCAGAAGTGCCTGTCATCCCTCCACTCTCCTAAAACCCAGGCAGCATCTGGAGAAAGAGTGAAGAGCTTCCATACCTACAAGGCAACTAATGGACCATCACAGGCATCCCCTTAGAGGTTAAGATACTGTGGCCTTTAACCCCATCCCAAAAAAGTATGTGTAAAGGGAATATACATTAATAGGAATGTTAGTCTAGAATAGGTAGATTAGGTATTTTATATTGGATAGAGTTTTATTGGGTTAAATAACCCTACAATTAATATAAATGTTTAAATATATATTTAAAAAATGAAAAACACTAAAATTGATAAATGAAATAAAACAAAAAAATGTAAGCGAAAACAAAAAAAGCAAAGTAAAAAAATATATAAATGTTTTTTAAAGGCTACCTCCAGTCTGTTCCATTTCTTATGTTGAAGCCATCAAGTTGATGTGTACATCTTAGACACTCTGTAGCTCTGATACCGAGAAATTGTCAGTTTTTCCTAAAGGCTGACTTTTCATTTCCCCTGAATATTTAAGATACTCTCAAATGTAGAACTTATGTCAAGCCCTTGCCCACAATCTCACACATATACCTGGAAGGTTCTTCCTGCTTCACCCCAAGTTCCTCAAGAAGGTGAGTCTGCAAGCCAGATTTTTAAAATGCAGATTCTTACCCCCCCCCCCCCCCCCCCGCCCCCAATCCCACGCACCCCTCCCCGCCCCGAATTCTGATCTCTGCAGAATGCAGGAATCTGCAATTTCAATAAGAAGCCCCAGGAAATTCTAATAGGGAACCTCACTCCTGGAAACGCTGTTTTGATTTTTCACTAAGACCTGAGAAATGATTCCTAAGGCCAGAATCGTCTGCTTTAGATTCTGAAGATAGTTCGTGTTCCTTTACTGGTTTCCCCTGGTGAACCTTTGCAGACCTCACAATGAAAGGCCAATGTTTACCACGTCCGCCAGAGGCTCCTTCTCCATATAGTACACCCCCCTCCCCCCGCTTCCTCTTCTAAGAGTTGACTGCCAAGCTGAGCCATCAAAGACCCCTCTCTCAAACCTTGGAGTTAAGGATGGGGGTCTTGCCCTATCCGGTTTGGCTCAGTAGATAGAGCGACGACCTGAGGACTGAAGGGTCTTGGGTTCGATTCCAGTCAAGGGCACATGCCCAGGTTGCCGGCTCGATCTCCAGTGGGGGGTGTGCAGGAGGCAGCCAATCAATGATTCTCTCTCATCATTGATGTTTCTATCTCTCTATCCCTCTCCCTTCCTCTCTGAAATCAATAAAAATATATTAAAAAAAGAATGGGGGCCTTGCCCTTGAGCCCGAAACCCGGTCATGTACCCTGACCAGGAATCAAACCAGCACCCCCTTGGTGCATGGGATGATGCCCAACCAACTGAACTGCACAGGCCAGGGCTCCTTTCTTTCTTCCTTTCTCTTTTAAAGATGTCTCTGGGGTGATTTTCAAAAATATACATATATTTTTATTGATTTCAGAGAGGAAAGGAGGGGGAAAGAGAGATGGAAACATCAGTGATGAGAGAGAATCATTGATCAGCTGCCTCCTGTACACCCCCTACTGGGGCTCGAGCCCTCAACCTGGGCACGTGCTCTTGACTGGAATAGAACCCGGGACCCTTCAGTCCACAGGCCGACTCTTCTGTTCACTGAACCAAAGTAACTAGGGCTGGGATAATTTTTTAAAATTGATTTTAGAGAGGAAGGGAGGGAGAGAGAAACATTAATTTGTTGTCCCACTTATTTATCCATTCATTAGTTGATTCTTTATGTGCCCTGACCAGGTATCAAACCCAAAATGTTGACATATTGGGACGATGCTCTAGCCGACGATGCTCTATCCAACGATGCTCTACCCAGCCAGGGCTCCTGAAATTTTCTGTCTTCAGCCATTATGTACATCTTCTCCTGTAGATCATAATGTAGGTCATTAACATATGCATCAATGTTATCTTAAATTCTTTGCTAATCCCAATGTTTGCAGGCCTCTTTCTATGAACTGATCTTTCTCTTCATTACAGGTCACAGTTTCTTGTTTTGTTGAGGTCTAATAATTTTATTATACCTTGGACATTGTATATGATATGTCATAGAAACTGGACCCTGTTCTCTTCCTCTGAGGAATGTTGAGTTTTATTCTTCTTGTGCCCTCCATCCATTTCTATGAGCCCTTCCCACATTCCATTCTGTCTCCACCCACACTGTTCCCAAGCCTTCCAGACAGCACTTCTAAAGAATTTTACTGTGAAGAAAACCAGAGAGGTAGGCAGTGCCTGAAGGGGGCTGTGTGGTCAATAAAAAGGTTTTATTTGTTTGTTTGTTTTTAATATGAGACAAATTACAGAAATTAAATGGAGTGTCTCTGGTGGAGAAGAAAATTAGGAGTGGGGAATCCAGGGTGAAGTGGAAAAAATCATTCAGCAAGACGGGGTCCATATGGTCAAAGATGAAGTGTGCCATGAATTGAGATGGAGAACTGCTGGGGGCAACAACCAACACCCTCTTCTCCCCTCCCCTTCCTTACGATGCAGAGCAAACTGCCCAGTTCACAGGTTCCTCCATTCAAGGTTGTGGATACTCATACCTTAGTGTCTTTTCTCTTTTACTCCCAAGTGCCTCCCAAGGCAAGAGCTGGAAATAATGAATAAGTTGGTTGTTATGTTTCTCTGAGATCAACGAAGGCGTTGCAGCATTCTTTAAGGGCACCAGGGGCCCACGTAAAATTTATTCAAAGACCGAGTGTGAGCCAGGAAGGGACCCGCTCTGCTACTACCTGGCTGTAAGTGGACAGAGGGTTTCAAATCACTAGAGGCTTGAAGGTCAGTCTGTTTTCTACCTGCTTCTCCAAAATGTGGGCAGCCAGTCAGAGTCTGGGGCAGTGGTATCTGCTGAGCCACAGCAGCCGGCTTCTTGGCCAGGGAAGTGTTTGTGCAGGGCATGGGTGTCCTGGGACAAAGGGCTACAGAGCGGAGACAATGACCCTGCTGTGTGGCCCCAGCCAGTGGGCCCGAGACGATTCCTGGAGACATTTTTGATGGGTTACTGCACACCCACAAATAGCTGCTTGAAAAGGGGAAAGAACAAAACTTGACAACTAGAGGCTTCTTTAGAAAAGGCATTTAAAACTAACAGGTACACAGATGCGCCTGTTCCCTCTCGCAATAGACTCTAAATTGTTCTCCTGGCCTCCAGCCTCTCCCACACCAATCCATGCTGCATGTTGTAGCAGGACAGCCCTCCTTAAAGCACAGGTTTCATCTTGTTGCAATGTTCAAGTACCTTCAATGGCTCCCTGTTGCCTTTAAAATAGCCAAGCAGGCCCTAACCGGTTTGGCTCAGTGGACAGAGCGTCAGCCTGCGGACTGAAGGGTTCCAGGTTCGATTCCGGTCAAGGGCATATACCTTGGTTGCGGGCACATCCCCAGTAGGAGGTGTGCAGGAGGCAGCCGATCCATGTTTCTCTCTCATTGATGTTTCTATCTCTCTATCCCTCTCCCTTCCTCTCTGTAAAAAAATAAAAAATATATATTTAAAATAGCCAAGCAGCCCGGCCGGCGTGGCTCAGTAGTTTAGTGTTGACCTATGAACCAGAAGGTCAGGGTTTGGTTCCCAGTCAGGGCACAAGTCCGGGGTGCGGGCTTGATCCCCAGTGTGGGGCATGTAAAAGGCAGCCGATCAATAATTCTCTCTCATTATTGATGTTTTTATCTCTCTCTCCTCTCCCTTCCTCTCTGAAATCAATAAAAATATATATTAAATAAAAATAAAATAGCCAAGCATTGAAGATCCTTCATAGTGGAGCTTCTCTTCTCTTCCCACCCCATCTGCCACTGCTCCCTGGGACATCTGCTGAGCTGAAACTCTCTCCAGCAGGGCTCTCTTCGTGATCTCTCTCTTCCTCTGCTCCCACTCTTCCCTGAATCACTTCTACTCAATTTTTTATCACTCTTAGTTTATTTTTTAAAACATATTTTATTGATTTTTTTACAGAGAGGAAGGGAGAGGGATAGAGAGTTAGAAACATCGATCAGCTGCCTCCTGCACATCCCCCACCAGGGATGTGCCCACTACCAAGGTACATGCCCTTGACTGGAATCGAACCTGGGACCGTTCAGTCCGCAGGTCAACACCCTATCCACTGAGCCAAACTATCACTCTTAGTTTAGATGTTATTTCTTTTGGGGGCCTTCTTTCCTACCCACCAACATCTGGGCTGAGCTAGGTGCCCCAGCAAGAGGCTTACACCATACCTTGATTTTCCTATTTCAAAAATAATGGTTGTTTGTTTCTCTTTCCTGCTACACAACAAATTCTGTGAGATAAGGAAGAAGACAAAGATGCCTGTTCCTACCACTTCTATTCAAAATAGTACTGGAAGGTCTAGCCAGAGTAATTAGGCAAATTTAAAGGAAAAACTAAAATTATCTCTATTTATAGATAGCACACAAGAAGCAACCAATGAATGCATGAATCGGTGGAGCAACAGATTGATGCTTCTCTTTTGCTCTAAAATCAATGGATAAAATAAAATAAAAAACTTAGAGCTAATAAACAATTCAGCAAAGTTGTAGGTTGCAAAATCAATATGTAAAAATCACTAACAAGAAATGAATAGGAAAAAAAAGTAAAACCACAACAAAAATAACTAGCAATGAACAACTTAAAAGACTTAATACTAGTATGATGGCAACACTCCCAAAATGATCTACAGGTTCAATGCAATCCCTATCAAAATCTCAGCTCCTTTTTTTTTGGCGAAAATTGACAAGCTAATCCTAAAATTCATGTGGAGATGTAAGGGACCCAGAATAGCTAAAATATTTTGCAAAGGAAAAATAAAAAAGATGGAGGACTGAATAAAGTTGGAGGACTTATGCTTCCAGATTTCAAAACTTACTCCATATCAAGACAGTGTGGTATTAGCATAAGAACAGAAATATAGATTAATGAAATAGACTACACAGTCCAGAAATAAGTCCTTATATTTATGCAAGGACTTATTTGATAAGGATACCAAGAAAATTCAATGCAATTTAGCACTACTAACTAAGACTGAATTTGCACATATGCCTGGCACAGTGTAGGCGCTTAGTTAATGATAAACATCATTATTGGTTATTTTGGCTCCATTCTAATGTCTCTTATACTTCCCTGGGTCCCCAAACTTTGGCATCTTGGCACCTCTGGTGGTTAACAGCAGGCCTTCAAATGGTATTGCTTTTGTAACATTTAATCAAGGTAACACGTTTCCAAACTCCCAGAACGGTCTGCTGGTGGCGACCCGCCTTTTCCATCATTCTTTCAAAGTGAGGACGCGGTGTTTGAAAAGGCTCGGGCTTTCCCTCAGGACACTATTCACATGGTCAAGAAAAGGAAGTGTTTAGGAAAGGTCTTTGCCAGCTCTAAAATTAATTGAAAACAACTTAACATTTGATTTAACATTTTTTATTTTTGGACACTGTCCGTTAAGCATTTAATATCTTTTATTGATTCAGTGGCCAACTAAGGCAGCATCTGCTCAGTTAGGAAAGGCACCTGTCAGAAACAACATGCACAAATGTACTGCAAGGCCCCTGTCACAGGAGACCGCCGAGCTCCCGAGAGCAGGGACTGTGACTTCATGGGTTTAGTAGCACCTCAACTTGCACACAGGAGCCCTTACAGGACTTTTATCAGTTAAAACAAAACACTCAAACCCTTTTATTTCCTCCCCCTCACTTCTCTACTTCTCTTCTTTCCTCCATTTCCAAGCTTTCATTTAGCAAAAGAAACAGATATTAGAAGATAACTCCTCGAGTAATTCCAGGACCAGGCTACTGTGGGTGGAAGAGTCTGGTTTTAGAGCTGGAACATTAAAAAAAATTGTTTTTAAAGCAGAATACATTTAGGTAACATATCTATTTGGAGCTTGAGTCCTTAAAGAAATGGCTTTGCCGTGGTTCCTGGGCCTAAGTGGGGAGTGGGGGGGGGGGGGGGTGGGAGGTGAGGGGGAATGGGGATGGTGGGGGGGAGAGGGGAATGAAGCAGGAATCGTTAGAGCTCTGGTGGGTTTAGAAAGGGCTCCTCTTGCTACAATCAGGGAAGTGCAAAGGAGGTTACCAACTGGCTTTGCCCCCACTTTCTGTTTGGAGGCCAGACCCCTGACCTCCACTCAGACACACGGACAAGTCTGTCCTCTTGTTCAGTCCACAAAGGACTCCATGTTCTTTGAGCCGGGATGGTGGAGAAGAGTGTGATACAACAAAAAGATGGACTTTGGAGTCAGAGACCTGGGTTTGAGTCTTTGCAGCTTACTAGCTGTGTGACTTTAGACAAGTGCTTTTTCTCTTTGAGTTTGAGATTCTCATCTGCCAAGGGAAAAAGAATACGCCCCGAGGTTATTGGGAAAAATAAATCCTATAAGATAACTCCTGTGGAAGCACCTCGCAACATGCCTGGTACGTGGTGGGTATTTAAACTCAGTACAGAGAAAAGGTGTCTGGGGAGGAAGAATTTGCCAGTATTTCTCCAGATGTATTTAAGTGAGCATTTTTATAGTGGGATGGCCTGAGCGGTGGGACCCAGGTGTCATTCCTCTCACCTCCCTGATTCTCAATTTCTCCTCAAAAGGGATTCTAATCCCATGAGGGAGAGATTCCTAGAATTGAAATTAAATGTCAGAGTGTGTCACTTCACTTTCTGTTACAGAATAAGGATTGATTACCTTGTTTTCAAGATGCCTTCCATTCTAAGATGCACAATTGATTTTAAAAACAGCTGAGAGAGAGAGAAAGAGAGAGAGAGAGAGAGAGAGAGAGAGAACTACATTAAGGGACCCATCAATTTTAAGACACGTTCTGAGTTCATAATCATTAAAATGTAAAAAAAAAAAATGTTTTGCAATTGAAGAAATATCCTAACAGCAGCGCCGGCTGCCATTCACTAAGCATTTGCTGGTGCCAGGCACTATCAGAGCTGCTTCACTGAGACCATGACTCGTTATTGTAGCCCCCTGAGGCAGATGTTACCATTCTCACTTCAAGGTCAAGAAACCAGACAAGGAGAGGTCCAGTCACTTCCCCAAGGCCACACAACCAGGAAGTAGGGCTCGGAAGGCAGGACTTCTTAACTCCAAAACTTAAGGAGTCAAAGAGGCCAGCTCTCTACAGAGAAATGAGTTGTGAACGAGGTACTTTGTGTCCTGACTTTCTGCAAGGTGACCAGGAAAGGGCACAGGTAACATAAATAGAGCTGTAATCTAATCTGTCCAAACACTGGCTCTCGAGTGGACGTGTTAACCCGAGAGCGAGGATTGCTCAGAATCCAAATCGAGGGGAGCCGAGAAATGAGACTGAGCCAGGGTTAATCCGCCCAGAGCGGAAGGAGGGGCTCTGACCAGCCACCAGGCTGTTCCAGGCCCCTGGACACTGCAGCAATCGGTAGTGTCCTAGAGGCCATTAATCCTCAAGGTCACCCTATGCCTGCCAATCTGACTCTTACTAATGATTAGAAACCTTTGGGGAAGAATTCCGTGTTCTCCTCAACCTTTCTTAAAGAGGGAAAGGTGTGCTGACCAATCAATCGTCCTGAGCTAGTTAGCGGTCGTCTAGTACTGGAATAAGTTACAAATTAACGAGCTGGTTTTCTGGTTAGTTAGTCCAGTTAGTTCCCCTGATTATGGGATTGAATAGTTCGCTCGGCAAAGCTGTGGATATGGCCCTTACTCTGACATGACTCAGTTGTGACCCTCTAGGGAGCATGCCCTGACCCCTGACCCCTGACCAGAAAACTCCTGGGCTGTCTGTCTGTCTAGCTATCATTTTTGAGGGGAGAGAGACAAACCCACATCATTGGATTCCCTTCACAGCTCTACCTCCTCAAATGACAAAAGGGTATTCCACAGCTTTTCGGTAAGGTGGCAGCAGCTATACGGACACAGTGGGGGTGGGGAGGGCAGGGCAGGATGGGGGTGGGGGTTGCCTGAAGCTTCAGGGATTGGATGAGAAGCCCCTGTCGATCTGACTGGAAGGAACTCATATTGAAGCTGCCAAAGGAGAAACGTGCTTGTTGGTCTTGACTGGAGAAGGCTCTTCAGGCAGTAGCTGAGATGGCACCAGGGTGGGGGTCACCGAGTCTCCACGTGGACGTCAACAGGGCTGAAGGTCACAGTGGCAGGCTGTTGGCTGCTGCTGCTGTTAGGGCCTTGAGCATAGGGGGAGACTGGCTTGGGGCCCTTGGGCTCCAGCTCCCGCCTCGCCCTCATTTTCCTGCAATGAGATACGCACACTTGGTTGAGTCTCTTCCCTCCTGTCCCCAGGGAGTGAGTTCTGTGACTATGGCTCTGGCGAAGAGATTAATGTAGATCATCATTAAATTATGTTGCTTAATTGCCAACCATTGAATTTCACAGCTGGATGGGACCTTAGACATTAGCTAGTCTGACCCTTTGATTTTTTGTTTAATCTAAATTACATATTTTATTTTATTTTTTCTTATTAATGAATGAGTAAACTGTCAGATAGGTGGCTGAATTAAAGACAAGACAAAGATGTTCCACTTTTGGTAGCATGAGTTAAATTTTGCAGCCTCATTATGGGGGCTAATTTTATTGCTAGAAATATTTAGTAACTTTGAACATAATTGAGAAGAGAATATACTTAAAATGCATATCTTGTCTTTCATTTCATATGCCATAAAATTCAATAATTAACAACAATCATTCATTCTAATGTCTATGTATTTCCTCTTCTTGACCTGTCATAATTCTTTTTTAAAAATTTCAAATCCTCAGAAAAGTTGCACAAATAGTGCAATTAATATTCAAATACCCTTCACCAAACAGTTCACTGGTTGTTAACATTTCGCCAGATTTGTTTTCTCTCTCTCTCTCTCTCTCTCTCTCTCTCTCTCTCTTTCTCTCTCCCCCTCCACCACTTACACACACACACACACACACAGAATTGTGTGTGATCACGAGCCATTTGTGAGTTAGTTGCAGACACTATGCCACCTTACCCCTCGGTAGTACTAAGAACAAGGGCATTCCCCAATGTAACCATAACACAATTATCACACTTTGAGATCCTTCCATTTGAAAGATGATAGAATCAGCACTGAGAGGTTAAATGACTTGCTTGACAGACCAAACATCATTGTAAACAAGGGCGAGTGGAGTCTTCATCCACCTTACCCGCTCGAAAAGGGGCTTAGAGTCCCATCAACGACAGAGAGGAATGAAGGGTAGACACGAGGGTTTGATGCCACTTCCTGGTTTGGTATAGACTCAAATTGCAACACCCCAAAGGATTTTAAAAATAACTTATTACATGTTATCATTATCAAGATTATTACTTGTAGTGGTGTAGTATTTTCTTTGAAGCAAGATGGACTGGGCTGAGTCCCAACTCTGGCAATTAGGGTTGCGTGACCTTGGACATGTTACTTAATCTTCTTGTGCCTGTTTTTTCATGTCTAAAAATTTGGGGATAACAGTAGGACCCACCTCGTGGGGTTGTAAAGTGTAAATGACTTAATTCATGTAAGAAGCTTAGGACATGCGTGGCACATAGTAAGAGATGAATATATGTCATCTACCGATGTAAATAATATTAATTTTATGATGAAAACAATGCATGTTTACTAATTCTCAAAAATAAGGATGGCCCTAGCCGGTTTGGCTCACTAGATAGAGCATCGGCCTGAGGACTGAAGGGTCCCAGGTTCGATTCTGGTCTAGGGCATGTACCTTGGTTGCAGGCTCATCCCCAGTGGGGGGTGTACAGGAGGCAGCTGGTCGATGCTTCTCTCTCATTGATGTTTCTAACTCTCTATCCCTCTCCCTTCCTCTCTGTAAAAAATCAATAAAATATATATTAAAAAAAAAACTATATCCATTGGGCCTGAGGTGAAAGAAATAAAAAGCAAAATGAAATTTAAATAAAAAAAAAAAAATAAGGATGCACGGGCCCTTCCCTAGAAAAGCCAACAGCCAACTAACTAGCAACCCCATACAGCCCCTGCTTGTTAACACCTTGTTGTGTCTCATTTGAGCCCTCCTTGAATGTGAGTGTGTAATCCAGGTGTCTTATCATACTGCACATACTGTTTTTTAAACTTTGACAAGTGATTTCTTCCTTGAAAAGAATGACCTTCTAGCAAAGCTGTGATTAGAGGTGATAACACAACATTTATTCTTCATGCAATCAAGCTCTATTATTTTATTTTATCTTATTTGGTCCCAGAAAGTGGAGTCACGTGTACATGTATCTGTCACCCCAAGTAGTCCTGTGGTTCACCCAGCAGAGGACTACCCAAGAGAAGAGGATTGAAACACCCCTCTATTACCTGTATGTATGTACAGGTGTTTGCCACCATGCTCCAGGCCTAGATCATTGTCATTATCACTGTTATATTTAAACAAATATGATCTCCAAGTGCAAAAATATTTGGTCACTGTGAAGTTCCTATAGGGGAGCAGATATCAAAAAAGGACCCACAAAGGGCTAGAGGCTGAGGGTGGACTCTTGGGTGCTGCTGGGTACGTGACGGGCATCCACACGTGTCGGCTCCCGTTCATTCTGGCGTCACCGAAGGGACCCATACCTGTTGTACACCTTCAGCAAGATCAGAACCACGGTGAAGATGATGATGACAACCACCACAACAGCAGCAACGATGGCTCCAGAACCTACAAGGAGGAGAGGGGAGGTGACAAATGGGGGGCCCGAAATGCGGAGGAGCAGTCAGAGCCTGGGAGGGGGGCTCCTACCGTGGCACCTGACGTCCCCACTGGGCCAAGGGGGAGACAAGAGAATGCCGCACCTCACTGCTGACCCCGGGACCGAGTCACGTCTGAGTAGCCGTGCTCCCTCCTCACAGCGGGGCTTGGGAGCTATGTCCTCAGCACATCGCCTGCCAAAACTCTGCCTTGGGTCGAGTCCAGCGTTACCCAGCTTCAAACCTCTTTTGTGAAACAGGCAAGCAAAATACCCTTCCCTCTTTTTTCTTTATTTTAAACTATTCCTCACCGGAGGATATTTTTTTCCCATTGATTTTTAGAGAGTGAAAGGGAGGGAGGGGAGGAGGGGGAAAAAGAGAGAGATCGGTTGCCTCCTGCAACGTGCCCCAAATAGGGCCGAGGATTGAACCTGCAACCCAGGTATGTGCCCTTGGCTAGGAATTGAACCCGTGACCCATCAGTGCATGGGCTGACACTCTAACCACTGAGCCACACCGGCCAGGGCCCTTCCCTCTTTTTGATAATATAAAAGGAATATGTAATTTTTGTAGAAAAATTTGAAAATACAAACAAAAAAAGGGAGAGGATAAAGACCTCATTGCCCCAAGAATCACTGATTTTCTACACATATATCCACCTTCACCTTAATCCAGCTCCCTGCCAGCACCAGAGCCTGGACCTGTTCATTACTGGAGGACACACCACGTGTCAGGAGGCCGGCTACATTTGCAGAAGTGTATACCAAGTCAACTGAAATGACTGAAACGGACCCAGACTTCCCCCAATACAATCAACTGGTGTTCTGAAGAGTGGCCCTCAAATGTTTCCTCCTGGGGACCCCTTGTTCCTGCAGATGCCTCACCTGGGCTAACTCCTCCCACCTACATTCATTTACTCCTTTGTGAACTGATGGGATGTGTTTGCCTTGCAAAATTAGTATGAAAGTAACTACACTTTAAGGCGACCCATTTAAGGACAAATTACAAAAGATTCAAATTCCCATGGCCCTCTAGACCCCAAAACTCCCTAATGAAAATAATAGTAGTAATAATACTACCCATTAGGTACTTAGCACACATCTAGCTGTTCTAAGCTCTTTACATGGATTGTCTCTTTTAATCCTTACCTACCTTATGTGGTAACTTCATTAATATCCCACTAACAGATGAAGAAACAGGCACAGAGCAATGAAGTCACATGCTCAAGGTCACCCAGTTGGCAAGCAGTAGAACTGAGACCGAGACCCAGGCAGTCTGTCTCCAGAGCCCAAGCTCTTGACCTCTAGGCCAGGAGCTGACCTTGACACTTTCCCCGCCATCCCTCCCCCAGCCGCCACGCCAAGTGGACCTTACTCTTGTACAGAAAGTCATCTTCTCTGGTGGTCACGTTCAATGAGAAGAAGGTGGTCCCCCCCAGAGGGGTGGCTGTGGTCATCTTGATCCTGGTGAGAATGAAGATGAAATTTTGTTTCAAATCAGAGTGAGCTTTATAACCCCGGTGTGATGCTTCCTTTGATCTTTATCTGGATAATTGGAGAATATTCAAGCCTTCAGCAAGTCAATACAGGCCCTTTACTATATACTTTAGGGAATTAAAAATAACGTCTGATATTTGTAAAGAACTTCATTTTTCAAAGCAGTTTAAATTCATTCAACAACATTTATTAAACTCCCCCTGACCAGGTTCACACAGAATGTCTGAATTGCTCTTCAAGAAACGGTGTGAGGGAGGTTATTATTATTGCCATTGGACTGATGAAACTGAAGCCCCCAAACTACATGCAGCCCCAAGTTTACCCAGCAGAAGTTAACCCAGGACATCTGCCTCCCACACTAGAGGGCTTTTCACCGTCTGCAACAGTGTCTGGAATGATATTCCTGCTTTTAAATGTTTTATAATCTAAGGAGGCGATGGGAAAAAAATTAACTGTGATGATGAAGTAGTCAGTGACATAAGCCACGGGAGGAGACCAATTCACATGGGCTGGTGGGTGAGAGGAAGGAGGACAAAGGTCAGGTTGCACAAAGCCCTCCACGGGAAGAGAGTTAATGCATGTTGAGCATTTATCGTGCACCAGGCTCTGTCCCAGGTGCCTTCACACACTACATAAGCTCATTTAATCCTCTCATTTTGCAGCTGAGCAAACTGAGGCTGAGTGATTGAATAAATGAACCAAAAGCACACAGCTAGGAAGATGGGGAGCCTGGACCGGGAATCGAACTGTGACCTCCTGGGTCAGAAGTCGACGCTCAACCAACAGCCACGCCGGCCAGGGTATATATTATTCTTTATAATTAAATATTTCTGCCCTGGCCGATGTGGCTCAGTTGGTTGAGGATCATTCCTTGCACCAAGAGGTTGCTGGTTCAAATACTGTCAGGGCACACGCCCAGGTTGCAGGTTGTGGGCTCCCTCCCCAGTAGGGGGCATGTGGGAGGCAGCAGATAGATGTTTCTCTCTCCCTTTTGCTTCCTCTTTCTCTAAAAAAAAATCAATAAAAAAACATATTTAAGAATAATAAAGCCCTGGCTGGTTTGGCTCAGTGGATAGAGCATTGGTCTATGGACTGAAAGGTCCCGGGTTCGATTCTGGTCAAGGGTACATGCCTGGGTTGTGGGCTCGATCCCCAGTATGGGGCGTGCAGGAGGCAGCTGATCAGTGATTCTCTCTCATCATTGATGTTTCTATCTCTCTCTCCCTCTCCCTTCCTCTCTGAAATAAACTCGGATTGAATAAATGTTTACAATCATATTTCCTTCTGTTCTTTATTTAAAAAAACAATACACTCAGTTGAAATTCCTTTTCTATTCTATCTCAATCCTTCCCCCAAGGTTACTACCTTGGCTAATAGTATATATTTTTTTCATCAAAGTTTAAAAAAAGTTTACTACATATATATATATGTCCATAAACATAACATATACCCATAAACAGTATATATCCATAACCCTTACATATATTGTGAGTCAACATATTTAGTAAACCAATATGAATCGAACACCTACTAAGTGATTGACCCTGTGCTAGGTACTGGGAATACATTATGAAATAAAAGACAAACTCCCTGCCTCCAGAAGCTCACATTCTATTTTATTTTATTTTTGGGGGGAGAAGCTCACATTTTAGTAGAGAAAGACTGTAGGTGTGACCACGGCATTCTTGGGCTCAAAAAACAACCATCTCCCCAGCGCCCACACTTCTAAATCTGGCAGCAAAAGCCCTTCATGGGCCATTTCCACCCTCTGTCTTCAAGCGTTCAGCTCCTCACACCAGCCTCTGCCAAAAGCTGTGACAATGGACCTCTCCATCGCCCCCCGTCATTCCTGGTCTTTGCTGTCTCTGGGCTGGCTGCCCCGGGCTTTGCCCTCCCCAGACCCCCACAGTGGGCATCTCCCGAGAGCCCCCACCGCTGGGCCGCTTCTCTGCCAGACCCTCCCACCTCCTGATGGGAACACTCCTCCGCTGGGTCAGGCCGTCCACACCCAGGCTGGGGCTCCTGCCTCAGGAGGACCCTCTGTGGCCAGGCCCTGTGGATCCATAGGATGACTCTGCCTTCACTTTCTCAGCTCTCCCCTAGGTCTCTGCCTAAGGCCTCCCGGCTCTCGTCTGCGCCTCCTCCCGAAGACCAGACCCTCAGGACGCCCAGCGAGGAGTCCCCTTGCGGCTCTGCCCCCCGACCTCCCCACCTTGGCCAACGTTTCTTCCCGGATGGACTTCCTGTCCTAATCGTCCTCAACAGGCCCAGGTCGGCCATGCTCCCCTGCCTGCTCCCAATCCAAAAAGATCACATCCTTTAAGACGCAGCCCAGTCACCCCAGGAAGAGTCCTCCCCGGACAGAATTAGCCATCCAGTCCTCTCCCACCCTCAGCAGCACTCAGAGAAGAACACACCACAGCACGTGTCTCACTTGCTGTGGCTGGCAGTTAAGCTCCCAGGTTCACTGAGGGTAGAGCCTGTTTCTGGTTCTTTCTCAAAGCCTTCTACCTGGCCCAGATAACGTGTCCGGATCCGCTCACCTTTGCCAGTGGAAGTAGTTGGGGGAGTAATTGACCTTCTCCCAGCTTGGTTTGCACACCTGTAGCTTTTCCCAAGAGAGCTGAGGGGTAGAGGTTAAGTGTGAAAAGTGCTTTTTCGTGTTCTAGTGGATATTGGGAAATATTTGCTGAACTAAATTACAGACAGGTGGATCTGGAGCTCAAAACAACAACAAAACATTCTTTCTATAAAAATAAGTGTGGACCAATATGAGAACATGGAATGAAAGTCTCTCTCCCCCCGCCCCCCACAACCCCATCCCCTACTCCTAAGGAGAGATACCTGCCCTGCCCCCCACACTGTTCTCCATCCCAGCACATAGTTTTAATATGCATCTGCCTATATACCCGCTGCTTCTATCCCCACCAATATCAAGCTGAGAAGATTCACCAGTCATGCTTTCTCAAAATCCCTTTTAAAAACAGAAAAGAGAGGCATGTAGGTGGCTGCTGATCAAGAGTCATTTAGGGAGGGAGACGTGGAATAATCACTGGATAAGCCAAATCCTGCCTGTGCACACGTCTGCCGTTAAACCAACAACACAAAAATGACAGAAGCCACCCCCCGAGGGCCTGCACATGGCAACAGCTTGTGGCAGGTATTTTTAAAAATCCATGCTTCGGTTTAATTTGTTAACTTACGTAAAACAGGGTTTCCTCTCCCCTTGTTTCAGGTGAGGCCCCCAAGACTTGGGGATAAAGCTAACTGTTCGTGCTACACAGCCTGGAAGCTGGCCCTGCAACTTCAAAGTCTGTATCCTTCCCACTGCACCACCCCGCTGTGGGACACACTAGGGCAGCGGTTCTCAACCTGTGGGTCGAGACCCCTTTGGCGGTCGAACGACCCTTTCACAGGAATCGCCTAAGACCATCCTGCATATCAGATATTTACATTATAATTCATAACAGTAGCAACATTACAGTTATGAAGTAGCAACAAAAATAATTTTATGGTTGGGTCACAACATGAGGAACTGTATTTGAAGGGCCAGAAGGTTGAGAACCGCTGCACTAGGGGGTCCAGGACCAGTCGCCACAGAAACATGCGTGCGTGCACACACACACACACACAGACACACACTGACCGGTAATGCAGCGTCTAAGGCACCAGGACACGGCTCCTCTCAGGATGACTTCCTGGGCAACCTCCCCAGTTCCAGGTGCAACTCTTTGGGTGGGCCCAGCTACTCTTCTTTCTGAGAGGGCAGCGAGCAGTCTCAGAGCGTCTCTTGCCTCATCTCGGGACGAGGGCTCTCAATTACAGCTCTGTTCCTGCCACCTCAGAGAAGGCGGGAGGGAGGGAGGTGGAACAGTGATGGCCAAGGCTGTGGGTGTTTTCATGTGTGGAGCCCCGGCCGGTCTTGTTAACCCAGTGAGGTCCAGTAGGGGGATTTCAGTATCAAATATGCCTATGGCCAGGGTCTATGGCTATAGAAAAGGGGGTGCATAGGAGTGTACGGGGTGGGTGATGCTGGTTTTCACTGACTGAGGTTAATTTAATAATAATAATCTATAACAATAAAAGTGTAGCCCTGGCTGGCTTGGCTCAGTGGATAGAGCGTCAGCCTGCGCACCGATGGGTCCCAGGTTCGATTCCGGCCAAGGGCACATGCCTGGGTTGCGGGCTCGATCCCCAGTGGGGGGTGTGCAGGAGGCAGCCGATCAATGATTCTCTCTCATCATTGATGTTTCTATCTCTCTCTCCTTCTCCCTTCCCCTCTGAAATCAATAAAGAAATATATTTAAAAAAAAATAAATAAAAAAAAATAAAAAAATAAAAAAAAAATAAATAAAAGTGTAGTATGCTAATTAGACCGGACAGCGGAATGACCATCCGGACGACCTTCCAGACAAAGCTGGGGCTGCAAGGACCGAGCCCCTTGCACAAATTTCATGTATCAGGCCTCTAGTAATAGTAATAATAATAATAATAATAATAATACAACTATGTGCTAGGCACTGCACTCAGTGCTTTGTATGGAAGGTCTTATTTAATCCTCATACCTATCTGGCAAGGAAGGTGCAGTCACTGTGCCCATTCTACAGATGAGAAAACTGAGGCTCAGAGCAGAGTGAAATCAATATAAGCTCACCAAGCTAGTATTGTAGCTGTGCTAGCATTCAAGTTGGGTCTGTCGGATTCCATAACCCCTTCCCCCAGTGAATCCTCCCAGTGAATACACAAGATACAAATAGCCCAGCATCCAGAGCTCAAGTCAACATCAGGCTCCGATGGAAAACCTACACAGGCTGGGGCGCAGCAGGGAGAGGCAGAGCCCTTGCCACAGGCCCCTGACCCTGACTGGTCCTACCTTACTGGTCCCTGCCCTGGGCAACACTGGACAACACTGGACGTCTTCAGCAGAGCCTTAATTACATTTACAAAATCAACAACCAATTGTTGTCCCTTGGGTTGTTTACAAATGGCCTTGTGTAGGAGGTCAGCTTGGGAAGTGATAGAGGGTCATGACCATTTACTCCTGAGCCACTTATCCCTGTTCCTTGGTCAAGTGTCAGAGCCAAATCTGGAAGATAAATGTTGCCAGGCCCGCCTGTCGAAAATATCTCCCCTACTGCTCTGCCCCAGTGGTACCCTTCTTCCCTCTGGCTTGGCCTAAAAGTTCCCTGTTGGATAAGAAAACAAAGACAGTACCAATCCTAGGTGACCCCTGCTCAAAAGGCCAACTGTAACTCAGAGTAAATAACCCATGAATGACCTTGACCCACCGAAACATTGGGATTGATTTCCCCAATCACCTGAGAGATGGGAGGTTCAGCATGACTTGGTCTTTTCCACAGACAAAACCCCTACCGATCCTAAGCAGCCCCTGGGGTTGTTGGGAAGTTTTAATTATCAGAAAATTAATCTTCATGTTGGAACCAACATTTCTCTTCTTGTGATTTTCACCGATTGGTCCTAATTCTCAGCCCACAAAGGTAATCTGATACCTCTTACACGTGACAACTGTCAGGTTAAAAGTACTTCTGTGGCCCTAGCCTGTTTGGCTTAGTGGTTAGGTCTTCATGTTGGCCCGTGAACTGAATTCAGGGTTGCAGGTTTGATTCTGTCACGGGCTTGTAGCTCATACCTCGGTTGCAGGCTCCATCCCTGGTCAGGGCATGTGTGGGAGGCAATCAATTGATGTGTCTCTCTCACATTGATGTTTCTCTCTCACTGTCTCTCCCCCTCCCTTCCACTCTATCTAAAAATCAATGGGGAAAAAATAGCCTCAGGTGAGGATTAAAGAAAAAAAAAAAAGCTCTTCTATGCATGAAAGGTTAAATTCAATCTTCCATTGGATGGAGCAGTTAAGGTAGCTGATATCAACACTTCAATTTTACCTCCCACCAATAGGTGGCAATAGCAGTTGGTTAGGGTATGCCCCTTTGTACTTAACCTACAAATGTCTGGTATAAATGTCCTGTGAACTCAACCTGTTTCTAAGTAAAGGAGTTTTCTGCCCTTGAAAACAGCAATTGTATGTTCTCTGATTCATTGCTTCTCAGGGATAAATAGTCCAGATCCTTTAAGTCAGCGGTTCTCAACCTGTGGGTTGCAACTCCTTTGGTGGTCGTACGACCCTTTCACAGAGGTTGCCTAAGACCATCCTGCATATCAGATATTTACATTATGATTCATAACAGTAGCAACATTACAGTTATGAAGTAGCAACAAAAATAATTTTATGGTTGGGTCACAACATAAGGAACTGTATTTAAAGGGCCAGAAGGTTGAGAACCAATGCTTTAAGTAAACTTTGGGGTTCCTCATTTTTCTGTGTCAATGTCTCCCTTAAATTCAGTACCACAAACTGAAGACATGACTTCAGAGGGGTCCTGAAATGTCCAGAAAGACATTTTGCTTGATACTTATCAGAATTCTATATGACCTTGGTCAACTTTCTTCACCTCTTGGGTTTTCTGATCCGTAAAACAGCAATTATAAACTCCAGAGGGTTGTTGTGAGGATTAAATGAAATAAATCATGTAACATATTTAGGACAGTGTCTGTGCACAAAACCTATTGGTATTACACTGGATTAATGCAAACAAATAGCTCATTAGCTTTACAGGGGCCACAGTACACTGCTCATACACACACCCTGTTGATGTGCCCCTAAAACTTTTTCAGACTTTTTCTTATACTTGTTTATGGTCAATCAGAGCCCTAAGATTGGTAAGTAAAAGGGCTTGCTAAACTGCAAAGTGCAGTTTTATTTCCTTTTATGGAAATAAAAGGCAATGGCAGTTGCATTATTAATGGTAATGATATTAAGATGAGCTGCTGTCCAGTGACTAGGTCTCCATTACGCTCTTGTATAAATGTATTTTTGAACTTAAATGCAGGACTTTGCATTGATTCCTGTTAGCCTTGACTTTGTTGATTTGGGCCTTCAGGAAAGAAACTCCAGCTCCATGAAGTATGATGTCCCAAGGAGGGAACTGAGGAGGGATTCCCCAGAACTGCCTGAGGGTTCCAATTTTCTCCTCTGTCTCCACTGAGGGCAGAGACAGAGGAAATAATGACACCTCCCCCAGGAAGGCAAAAGTCCTAATGTGACTGGTAGAGCATGGGGGCTGTTGGGTGGGCCAAGGAAGAACAAGTAACAGATTCTTGGGGTGAGAATCAGGAGAACAGGGTTGCCTTTCCCACTCGTTTTGCATGTGACTTTGGAAAGCTCTCCTCTCTCTGGACCTTAGTTTTCCCATCTGTTAAAATGGTCCCATTTGAAGATGATCTCTAAGAACCTTTCCAATCTATAGTTCTGTTGTATGCAACAGCTATTCAGAGCTTAACTTGAGAACCAATATTTTCATTTTTCTTGGTAGATGCTGACTCGGGGGTGTTAGGAGAGGGAAGTCAGCATATGAAATTCACGCTGGAAGGCAGGAATGCTTCCTGGAAGGCATCTGAGATTGGACCAAACTGAGGAGAACTCCACACAGGGGTCTGAAGTGGCAGCAGCAGTGCATATGGAGTGAGCCTCCAAACACTCTGTTGGGCACATAGTAACCCAATTCTGCCTGAATCCTAAAGGGCCACCTCCTACACTCTCCATTCCTGCTGGGTTCCACATCATCTCCCCCGCTCCATCTGCCTGCCTGTGCGTGGCTCTGTCCCCTTGTGTATTACAGGATCCAACTTAGCTTAATGTTCCCTTGCACTTGGGGCCACCCACAATTACAAACCAAATACATGTTCCTTGTGGTTGGTTTTCAGAAATTAGGAAGCACATCTCTGGTTTCAGTTATCCACCTATTCTTTCATCCTCCCATTCACTCCCGCACCCACCCACCCACCCACCCATCCACTGCGTACAATTTACCCTCCACCTGTTCTTCTGTCCATTTGCCCTGTCATTCATTCAACCCGCGCCTACCACGTACATACTAGCAAAGAGAGGATTCAAAGAAGGGCTGTGGGGTCACCTTCCTAGAGCTTAGATAGTGAGGATAAGAAGTGGAATTGTTTCCTTTAAGAATCTCTCCTTCAAACAATAATTATTGGGAATCATCTCCCTCAGATCTAGCCCAGCACTGATCTCAGAGATGCCTGATCAATATCATACTGAAGTCCTATGGAAAAAGCAGTGGCTTGCAGATCTGGGTTCTCGGCCCACCACTTCTATGAAGTCTTAGTTACCTCCTCTGTCAAATCCTGCCTTGAAGGTTCTCTGTTTCTGATTTTCGTGGCCCACATTGTAAAGAAAGCTGCCTCAAGGAGCTCCCAACCCAAGGCTCGAATCTAAGTTCCACATGCTAAGATCTATAAATAGAAATCCCAGATGAAAGTGGTCATGGGGCAGATTTTTGCCGAGTGCTAAAAGGGTGGCACAAACAGTGCCGGGAGTCGGTGGGAGGACGAGACCTGTGGGCGTCGTGGTTGAGTCTGACCAAGAGCTGGAATGTGGCCTGTGGCTTCCATCTGGCCCTCAGTCTTTGGGCACAAGCCAAGGGCCCGGCTCCCCAGGCTCCTCAAACGACACCTCCCGCACAAATCTCCAGGTGTCCCCCTGTTCCCAAGGAGAAAAAGAAGGACAAGGTTAAAGAATGTATGCCCTTAAGTGAATATGGCAGAAGGAAAGAATTCCACCTTGACATTCTGGTCAGGAAGGGGCGGGAGCTAACATTTAAGGAGACACTCACACAGTGCTAGGCACTAGGCTCCCACATGCTTTCTCATGTAATCACTTCAACAAGGCAGGTTTGTTTTTGTTTTTATCTCCATTTTACTGATAGAAAACGGAGGTTCAGAGAGGTTGAATGACTTGCTCCAAGTCTTATAGCGAGTGGAGGAGCTGAGACTCAAACTCACATCTTCTACCTCCAAACTGTCCGTGGCTGCCAAGCCTCCCAGGAGGTTAGCAATTGTCCTGGGGCACTCCACGGGTCAGCAGCCTGAGCTGGCAGGGCTCCTCGCACACGGCACTGTTGCCAAGGGGGCCAGATAATTCTCCATTTCGGGACCTGACCTGTGCAGGGCAGGATGTTTAGCGCATCCCTGGTCTCCACCCACTAGATGCCAGTAGCACCCCTAGTTGTGGCAAAAATGTCTCCAGATGTTTCTCAGTCTGGGAGGCAAATGGCCTCTGGCAGAGAACTATTGGAGGGGAACAACAGACCTGTCTCTTGACAGTTCCCTATCCTTCCTCCCTGAGGACGTCTCGACAGGAAGGGAAATGTCCACCGGTGGATAGACAACCAGTAACAACAATGACGATGACAACCACAAACACAGCGACCATTTAGCAGGTGCTCGCTCTGGACTGCTCACCATGCCAAGGACTTCGTATACGTTTTCTCACGCATATGATCTCTGTTTCCCAGACGGAGGAACCGAGGCTCAGCGAGGCTAGGTAACGCACCCAACATCCCAGTGCTAACGAAGAGCACAGGTAGGAAGCATTCGTTTCCTATGGCTGTTGTAACTAACCACCACACACCTAGTGGCTTCAAACAACACAAATGAATTTCTCGTCGCTCTAGAGGTCAGCAGTCTACAATCAGTGTCGCTGGGCTAAAAGCGAGGCCTTGGCAGGGCTGTATTCCTTTTGGAGGCTCTGGGGGAGAACCTGTTGCCTTGTCTCTTCCAGCTTCTGCAGGCCATCTGATTCCTTGGCCCAAGGCCCCTCCTCCACCTACATCTTCAAGGTAACAGTGTGGCATCTTCCTATCTCTCTCTTCCTCTGACCTCTGCTTCCATCATCTCTCCTCTCCTCTCACTCTCCTGCCTCCCCGTATAAGGACCCTTGTGATTACATTGGCCTCACCGAGATTCAGGAGAATCTCCTCACCTCTAGATCCTTATTCTCATCTACAAAGTCCCTTTTGTCATGTAAGGTAACACGGTCACAGGTTTGGGGATTAGCATGTGGATAAACTTGGGGGGAGGGGGACATATATGTAGGCTTTAGACCAGCGGTTCTCAACCTGTGGGTCGCGACCCCTTTGGGGGTCAAACGACCCTTTCACAGGGGTCGCCTAAGACCATCGGAAAACACATATATAATTACATACTGTTTTTGTGATTAATCACTATGCTTTAATTATGTTCAATTTGTGACAATGAAATTGGGGGTCACCACAACATGAGGAACTGTATTAAAGGGTCGCGGCATTAGGAAGGTTGAGAACCACTGCTCTAGACTCTTATCTTTCTCACCCCAGGCTTTGTACTCTTATCTACTCTCGCCTCCCATGCCCTGCCTGAGCAGACAATCCCCACAGGCCAGGAGCTGTGCAGGGCACTGAGGGGTCGGATAGGAGTGGGAGGCACTAGCACACAGGAGGGAGTGGTGAGAAGTCCATTGATGGGAGCAGAGGAAGAGTCCGAAGACAATGGACCAGTGCAGGGTTGTGGGGAGTGGGCTCAGGAGTCAACCGGGCAGGTCTGCTTCCTGCCCTCCAAGCGAGTCTCAGCACCTACCTCCACCCTAACTTCAAATACATCGGTAGTTCATCCTGTCCTGAAGGACCACCCCACCCCAGCCCTCACCACCCAGGGTTCCGTCCCATCTGTGGGGTTCATTTGCCCAGTTAACTGGTAACCACTCTCAATTTTTTCTTTCTACATCTCCTCTCTGCCAATGTAACCTAACTTAAAATATAGATATACAGCCTTGCAGGTACCTAGCATACACTAACCTTTATTTAGAATTAATAACCTGTAGCCTGGCCGGCGTGGCTCAGTGGTTGAACGTCGACCTGTGAACCAGGAGGTCACGGTTCCACGGTCAGCGCACATGCCCCGATTGCTAGCTCGATCCTCAGTGTGAGGCATGCAAGAGGCAGCTGGTCAATGATTCTCTCTCATCATTGATGTTTCTATCTCTTCCTCCCTCTCTGAAATCAAGAAAAATACATATATATATAAAGAATTAATAACCTGTTAACCCACTTAGATCACCCTGGATACTATAAGGCTTGTGTAACCATACCCTGTAATTTGCTAAGAGTTTAGCAGAAGGGCTGAGACTTAATTAGTTAAACTTGTTTCCATATCCGTGCCATCCCTGACATTGGCAAGTACCAGAACTGTTTTTTTCAGGGATAAGCCCAAGATGCTTTGCGGGACCAGGGACTGATCCGGCTCAATTCCCCCGAGGCTGGGAGAAGCGGCCTGGAGGACTCTATACCGACCGCTTCAGGAACTAGTCCCATATCCTCCTTATGATGCTAAAATCTCCTCCCTTTCCTCCCACGGGTGGAGGTTTCCCACCATTCTTTAACATGCGGCGTAAGTACTGGCATGTTTTCTAAAGGCGCATGCGCAGTAATGCCCCCAGCTGGCCATGCGACGATGAGGCTCACCTTGCTGTTCATGCATGATTTCCCTGAATGAGGACGAATCCGATCCTGTGCTGGGGACAGCTGCTTTGGGAAGTGACCTTCCTCCACCCCTCGCCCCCACGAGTGTCCTTGCCTGACAGCTCTCAATCAGGTACGTTCCTTCTGATAAAATCTTCTTTGAGCTGTTTGCCTAGCAACTGCTGGGTAATTGGACCCAGTTTCATCTGGAAGACCGAGGGCTTAGAAGGTGTTTAATCTTGTAAGTCCACTCCCTGTCCCATTCTGGGGTGCAAGGATGCCCGTCAGCTGCAGGCCCCTCCCGGAGCCCATTGATCCATCCCTTTACAGAAAGGAGACACCACACGGCCTGTTAGCCAGCCTGTCCCGCCCCAGCCAGCCAGAGCCTCGCACATCCCCCAGCAGAACTGGGCTCCGCAGCGACTTAGGGATGACTCTCCTGACCCATAGGAAAACAGAGGTAAAAAGGATAAATTCGGTTTTGCCTCATTCTGGGAGAAATAATGCTTAGGATCTATATTTTTCTTTTAAAAATTATATTTTTTTGGTTAAGCATAGCCGATGGAACGCAGTATTCATCTCTGCTTCCTCCTGAGACGCCTCACAAATGATAGTAAAGCACGTAGACCCACAGGCCGAGGGAAAGGAGGGAAGACAACCACTAGAGCAGTGATGGCGAACCTATGACATGCAAACTCATTTTTTGGGTTGATTTTTCTATGTTAAATGGCATTTAAATATATAAAATAAACATCAAAAATATAAGCCTTTGTTTTACTATGGTTGCAAATATCAAAAAATTTCTATATGTGACACGGCACCAGAGTTAAGTTAGGGTTTTTCAAAATGCTGACACGCCGAGCTCAAAAGGTTCGCCATCACTGGACTAGAGAGAGGCCGATCCAGGTCTGAAAGCAGGAAGAGCTGATGGCTGAGTGGGAAAGGCTGATGGAAACCAATCAAAGCTGATCTCGCTGACGAAACCCCAGGAAGACTCAGGAATGGGGGCAGCAGCTGCCACCAAAGGCCAGGGTCCCACCTGGGGCTGAAAAGAGGAATTTGCAGCTCAGCTCCAGTCCCTCCTTCTTGGGTCCTCCTGGCACAGGCTTCCTCTGCCCCAGGGATGCGGTAAGTTCGCCTCTGCAGAGAGTGAATCAGGAGGTGGACTGCACAGCCCCAGATGACAGCCACGTGTGGCCATTTACATTTAAATGAAAATTAATTAAAATTAAATAAAATAAAAAGCTCAGTGTGGCCCTACCTGATTTGGCTCAGTGGATAGAGCATCCTGGGTTGCGGGCTCCATCCCCAGTAGGGGGCGTGCAGAAGGCAGCGGATCAGTGGTTATTTCTCATCATTGATGTTTCTATCTCTCTCTCCCTCTCCCTTCCTCTCTGAAGTCAATAAAAATGTATTTAAAAGAAAGAAAGGGTGCTAAGAAATTAAAAATTGACAAAATAAAGAAAAATTTCAAAAAAGGCTTGGAAGATTGACAACATGTCTCATAAAGTGGAACAAACCAGATTACTCCAAGAGGTCCAACAACCTAATAAGAATTCCAGAAGTGATCAAGCAGAGAAAGTTGAGGGAAGGAAATTATCAAATAAAAAATAATACCTCAAAATTTCCCAGAAGTGAAGGATATGAATTTTCAGAATAAGAGGACCCTCTGAGTCCCCAGAATAATGAATGAAAAAGACCCCAATAGGGCTCATCATCATGACCTTTTAGAACACAGGGCATAAAAAGAATACTCCACACATGTCCATAGATTTATTTTTTTTTTAAAAACCTCTGTAAAAAAATTGATTTGAGAGAGAAACATTGATTTGTTGCTCCATTTATGTATGTATTCCTTGGTTGCTTCTTGTATGTGCCCGACTGGGGATCAAACCCACAACCTTGGGGAACCCTTGGGGTATCGGGATGATGCTCTAACCATTGAGCTCCTTGGCGAGGGCAATTTTATTTCTAAGGTCAAATACGAAGGACCAACAATCAGATAAAACCAGAACGGCACTGGGTTTGACAGGAGCAGCACCAGAAGCTCTAAGACAAGCCTCCAAAATGCTGAGGGAAAATAATTTCCAGCCGAGACGTGGATAGCAAGCCAAGCTAAATATTGAACGAAAGGGCATACGAACGATATTTTTGGGGCAGGCAGGGCTTTTTAAAAACCCACTGCACCCCATGCACCTTTGCCCAGGAAGCTCCTAGACTAGAGGATGTGCCTCACTAAAGTGGAAGAGCAAGCCAAGGGGGAGCAGCACACGGATGGGGGACTGGGGGGTGCCCAGGGCCATCACTCTGCAGCAACCTGGGGTGACCAATCCCACTGCGGGGGAGGAGGGAGGCTCAGGGGATTCACCAGCCACGAGAAAATGCAACCGGGAGATTTTCAGACTGAAAGGAGATCTATTTTTCTGTTGGAGTGTTTGGGGATGAATTTATGATAGAAAACTGAGCTCTTCCAAAAGACGTAAGGAACCTAACTTCCCCCTCCGCACACACAACCTCTCACCACTCCCCACCCACCTCTGCGATGGTCCTGGGAGGCACCCCCCTGTGACCACAGGATTCTGTGGAACCCTGTCTGAGAACCTCTCAGCCCAATGCCCTCTCCTTACAATTGGGGAAACTGAGGACAAGCAAAGCCACCCAGGCGCACATAGAGAGAAGAAAGTTTACTTGGTGAGTTGTGGAGAACTCCTCTCTGATTCATTTAAGACGAGAGCAGTCACAATAGTAAGAACTAAACCAAACCTGAAGGAACCCCGGCTGGTGAGTGAGGCCCCACCTGGCCTGTGTTATCCGCCTTAGCTGTGCTTTCAATCACCCTGCGATGTAACTGCAGGAAATTCCCAAAAAGAACAGACTTAGTTACTTCTAAGTTCCTGAGCTACGTCTAATGACCACCTATCAAAGCAAGAACACGTAGATGTAACTGAGTCCTGTACACCCTGGACAAGTCAGCCTTAAACCTCTGGGGGAAGTTGGGGTGGGAGTGCAGGGGGAAAAACACATAACCGAGTACCAACGCCCTCCTTGGAACCAGGGGCCCTGACCCCCAGTGCTCTTGGGGACCTTATTATTGTTTTTAAGAGTCAAGGCCAACGTCCTCCTGCGAACTCCAATGACCAGACTTTGTCCCTATTGCCGACGTTTCAGGGGCCTCACTTTTGATTCTTTGCCTCTCTGTCCACGTTCTCCAAGGGCTTGGCTAACCTCAACGTGTTTGCAATTAGTGAGTGAAGGATGTAAACTCGGGCGTATCTGAACTTGAAATTCTAAGACACCTACTAGTCTGTAACACATGACAGTCTCTCTTTGCATCTCAATGTCCTGGTCTATGAAGCTCATCTCCTTACCTATTTAACAGGGTCACCACCAAAACCCCAACGGAGAGGCCTGATTACGGGGCAAGAACCTGGGCTGGAAGTTAGGAGTCCTGGGTTCGAGTCTTACCTGTGCTGCTTACTTGCTGCGTGACCTTGGGCAAGCCACTTCTCCTGTTTGGACTTCAGTTTGCTCTCCTGCAACATGCGCAGCTGGGGCCCTGTGACCTCCGCCTCATGCTCCTTCCACCGTGTGACTCCCAGCCCCCCGTCTGGTTCAGGACGCGGCCCCTCACCCTCCCCGAGGCTTGCCGGCCTCCCACACCCTCCATTCCAGAAGAAACACCCTTCCCCTTTCCTGCCCAAGCTCGGCCTGGCAAGCGCCGGGCTGCCGAGAGGACGGAGGTGGGGAAACAGGCCCAGCAGTTCAGGCCTCCGTGGTGAGAGCTGGCCCGTGGCCAGTCACAACAGGCCTGGAGATACAGAGGGCATTTGTCTGGGGGACCCAAGGTCTCATGTAAACCTTCGCTCTCGCGTTGGCCGGCCGCCTCTCTTCTGCCTCCCGCCCAGGCGCAGTACCAGCACCCGCTTTGTGGTGAAGTGGGCTGTGGGTGCTGCACAGACCTGAGCAGCCCCTCGATGGGCTGGGAAACTGGACAGAAGGGGGTAAGGGGACGGGGGAGGGTGGCCACAGTGAGGTTGGAGGGTGGAGACAGTGCGGGGGGGGGGGGGCAGGAAAGGTTTTGGACCCAGCAGTGGGGCAGACCAGGGGGGCAGGAGGAAGGGGCTAGTGCCCGACTCTCTCGTCGATTAGCCAAGGGCTGTGAGCTAGGTACTTCCTTCTCTCCTCCAGGCCTCAGTTTTAAAATGGGACTGACTTCCCATTTTATGCTGTGAGGACTAGAGTAAGATGATGAACTCAGTGTGATGTAGTGGAGAAAAGGGTTTGGATTAGATGAACCTGGGTTCAAATCCCACACCTATTACCTCTGAACTCACTGTGTGGGCAACTCATTTACCCTCCATGAGCCTCATTGTCCTCACCTGAGGGAAAAAGGTGTGTGCGCAGCTAAATAAGAGTGTGAGGATTAGCCCTGGCTGGTTTGGCTCAGTGGATATGAAGCATCCATCTTATATAAAAACTGCTGTTTGAAATTTTAACCCTGCATTTTGGCTTCTGTAAATACTCGCTTAAATAATAAGGAAAATAAGACTACTCCCATTTCAGAGAGGCCATTAAACCTTCCCCAGACAAAGTTATCAGTGCTGGCACCGGCCAAGCCTTTGGTTGAGGTCTCAAAGCCCCACCACATAGGGGCTCTTTAAGAACTTGCAAAGGGAACGGGAAAACCCCATATTTGGGAGACAAAGAGGGTAAAATGGTATAAATACAGGAAACTTCCTGTGTGACTTCGCCCAGAATTCTAGAGACATTTTTCTCTGGGCCCGTGCATAATAATAATAATAATAATAATAAATGTAACTCCATCTCTCTAAGTGTTGCTTGGTTCTTCTCCAGTTTTCTGTTACAGGGCGTCAGCCTGCGAACCAAAGGTTTCCGGGTTCGATTCCGGTCAAGAGTACATACCTTGGTTGCAGGCTCCTCCCTGGCCTGGGCCCTGGTCGGGGCTCCTGCAGGAGGCAACCAATCGATGTGTTTCTCTCACATCGATGTTTCTCTCGGTCTTTCCCTCTCTCTTCCACTCTCCCTAAAAATCAATGGAAAAATATCTTCGGGCGAGGATTAAGAGTGTAAGGATCAAATAAGAACGGATAGAAAGTATCTGCGTAATAAATAGGTTTGACTCGGTCAGGGCCACCTCATGACTTCTGTGGGCCCCTCCCTCCGTAATAAATTTTCATGGCCTCTAAACATTGTATTTTTTCTGATGTGAGAAGAAGTTGTAATATTTTTCTCCCACCCTAAAAGTTGTTCCCCTTGATTTTAAAATAAATGAAAAGATTTGGAGGAGGGAACCTGGCCAGTTGGTTAGAATCTGCCACGGTTGCGGGTTTGACCCCCCAGTCAGAACACATACAAGAAGCAACCAATGAATGCATAAATAAGTGGAACAACAAATCAATGTTCTCTCTCTCAAATCAATAAATTAAAAAAAAAACATTTTAAGGGGGACTCAAGTCTACCTCACACGAGAACTTATGATGATCCAAAAGTACCCCCAGGTTTTAGATCCTGCAGACCCCTCCAGTCTCATCCCTGTCTGAGCTCAGCCCTGTCAATCCCTCCTATCCCTGCCACAGGGCCTTTGCATGTGCCAAGCACTTTCCTCACCTGCTGACACATGATGTTTGAACCTAAGTGTTACTTAAGATATCTGTGCTGTGCACTCCGACAGCACCATGTCCCTCTCTCGCCACTAGTTGCACTTAGCATCCTCTATTTGATGAATGGCTGGGTCCAAAACCAGTCTCTGAGCTCTAGGAGTGAAGGGGCTATGTCCATTTTTATTCACCGTTTGGATCCCCAGAGCCTGGAACACTGCCTGGCACATTGTAAGTCTGAACACATGGTCGTTGAATGAAGTAAATGGCTAAGTGAATGAGCAGTGGCTGTTCAATACGTACTAGCTGGCGGAACTGCAGCATCGACCAAGGATTGAGCACAGATCACCTGGCTCATGCCTTCGTACTCAGCGATGAAGATGTGACACTAAGACACAAGATGCACCATGAGTGCCATGGAGCTCAGAGAGGGAGAGGTGCTGAGCAGGGGGCGAGGAGGAGGGCTGTGGGGTCAGGGTAACCTGGGTCTGAATCCCAGTAATATATTAATAGGTCATATTTACTTGGTTCTCCGTACCAAGCCCTCTAAGTACTTTATATTTATTGTCTCATCGACCCTAAGGGAAACGCACACTACAGTTGAAAATATTTATGTGAGGAAACGGAGGCCCAGAGAGGTCAAGTAACTTGTCTAAGGTCACCAATTGAGGTGGGTTGTGAACCCAGGGAAGCTGACTTAGTGTCTGCTCCACATTGTGAAGGCATGACAATAAGAACAAGCAGTTAAAAAGCACTATGTGCCAAGCACATTTCTGAAGACTCTACAAAGAAGTTTTTATTTGTATAGTTTTTACTTCATTTTTTATAACATTTTGTCCCATGACAACCCTATGAGGAGAGTATTACTATCTCTATCTTACAGGCAAAACCCCCCCCTGAGGTCCAGAGAAGTTAAGTAACTTGCCTGAGATCACACAGCCAGCAAAAGGGGTAGAACTGGGTGGAACCCAGGCAGAACACTTGAGTTCGTGCTTTTTTTTTTTTTTTTAAATATATTTTATTGATTTTTTACAGAAAGGAAGGGAGAGAGATAGAGAGTCAGAAACATCAATGAGAGAGAAACATCAATCAGCTGCCTCCTGCACATCTCCTACTGGGGATGTGCCCGCAACCCAGGCACATGCCCTTGACCGGAATTGAACCTGGGACCCTTGAGTCCGCAGGCCGACGCTCTATCCACTGAGCCAAACCGGTTTCGGCTCAAGTTCGTGCTTTTAACCTCTGCACTTCACAGCTGCTCAGTGAATGAGCGTTTTTATGATTATTTTACTGGGATTTTGTAAAGTGAGGCAGGGAGGAGCAACATTCTAGCTGGGAGAGCCACCGGGAGTGAAGATGGGGGACGGGAGGTGGGATGAGCACACTCTGGAAGGGAAGTATGACATCTGGTGAGGGGATGGGACGGGGAAGGTCAGAATGGAGATTAGCTGTGAGGGCTGTATGGGATTCATTGGGAACTTCCTCCACAGGGAGACGCTAGCACAGCCGTGGGCAAACTACGGCCCACGGGGCCCGTTTGAAATGAATAAAACTAAAAAAAAAAAAGACCGTACCCTTTTATGTAATGATGTTTACTTTGAATTTATATTAGTTCACACAAACACTCCATCCATGCTTTTGTTCCGGCCCTCCGGTCCAGTTTAAGAACCCATTGTGGTGCTCTAGTCAAAAAGTTTGCCCACCCCTGCACCTGCATGCCTGGCTCCCTTGTTATGAATTCCGAATGAGATGTTTGAAAAACTCCAGAGTGTCAGAGCCAGACTGGCCTGGCTCTGCTGGGTGCCCTTTGGAAAGTTACCTAACCTCTCTGTGCCCCCACTCCTTGTCTGTAAGATGGAGGTAAAAAAGAAAATGACCCCCTTCACTGGCTTGCTGCTGAGGTAAGCGGAGATAACGAATATAAAGCCCCTGGCAGAGCGGCCCAAAGCAGCCCTTTAATAAGTTTCCTTTCTCTCCCCTCCCCCAACGTCAGTCTCACCAGAATTAAGGCTAAAATCACTGATTGATCTAGACCAGTGGTTCTCAACCTTCTGGCCCTTTAAATACAGTTCCTCATGTCGTGACCCAACCATAAAGTTATTTTCGTTGCTACTTCATAACTGTAATGTTGCTACTGTTATGAATCGTCATGTAAATATCTGATATGCAGGATGGTCTCAGGCGACCCCTGTGAAAGGGTCGCTCGACCGCCAAAGGGGTCACGACCCACAGGTTGAGAACCGCTGATCTAGAGCCACAACATTCCTGGAGACCCAAGCTCAATAGGCGAGGGAGGCAAAAGCCAAGCTATGCAGTTTCAAAGATGTGTTCTCGACGGAGAAAAGAGAAGAATTGTAATCTATTTCCTTCTCCCTCCTGCTGTGTCAACTCGGGGTTATATAACTGAACTTCTCTGTGCGGTAACCCTTGGGGGCCTCCAGGAGGCAGGGTTGGCAGTGACATAAATATTTCTGTGCTCTCTGCCCAGGTTCTGAGCAAACAGCACAGCCTGCGAGGAGGAAGCTGGGTGAGGAGTGAGCGCTGGCTGGAGGTCAGGAAGGAGACCCGTGTTCCAGGCCCAGACCTGCCTGGAGGGACATTCGGTGACAAGCTTCCACGGTAGAGTGACCTGGGGGGAGAGATGCCAGTGTGGGCTGGGAGCCGTGGGAACCTTGGTCAGTTCTCTTGGAGGAGAGAATGAAGTCCGCCTTGGCCTGGCATCCGGGGCCCTTCACGCCTCTCTCCCCTCCCACCTCGGCACCCCCTTGGAACTATTGAGCTCCCTCGGGGCAGTGTTTGTCGCCTCTCCCGACGTGTCCTCCCTGCCCCGGGCACGGGTGGTGACAGGGAAACAAAGATATGGGTTTCAGAGTTCCACGTGGGCTTGAGTTCAGGCTCAGTGAAGTCACCATGGGCTCGTGACTCAACCCCTCTGTGCCCATTTCCTCGTCTGTAAACTGGGCTTTGTGATTCCTGTCTTGTTCCTTGTTGCACAATCGGATGAGATAATAAGTGTTAATAAACACCAAGGACTTAGCCTCCCTGTATAGAGCAGGCACAGGTAAGGGTTGGCGTGCAGAAGTCACTCGGCAGTGCACGCCCGACCCCTAGCACAGCGAGCGCTAAGCAAGCTGTTTCCTTCTCCTCCAAGACCTGCCCAAAGCCTCCCTACCGACCCCCAGTCGGTCACTGTGCTGAGACTCTTCACAGCATCCCACGGGCACCTCCGTTACAGTCCTTACCGCGTGAACGTGTTCTCATTAGAAGATAGGTCTGTCTTCTATCTTGGGGGCTCTCTGGGGGGACAAGAGCTGCCTTCGTCACGGCCACCTTGGCACTCAGCATGGGGTCTGCCACTCAGAAGGCACCTGAATGAATAAATGCATGCGTGCACAGGTATAGGCTGCATGGAAGGAATGCGCTTAGGGAATGACCAAGGATGGGCCGGCTTTGAACACACGCGTAACTTTCTGGGCGCTGGATCCCCGCGCTCTGGGGGTGGCCGACAGAGTCCCTCACTCAGTCCCGTGCAACCCCCTGGGGCAAGTCACCCCCGCCCTTGGGCTCTTACGTTGCTTGGACTTGGGCCATGACTTTTTAGTCAATCACCAGGATAGTAGTCCTAGCAAAGGATGTTTGGCTCATGAGGAATCCGAGGGATCTGGGAGCTATGGAGTGAATGTAGAAATACCGGAATTTCCAGAATAGTCCAGCAGCTTATGAATCGGAGACTTACTTCTCCAGCGCCTGGGCTGGCCATGCACCCCACGTACAATTGTCTAGCACATGCTTAGTGGATTGGGGTGGTGTATTTTTTACTCAGTCCTGAGGCTGGAATACACTACTGTGAAGGAACAGAAGCCGCCAGCCTTCTTCCTTGGGGACCGACTTGTTGGAAAAGGAATTAGAATTACAGAGCTTGCCAAGACCTTAGCTTTTTGCACAGTCTCTCCATCATTCTGATTCCATCAGTCGCTTCTGACTGGCTACAGAATAAAGCCCTAATTCTTTGCGTTGGCAACCGAGATCTTCCATGGACGTCTCAGTCTCATCCGCCAGCACCTGTCGCCTTTTCTCCCTGACTCTAGGCAGAATGAGCGACCCCTTGTCTCCTAAACTCACCCACATTTCCCGGCATTGGGAAGCTGGCCACACAGTATCTGCTACTCCACACGCTGTTCTGCGGTGTGACCTGGCCATTGCCCCTCCCTCTCCCCTCCCCTCCCCCAATCAAGATGCAGAGTCTATTTTGTCCACTCCCTGAATCCAGGCGGCCCGATGACTGCTCAGTACCGCTAGAACACGGGAATATGGAAGTGACTGGCTGTCACACTGGAAGCGACACGGGTCTAGCCCTACAGTGGCAGCTTCTGCTTCCTCCTTGCAGAATGCTTGCTCCTGGAACCCCCCCTCTCAAAACCCAGCTGCTATACGGCCAGAAGCCCAAGGCCCATGGAGAGGTCCCAGCCGTGCTCCTGACCGACAGCCCGCGTCAGCGGCCGGCCACGTGAAAGCCTTCAGATGACTGCACAGCCAGCTGAAACCACATGAGACCCTACGTGAGAACCGCCCCGCTGAGCCCAGTCAACCCGTGAGAGAAAAACGATCATAAACTTGTTTTAAGCCACTAAGTGTTGGAGCAGTTGGTCACACAGCAGCAGATCGTCAGCACTGGCCTTCAGTCAGGTGCTCTCTTCCCAACTCCATACCAATCAAAACCTTCCTCTATGGCGAGACCCAACTGTCTCCTCCTCCCAGGTCACCTCTGCCACCTCTGATCACTTTTTTTTTTTTTTATAATATTGATTTCAGAGAGGAAGGGAGAGGGAGAGAGAGATAGAAACATTAATGATGAGAGAGAATCACTGATTGGCTGCCTCCTGCATGCCCCACACTGGGGATCAAGCCTGCAACCTGGGCATATGGCCTGACTGGGAATGGAACCGTGACCTCCTGGTTCATAGGTCAATGCTCAACCACTGAGCCACGCAGGCCAGGCCCCTCTGATAACTTTTAATACTTGTTTGCACCGATCTTAATGGCTTGGTATTGAGATCCCTGGACTTACTTTTCCTTTAAAACATTTATAAAGTTTACGCTAAATGGAAATTTTCTCACTTCTAAAATGGAAAGCCAATGTTACTTGCCCTCAATAGAAGGTAACAAAATAAATCTAATGACAGAGCTCAATGTCCTTAATTTTAGTAGACAATGTTACCTCCCAAGGCTGACCCTCTCTTTGTTTTTTTTTTGCTTCTTTTTAAAATATATTGTTTATTGTTGATAGTATTATAGGTATCTCCCATTTCCCCCTCTACCCCCCCCCCCCCCCCCAACCAGGTCTTCACTGCTATGCATATCCTGTGTAATAAAAGCCTAATATGTAAATTGTCTCAACGGGGCGTTTGACCAGGGGGCCAGGCTGGCCAGCCAACTGCCTGCGGCCACTCCCCCCACCACGCCGTCCCCCCATCCCCCCCCCTCCCCCCCCCCCCCGCCACTGGCACCCTCACAGGGCCTCTAGTAAGATATAAGTTCTTTGGATTATTTCTTCTCGTCCCCCAACTGGTCCTCTCTTTGTTGAGAGTGTTGCCATGACACTGGTAGCCAGACTGAGTTCCAGGATCTGGGCAGTTACAGCATGTCAACCTCGGGATCCCTGGATCACAAGGCCAAGGTTGTGTCCTTAAATTCAGCAGTTCTGCAGCCTGTGATTCTGCCACTTTTCTGATTCTGGCAGGCGCCAGAGGTCCCCAAGCTGGCCAGTTCTGCAGTGTTTGGGATTCTCCAGCCTTTCCAATATATATATATATATATATATATATATATATATATATATATATTTTTTTTTTTTTTCTGTATTTTTAAAAATTTTTTTTAAATTGATTTCAGAGGAAGGAAGAGGGAGAGAGAGATAGAAACATCAGTGATGAGAGAGAATTATTGATCAGCTGCCTCCTACACACCCTCCACGAGGGATTGAGCCCGCAACCTGGGCAAGTGCCCTTGACCGGAATTGAACCCAGGACCCTTGAGTCCACAGGCTGACACTCTATCCACTGAGCCAAACCAGCTAGGACCTTCCCAATATTTTTAAAGAATTAGGTACATAAAATCCTTTCCAACATAAAATGCCAAGTTCTGCTTCTGTTTCCTGCACTGACCCCTGACTTAGCACTCCGACTTGCAGGACCTCCTGGATTTGTTTCTTTCATTATTTATTTCCCCCACGAGTATTTTCAATGTAGGTCTTTGTGGGTTTGTTTTTTTTTTTAAATACTCACCCGAGGATATTTTTCCATTGATTTTTAGAGAGAGTGGAAGAGAGAGGAGAAAAACAGAGAGAAACATGGATATAAGAGAAACACATCAATTGGTTGCTTCCCACACCTGGCCCGACCAGGGCCCAAGCTGGGGAGGAGCCTGAAACCGAGGTAGGTGCCTTTGACCAGAATCAAACCTGGGACCCTTTGGTCCGCAAGCCAACGCTTTATCCACTGAGCCAAACTGGCTAGGACTCAATGTGGGTCTTTGTATTCCACCTTCTGCAGCTTTATTTGACTAAGAATATTTTTATTACAACCTCATGTTTGAATGACAATTTGGCTGGCTTTAAAATTCTGGATTGAAAGGGTCCTTTTCTTTCAATTCTTAATACACTACTTTTTGACTTTTCTTCGTCAAGTGTCATTATTCACAAGTCAATGTGACTCTCATTCCTTTGTAGGGGATGCCATTGCTCTCTGCTCTCTCCCTCTTTGCCTTTCCTATGCTCAATTTCACCCAATAACTGTGTGTGGGTTTTTCCTTATTTCTAGTATTGGCTACACCACGAGTCCTTTCAATCTGAGCGCATTCATGTTTCTTTAATTCTGGAACATTTAATCTCCATTATTTCTTCAATTATTTCCTTTTCTCCCTTTTTATTTTTCCTTTTGGGATACCTACTTATACTCTCCATATCTCTTGGCTTTGCTCATTTATTTGTTATCTCTTTGTCTTTTCCTGTTTCCGTTGGGAGTGTTCAATCTGATCTGCCTCTTTCCTAGGTAATTCGTCACTTGTATTCATCCTGATGTTTATGCCACCTATTGTCTCTGATTTTAAATATTATGTTTTTCACAGTTAATGTTTTCACTCAGTTCTCTCCTCTGACTTCTTTTGGTGTATGTTTTTAAAAAATACTTGTTTCGTTCCCTTTACTTGCTAGTTTTGAGAATAATGCTTGGTTTTCTAGCTTTTTAAAAAAAAATCCTCACCTGAGGATACTTGTTTTTTATTGATTTTTTTTAGAGAGAGAGGAAGCGGGGGAGAGAGAGTCAGCAAAACATTGACCCGCTGTCTCTCCTATTCGTCCTGACAGAGAATAAAACCTGAAACCTAGATATGTGCCCTGACTGGGAAGTGAACCAGCAACCGTCCGCTGTACAGGATAATGCTCCAACCAACTGCGACACCCAAATGACTTTTTTTGGGGAAAATGTTATGTTTATTTCCATTTATCCTATGACTTCTGGTTTTTACATTATTTTATGAATTTCCTCCCTTACCTCCTTATGTATAATTATCATGCTTTGCTTTACAACCTTGGTCCATCTGGTTCCATAATTCTGTGTCAGATGGCATAGGTCGCTTGACTTACTGCCTTTCTTTTATAGTAGTTGTACTATCTCTAATTATTTTGGTGGGTGAGTTCAAGTTCCCCTTGGTGACGCATGTATCTGTGTTGATGTGCCCTGGGGAAGGGCCGAAGGCATAGAAGGAGAGGAAAAAGATGAGCCCCAGGGCAGAGAGCTGCAGACACGTTGGCCACCTCTGGCTGGCGCTCTGCCTGAATGACGTCAGGCTGCACCTTTGAGCTCCCAGGGAGAAGCAGCCTTGGCAGGAGGTAGATTCCTCAGTGAGATTCCACAGGCGGGGGTGGGGGTGGGGGCCTTGATGGAAGAGCGAATGCCTGAGGTTGCCTCTTGATCAATTCCTCACTTCATCAGGGGCAGCACCGAACCAGGTGGGCTCCCCGAAAGAACAGTTCAGGTTCGGGCTCTGGGCTCAGTCACATATTCACTCATTCCACATCGAGAGCTTGCAGTCCCGCGGTGCTGTGCTGGGTGATGGGGAGACCCAGGAAACAACCCTCGCCCTCCTGGAGGTTATGTTCTAACAACAAACTAACAGACTCCGGTCCCAGTCCTGGCACTGCCGCTCATCCAACTCAGTTAGTCTTTCTAAGCCTCAGTTTCATCATCTGCAAAATGGGGATGATCATAGTATCTACCCATAGGGTTCCTGAGGCTTTCAGGGAGACAATGCAGGCCAACTGACTCGCATAATGCCTGGCACACCAGGAGCTCTCAAAAATATTTATTATTATTATTACCGATGATATTGTTTACTGGAGATTAGGTAGAAACCGGGAACTGCTTCTATTTATTTATTTTATTTTTTTAAATATGCTTTTTATTGATTCTAGCAAGATAGAGGTAGGGGAGGGGGAGAAACATTGATGAGAGAGAAACATCATTGATCAGCTGCCTCCTACATGCCTCCCACTGGGGATCGAGCCTGCTGTGGGAATTGAACCAGTGACCTCTTGGTACATGGGTCGACTCAGCCAACTGAGCTACACCAGCCAGGGCCTGGGAGTTGCTTTTAAAAATAAATGAATCCCTTTTGTCCTTGGAACCTGCCTGTTACCCTTAAGGTCTGTAGCTGGAGTGAAGGGGGTGGGGAGACATGCAAGACAAACAAATCAAGTTCCATTTTCCTGAGAGAGCTATTAATACCACCGGTCCCTTTCCCCCAGTTCTTTGCTTGTCTTTTTTTTTTCAATTGCAAAGGGCAGTGCAGTGAGGAGTTCAGAACTTCCCCAGCGGTGGGCGTGGGCTGGAATCCCAGCCATTTCTCCTTAGCTCCAGGCCCCGCGTCTCCACTGGGCACAGGAGGCAAAATGCCCAGGGCTCACAAAAATGTTTTCATTTCTTCAAAATCCGAAGAAAGAAGGAAATTTTAGGCTGAAGAAAACGTTTTCATGTATCACTGCAGCCAGTATAATTGTAAATGTCTTTTTAAGGAGGAAGGGGCCTCTGACGGCAAAATTGCCAAGGACCCAGGGAGGTCAGAAGGCACCCGGTTAGCCTGTGACAACCAGCAAGTGGCTTACATCTCTGAATGAGGGGCTAGTACTCTTGACTTCCTGGATGCTGTGGGTGTTGAAGGGACTGAGGCATGTGCAGCATTTAGCACTGTGTAGGCACCAGCAAGCTCTCAGCAAACAGGAGTTAACCCCTCACTTCCCTCTGTGACCTGCAGGCTAAGACCTTAGGAGACCTGGAAGAGGGCAGAGCAGTGGGGGAACGAGGTACGTAACTGATCTTTATTGCACAAATGATTAAAGAGGTAACCTCAGGTGGAGGAATGGATGGAAGTTTCAAAGCAAGGCCACACTGTGCTGGGGGTGGGAGGAGGGGGCACAGGGGCAGAAAGAGCTGTCTGTGAATTCCCAGCACAGACCGCGAGGCAGGTGTCAGCCCTGAAGACGTGGAATGAGTGAATGAATGAATGAATGAATGATGAGTGAATTGTGGAAGGATTTAAAAATCCTGAGGCTGTTGGTCCTAAAAGTTGGCTCAACAGGTCCCAAGACACACGTTTCTCTAAAGGAGAAGGGAAACCAATATTTATTAAGGCAGTGGCTCTCAACCTTCCTAATGCCGCGACCCTTTAATACAGTTCCTCATGTTGTGGTGACCCCCAACCATAAAAGTATTTTCATGGCTACTTCATAACTCTCATTTTGCTACTGTTATGAATCGTCATGTAAATATCTGATGTGCAGGATGTATTTTCATTGTTACAAATTGAACATAATTAAAGCATAGTGATTAATCACAAAAGCAATATGTAATTATGTATGTGTTTTCCGATGGTCTTAGGCGACCCCTGTGAAAGGGTTGTTCGACCCCCAAAGGGGTCGCGACCCACAGGTTGAGAACCGCCGTATTAAGTGATTGCTGTGGCTAGTATCCTCGCTAATAAATTGGGAAATTGAAGCTCAGAGAGGTGGTGTGGCCTGAACAAGATCCCACAGCTCCAAAGCAGAGGCCTTAAGCCCCTGCGCATTGCCCATCCTCACTGCTGGCCCCTCTGCCCAAGGCTGCCTGGAGCAAGGCTTGCTGACCCTCCAGGGTCTGCACCAACCCATGAGCAGTGCTTCTGCCACCACCCTCCACCCTTGGGGCCCCCAGCAGGCATCACAGGGTCCTGCAGCCTCACCGAGGGCCCCAATAGCTCAGGAGAGTCCCACCCGGCAGGAGGCCCCTCAGAGCAGGACTGGAAGCTGGCTGAAGAACAGGCCTCTCTGTCTTAGAGGCGGACACACCCTCTTCCTCAGGCCAAACTGCAGCCACCACCCCCAGGAGTTTCAAACCACAGGAGAGGTTCCAGCTCCACAGCCACACTCTGGCCCCACCCCTCAGCTCTACCTACTCACAGCCAGGCTCATGAATCCTCAGAGACTGACTGGCCAACTCTTTCCTTCTGTCTTCCTTTTAAATAGATTTTTAATGAGTTCAGAGAGGAAGGGAGAGGGAAAATAGATAGAAACATTAATGATGAGAGAGAATCATTGATCGGCTGCCTCCTGCATGCCCCACACTGGGGCTCGAGCCCTCAACCATCTGCCCTGACCAGGAATCGAACCATGACCTCCTGGTTCATAGGTCGGTGCTCAACCACTGGGATGACTGGCCAACTCTTGCCTTTGCTCAGTCCCCTTCCTCTCCTCCTGCCACCTTAGGTAGGATCTATATGTCTGATAAGGAATTCATTGGGGGAAAAAACAAAGAGGGATCCATCCTGCCAGACCCCAAAGCAAAGGGTGGAACGCCAGAGGCCAGGATGCCAAGGGCATCAGCAGGCAGATGAATGGAGACAGGGAAACCGATAGGAGCAGCACTCCTGGGCCTTGAAAACTGTCCAGGAGAGCTCTGACCAGGTAGCTCCGTTGGTAACAGCGTCGTCCTGATACACCAAGGTTGTGGGTTGGATCCCAGGTCAGGGCACACAGAAGGAGCAACCAATGAATGAATGCATGAATAAGTGGAACAACAAATCGATGCTTTTCTCTCTCTTAAAGAAAAAGTGTAAGATGTAAGAAAACAAACAAGCAAAATAGGGAGGAGAAGGCTCTTGGACCCCGTTTCCCCACCTTTAAATGGAGAGTGTCCTCCACTACCTGGAAGGGTCTCGGTAGCTCTAACCCTCTGTGACCCTGTGCCCCAGGAGCAATGGGCTGGGTCAGCGTGGACACTGCTTTCCTCCCGGGGGCTCAGGGACTGATGTGTCAAGAGCAAATTACAAGCAATTCTGAATAGTGTTACAAGCAGAACCTCCAAACCTGGCTCTTCTGAAGGGTGCCTTGCCTCCTGTCACCTGTTGAGATGTTCCCCAAAGCTCTCCCCTCCACCCCAGCCCTTTGCTTCTCCCCCCAGGGAGAGGAAAACCCCACAGGCTGCCTGCCAGGAGTACGAAGAGCTCAAGGCCCCTAACTCTGCTTAGAGTGGCTCCACCTCAAGGACACAGCTCCTTCCGGTCTGAGGCAGGAATGCCACAGCCCATGGTGGTGTGACGGCCTGCAGGAACTTTCCCAGGGCCATTCAGACAAAACCCTACAGCTGATCCCCACAGAGGCCAGCTGGTCCCTCTAGCCCAGCTCACTGTGTGCCAGCCAGCGGGCTCGCTTGGCACCACACTGCCCCCTTCAGCTACCTCACCGCCAGCCAGCACGGAGACCAGCAGGCTCAAGGTGAGGAATGCCCCACCCCATAAAGGGGTCCTGGGAGCCTCTTTCCATCTTCCGGCTTCATCAGGTACCCATGGTCCATTGCTGTCTCTTGGTGTCCCTCCCCCCTCTCCTTACCCCTGTAATCTTGGGGAGGTCTCTTAGAGGACATAAGAAAGGTACCTGACCTACCTATAGTTCCAGCTCCTTCCTCTACTCTTGGGTGGCTGGCTTGCTGGGTGGGGTTCAGGATTCCAGGATTTCGTGTGCTCTCCCTACCTCTGAGCTCTGGCCGGCTATCCTTTTAGCCCTCTTGACCCCATGTGAGGGGCAGCTAGGGATTCAGGATGTCACTCCCGGATGTGCCTCTGTGGTATGCAGATTGCTTTGAGCTGAAGGCAACTTTAGCTTTGGGCTCCAGAGAAACTGCCCCCACCCCCTACCTAGAAGAATTAGGAGCCTTGCCCAGGATAAGAGATTATCAGCGATAACCTCTTTTGACCTTCTATAGGGCAGGACGGACACATTTTTATTCATTAAACACCTGCTCTTCTTATCATCCTGCAATGACTCTGTGATGCCCTCAAGGCATCTTACCTCTTCTCTAGCTTATTCTCCTTCGCTTTCTGCCTCTGAACCTTTAGCGTCTCTGACTCTCTCTCTTGCTACTCTGTCTCACATCTATTTGATTATTAGAGCAGCCAGAAGAACCTTCAGGGAGAGGACAGGTACTTCCTCCCCCACAGGGGTGCCCAGATCTGTTTCCCTGGGCTCATGTTCACACCAGTCTGTCCACCTGGACTCTGTCTTCTCTACCCATTCCCACCCGTTAGAATCTGGCCATCTCTAAACTCACCGTTTGTGACCACATAGCAGGTGCTAAGCATAGCCTGCATATTCATTCATCATCACCCTTTCATTCATTCAGCAAGTATGCAGTGAGACCTTCTAGGAGCCAGGTGCCCTATAATGGTGAGCCAAATAGACATTGGTCCCTGCCCCCCAAGGAGCTCTAGTCTAGAGCAGTGGTTCTCAACCTTGGCTGCACATTAGAATCACCTGGGAATCTTTTTAAAATCCTGATTTCTGGGCCTCATCCTCCGGAAATTCTGTTTCTCTGTTATGGGGTGGGGCCACAACATTAGTAACAAAGAAACAGAATTTCCGGAGGATGAGGCCCAGAAATCAGGGTTTTAAAAAGATTCCCAGGTGATTCTAATGTGCAGCCAAGGTTGAGAACCACTGGTCTAGAGGAAATTGTAGTTTGCACTGTATGAGCGCCTGCCTACTCTACAGGCCCAGTCCTGAGCACTTGGTGTGGGTTGTCTGATTTAAGCTGAGAAATTGCTTCATTTAAGGAGCTCGTCAAACGGAACTATAAAGAAATGAAAGGTCCTGCCCAAGGCCCAGTTAGACCCCGCGGGCCAGTGGCAAGTGGGGGTTCCCAGACTGGAGGGCTCCCTTGGACCCTTTAAACCAGCCTTGTATTTGACACACCCACCTCCCCTCTCACCAGTGTCCCAGACCACAGAACGGGAGTCCGACCGTGTCTTCCTCTAGTGAGCGCCCCAAACCCCGCCTCCGAGCGGCCCCCAACGTGTCTGCTGAACTGGCCGCTCTGAACTGGGACCCACCCGCCTGTGGGGGTTCCTCTCAATGAACCCCAGTCTCCCTCCGGGAGGGGCTTCTGCTCCAGACCACCCATCGAGACGCCCATTTAGAGACAAACACAGGTCCTGAGCGGTTCAAAGTCCCTTCCACGCCCGGCAGGCCGGCTCAGCACCCCTCTCCTCCGGGGGAGGGGAGGTGGGCCGGGGAAACTGCTCTCTGGAAGTCCGGTAGCAGCCCCGCACGCAGGCTGGTTCTCAGGGCGATTGCGCGCGCTGGGGTGAGACTCGCACTCCGGGCACTTTGACGCTCGCCCCATCCCCATCCCCATCCCCATCCCCATCCCCATCCCCATCCCCATCCCCATCGCCATCCCCATCGCCATTGCCATCGCCATCGCCATCCCCATCCCCATCGCCATCCCCATCCCTATCCCCATCCCCATCGCCATCCCCATGCCGGAACTGGAGATGATTAGCCCCCCCGCACCCCCTACCACCCGCAGACCCCAGACGCGTTCTCCACCGAAGGAGGGGGACACTAGGACCGCTCATGCCCCGCCCCGGCTTTCCCTCTCCCAGCGCGGAGCGCAGGTGGACAGCGAGCCGCTGCGCCTGGGCCCGGCGCCCTGAGCCTCTTACCTGCTCTGCGAGTCCCAGGAGCCGGCCCGCCGCGCGCTCAGCCTCCCGCCGGCGCCAGCGGCGCAGCCCGGGCTCTACCCGCCTGGGGACCCCGCCCCCGGCCCGCCCGGCCCCGCCCCGCGCAGGTGATCCGGTTGCCCAGGCCTCGGGGGCCGCCTCGGGGGCGCTAGGCTCGCGGCACTGGAGTGGCAGCGCCTCCCCGTGGCGTCTCCGTGCCTCTCCCGGGCCTGGGTCCTTTGGGGGATTCCGCTTGTGACAGCGCCAGGCGCTTAGGCCACCGGACCAGTCTTCCAAGTCTGACTACTCCGGGGGGCCAAGGGGGAGCTCCCGGCGTGGTGAGTGGGGATGGGGGGCAGGGGGTATGGAGGCGTCTTTACAGTGCGATTGTGCTGATCTGAAAGGTTTGGGGGCGCGTTGGGTTCCAGTGATCAGCAAACTCATTAGTCAACAGAGCCAAATATCAACAGTACAACGATTGAAATTTCTTTTGAGAGCCAAATTTTTTAAACTTAAACTATATAGGTAGGTACATTGTTATTAACTTAATTAGGGTACTCCTAAGGCTTAGGAAGAGCCACACTCAAGGGGCCTAAGAGCCGCATGTGGCTCGCGAGCCGTAGTTTGCCGACCACGGGACTGGACAATCACAATGTTACACCAGGATGTTTGACAGCTGGCAAGTGTCAAAAACGGCCCTACAGGATCAAGGATCTCTGATGGACACCCCCCCCCCCACCACGATAAGGCCTTCAATTAATATTGACAGAAAGAGGGAAGACAGTTTAGAGAGAACCCCAAACCCTTTCCTTTCACCAACAGGGGAACCGAGGCTCAAAGCAGAGGCCAGTTGTCCAAAGCCACACAGCAGGTGAGCGACAGAACCAGGAGTACAGCCAGGTTTCCTCATTCTGTTTTCAACTCATTTCCAGAAAGTGCGTGGTTCTGGGCCTATTGCTGGCGCCCAGTGCCTGTGAGATGCAGTCAGAGCCTCGCAACTTCCTCTGGAGCCGGCGGAGAGCTGAGAGGCCCCAGTGCTCTCGCAGGGATCTACCTCCAAGGGGATCTCTATGGACCAGGCTTGCTTAGGAAGCACGATTCTGGGATTTATTTCACCCAAGACAGGAGGTGGCTCCTTGGCTTCACAGAGCATCCCTGCCAGAGGCAGGGCTGTCCACCGCGGGTGCTGGGAGGGAGGGGAGAGCCCAGGGATCTGAGGCTTATGGGGCCAGTTGAGGCCGTCTTGCTGGACGGTGCAAGGGGTCCAGGGCTTGGCACTCAGGAGGTCTCAGGCTCCAATCCTGACTCTATGGCTTACCAACTGCAGGGCAGGAGCAGTTTCTTTAACCTGAGACTGAGTTTGTTTCTGTTGGATGAAAACAACAAACTTACCTCCGTGTAGTTGTGGTGAGGATTTTAAAAGTGTGATAATGCTCGTAAAATGCTGGCTCAGTCGAATCATTATGCTAAGTAGTCGGGGTGGGGGGAGGAGGACACCCTGATACAAAGGACCATGGCATCTCTGGCCAGGCACCCTGTGCAGGATTCGGCTGTCTTCAGCCCTGCCGCCCATGGCTGCTCTACACCGTCTGCTTTCTCCCTTCACCCCAGCCAACCACGCGGAAGGACACCTGCCACGCCAGAAGAGGTTTGCACACACCTCCTGGGAGCGGTTGGGGAAGGAAACGCTTACCAACCTCCCCTGTAAAGAGTTGACGAGGGTCAGATCCCCGGGCCAAGCCCATGGAAGCAGAAGCATAAAAAGGCTCAAGCTAACCTTCATCTCTCCGTTTATTCTTTCCGTCCTCCTGAATGCTCCCTGCGGGCCAGGCACCCTTCAGTCCCCGAAGGGGCGTCACAGGGGTAAAGGTGAAATGGATGTCTTGTTATTCACAGCAGCCCCCTCGCAGCCCCGTTTATATTAATGAGGTGATGTCTGGATGGAAGCTGGTTGCCAGAACTGGGGAAGCGACTGGAAGGTTGGAACTTTCAGTGCCCCCACACCTCATCTGGGGGAGAGGAGCTGGAGGTTGACTCAATCGATAATGGCCGATGATGTGACTGATCATACCTACATAATGCCGTCTCCATAACACAGAAGAGGACAGGGTGTGGAGGGCTCCCCGAGTGGTGACTAAGAATACGGCTGCATGCAAGAGGGCGGCACACCCCAGCTCCCCAGGGACAGGAGCTTCTGTGGTCAGGACCCTTCTGGAATCCCCCCCCCCCCCCCCATGTATCTTTTTATCTGGCTGCTTATTTGTACCTTTTAATATCCTTTGTAATAAACTGGCAATCTATTTTTTAAAGATTTTTTATTGATTTTTAGAGAGAGAGAGAGGGAGAGGGATTGAGCCCCCAACCCTGGCATGTGCCCCGTCCAGGAATCGAACCGGCATGGGATGATGCCCAACTGACTGAGCCACACCAGCCAGGGCTAAACTGGCAACCTAGTAAGTAAACAGTTCTCATGAGTTCTGTGAGCCACTCTACCAAATTAACCAAAACCAAGGAGAGGGTCATGGTACCGGGTCATCAGAACCACAGGTAACAACTTGGACCCTGGGCTTCTGATTGGCATCTAAAGGTGTGTGAGGGGGTCAGTTTTGTGGGACTCAGCCCTTCCCCTGGGGGATCGGACACCATCTCCAGGTGGTGTGGGAACTGAGTTACGCTCGAGTTCTCCACCTCCCCTCACACTTGGTGACCAGAAGTGTCAGAAACAAAGCAGGGTATTGTGAGTAGAGAAGACACAAGAGCGTGCTTTTCCACCCGGGTGTGTAAATAGGGGCATATGAATAGAAAGTGGGAATGGCATGTGCAAACTCTGACAACTATGTAAAATGTATTTAAGATTTGTTACCCGTTTCAGCTGCTCGCCCCTATCTGCTCCGGGACAAAGCACCAACACGTCCATCTAAGCCTCCGCCATTTTTAGCATTCTGTATTTAAGATTTGAAGGGAATTTGGTGAAATATACATAAAGTGTGGTGGTTTTCCATGCTCTTTTTTTGTCAAGATGATAATGTTTATATAAAAGTTTCACAAGGCAATGAAAATTGCTTATGAAGTTGCCCAACAAGCCATGCCTGTTTCAGATATACCATATGGAGCCTTAGATGCTGGGAGATTTAAAAATCACAGAGACACAGACACAGCTTTTTCCACATAGAAAGTACAGAGAGTGTTTCTCTGTCCTCTGAGCAGAGGATGCTGCTGCAAACCAGCCTCTGAGCACCTGGGTCTTTAGCTCCTGGCCCGGACCGTGCCGTCTCTCACTTCTCCCCTCAAAACCTTAATCTGTTTATGGCCTTTGAGATGGTTGCTGGGGAAACCAGACAAATGTCATGTAGGACTAGAATGCAATTGCAGGAAGGAGATGAAGCAGAGAGACTCATGAATCCAGAGAAATCCAAGTCCACATTGATTAATCTAGTCCCCCCACCACCACCCCCCCAAAAAAGAGGAAACAAACATATCTAGGCCAATTGATTTTGAAATAAATTCCTTGCCTCTCAGCCAAGGGGGTGGAGAGAAGAGCAAAGGCCAAGAGAAGTCAGAGTTCTTACATATCTACAGCACACACAGTGTGACTTCACGTGTGTTCCCCAGACAGACATGTGGCACCAGAGGCGAGACCCAGAGGGGCAGGCACCCCTTCCACGGGCCGTTGGCCTGCTTTGGGTTAACTCCCATTTTGCCTCCAGGAACATTTGCCCGATGGAGCTTCAGGGAGAAGAGAGCGAAGGAGGCCGAGCCAGGTGTCTGCAACCCGCAGAAAGTCACCCGATCTCCCTGGGCCTCTGTTTTCTCATCTGTAGGGTGGCAGGTTGGACTGTTTGGTCTCCATGGGAAGTCTGGTTGACATAACTTCCTGATAACAGCCGGTCCAGGTAATTACCTGGCAACTTCCTCATTTTTATGTCACTTAAAAAGAAATATTGACTGATTTTAGAGAGGGGGGGGGGAGATTATCTATTGTTCCACTTATTTTATGCATTCATTCGTTAATTCTTGTATGTGCCCTGACCAGGGATTAAACCAGCAACCTTAGCATATTGGGACAATGCTCTAACCAACTGAGCTACCCAGCCGGGGCTTTTCTTAAATACCACTTTAAAAATCACTATCCCTCCAAAGAACTTTGGTCCCCTTCTAAGCATTGCAAAGTAGAGACCGTTTAATTTTTCCAAGCATTTTGGACCATAAACTTTTCCCAAATAACATACTTTGAGACGCTCTTTTTAAATACCTAACCTGCACATGACTTATATTCACACCTCCTGGGTCTCAGAAGACCAGGGGGAAGTCTGGCAAGATTTGAGATCTTCCCTATGTGCTTCAGAATTTAAATTTTTCCTCCTTCTAGGTTAGAGCCATATTTTAACTTGTTTCTTGGTGATAACAGAATCTCTGATACATACATTGCTGAGTTTAACTTTGAAGTCAGTTTTTTTTTTAATGCAGCAAATTACTTAAACCTTTATTCCTGTATTTTCTATTCTGCATTTAAAAAATTGTTTTATCTTTAGGATATTTGCAGTGGTTCCCCAATTTGCTGTTTTAGCCAAGAAATCCTTAGCTTGGGTGAAACCTTATTCTAAGAGCACATGCATAACAAATAAAGATAAAGTGGACAGGTGAGCACAGCCCCTAACCTGGCAGCTCTGATTCCAGTCCCAGGGGGGCTGCCATCCAGATGTGAATGTGGCAACGCCTCTGGAGCCACTTACTTGTAAAGGTGTGAGTGGGGGGTTTGGGGACGGGGAGTGTTTTGAACTGTTCTGCTGAGATCTCACAGGGGTTGGATCTCAGTCCCCACTATACCCCGACCCTTTCAAAAGGAGCAGCTCTGTTTACCTTCCCCCTCCCCCTCCCCCCGCCCCTTTTGTCTTGCAATCAGCTTCACATTGGGCTATAAGGTTTCACTTGAACAAGAGCAGAGTTCTGTGGCTTAAAAATTGGTGCAAAAAACCCACTGCACTAGATAACCTCTATGGTAGTCATTTCTAGCTTCAATATTTTGATTTGGAGATTTTTTTTAACCAAGACAGGAGATAAGCCTTTAATAGGAATAAATTATTTTTAACTGAAGAGCAAACCAGGGTTAAAAACTTTTCTTGGTGAACACGAACATGAACCACGGTGGTTATTCCCAGGGCTGGCGGTGAGTCACCACCTTCAACTCCTCAGGACACAGCATTCAAGTTCAACTGGAATCTAGTTAAACAAACGTAATTTCGCTTCCTGTCTTTTTTGTGTTAATACCTAAATATACTTATTAATAATTCTACACACAAAGAACTCAATTCAGTGGCTTGATTTAAAAAACAACAACCACTAACTTTATTTTTATTAGCTTTAAAAACAAAACTTGTTACAATTAATCACAGACTCCCAAAAAATTACAGTCTGCTTCTGTCACCTTGACAGGACAAGGAATGTTTAAATGTCCTCAAAGTACAGGATAGGCCACGTTGACAAGACACAAACTACTACACACAGCGGACGGCCACGTCAAGCGCACAAACACATGGAGCACTTATGTGTGAATTACCAGTTTTTTGAAGTACAATAGATATTTACTAGCGTGTATAGTGCCAGCAAGGTAACGTGGCCAAAAATAGAACACGAGATCACAAACACGTTCAGACGAAATGGTAAGTCCAGCTCCCGGGTTCCACTAAGACAGAAGGACGGAGGAACTTTTCTTTAACTCCGAGGGTACGCACAATACAGCAGAAATGAAAATCCACACTCACGGGAACCGCTCTGGGCCGAGGAGCAGCGGGAAGAACGTATGGCACAGTAACAGGATTAGCCACCTTGATCTCTCCTCAGTCCCCAGTCTGAGTTAGGAAGATTGGGACGACACAGAAAACACCGAAACACACACATTATCTGCAGTGACAGAAACCTTCCACACGACAAGAATGAACATTCAGTCAAAGCTGTGTGCTTACAGGGCGGGATTTTGTCTACGTTTACACTAGACCCTGCTTATTTTGTCAAAATATATTTTTATTGATTTCAGACAGGAAGGGAGAGGGAGAGATAGATAGAAACATCAATGAGAGAGAACCATCGATTGGCTGCCTCCTGCACATCCCCCAGTGGGGATCGAGCCCACAGCCTGGGCATATGCCCCGACTAGGAATCGAACTGTGACCTCCTGGTGCATAGGTCGACGCTCAACCACTGAGCACGCCAGTCGGGCCAATGGGCCCTGTTTAACTGGGCAGAGATACTTTGACTCAGACTGAGATTATTCTTCTTAATCTTGGTGGGAAAGTTCTGTTTTGAACATGACCATTTTTATAATCTTTTCGGTCACTGAAACTAGCAGTTGTTGCAATTTTCGGTTGTTCTGTTGCTTGAATATTTGGTAATAACAACAACACTCTTCAAAGTACTAACCTTTCCCCGATTCATGGTTAGAGAAACCAAAGGCAGTTGGACATGATCAGGCTGACCCACACTCCAAGGGGCGTTCAGAAAACAACTGAGCACGTATCAAACTGTGGGACAAGGTTCATAAGTCTTATTCTTTAACCCTATTTAACTCCTAACAGTGAGCTTCCACAACATGGACTCAGCTCCCCAGCCAGGAGGCAACTATTTCCCCAAGTCTTTTATTCCTTTACTAGAGGCCTTTACTAGGGTCCCCAGGCCTGGCCGGCGATCAGGGCCCATCAGGTTCCCTGCTTCCCCCCTCCCTTGCCACCCAAGCACCGCCCCCCACCCCCACACAGCTCCCCCCACCACCACACACACACCAGCCTCCCCACCTCCCCACCTCCTCCTTCCCTTGCTCCCTCAGCACCCCATGGACACTGGTCGCCCGCCATGTTCCATGCCACCCCCTGGTGGTCAGTGCACGTCATAGCGAGCGACTGAACTCCAGTTCTCCCGGGAGAACTCCCGAGGTGATACTTTACATATTAGCCTTTTATATATATAGATACTGGCACACGTACTACAGGTAATGCTTCCTTTCATACAGGAAGATGCCAATGCAGCTGTGTGAGAAGGAGCCCAGGAGTGGGAAAGGGAGGGTGCAGCACACAGCTCTGGAGAGAAAGATCATGTCCAGCAGATGGTGAACCTGATGCATCAAAGAACTTCATACATTTCCCATTGCTTCATTACGCTTGGGTTTCCCCCTTCATAAGTAAAGCCATGGTCCGTAAAAGTCTCTATAGAAGTATGAAGCGCAGTCAGCTGTCAGTCTTTCACAGTTTTACCAGCACTGAAAGTGCCATTGAACCGCACACGCTTTCCTAATCACGCTGATCTCATTTGGCTTCACTGGAGTCACATCTCAAGTGTGACCCTATTTTAATGGAATCACTACTAAAATCTGGAAAAGCCCACATAAATGTCAATGCAAATGCTGGCTACCAAGATCACACTATTGAAAAGTACATTCCAATACTAGTGGTACAATAACAGCAAAAACAAAATATGGAACATCCAGTTTATTAATTACAATTACTAAGTTACCGACTTCATGACCTATGATTTTTCATCGCCTTATTCATTGTATCCCATCAGGGGGAAATGCCCCTCCCCTTTGGCTTTGTTGCTGTTGTTGTTGTTTTTGAATGACATGGATTCACTGCCTCTGAGTTTCTTTCAGGGGCTAATGAAAGAAAAAACAGAAGGAGCACTGGTCTGGGAGTTGGGAATGCCAACTCTAGTCCCTGAGCTGCCTTTCTGTGGGTTTTCAAGCAAGTCACATCACCTCTGTTTTCTAATCTGCATGCCATGAGGATTGGACTATGATCCCCAAGGTCACCTTCAGCTCTGTGATTGAGATTCTGAGAAATCAAATCTTTTTACCTTTTTTTAAAGAAATATTTTTTATCGATTTCAGAGAGGAAGGGAGAGGGAGAGAGAGATAGAAACATCAATGATGAGAGAGAATCATCGGTGGGCTGCCTCCTGCACGCCCCACACTGGGGATCGAGCCTGCAACCCTAGCATATGCCCTGACCGGATATCGAACCATGACCACCTGGTTCATAGATAGATGCTTAACTATGAGCCAAGCCAGCTGGGCCACATCTTTTTACTTTATGTCACAACATTTTTTTGTTGTTGTTATTGTAACTGTTTTATTGTCACTGATAATACTGCTTAGCCTCCATGTACACAAATATAAAAATGTAAGGAAAGGAGAATTATGGAAATACTAGCACTATCAATGATTATCAGTTATAAATGAATTCTAATCTATAACAAAGATTTTAATGACACAGTAGATTGGATGTTGGAAAAAGTGAGCGACTTAATGGAAAAAGAAATGCCACTAAAAAGCAAGAAGCTTGTGCAATAAATTAGAGCTTCCACAAAAGCGAAACCAAGGTCAAGGTGAAGTCAAGTTCATGGAGCTTCACCAGAACCAGTTCTGGTCTTCAGGACCCAATGAGAGTAAGAGAGACAGGCACATCAACTGGAAAAAGTGCTAGTGATGAGATTCTGAAGGCAAGGCAAAAGAAAGAAAACTGAAAAATTTTGAGGAAAATAGAAACGAAACAGTGAAACTGCTATAGTCTTTCTGTCTGGCTCTGGGCAGTGGTTCTGTGAAAAAAATATTTTTTCATATGTAAAAGCTCTTTTTTAAATTGAATTTATTGGGGTGATACTGGTTAACAAAATTATACAGGTTTCAGGTGCACAATCCCACCGCACAGCACTCAGCACCCAGGTCAGTCTCCTTCCATCACCATGTATCACCCCTGTACTCTCCTCCACCTGCCTCCCACCTCATCCCTGCCAATCCCCACACTGTGGTCCGTGTCTATGAAAAAGTTTGAAACTTTGTGCTTTCACTAGGGAAGCAATATGAAAAAGTATATGAACTATACGCACACGTGTCTATGTGTGTATGTGTGAAATCAGAAGAAAGCATGGCCGGGGGGGGATCTGGGTGGCCACCTGAGGAGGAACCCCGGCCAGGTGGTTTCTGAACATGAGGCCTTTCCCGGTGGTGGTGCCCGGCAGTCAAGGGCCACTGACAGACGCACTGAAGTGGGCTGCATATGCTAAGAATTATTTCCCCCACGGGAAGGCCTCATGACGACATCTGACAGATATGACTAACCAGCCACTTGCAGCAGTTCACAGAGACAAGGAGAACGGACGTCATTCATTCTCAGCAGGAAATGACATTAACACCAGCTATCGGGCATTCACCGTGTGTCAGGCAATGCTCTAAGCACTGTCTTAACTCATTGAATCTCCCCAGCATTCCTGTGAGAACATCCTTATCGCCACTGTACAGATGAGGACTTCAACGTCAGAAAGATTGAGTAACTTGTCCAAGGTCAAAAAGCTGGTTAAGGAAGACTCAGGCTGCCTGGCTTCTGAGTCCACATTCTTAACCACTAGAATGTCCTACCTACATTTCTCAGTGATACTTATAATCCAGACCCAACAGACACGAACAGTGGCTACTCAGGGCAGTCCGTCTTCTATTCATAGGGCAAACTGCAATTTGGTTTCAGCCAAATATGATACCAATACATTTTATTTTGAATGTTAGTGTTCTGTACTTCATGCTTAATTGGTAGATGTTTTGATTTTGTAGTTGTAAGAGTTATAAGCACAAGGTATTTCTGCCTATTTTTAAGCTGCATTTAAGTAACATAATACAAGTAGCTTAAGTGAGCTCTGAAGTGTTGGTGAGGATCTTCACCCGCACAACACACCCTCCAGAAATGCTGGTCTCTGTGGGTGCTCAGCGACTGACTTCCAGCCCAGCTCTGGGAGCGATGGGTGTGTTTGTGCACCTGTGTGTTTAGTGTGTGCTGGTTCCTCACACGTCTGTCCAGTGTTGGTCTGCACATCTTGACCCTCCTCCCTTTAGTTCCCCATAATAACCACACGGGGTGACTAGTCACTGGCTCAATGACCTTAAGCTGGAATTTTCCAATCACAAGACTTACGGAAGATAAAGGCAAGACACATGCCAGAGAGAAGGCTGGCTGGTGTGCGGGAGGAGGGAGAGGCCACAGAGGACTGACACACGTGAATGAGCCTACGTCATGCCACAGGCCCAGCCATGCTGGGGCAGGGCCTGCTCGTGCCAACCGTGCTACCTAAATCCTTCCATGTGACATTTCAAAATTTTATCTAATGTGTTCAGTGCTCATAGGCTGTTTCTGGTGCGTACCAGACATTCTTATGTGCGCAACTCACAAAGAGGCATCTGATTTGATCCTCAAACAGCCCTATGAGGGGAATCTCCTTTTTTTTTTTTAATTAGAGATGTTACTTTATTTTTTTTTTAAATATGTTTTTATTGGTTTTTTAGAGAGAGAGGAGAGAAGACGGAGGGAAGACAGAAACATCGATGATAGTGAAACATTGATTGGCTGCCTCCTGCACGCCCCCTACTGGGGATTAAGCCCGCAACCCGGGCATGTGCCTGACTGGTAATCAACCCTGACCTCCTAGTTCATAGGTTGATACTCAACCACTGAGCCATGGCAGCCGGGCAACCAGTATGCTTTTTAAAGGATTCATTTCCGATTTCCTCAGGTGGGTATGCTGAGAGAGCCTAGGACGTAAGAGCCAATGCTCCACAGGCCCTATGGGCTGTCCTTACAGCTACAGGCTTCTTACCCCTCACGCATGCTTTTTCCTGACCAAAGCCTCATGTTCTTCCCTCACAGTTACCTAAATGACTCGATTCCCAAGAAGAGGTTATGATTTCTGAAGAAAACATGGCTACTATACTATCATAGTTAAATCTAAATAACTCAATTTCAAAGAAGAAAAGATGTAGATAAATGTATTTAAAGGAACTTAAAAAAAAAAAAAAAAAGGACACAGAGACTCATCGCCTGCAAAATGGTTACATGAACTGGATATAAAATAGTCAAAAGAACGGAGACCAGAAAACCTTGGATATTTTTTTCCATGGAGATCCTGGTTGATTTCATAATGTTAAAAAGTTAATGAGCATTTAGTTTTCCTTTCAGAGTTCATCTTCTTGAAATATTATATTAGAAAGAATGAAAATATTAATTTCCCCATTCAGAAAAGTTAACTATATATTAAATAATTATAGATATATATTTAATTTTAGTTTAAGATTTTCTTCAATTTATTTAATGCTCTCTCTCAAAAAAGAAAGGAGAACAAAAATTTGGGGTAATTTGCACTACTTGACTTTCGATTCGTTGTTCCACTTATTTACATTCTTGTATGTGCCCTGACCAGGGATTGAACTTACAACCTTGGCATATTGGGATGACGCTCTAACCAACTGAGCTATCTGGCCAGGCTAACGCTGCTTCGATATTTTTTCCCACTAATTTTTAGAGAGAATGGAAGGAAGAGAGGGGGAGAGAGAGGGAAAGAGAGAAAGAGAAACATTGATGTCAGAGAAACATATTGATTGGTTGCCTCCTGCACCCGCCCTGACTGGGCTGGGGATCGAACCTGCAACGCAGGTAAGCACCCTTGACTGGGAATCAAACCCTAGACACTATGGTGCACAGACTGGTACTCTAACCATTGAGCACACTGGCCAGGGCAACACTGCTTGACTTTTTAAAAAGTTTTCAATGTTAAGGACACAATACTCTTTCTTAACTGGAAGATAGAGAATAAGAACCAAGCAAAATGATAAAACATGGATTTTGGTCACTTAGAAAATTACAGTGAATAAATATAACTAAAAGGAAATTCTAAAATCCCCAACTGTTGAAAATACATACATTTCTTGGCTTGTAGAGTCCATGGTGCAATGATGGACTACCAAATGGTGATCTGAATTTAATAAATTACTTATGGAATCACAAACCTGAACTGAATTTACGCGGAGGCGTAGCAGTGGTAGATACGTACAAATAGAACAGTTTATCACCTCAGAGTATTTCAGAGCAAGGAAAACATACAAAACTTTTTTTTTGCAATATAGTTATGTCCTCAGAAATAAAGTCTACCATAGAACATCTAAACCACAAAAACATGTTACCAAAAATGTACAGATATCACGCCTGCATGTCTGCATTTTTCTCTCTTTTATAGCGGTAGCCACATTGTATTAGGCCAAACTCAGGTGCGCAACCCCTTTACATGCAGACCAGGCACTCCAGGCATTTGCCATACAAATAAAACAGCCGTGTGAGCAGAGAATCAGCAGAGCAAAGCATTTAGTTATGAGACTTTTCTATAAAAAGGTCTTTAAAGTCTGAACAGACCCCCCCAAATTAAAAAGATTCTTGCTTCTACGTTAGGAAGTTCAACTATCCACTCTGAAACCCAAGTGAGAAACAATTCTATCTTAGGGGAAATGCCTACTGTAAAAAACCTCACCAAAAAAGAAAAGTCTGACTACCAAAATGATCTCCCCATCTTTCCCTAATTCACAGAAACGGAGTAAGTGTGACTTTTCTTTCAAGATGAAAAATGCTCAAATGGACACTTTTAAAATGATTTGTAAGAAAATCTGACCATTTCCTTTTCTAATTTAAAGTCTACAAATGACACATAAATATGTACAGCACAGGACAGGAGACCGTAGCAGGTGGCTGGGAGCAGTTGGGATGCCATAGGCTAGCACACGGTCACAAGCGACAGCCGGCAGCAGCCACCTGAGCCATAAGCAGGGGAGCTCCTGTGAAACCCCAGCCAAAGCAGCAGCTCCTCCTCTGGGAGGGACCACACACGCAGACAGCGGTGTGCCCATCGCTTTCCTCGGATTCCAGGTCAGAGAACGGTATGCACGCGGATCTGTGCCATTCGATTCTGATAGTCAACGTGAATTTGGCATTTCCTTCCCCAAAGTTAAAGAAAATAAAATACTATAGAAAAATGATTTTCTATGAATTATTCTATACTTCAGGTTTCTTGACGTGCAAAAAATTTCAGGTATACTGAATAGTAATTAAGCTTTGATCAAGAGGTTTAGTTAGAAGCTGTTATACCAGTACAAAAATACCCACACTAGATTAAAACTGTAAGACTACTTGTAAATTCATAAAAACGGGACTGCGCTCGGCGACTATAGCTTTAGTTTTGGGGTTCTCCATGCTACGCAGAATCAGGGAAAGGAACATTCCTGGAGGGGGCCGTGTTCCTAATTGGCTACTGTTCAAAGTGGTCAAGAGATGCTGCATGTTGGGGGCCAATCCTTGCAGTGCTTCTCAGAATATCAGCCTCTACTCTAGACTGCGGTGTCCACGGCGCAGGCGTGGTGAACACACGGCCCCGCATGCCCTGCTCACCTCACCTACACCACGAGCAGCAGTGCCCCAGCAGGGGGCACTGTTTCCACGACCAGCACCCGCGACGGCAGCTGCCTCGCGCCACCATCAGGCCTCACGGGGCACAGTCGAAGGTCTGGGGCTCGCTCAGTGCTGTGGCTGGGGGTTCCGGGCGCCTGGTCTGGGTAATTTTCTGTTTGGGGTTTTTTGTTTCCTCTGCCTCTTCCGTTTCACTTTCACAGACGTGCACCACCACGCTGGGTGTCGACTCAGTTCCTGCATGAAGTTCGTATTTCTCTCCTGTGGAGGGAAACAGCAAAAAAGTGCTTTGTCTCCTGAAACTTCTTGTTCTACTCACATTGTCATTGCTGATCATTGGTTTTTCAATCTCTAAATTCTACGTCAGCTCAGTCGTCGTGGCTCGGTGGTTGAGCATTGGCATATGAACCAGGAGGTCATGGTTCAACTACTAGTCAGGGCTCATGCCCAGGTTGCAGGCTCGATCCCCAGTGTGGGGTGTGCAGGAGGCAGCCAATCAATGATTCTCTCTTATCACTGATGTTTCTATTTCTCTCTCCCCCCTCACTTCCTCTCTGAAATTAATAAAAAATGTATTTTAAAAAATAAATCCTATGTCAGAGCACTTTATCTTGTTTTGGCATTAGAGCTTTGATACTTCAAGGTTCTTACGAAGTTTTGCTGTTTCAATGCCCCGGCCAGTGTGACTCAGTTGGGTGGGGGTCGCCTTGTGCACTGAAAGGTTGCCTGTTCAATTCCTGGTCAGGGCACATGCCTGGTTTTCAGGCTCAATTCTTGTAAAGGGCATGCAGGAGGCAGCTGATCGATGTTTTGCTCTAACATCAATGTTTCTCTCTTTCTCTCTTTCTCTCTCCCTCTCTCTACCACTCTCTGTAAAAATCAATTTTAAAAAATCCTTAGCCAGTGTTGCTCAGTGGATAGAGCGATGGCCTGTGGACCGAAGGGTCCCGGGTTTGATTCCATTCAATGGCACATACTTTGGTTGCAGGCTCCTCCCTGGCCTGGGCCCTGGTCAGGGTTCGTGCAGGAGGCAACCAATCGTGTGTTCTCTCACATTAATATTTCTCTCTGTCCTTCCCTCTCCCACAACTCTCTTTAAAAATCAATGGAAAAATATCCTCAGGGGAGGATTAAAAGAACAACAACAAACGAAAGAAAGAAGTGAGTAAGGAACACTGAGGTCTAGGAGTTAAAATGCTAACTACTATTCTATGAAGTTAAGTGAATCTCTTAACTTCAGAATGGTTTCGGTTTTCCCTTGGGAGACATTTGTAATGTTCCAGCCAGAACGGGCAAGCTCTTTATTACAGGACCTCAGCCATGAGCCGGCTCTAATGTCTAAAACAAAACAAAGCCATTTCCCCTCAAAATGACCCTTGAGTCCCCTACGACAGACCTAACATTGTCTTAGGCGGACAACTAGTCTGAGCCAGCAATGAATGGCATTGATTTCTTATGTTATTTTAAAGGGATGAGAGAAAGAAAGAAAAGAGAAGGAAAAGGAGAAAGGAAAATAAATAAAAAGAAGAATTCTGAAGGGATAACATGGTATTCGCCGTTAATTCCTTCAAATACTAGTCAGTGGAGAAGCTGTCTGCCTGATACTCTGACGGAGCGGGGGAGAAAGCGACTAATATTCACTAACTGAGGTACCGGTAGAATTTGTAGCAGTAAAAATTGCAGTTACATTTATTGAGTATCATGCATATATCACTTAACCCTATAACCACACTGAAAGGGAGCGGGTATGGTCCCTATTTCATAGATGAGAAAAACAGAGGCGGAGAAGAGTGGGAGCTCAGTAAATTGCTCAAGATCACAGTTAGCAAATGCTAGTGAAGCCGGGCTTGTGGGACTTTATCCTGCACTCTGATCAGGTTGCCACTAGGTGGCTAGAATGCAAATAGCTCAATATGGTCTTTAGTACAAAAGTGTCTTTGGAAAAAAACCAGGAAAGACAGATGTTTGTTACCTGGTCCCAGCTTGGAAACAGCACAGAGTAGATCGTAATTTAAAAGCGGCATCGCGTCGTCCCCCTGCTTCCACCCCACGGGAGGAGACGCCGGAGGGGAGATGAGGAACTGCTTGACCGGCTGGGGCGGCTGTAGGTACGACTTGTCTCGTGTTTCCCGGGACACCTGAACCTGCAGGGAAGAAGATACTCAACGTTTGCCACTGGCCTATTTTCTCATTTCCATCTTTACATTAATTACTACATCTCTCTGGAGAACGTGAAAAGTTTCCCTTTAACAGTCTGCGTCTCCCAGTGACGGGGTCTTGGTCTGTCTGGTTCACCACTGAAGACTCGGTGCACAGAACAGAGCCTGCACGAATCAGGTGCTCAGTAAAGTAACAGCTGAATAAAAATAAACGGGTGAATAGATGAACGAATAACGAATGGTAGTAAGCACTAAATTCCAATTTTGGAAGAGATTAGGTTATTTGTCTCCATCTCAATCAACTCCACCAAGAAATGTCCAGACGTCTTTCATTTAGATTTGCATTTGGAGTGTGAGATAACAAACTTCTCTTTCTTTTTTTAATTTGAAAGCTAAGACCAAGAAAAAAATACTCTGTTGAAAATAAAACAGTGCACACAGTACATCAGCCTTTATTTCACCAATTCTTCCAAGAAGACAGTGGTTTCTCAGAGTCACATCAGTGAATAGAATGGGTATAGCCAATTCTCGGTAACCTCCAAGATGCTCAAAGTCTAAGACAGCCTGTGGTACAGCCTACAGCACCTCCCTGGTCATCCCGTAGGCCAGCAGCCATTTTCAATGGGGTATCTCATACAAATTACAGAACCCAGAAATGATTTCAGATCTTTTCTCAAATTTCCCTCATGAAACCCCAGTTCAGAAAAGTTCATAGAAAAATGAATTCCTTTAACTGCTAATTTAAGCAAATAGGAGGGTAAATGCACTTAATGCATAAATTTATGTATCTGTATAATAAAGGAGACAATATTTTTACATTATTTGCTGCCTGGGACTATTCCTTTCCAAGGCCTCTGATGGAATATGGAAAGTAGAGAACTGCTAATATTTTTGGATGGAGAAGAACAAGGTTAGAGAACAGTGTCTGTGGCTCTGTGAAGTACCTGTGCAAAATACAGCTTCAGCTTCTTCCCATTGAAGTCTGATTCGTGGAGTTCTATTCGTGCTCTGGCTGCTGCTTCAGGCTTGCTGAAATTTATTCTGACTCTTTTAAAGCTTTTAAACAACTGAAACGTAACCTGCTCATCATAGATGGTGAAAAGCGCTTCAAATCTCTCCTACAAATTGAGGAGCAGCAGGGCAGAGAGAATGGAAGGAAAAAGAAAAAAGAAAACCCTTTAACAAAAGAAAATTTAAGTCATTAAACATAAGCAATGGGATAGAACTCATTCTAATTTGCCTCCTCCCCCTCCCAAAAAAGCATTTTTTTCTTGCAGGTATACAAGAACAGGTATCCTGTTATTCATACACTAAATTCTGCAAATGCACTTATTTGAAAAGTAATTAACTTTGTTACATACTAGAGGCCCAGTGCACAAAATTTGTGCACTTGGGGGGGGGGGTGGCCCTCAGCCCAGCCTGCACCCTCTCCAATCTGGGACCCCTCGAGGGATGTCCGACTGCCCTGTGGGATCGGGCCTAAACGGGCAGTCAGACATCCCTCTCACCATCCAGGACTGCTGGCTCCCAACCGCTCGCCTGCCTGCCTGATCACCCCCTAACCCAAGGGTGGGCAACCTTTTTGTGAGTGCGTGCCAAAACCAGCAAAATCTCTGACTCAAAATTCTTCTGCGTGCCAACCCTAATTTTTTGAGAACACGTTATACCTACTTGATATCTCTTAAGGTGTATGTATGTGAAGAACCTTGAAGAAATAATAAAATTCATTCGAGCGACAAAAACACAGTATATGATGATGAAAAATACATTTATTTTTTAATGTATACATGTACACTGACAATCTGACAGAAAACTTTATGACTCCATTTGATATTATCAGTGGGACTTTTGCTGCTGCATCACTGATGACAGAGATTTTACATCAGGTTTATATTTCGTGACCTTCAGAGATATGCACGAGCTACTACTTTCATCCGTCAGGCTATTCCTATTACAAGACTTAACAAAATTCATCACTAAGAACAAAGATACACAAGCGTATGTGGATGAAACCAAAACACTGGTCGGATCTAGGAAGGCAGGGAGAGTTAAGGCAGAGGCATAGAAATTGCTCTTCCCCTCTCTCGTCAATCCATGTCTATGGTCTTTAAGATAACTTGTTATGTAAAATTATTTATTTATCTAAGATGCACCTACACTGAATTTATCTGAAAAATAAAAAAGTCGATATTAAGAAAAAAATTGTAAATGGAAGATTATAAGAGAGGGTTTCGCGTGCCAGCAAAAGTTACTAGTGTGCCATGTTTGGCACCTGTGCCAGGGGTTGCCCACCCCTGCCCTAACCACTCCCCTGCCAGCCTGATCGATGCCTAACTGTTCCCCTGCCGGCCCGATCGCCCCTAACTGCCCTCCCCTGCAGGCCTGGTCCCCTCCAACTGCCCTCCCCTGCCAGCCATCTTGTGGCCACATGGGGGCGGCCATCTTGTGTGTTTGAGTCATGGTCATTTGCATACTGGTCACGACTAATTAGCGTACCAGGGCTAATTAGCATATCCCTCCCTTATTATTGTTGGCCAATTTGCATACTGGTGCTGACTGATTAGCATACCTGGTCATTACTAATTAGCATATCTGGGCTAATTAGCATATCCCTCTCTTATTATATAGGATTGTATAGATTCAATTTATAAAATAAATATAAAGTATTATAAAATACATGTAAGGTATAAAAAAATGACAAACATGTCTAATTTTAGACCAAGCACATTCCTACTGTTTTGAAGTCCCCAGTGTGGCAGCTGTTTGTTCCCCCATCTTGCTCCTTTCCTCCTTCCAAGTAACCGTTCCTGGAGTTTGTGCTCATCGCTCCCTTGCTTTTCTTATGGTTTTACACTTATTTATACGCCTGAAGATATGGTAATGTTGTATGTATTCTTCAATAGCTCGTTTTTCTTTACATTTTGTTTCTAAGTTCTTCCTTGTTGTTGTGTGTAACTGTAAGTCATCCTTTTTCACTGCTGTATGGTATTCCACTACGGAGCCATACCATGATTTGTCTAGTGCTGTTGGAATTAGGCAACCAATTGCATGACAGACCTGGTGCTAAGGCTGGATTCCCCATGTATTACAAGGGGAGGTGAGAGGTACCAATCAACCCTATTCTTATGTACTATACTATTTCTACATATTAATGTAATGTGGACAAATAACATTATAGAGATAGTAAGGATTTAAAAATAGCATGCCAGTTCTTAAATATAAACATGTAAATATATTAAATACTAATAATTAGTGATACTTCCAGGCAATCTTCATAGTTTCCTCAGCATCTATTTCAAAGATGGCTGGCTTTATCACTTTTAAAAAAAATTAGAATTGAGATTTTGTGAAATTCCATTTAATTCTTGATCGATGCTTGGTAGATGCTTACTTTCAACATATCTTGAATACTAAGTAAATATTAAATTTCTCACATGAGCCAGTTAAGAAACATGCTCATGAAACACAATGAAAGTGGAAACTAAGGAAGAATTAATGGAGCATGGTTTATGAAAGATTAGTATTTTATAATTCTGCACATAACACAATCTTCCTTTCCCGGGATAAAAGGCCCCTGTATTTATTCCTAACTCCCCTCAACAATGAATATTTCTAAAAACAATAATACAAGCTCTCTTGCAAACTCAACAGCTACTTGATAATCACATGCTTCTTCCTTTTTCCTTTCAAAACAATTTTTTTTTTTACCATTCCAGAAATACACTGTGACTGAATGTAAGAAGCAGATGACAGCAACGGGTTATATGGTTCTCTCTCTTCTAAATTCCAACACCTGTGAACTGGTTAAGATTTATTAAAAAACGAAGCCATGTAAGAGTTGGTAAGTAAGCTTTTTAAGTTTTCTTAGTTCTTTCCCCCTTCTCCACATCCATGTTTCCCTTGGTGTAGCATAAATATAGTTTATGAAAATGTGTGACTTCTAGTGTGAGGTGCTGCATAAAACACGAAAAATTAATGTGGAGGCAAAACTATTTGAGGAAAAAGATACGAGCCCTTAGCTGACAGCTATGCCCTTCCTAGGCTGTCCCTGACCACCTGGCGAAAGCTCAGAAGAGGACATAATCCATAGACATGGACTGCAGATTACTGTGACAAGTAAGTCGTGACAAACATAATTCAGTTCAGAAAGCAATGATCTTTCTCCCTGGAATTATTTTAGAAATAAATAACTCACATTGATAAGTTTCTGAATTCTCTAATGATGAAACATTAATACTGTCCTGTAAAAGGGTGATGGTTGCACATTTACTTCTGATAAGATAATGGACATCCCATAAAATCTAAACCACTGGCCACTCTGCTTTCTCGGGGGTCACTTAGTATAATTCAGCCTAAAAACCAATCCCTGAGGCTTTTCCTGTTACATAATATAAGTTTCCCACAAAATATAGACCAGAAGCTGCCAGCCTCCGTAGGCGGGAGTCACCTGTATAATAATCAGCAGTAAAAATGACTACAGATAACTTGCACCTAAAATATGCAGGGACAACATGTAACCCACAACTTTCTTGGGGGTTCAAGAAGAGCACCCCGTAGCTGGGCAAGAGGCTTATTAAGCTCACGGAAGGAGAAGGGTGGAAAAGGGCTGGCAGGAAAGTTGGATACAAGGAGTAAAGGACGAGGACGGCAGCTAAGGGACCTTTCTGGAACTACTCTCTGTTCCCCACCTCGAAGCAGAGGAGAAGAGGTTTAATAATGTCACTGAGGAACAAATTATGAAAACAATTTGCTGTACTTTTTGCCTTGGACTAACAAAGCCTGGGGCCCCCACCGACTCCTGCACGTTAAGAGGCACAATTTCATTGTGGAGAAGGAGCCATGCAGCAGGGAAATGACCTCTGGCATCTTCAGGCAAGCGGTTTTCACACCCTGTCTTTCTGTGGATCTGAGAGGAATTCCGTCTCTCCAGCACCCAGAGGCTGCAGGTCCCTTGGTGCCAGAGGCAGTCTCCGCTTCTGCCTGGGGACGGCACAGCTGAAGGGCCTCCTATACAGTGGTCGGCAAACGCATTAGTCAACAGAGCCAAATATTAACAGCACAACGACTGAAATTTCTTTTGAGAGCCAAATTTTTTAAACTTAAACTATATAGGTAGGTACATTGTTATTAACTTAATTAGGGTACTCCTAAGGCTTAGAAAGAGCCACACTCAAGGGGCCAAAGAGCCACATGTGGCTCTCGAGCCGAGCTGCAGTTTGCCGACCACTGTCTAGGTCTGTCCCTAGGATCACTGCTGACTAAACAGCCGAAGGGACAGACTTCCCGGTCAGAAAAAAAGCACATGCTTCCAGGCCTGGTGAATTAAAAATGTGACTCTGATCATCTGAGCACAAGTTCCAGAACTAAGCCCAAAAGTGCTAGAGGGGAGCAGAACACACACATTTTAAATCCTCCTATAACCTTTGGCCGATAGCATTTATATTGCCAACACCATAAAGCAGCATAAAAATGAAAAGAAGGCATATGTACTACTATTTGTAATACTTTAAACAATAAAATTTAAATAATAAAAATTGAAAAAAATGAATTAAAATTAAAAAAATAAAATACTGCCTATTCAATATTGATTTTTTTCTGTTTTAATGGTTACCATGTTTATAAATACACTAGTGGCCTGGTGCATGGATTTGTGCACATTAAAGGAAATTACTTAGAAGAAATATTTTAATATCACTATTCGCCCTTTATAATAGAAGTGTCAGAGATGAAAGAAAATTAGTAAAATGTATATGAAGATAATATATAAATTGATTAATAAACAATAACAAGATAAACAAAGATATGACACAAACCAAAAACATGATATAAAAACATTGATAAAAACAATGATTGATAAATTGATTAACTTATTCTAATATCTCCCTATACACCACATTAAGAGTAAAAACACTTTCAGAGTGCTTGACTAATTTCCCTTGTGATGAAGTATTTACAACTTTAACGTCACATGCTCTTTGAACTCGAGAGAAAGCAACATATAACTGACCATGTCCGAAAATGGGTTCAGGTAGGACTCTTCCTACTCTGTCTAGAGTTTGTCCTTGTGATTTATTAATAGTCATTGCAAATGCTGGCATCTCGGGAAACTGTCTTTGAATTAATTTAAATGGGAGGCCAGTATCAGATGGGGACAAATCAATTCTTGGAATCAGAACAACCTCTCCTTCCGCAGGTCCTGTTAATACTTCAGCTTTGATTATGTTAGGTTGCAAACTTTTGATAATAAATCTAGTACCCTTACAAAGACCCCATTTACTATTAAGATTTCTCAGTAGCATGATTGCACCTACTTCCAATTTTAATTTATGACATGGCATTCCCAAAGGAGTAATACTATTGAGAAATTTTATGGAAAAATGTTCCTTTTTGGCATAATCTGTTGAATTGATGGAATCATCACTCAAATAAGTGTGAAAATCTCCATCAAGTATATCCAAAATTTCTTCATTTAATTTATGAACGTGCTTATTTTTTGGACAAAGAATCACGTTTAGACATATTTTTAATATTACCTATAGATATACTATACCTAAAGATAGCTTCAATAATAGATCCGTTACAAATCATCTCACGGGGGATTTCAATAATATCCATTCCTAAGTGAAAACTACTATCAAGTTTGCCATCTCCAAGTTTTACTAACCATCCACTATAAGCAGAATCCTCTGATCTCATATTTGTTTTAAGAGACAACTGTCTGAAACATCCCCAAACACTACAGTACTTTAAACTCATTTGTACTATGGCCGATCGCATAGCAGTTGGTCTTCAGATACATTCTGTCGACGACCCCGGCTTCTTTTGGCTTCAGGATGTCAACAAAAACAACAAAATTCATGATCGACAATGACAGATCGAAACAAATGCGTGTGATTGGCGCCAGCGAGAGCTTTATATGTATAATATGTGCGAGTCGACGTTTATTTTTAGATTGCTAGTGTGCGTCATACGTACTGGCCGGTTGGTCAGACAGACGGTCGGTCACTTAGCCTTTATATATATAGATAGATACTCTGCCTTATTGGAACATAAATTCTTAAAGGACTATCATCCCCCCACCCCACCCCCCAGGCCTGAAATATTCCCTATACCATCTACAAGCAGGTGGTCAAACCAATGATAAATCATTTTTGATGGGAACAAACTACAGATTGGTATGAGGGTGGGGATGAAAATATTCCTCATTGGAGTTTTGGTTACATGAGCAGATACTGTCAAAATGCACCAAAGAGCATACTTCAGATGCATACATTTTATTGTGAGTTTTGCCAAATTATTTTTTTAAAAAGTATAAGGGAAAACAAGAGAAGGTATGGGGTGAGGTGGCCACACTGGCTGCCAAGACAGAGGGAGCACCTGGGCCTCAGCACTGCTGTGCAGCCGGTGGAGGCCAGAGCCCCACATGTGGCAACCACGGATGCGGCTGGGAGCAGGGGAAGGTGGCTTTGATCAGCTGTTTTCCATCTTCAGTGAGGACAAACACACGGCTAGTAGTAACTGCTATAGGATAACAATTGCTAGTAGTAATTCTGGTTATAAAAATGTCTCCCTTTTCCCCTATGACTGCTTGCAGGGCAGATGTGTGCACAATGCAGAAGTCATTGTCAAGCAGTGTGGGGCCAATTGCTAGCCTCAAAACACCTCAACAGCCCAGCCTGCCACTTAAGGAGGGGAATGAGCTCTGCAACCGCAGCTACCACCCAATTACATTAACAGCTAAGCTGCTTAGGCAGCAGACAGGGTGTCTACCAGAGGAGTCCCTACAGAGCCCGTCTCTGTCTCTGTCTCTGTCTCTCCCCCTCCCTCGCTCAGATACAAAGGAACTGCACTCAATCAATGATACTCAAGCCCTGCAGGCCACCTGCAGCCCATGGGTCAGCAAGAGCACCTGTCAGTTGGTGTTCTGGGGCTATCACTGGGAGAGCACAATCCTCAAACCATAGCTGTGAGGACGAATGAGATGCCAGATCTAGACAGTCCCCCACCAGAAGCAAGGCTCTCCCAACTTTAGCTTAAAGGTGTTTTTGGTTGTTTACTGAAAAGAGCAGAGAAGACAGATGACAAAGCCCCTGGAGGAAAAGTGCAGATGAAATAGAACAGGGGAGAGAGCAAACAAGAGAATCTGCCTCCTGCTCAAGGTGCCCCCTCGCTGAGCTGGTTGGTGGGCATCCCGAAGAGGCAGTCAGGTTACAGGTGGGCAAAATGACCTCATCCAGACTCAAGATGGCTCACCAAACAGGCTTGCAAACTCATCCAGGCACTTGGACTCAAACATACAGGTTTTAAAAAATACATTTTTAAAAATTGATTTCTATCAGAAAGGGACAGGGAGAGACAGAAACATCAATGATGAAAAAGAATTGATTGGCTGCCTCCTGCACCCACCCTACTGGGATTGAGCCTGCAACCTTGACCGGAATTGAACTTGGGGCTCTTGAGTCCACAGGCCGACACTATCCACTGAACCAAACTGGCTAGGGCTCAAACATACAGTTTTGATCTAAGGTGAGAAAAACACACATGTGGGTTCTTCCTCTGAAAACCATGCACAGGAAAAGGAAACAGTTTCAGCACTCACACTGATGAACATACTAAACCAGTGATGGCGAACCTTTTGAGCTCGGCGTGTCAGCATTTTGAAAAACCCTAACTTAACTCTGGTGCTGTGTCACATATAGAAATTTTTTGATATTTGCAACCATAGTAAAACAAAGACTTATATTTTTGATATTTATTTTATATATTTAAATGCCATTTAACAAAGAAAAATCAACCAAAAAAATGAGTTCGAGTGTCACCTCGGACACGCGTGTCATAGGTTCGCCATCACTGGACTAAACCCTCCTCCACACCTGAGAGAGGATGTGGAGGACACTGCCCATCCTTGAGAACGGGAAGCTCTCTGCTCTTCGGCTATGAGCACGGACAAAAGACTCCTTTCTGCATCCAGTAACAGAATGTTCACGTCCTCCTTCTGAAACCACAAAGGAAAGACCTCAGGAGCAAACCACAACCTGGACAGGTAACTTCAGGAAGGTCTTATGGCTTCTACCAGGCACGTACCTTCTCAAGTCACAGAACTCTGGAGCTAGGCTGTCTGAGGCTGACTCCTGGCTCTATTATACATCTGTGTGACGTTGGGCAAGCTGTACCTACAGCTTCTTTACCTGCTGATGCGGGTAATAAAAGCACCCAGTTCGCTGGGTTACTGTGGAGGACAGAAAGAGTGAATACTTAAAGCTCTTAGCACAGTAAGTTGGGAGCACGAATACTATTATGAGCAGATACAGGGTAGAGCTGCTGCAATAGTCCACTTGCTATTTGTGGTAACAAAAATAGGCGGTCTTCTGCATGGTGTGGGCTCCCCTGGCAGGTGAATGCACCGCGATGACACCACATGAACTAGACAGCAGGTACCATGGGGGCTGCCAATAGAGGCCTCCCACTGCTGGAGCCGTCGGGTGGGAGACGTGCCCTCCCAGGAGACGCGCACTCAGTGGGTGATACTGTGCACCCCTGATTAATGAGATCGGGGTCTATCTTCCCAGGACTCTTCAGAGCTTAACCTATGAACCCTGGCCCTTGAAGCTTCTCTGTTATGACACTGTGACACTCTGCTATGAACTTGGGACTTGAATTGAGGGAGAAGATAGCAGGGATTTTTTTGGTAGTAGTTATATTCAAATTCTACACATTGAAAGAATATAGTTTTCACTTCAGTGGCTTTTAAACTTATTAATTTTGCTTTTTTATTTTGTTAGCTATTTATTATTATTATTATTTTTTAATTTTTAAATTGATCTTAGAAAGAGAGGGAGAGGGAGAGGAACACCGATGTGAGAAACATCGATTGGTTGCCTCTCATATGCACCCCAACTGGGGGTCAAATTCGAAACCTGGGCATGTACCCTGACCGGGAATCGAACCAGTGACCTTTTGGTGCATGGGACAACACTCAACCAACTGAGCCACACCGGCCAGGGCTTGTTTGCTATTTATTAAAATCAACTGTTTGCTGGTTGAGAGTTAACCTATGAACCAGGAGGTCATGGTTTGGTTCCCAGTCAGGGCACATGCCCAGGTTGTGGGCTCGATCCCGTGTGGGGTGTGCAGGAGGCAGCCAATCAATGACTCTCTCATTGTTGATATTTCTCTCTCTCTCTCTCTCTCTTCCTCTCTGAAATAAAAATATATTTTAAAAAATAAAATCAACTGTTTGATGAGGGCATTGAAAATGCTTTGCTCTTCATGTATTCATGGTGCCAAGCTGGCAAAGGAGAATGATAAGCCACCTAAAGCAAATGGAAATGGCTGACAGGAAGTTTTTAATTAAAGCACACAGGAAATCGTGGAGCAGCAAGACGGAATTCTCCACTGAGGTCAGTTCTCCACAAAGATCAAAACACGTTTGCTTCTTGGTCTTGCCCATGTGCTTAGTGATTGGCAGTAACCTGAAGCTTCCATTTCTTTGGTCTCCATGCAGATCTGTCCTGGATTCTTTCTCACTGTTCATCCATTCACTCACTGATGCAGGTCCGGCACTATCCCAGGTGCTGAGAAACAAATGCTGATTGTGCGATGCATTCCAGGGTAGAAGTTTGTCTTCTTAGTGGTGTTTCCTTCATGAACATTAGAGGATGAAGGTGATTGTTCAAGTTAGGGACCCACCTTTCCAAAGACATGTAGATTTGAGAAAATGCCAGAAACAACCCTGGGAAGGAACTTAAATGTATTATTATTATTTTTAAAAAATGCTTGTGTGCTTTTATTTTATGCTCACCCTTGACTTTTAGAGAGAGTGGAAGGAAGGGGGTGACAGAGAAACATTGATGTAAGAGAGACACATCGATCGGCTGTCTCCCGCATGCGCCCTGACCAGGGCCTGGATTGAGCGTGCCACTGAGGTATGTGCCCATGAATGGAATTGAACCTGGGACTCTTCAGTTCACGGGATGACACTCTATCCACTGAGCCAAACCGGCTAGGGCTAAATGTACTACTTGTTCTTTTAAGAATAAGGCATACTTCCTCTTCCTGAACATTCAGTCCACAAGCCTTTAGGTGAGGCCAAGTAAGGGAAGTGTGTCCGTGCTGATGGAAAGTGGAGAGTTGTAGTCGCCCGGAGCAGTCCATGTGGGGTAAGGAAGGGGTCATCTGGCATGGGGTGCTGGAGCACAGGCGGGGTGAGGCGGGTGTCCACATGCTAGATCATATGGTAGTTCTATGCTTAAATTCTGTTTAAAAAATATTTTAAACATGTTTTTATTGATTTTAGGGGAGGGGGAGAGAGGGAGGGAGGGAGGGAAAGAGAAAGAGAGAGAAACATCAATGGAGAGAATCATCGATCGGTTGCCTCTTGTACTCAACCTGGCCAGGGATTAAACCCCCAACCTGGGTATGTGCCCTAACTGGGAATTGAACCAGCAACCTTTTGGAGCACAGGACGATGCTTAACCGCCTGAGCCAACCAGCCAGGGTGATGCTTAAATTTTTTAAGAAACTGCCACTGTTTTCCACAGCAGCTGCACCATTTTGCATTCCCACCAGCAGTGCATAAGGGTTCTAATTCTCCACATCCTTGCCAACACTTTTCTGTTTTTATAATTTTTTATAATAGCCATCCTAGTGGGTGTGAAGTGGTTATCTCATTGTGATTCTGATTTGTATTTCCCTAATTATTAGTGATGTTGAACATATTTTCATGTACTTATTGGTGATTTATGTATTTTCTTTGGAGAAATGTCTATTTAAGTCCTTTGCCCATTATTCAGTTGGGTGTTTTTTGTTGTTGTTGAGTTTTAGGAGCTCTTTCATATACTCTGGATATTAATCCCTTATCAGACATATGATTTGAAAATGTTTTCTCTCATTTTGTAGGTTGCCTTTTCACTTAATAGTGACCTTTGATGCACACATTTTTATTTTTATATTTTTAGAGAGGGAGAGGGATAGAGATAGAAACATTGATTAGAGAGAAACATCATCAATCAGCTGACTCCTACATGCACCCCAGTGGAGACTGAGCCCGAAACCTGGGCATGTGCCCTGACTGGGAATCAAACCAGTGACCTCTTGGTTCATAGGTCGACATTCAACAACTGAGCCACACCGGCAAGGTGTGATGCATACATTTTTAAAAAATGTATATTTATTGTTGAAAGTATTACAGATGATGATGATGCACACATTTTTTATTATGATGAAGTCCTATTTACTTTTTCTATTATTGCCCGAGCTTTTGGTGTCATATCCAAGAAATTATGCCAAATTCAATGTCAAAAAGCTCTTCCCCTTTGCTTCTTCTAAGAATTTTACCTCTTACATTTAGGTCTTTGATCCATTTTGAATTAATTTTTGTATATAGTACAAGGTAAGGGTCCAACTTTATTCTTTTGTATGTAAATATCTAGTTTTCCCAGCACCACTTGTTGAAAAGATTGCTCTTTTCCTATTGAATGGTCTTGGCAACATCATTAAAAATCATTTGACAGTACAGGCAAGGGTTCATTTTTTGGGACTCTATTCTATTCTATTCCATTGGTCAATTTATCTGTCTTTTTTTTTTTTTTTTAATCCTCACCCAAGAATATTTTTCCCATTGATTTTCAGAGGGAAAGAGGGGGGGGAGGGAGAGAAACATCGATATGATTGGTTGCCTCCTACATGCATCCTGACCAGGGCCAGGGATTGAACCTGCAACCCAGGTACGTGCCCTTGACCAGAATCTAACCCAAAACTCTTTGGTGGGCAGGCCAATGCTCTAACCACTGAGCCATGCAGGCCAGGGCAATATGTCTGTCTTAACGCCAGTACCTCACTGGTTTATTTTTTATTTTTATTAAGATATAATTGACATATAAGTACCATACTGTTCTGACCTCTGTAGCATTGCACTAAGTTTGTTTTTTTAAAATATATTTTATTGATTTTTTACAGAGAGGAAGGAAGAGGGATAGAGAGTTAGAAACATCGATGAGAGAGAAATATCGATCAGCTGCCTCCTGCACACTCCCCACTGGGGATGTGCCCGCAACCAAGGTACATGCCCTTGACCGGAATCGAACCCGGGACCCTTGAGTCCGCAGGCTGACGCTCCATCCACTGAGCCAAACCAGTTAGGGCTTGCACTAAGTTTTGAAATCGGGATGTGTGAGCCCTCCAACTTCGTTCTTTTTCAAGGTTGTTTTGGCTAGTTGGGGGTCTTTTGAGATTCCATATGAATTTTAGAATGAGTTACTCTATTTCTGCAAGAAATGTCATTGGGATTTTGATAAGAATTACATTGAATTTGTAGATTGCTTTTGGTGGTACTGACATCTGAACAATATTAAATCTTCCAGCTCATGGACATAGTATGGTTTTCCATTTACTTATAGCCAGAATAGCACTACAAATTCAATTAAACAAGTATTTACTGAAATCTTATTACATTCAAGGCACTATTAAAAATACAGTTCACTAAACAGAAACATTCTTCCTCTAAATCCCTTTTTCAATTCCCAAATTTAAAACAAATTACTTTCTCAAAGAAGGACTTACTTCTTCTGGATTGAAGATTGTGTCAGAAAACACGCAATTGATTTAGTCTAAAAACCAGAGAATCAGTATATCCAGTTAACTTCGAAAGACCATTTACTTTTCTTAAATAACACTCTTCTTTAAATGGAGGGTGAAGAACCAAATGCTTGATAGAAAGATTTATATTGTACATATAATTATACACACCACAAAAGAATTTGGGCCAGTGTATCTGAGCTCATAATTTCAGATGAAATCTCTGATGCATTACCTAACCTCACTCAGCTGATAATTCTGTAACTTCATCACAGCACTAATCCTCAACGACCATCTTATGGAATCCATTCATTCAATAAACATTTAATAGATGTTGCCTAGTACTGAGATCTGCATTAGATGCTAAGTGGCACAGAGAGAGGAAGTAGAGATGTTTTCATATACCCCAACCATCATCATTGGAAAACAACTCAGAAATATAGCCAGAGGAAAAAAATATTTTAGAATATAATAGAAGTAATCCTGTTATTTGCAGATTTTTAATATTCCCTACAACTTCTGTAATATCATACTATGTTAGTGCAGTTTTGGTAATCTATAATAATAAAAGCATAATATGCAAATAGACTAAACGGCCGAGCAGCAGAACGACTGTCTGGACGATGCTGCGGCTGCGAGGGCTGAGGCAGCCGCCAGGGCTGCAAAGGCCTACTCTTGCACAAATTTTGTGCATCGGGCCTCTAGTATTATTATACTTAAAATCCTTTTTTTCTTGAAATATTAATGTTTATTGCATGTAACATTATTTAAAGTTGGTTTTCTTGAGATATTAAGGTGTACTGCATGTAACATTATTATATTTAAGATCGTCTTTCTTGAAATATTAAAAAATAAAATAAAAATAAAGTGAGTTATAGGAGATACATATCCTATATAATAAAAGGCTAATATGCAAATCGACCGAATGGTGGAATGACCGGTTGCTATGACATGCACTGACCACCGGGGGGCAAATGCTCAATGAAGGAGCTGCCCCCTGGTGGTCAGTGAGCTCCCATTGCGATAGTACCACTCAGCCAGAAGCCGGGCTCATGGCTGGCGAGCGCAGTGGCAGTGCTAAGGACCCCTGAGGGGTCCTGGACTGCAAGAGGGTGCAGGCCAGGCTGATGGACCCCTCCTCCCCCAGTGCATGAATGTCGTGCACCGGGCCTCTAGTGTATAATATATATGACAGATGTACATATATATCACACATACATATGCATATATATCATGTATACTAATCCATGATAATTTCTATGTTTGAAAATATTTTTTTCAGTCTGTGATCTGTCTTGTAACTTTATATGTTGTTTATTAAACAGAACCTTAAAATTAGAAAAAAAGAAAACTCAGATCAAATGGCCTATGGTGAGCGGATCAGTAGAGACATTTTAGGGCAGTACTTTGTGAAGGGACTATAATCCAAAAGCCATATGCATTTTTTATTTTATTTTATTTTTTTAAATATATATTTTATTGTTTTTTTTACAGAGAGGAAGGGAGAGGGATAGAGAGTCAGAAACATCGATGAGAGAGAAACATCCATCAGCCGCCCCCTGCACACCTCCTACTGGGGATGTGCCCGCAACCAAGGTACATGCCCTTGACCGGAATCGAAGCTGGGACCCTTGCGTCCGCAGGCAGACGCTCTATCCCCTGAGCCAAACTGGTTACGGCCATATGCATTTTTTAATAAAGTTAGTCCCCATCAACAACATTGCTTTGCATCAACATTTACTGAGTCCCCTCAGACACACAGACCTAAAAGAGAGGAAACAGTCCTAGTTCTTACATTATAAAAACCCAAGCTGTATTTTTAAAATTTATTTATTGATTTGAGAGAGGAAAGGTGTGAACAAGAGAAAGAGACATCGATCTGTTGTTACACTTATTTATGTATTCATTGGTTGATTCTTGTATGTGCCCTGACCAGGGATCGAACTTGCAACCTTGGTGTATCAGGACCATGCTCTAACCAGTTGAGCTACCTGGCCAGGCCTCTATGCTGTATTTTAAAAACCTCTCATGTTCAAATCAGAAGCCTGCTTATTTTTTTCTTATTTTAAGGAAGGAAAAACTAGGGTTAAAAACGAGCAAGTAAATAAAAAAATCATATTGGGAAAAATCCAAATCTGTTACAGAAAAATTAGGTACTAAACCTGCAGCCCTCCCGATGGAGCTACTGCTTAGCTGAGCAAATGCATGAAAACGAACACCCGTGCTGCTGCAGAAAAATAAATGAAGAGATAAGGCTTTTCCTCAGTTTATTTTTCTTGCGGTTTATTATATTCTTTACTTTTCCTTCCCCACCTCACACACACTATTTTCAAGAAACATTAATGAAAATGTAGAGCCAAGGTCTAGCAATCTAAAATGAAGAGTCTCCTGTACATTAAAATGGTACCTGTTATTTGGTCTACTATTCAGAAGAGGTTAAAAGCTCATTCCAACAATTACAAAATTATAAAGATAAAAAGCTCTTTAAGTTAGAAATAAAAACAACCTAAGATTCTTTTGAAAATAAAGCATTTAATTGGAATCGCGATGATCCTGCCTATAATCCCCCAGAAATGGTTTTTGTTTTGCTTTGTTCTTTGCATGTATGTGGATGACCTGCATAAATGGGTTATTCTGGAAAAATTACAGCAGAATAAGACACTGACTGTGAGAAGAAAAAGGTAAAGAAAACATTTGATTCTCTTCACATTTCTTATCCATTGATGATTCACATAATTTTATTATATAAACATTTTATATTTTACAGTTTCCAGTGTATAACTACTAAAGCTTTAATATAAAACCTGAGGCCCGGTGCATGAAATTTGTGCACTCGGGAGGGGGGCGTCCCTCAGCCCGGCCTGCGCCCTCTCACAGTCCAGGAGCCCTTGGGGGATGTCCGACTGCCGGCTTAGATCCACTCACTGGGGAGCGGGCCTAAGCCAGCAGTTGGACATCCTTAGCGCTGCCGCGGAGGCAGCAGAGGCTCCCACCACCGCTGCTGTGCTCGCCAGTCGTGAGCCCGGCTTCTGGCTGAGCAGCGCTCCCCCTGTGGGAGTGCACTGACCACCAGGGGCAGCTTCTGCATTGAGCGTCTGCCTCCTGGTGGTCAGTGTGCATCATAGACACAGGTTGTTCCGCCATCGGGCCAAAACTGGCTCTCTGACATCCCCCGAGGGGTCCCAGATTGCAAGAGGGTGCAGGCCAGGCCGAGGGACCTCACTGGTGCAATATTGGGGCCAGGGACGGACAGGGGAGGTTGGCCAGCCAGGGAGGGACCATGGAAGGGCTCACTCAGTCCGGATCGGCCGGACCCCAGCAGCAAGCTAACCTACTGGTCAGAGTGTCTGCCCCCTGGTGGTCAATGCATGTCATAGCGACTGGTCGACGGTCGACTGTCTGAACACTGGAGGTCAGTGCACATCATAGTGACTGGTTGACTGTCTGCCCCTTGGTGGTCAGTGCACATCATAGCGAGCGACTGAGTGGCCTTAGCATATCATTAGCATATTACGCTTTGACTGCTTGAATGGCTGACCGGATGACCAGACACTTAGCATATTAGGCTTTTACTATATAGGATTTACTATGACTAAGAAGTGTATATTACTTGAAATCCCCTGAACTGCTACTAGAATTTCTGCTGATATGATTTCCAATAGACATTTAGGTTAGATACAGGGAAGAAATTCAAAACTGCCCAAGTAGCAAAATCTAAAGTGCTCCAGATGAATATCATTTTAAGATAAACTAGTAGCATATGTGCTTCTCACAACAAATAAACAAGGTTAATGTAATTATATGAAAATTTAGAGTTCTTAGGAAGTATGAGAAAATTAGGATCGGATTATTTCAAAATTTCTATATTATGACTGAATATGGGAAAGAAAACAGCATTTGTAAATGAAAACAAACCCAAAAGATAAAAAATTGGCGGCTGTATTCCCGCCCCCTTGTTCCACTTTTGGGTCTCCAGCATCCTCTCTCCTAACTGGCTCCCTGCTACAGGCTTTCCTTCCTCCACGGCCTCACATGCTGTCAGGTGATCTTCCTGACGCGTAATTCTGATCATCACTCCTTGCTCAGAAGGTTATTTACCACAGAAGGGCCAGCTCCTGAGCTTTGCAGGATGCCCCACACTCACTTTCCTGCCCGATTTCTCTTTTTTTAAAGAAAATACTCACCTGGCCAGTGTGGCTCAGTGGTTGAGTGTCAACCTATGAACCAGGAAGTCATGGATGGCTTCCCCATCAAGGCACATGTGGGCTCGATCCCCAATATGGGGTGTGCAGGAGGTAGCCGATCAATGATTCTCTCTCATCACTGATGTTTCTACCTCTCTCCCTTCTCTCTTCCACTCCGAAATCAATAAAATATATATTTAAAATAAATAAATAAATTTTCTTTTTAAAAATTTTTGTTTATTAATTTTAGAGAGAGAAAAGTTGATTTGTTGTTCCACTTATTTATGCATTCATTCGTTGATTCTTGTATGTGCTCTGAACAGAGATAAAACCTGCCACCTTGGCGCATCAGGACAATGCTCTAACCAACTGAGCTACCCAGCCAGGGCCCTGGCCAGATTTCTCTTGCCTTTGGCTACATCTCACCTATGCACTAGCCCAGCCGTGGGCAAACTACGGCCCGCGGGCCGGATCCGGCCCGTTTGAAATGAATAAAACTAAAAAAAAAAAAAAAGACCGTACCCTTTTATGTAATGATGTTTACTTTGAATTTATATTAGTTCACACAAACACTCCATCCATGCTTTTGTTCCGGCCCTCCGGTCCAGTTTAAGAACCCATTGTGGCCCTCGAGTCAAAAAGTTTGCCCACCCCTGCACTAGCCACACGGAACTGCTTACTACTCGCTGAAGTGGTTGGTCCACACTCATCATGAATCAGCTCTTTCATTCATTTTCTTCCCTCTGGTCAGAATTCCCCTTCCTTTCCTCACTAACTTCCTAGCCAACTCTCACAGCTCTAGCCCAACGTCATCTCTCCATAAGAACTTTTATGCCAACTGGATGTCACCCTCTCACCAATGTACTTTCAAGTGTCTCTAAAGGCACTGGGATTCCATCGTACATCAAACGACTTCTCTCCACTGCAGGACTGTCAACTGTCTCAGGCAGAAGCGGTTTCAGTTCCTGCTGTGCCCCGAAGCGACTGGCACGGTGCTTTACACAGTGGAGGCACTCAAGTACGTACTGAGTCAAACTATATGGAGTTCTGCTCCAAGGAAGTCACTGGGAGGAAACCAGTGACAGACACAAACTGAGAGGTCTGCTGATAGCACTGTGAGAGAAAGTCTCAAAACATGCCAAATTTGTAGCAATGGGAGAAATAGTTTACTTCGGCAGGACTAAGACCTATAGGCTTTTGTGAGGTCATGACAGAAAAATAAACACACAAAACCTCTCTCTTTCCAGGTAAATAATAAATGAACTAAAGGAAAGCAGCCTTTAAAAAATAACCATTTTGCCCAAGTCAAACTGTAGAAAGTAAAACAAGAAATATTAACAACTAGAGGCCTGGTGCATGAAATTCGTGCACAGGTGGGGTCCCTAGGCCTGGCCAGGGGTCAGGGCTGACTGGGGCCAGGCCAATTGGGACCTGAAGGCCCTGGCAGGGTCAGGAGAGGAGGCGACAGTCGTTGGGCCGGACGTGGAAGGAATAGATGCCGGACACCGACACCGCTTTTGGTGTCTCACCACCACGCGGCTCCCTGCCTCCCCCTTCTCTTGCCGCCACACCATCACTACCGGCCAGGGGGAGGTTGGCCACCAGCCCCACCGCCATCCACCCGATTCCCTGGCCCGGCCTGGGGCCCGGCCCCAATCAGGTGATCAGGACTGTGGGAGGTTGGCTGCGGGAGCACACTGACCACCGGGGGCAGCTCCTGCGTTGAGCGTCTGCCCCCTGGTGGTCAGTGCATGTCATAGCAACTGGTTGTTCCGGTCATTCGGTCATAACGGTCGCTTAGGCTTTTATATATATAGATTCTATTACAATGAAATCACACATAGTCCTAATTATTTAATTAGCCCCAGAAAAGAACTTTTGTGAATTTATTCCCAATTAATAGGAAGCCACACTAAAAATCAGTAGCTTTTTCTTAACTACAGGCTCCAAAAGTGGGTGAATGAATGAATAAATGCTTAATAAAACCTGATTCACTATAAACCAGTGGTTCCCAAAATATTTGTGGGGAAGGAAATATGTCCTCTCTATTGCAGACTGACACTTATAAGATTACTATAAATAAAATGAAAAGAAAAAAAACACTATAAAAATGCTGCAGCAAATGTGTAAAGGTTGATGCATCTTTTCCGTACTTGTCATGGACCAGTAACAGACTCTGCAAATGGCAGCCATCTGCTCTGTTCCCCCCAGTCCACATACAGTCAACACACTACCAATGCAGGGAAAGGCAGGACGTGTGCCTACCTTCTGCTCTTGCACCTCAAACACTGCTTCATGGACACTGCAGGCAAAAAGAGAGGTGGGCAGATCACTTAAATCCATCATCTCTTCCAAGTCATCTTCATTTTCACCAAAAACCATCTCTTCTTCCTCTTCTTGGTCACTGGTACAGAGACCTGACTGGCTATCATTCCAAGATTTCATAGTGTCCCTCAGCATTTTCCCCTAAAAGCAGGTCTTCTCTGTTTTTAAAGTTCTAAGATGTCTACCAGGCATCTACTGTCAAAGAAAGAAAACAACAGAGGTAAGATTTTGAGCAAACAATGTTCCAATCAATTCTCAAGACAGCAACTCATCAAGGGAAACAATTTTATTCACTAAAGATAAGTCAGCATTTAAATCAGCTCATTAGTCTTCACAAATGAATTCTATATACACTAATTTGATTTGCTTAGCATATTTTGTGTAATATAGTTCACTGGCAATGATACAATACCAAAAAAAAAAAAAAAAACGGCAAAAAGTTTTCTAGTGAAATCGAGGGGGAAAAAGATAACAGAAAATGAGATACCATCAATATGTACGCTAGTGTACAAGCCGCGGGAAGGAAAATGTGAACCAGAGCTGCCTTCACATATTTGTTGTGGGTTTTAGGTCTTCAACATGGAAACGGCACAGCAGAATAAAACCCACACTGATTCACTCACCATCTGCAGCCTGAAATGTGGTCAGCGAGGAGCTGATGTTACCTCTGTTAACCAATTTGTTCTTTTTGGATATACTCTCAAAGAATTGAGTTACAGAACTGAAAGTTCTACACAAAGTCAGTCCTTGTTAACATTAGAAATATTTACAGTAGGTAACATCTGTCATAGACAACAATCAAAATGATGTCCTTTTTCTGAACATTTAAAAAATTAAGAATTTTAACCCCAAAGCATGGAGCTGACGGAGTCCCTCTGCTAAACAGTGGGAGAGAGCCTGTCCTGTTCATGTCCATCTCCTCCAATGAACTGCACCCCACACCCACCCAGCAGAGTGCCTTCACCGTAACACAGTGGTTCTCAACCTTGGCTGCACATTAGAATCACCTGGGAATCTTTTTAAAATCCTGATTTCTGGGCCTCATCCTCCGGAAATTCTGTTTCTTTGTTATGGGGTGGGGCCACAACATTAGTAACAAAGAAACAGAATTTGTGGAGGATGAGGCCCAGAAATCAGGATTTTAAAAAGATTCTCAGGTGATTCTAATGTGCAGCCAAGGTTGAGAACCACTGCTGTAACACATCTGAAGATGCTGATACAGAATTCAAGAAATTTCAAGCACAGAAAAGTTAAGGGATCATGATTACTACTACCTCAATAATACTCAATTTATTGTCCTTCTTATTTCAAAGAACATAAGGCCGCAAACAGATGGCTTATATGTAGAGCACACTACAGGATGCTAATTATAGGATAAAAACAGTGGTCTTGTTGTTGTTATTCTACTACATCAATCAGGAAAGACTAATTTTTAAAGGTAAAACCTTTACTCCCTTGAAGAAACATTTTCTGAATGCCTACTGTGTGCAGGGATTCCTAGGGACAGTAGGTACGTAAGACCTGGTTCCTCTCCTCAAGGGGCTCCCGCAAAGCAGGAATGTCTTCTCAACAACACGGACCACTCCTGAAGGCCCGTGTTCCTTCAGCTGGTTCCTATACTTTCGATTTCTCCTTCTCCATCTGTCCCTTTTCCTCGGAAAATACACCTGTTCAAGACTCCCGTCCCCACCCAACCTGCATTAAAGTAAACCCTTTCAGAGTGGACCTTCCCGTCCGTCAGTCTACCTCTCTGTCTGTCCTTCCGATTTCCTACCAACTTCCTGGAAACAGTCACTTCTTTGCTGTGTCCATGTCCTCAACTCCAGGCCCTCCTGAATTCAGGGTGGCTGGATTTCTGTCACTACCTTTTGGCTGAGACCGCCCCCACCGTGGACAGCAATGGTTTCCTAAGAGTTGGAACCTAACTTCAGGCCTCAGCCCACCTCTGCCGCACGAGGCCCTGCCGCCCCCCCAGGCGCTCCGAAACCACCTGTGCCCCTGCCCTCCGGGTCCCCTCCTTCCTGCCTCTCCTTCCTCCCCCGCTGCCTTTATCACTGGCTCCTCTTTCTCCACTCACCCTTTACAACTTGTCTCTCTGAGGTTTCCTCCCCATCCTCTTCCTCGTCTTCCTCTGCCTGCGTTGTCTGAGCCATACCCAAGCATTTAACCACTTCACCATCAGAGCTTCTCAATTTACTGTTTCTCGCCTCCTGTGGTGCACACACAGTGTGTGACAATACTCTCTCTCCTTTCGGACAATGATGCTTAAGCCAGGACGGATGTCACCAAAGTTGGGGGGAAGCAAGGGCCGAATCTTGGGCGATGAAGGGGATGGGGAGTTTGGGAAGAGCACACGACCCCCTGAGACGGCGATCTGCCCCTGGTCTTCCTGCCTAAGCACACGGCTGTAGAGCGCCTGGGAGGGCACCCGGACCCGCTCTAGCCGCGCTGGACGCGGAGAAGAGAGACATATTTCCACACCGCTCGGTGTGATTTACACATCCAGACTCACCCTCCCTCCCCTGAGCTCTAGAGGCTTCTATTTTTAGCTTTCTATCGAGTAATTCTACTTGGATGGCCTACAGGTACAATTGTTTTACACGTATTCATTTAACTGGATTACTGTGCTGGACATCTCCAATCTGGAAAGGAACCTGATGAGGGGCAATGGTATCTAGTTGTGGTTGTCACTAATCTTTTCTTCAAGAAGACGCTGTCAGGTGGAGTCCCTAGCTCTCATAGCTCTTTGTTTATTTTTCTGTTATGTACTTACCTTATGACTCTTTGCTTACAACTCACCCCTAGCTACCAGACCATGACTGCCTTTGAGTCCCCAGTCCCTGGCACAGCTTCCAGCTTACAGTAGACGCTGAATAAGGATTGCTGGATGAAAGCAGATAGCGCTGTGTTGACACCACGGATAGGGCAGCACAGACAAAGGAAAACATAATTCTGCGTGAGATCAGAGACGGATTCCCAGGAGGTTACGGTGAGACTGAAAGGACGAACAGAATTTCAGCAGGAAAAGAACAGGAGCGTCTTCCAAGCAAAGCCGTTCAAGGGCAAAGGCAGGGGGACAAAGGTCAGTGTGCGCAGACATCAAGTAATCTTGTGTGGCCAGAGTGTACCTGCTTGGTGGGGACGCCATGAGACCGAGTCAGGAAGGTAGGTAGGAGCCAGGAACCCGTGAAAACAAGGCCAGAGAGTTCTGACGTGAGATCCCGTCGCTATCATCATGCCACTGAAGGTGTTTAGGCAGGGAGATGCTACCAACCCAACTCAACTTTCAGTATCACTGAAGGTGGACCGTCTTTGTATCTTAGTTCTTAGAGGCACTCGTGTTTTGAATCTCCCCCTACCTCCAACCTATTAAAAAGAGGTGAGGAAAAGACTGTGCCCATTTTTGTTGGAGGTTGGAGAGTCGGGGAGCTCTGAATGGCTAGATTTTGAAATCTGAGAAAGTCAAGTTATTTCTGATAAGGTTTTTTGTTTGTTTCAGTCTTTCCTCTAACCCCTTAAAAAAAAAAATCAGAGCACAGGAAAGAATGTTTCACCTGATTAGGAAAAAAAATTCTTAGAATGTTACACCTTCATTTCCTGTTTTCTACCTGTGTTTTGGGTAACTTTTTTGGAGGGACTATAATTTCAAACAGAAAAGTTTTAAGAATAGTACAAGGGCCCTAGCAGGTTTGGCTCAGTGGATAGAGTGTCAGCCTGCAGACTGAAGGGTTCCGGGTTTGATTCCGGTCAAGAGCACAGGCCCAGGTTGCGGGCTCGATCCCCAGTGTGGGGCATGCAACAGGCAACCGATCAATGATTCTCTCTCATCATTGATGTTTCTATCTCTCGCTCCCTTCCTCTCTGAAATCAATAAAAATATATTTTTTAAAAAGAATAGTACGAGGAACTCCTGTATACTCTTTACCCAGAGTTACCATTACTTACATTTTTTGCCTATTTTAAAAATCAGTCTCTCTCTATTTATATATATACTAGAGGCCCGGTGCACAAAAATTTGTGCACTCGGGGGGAGGGGGGTCCCCCAGCCCAGCCTGTGCCCTCTCGCAGTCTGGGACCCCTCGGGAGGTAACGACCTGCTGGCTTAGGCCTGCTCCCGGGTGGCAGAGGGCAGGCCCAATCCCTAGGTGCAGCCCCTGGTCAGGCTCAGAGCAGGGCCGATTGGGGAGTTGGGGCGCCGCCCCGTCATGCACAGAGCAGGGCGGATCAGGAGGTTGCGATGCCACCCTCAGTCACGCTCAGGGTAGACTGATTGGGGGGTTGGGGCACCGCCCCGTTACACTCAAAGCAGGGTCAATGGGGAGGTTGCGGCGCCACCCCCTGTCACGCACAGAGCAGGGCCAATCAGGGGGTTGGGCCGCTGCCCCCTGTCACTAACAGAGCAGGGTCCATCAGAGGGTTGAGGAGCTCCCCACTGTCACTCACAGAGTAGGGCCGATAGGGGAGTTGGGGCACCGCCCCGTTACACTCAAGGCAGGGTCAATGGGGAGGTTGCGGCGCCACCCCCTGTCACGCACAGAGCAGGGCCAATCAGGGGGTTGGGGCGCTGCACCCTGTCACACTCGGGGCAGGGCCAATGGGGAGGTTATGGCTCTACCCTGTCACACACAGAGCAGGGCCCGTGGAGGGGAGTTGGGGTGCCACCCTCTATCACCCACAGAACAGGGCCGATCAGGGGGTTGGGGCGCCACCACTGTCACACTCGGGGCAGGGCCGATGGAATGGTTATGGCTCTACCCTGTCACACACAGAGCAGGGCCCGTGGAGGGGAGTTGGGGTGCCACCCTCTATCACCCACAGAACAGGGCCGATCAGGGGGTTGGGGCGCCACCACTGTCACACTCGGGGCAGGGCCGATGGAATGGTTATGGCTCTACCCTGTCACACACAGAGCAGGGCCCGTGGGGGTGGGGGGTTGGGGCGCCGCACCCTGTCACACACAGAGCCGCAGGGCGATCGGGGGATTGAGGAGCTCCCCGCTAGCAGGCACAGAGCAGGGCTGATCAGGGGGTTTGGGCGCTGCCCCCTGTCACGCTGATCCCGGTGCCGGGAGGCATATTACCCTTTCACTATATAGGATAGAGGCCTGGTGCACGGGTGGGGGCCGGCTGGTTTGCCCTGAAGGGAGTCCTGGATCAGGGTGGGGGTCCCCACTGGGGTGCCTGGCCAGGCTGGCTGAGGGGCTGAGAGCTGTTTTCCCGCTGGCAGTTGACTAAAAGCTCCCAACCGCTCCTTGTTTTCTTTTTTTTTTTTATTCTGGGCCAGCTTTAGCTCTGAGACCTCGCTGCTGAAAACATGGATACAATGTTGCGGTCCAGGACTGACTGACAGCTGGTTTTGTTTAGCTTCTTATTTGCAACATAGTAATAGTTGCTTAGAGTTGCAGTTGAGAGGCCGGCAAGTGAGGCGGGGAACGGGGAACGTTGGAGTCTATAGTGTCTGGAGGAAGCAAACCTCCCTGCTCGCTTCAGTGCATGGCTGCAGGCCGCCATCTTGGCTGACAGTTAATTTGCATAAGGATACGCTGATTAGCCAATGGGAAGGGTAGCGGTCGTACGCCAATTACCATGTTTCTCTTTTATTAGTGTAGATACTTCCCCCCTGAATCACTGAGAGTAAGATGTGTGCCCCCTTAACTCCCCAATACTTCAGTGTGTAAGAATACCATTTTCTAACTTAACCTACACTACAATGATCAAAACCAGGAAATTTAACATTGATATAATACTATTAGCTAAATCAGAGTCTATATTCAAATTTTCTGTTATCCCAATGTCCTTTATAGCTATTTTCTCTTCAACTTTTTTTAGATTGTTAAATTATTTGCCTTTTGTTCCAAGATAGTTCAATAATCTTTATAGTCTTATTGTATTTTCTTCACTTATACATTACTGCATATTTGATACAGTTTAAAAGGATGGATTGATGAACTACTACAGTAACTGTAAATAAGTTTGAACAGTCTTTAAGTCTATCCCATCAGACCAGTATCAGGCTCCATAATCAGACTTTTCTGGATTTAAACTCTGGCTCCCCTATGTTTGCTTTGCTTCCCTTTTGGTTTCCTCAACTATAAAATCCTATCCTATATAATAAAAGCCTAGGTGGCGTCGCGCAACATCATCACAAGATGGCCACCGTGACGTCGCCACAAGATGGCCACCCCCACATCATCACAAGATGGCTGCCACAAGATGGCCAGCAGGGAGGGCAGTTGTGGGCAACCAGGCCAGTAGGGGAGAGCAGGGAGCAACTGGGCCTGAAGGGGAGGGCAGTTGGGGGCGAGATCAGGCCAGTAGGGAGGGCAGTTGGGGGTGAGATCAGGCCAGCAGGGGAAGGCAGCTGGGGACGACCAGGCCTGCAGGGGAGGGCAGTTGGGGGCGACCAGGCCGGCAAGGGAGGGCAGTTGGGGGCGATTGGGCTGGCAGGGGAACAATTAGGCGTCAATCAGGCAGGCAGGCAGGCAGGCAGGCAGGCGAGCAGTTAGGAGCCAGCAGTCCCGGATTGTGAGAGCGATCCCAGATTGGAGAAGGTGCAGGCAGGGCTGAGGGACCCACTCCCCTCTGTGCACAAATTTCGTGCACCGGACCTCTAGTCCTAATAAAAGCATAGTACGCAAGTTGTCCCCTCGACCAGAAGTTTGTCCAGGAGTTTGACCAAGGGGCAGGGCCAGCTGGGGAAAGGGAGGGAGTACCCGGCCGGCAGCCGGCAGCCACTAGGGACCCTACTAGTGCACGAATTTCATGCACTGGACCTCTAGTGGGAATAATAACAGTCCTTGGATATTAAAAGAATTAAATGAAAGAATATATGCTAAGTGCTCAGAATAATGCTTTGCATATAGTTAATGCTAAATAATGATTTTTATGTAGACACAATCTATGTCAATGCATTGTTGGGCGGAAAGGACTCAAATGCTATCAGAACCACAGGTGTACTTGATATTAAAAGAATAAAATGAGAAAAATACATACCCAAATGATCTAATTCCAAGCAACAAAATGCCTACAAAAGAAAAACTAACACTTTGTATCATTTTAAGAAAACTGTTCAAGCACAGACCTATCAATAAAACCAGCTCTGGAGCAACCACTGGCAGTAGTAATATGGCTCCAGTGGGAAAACGTTTAAAGATTTAAAATCAGAGAACAGGCTCAAAAAGACCTCACAAAATTTTATGTTGGAATTCATTACATACAGTATTAGAGACATTACCATTCAGATGATGGTTCCCTTGCTAAAGGCAAGCCATGAGATTTTTTTAGCTATAGCTTAAGTTAACCATTTCAGAATTTTTGACATTATAAACCCCCTTACTGGGGATTGAGCCTGTAATGGGGGCATGTGTCTGACCATGAATCAAACAGCAACCTCCTGGTTCATGGGTCAATGCTCAAACAATGAGCCACCCTGGCCGGGCTGTTAGATTTTAATAGAAAGAGATATGATCAAAGTCAGCCAATAGACCTGACAATCCTAGCACACGTGGAAAAAAACCATTTTATAAGGTAACTCAGCTGGTTAAGTAAAAAAGTATCTTGGTTTTATTAAGGCAAAGAAAAAAATTACAAAAGGATACTGTTTCCATGCTGTTATTACTAGAGTTGTTGCTAACTCTGACCCAACATCAACTATGACAAGACTAAGCTGTCCCTCAGTTTACTAAGCCAGGAGACTGCGGACTGGCTCAACAGAAAGGGCTGCCCCAATACCCTCCAGCTCCTGCAAGCAAAGTTCAGCATCGTCTCCAGTGCAACTGTAGCTGAGGCTGGCTTCCGGCAAATCGTTTCTTCATGGAAACATCAAATGAGTGGAAAACTCCAAGTAGCATGACCATCTGCTCTGCTACAACCAGCCTTGTGACAAAGTCATCCATCAAGGCAAAATGTCAAGCACGTGGATTTGGCTTTGCATTTTAAGTTCTGACCAGAAAAGATAAATTCCTCCTCCTCCAGGATTAAAAAACACATTTCCTTTTTTTTTTTTAAATGTGGGACGCTTCACGAATTTGCGTGTCACCCTTGCACGGGGGCCATGCTAACCTTCTCTGTAGCGTTCCAATTTTAGTACATGTGCTGCCGAAGCGAGCACCAAATTTCCTTTTGAAAAGAATATGCTTCTCAACTAAGTGAACACTTGAACTACTTCAGTCAGGGCTTCCCTCCGGCCCTGGCTTCGTCAGGAAGGATGTCCGGAATGACGTCTGGAAGATGTCCCGTCTAATTAGCATATTACCCTTTTATTATTATAGACTAGAAGAAGATAGTGGGAAAACTCTTGTTTTCACTAAAAGCATTGACATCTCTCCCCAAGCTAAGACAGAAAAGGTTTGCCAACCCAGTAAAATGTAAGGCTGATGGCATGGCTAAAAAAAGGGGGGGGGGAGCTATTAGTTTTCAGGCCTTTCATTGTCTTCCTGCACCCCAAGTGCACTTCTAGAATACCATGATAAAATCTCCACCAAAAAGGACAGATTTGCATGATGCACAAACATCTTCATCTTCAGTCTCAATACTGTTTGTGTCTTTCTAATTTAATACACAGAACCAGAGCTAATGAAATAACCTTAAAATGATATCATTAAAAATCATATGTAATCACAGCTACAAATACGTCCAATGCAGATTTCTGGGAAAAGTTAGGATAGACGTAGTGTGCCCAGGTGATTTTTCCGTAAGAGGGAGTGAACCGTTTTGGCTTTGAGCACCACACGGAAACATCACCTTCATCCTAGCCTGGATCTGAAACAAGGATCTCAACAGCTCCCTTACACAGAGTCCTAATCCCACGGAAGCCCGAAGGAAGCAACCTGAAAACAGCACCGTTGCTCTATCGGCCCAGGCAGCAGATGGAAGCAGACAGACAAGTTGCAAGAAGTTAGTGAAAAAGTAATGCATCGCGGGGGAGGCGGAGCAAGAGGGAAACAGGGGGCTCCAACGGCTGGCCCCTCGCTTTCACCGACAGCACCTTCCCTGCCTCCAGCAGCAGGTTGGGCCTGTCAGCTTTTCAGAAGTCCAGCCGCCGTCTGAGGGCACGGCCGGCGGGGAGGAGAGGGCCATTTTCTTGGACGCCACCCCGGAGCTGCCAGGGGAGACGCCGGGCACGGGAGGGGCTGGCCCCGGAGGCCAGGACGCCGCGGGATCGCCAGGGTCGGGGGCACCGGAGTGCCCACCCCTCCCGGGCAGCTGCGCACCAGTTGTTCTCTTCCACCATTTCTGTTGTTGTTTGGGTGTAACTTTTCGCACCCCGCGCTCAACGCCCGGCCCGGCGCCGGCCGGACACCTGTCGGAGAGGTCCGGGCCCGCCACACCCTGCAGAGGGGACTCACCTGCGCCCTCGGCAGCTCGGCTGCAGCAGGCGGGCAGCAGCGGAGGCCGGGCGGGGCTGCGTGGGAGCCGGGGCGCCGGGAGGAGCCGGTCCGACCCGGGGAGACGTGCCGGGCGGTGGCCGAGGCAGAGTCGGTGCGGGCAGCCTCGCCGCCACACCCTCGTCGCCGGCCGGAGAGACCGCCTCGCCGGGGCACCAGCGTCGCGAAGGCCCAGCCGAGCTGCCGGCGTCGCGCGCGCCCAGCCCCGCGCGCTCCCGCCCCGCCCCGCCCCGCGTGCCCGCCCCGCCCCCTCCCCGCCCGGCGGAGCCGCCCGGCGCAGGCGCCCGAGGTCGGCGGCCCGAGGGTGCGCGGGGCCCGGGCGCCGGCAGGAAGCGGCCCCGCCCTGGCGCGCGGCCGTGGGGTGGGGCGGGGCGGGGGCAGGGCGCGCGCGCCCTGGGCCGGCGCCGCTGGTTTTCTGGTTGCGGGCGCTCGTGGGGGTTCGGGGGGTCACGCGGGGCGGGGGCGCGAGGGACTCAAGACCCCGGGACCCTGAGCGACCGCCCGCCGCGGCCAGAAGTGGCCGGTCTCCTCCGCCTGCTTAGCCCCGTGTCGGTCCGGGAACAGTGGGAATATCTGGAGCGATTACGAGGGCCCGTTACTGCATACGGTGCGCCGCCTGCTCTGCGAGCCCGGCCTCGTCTGACCTCCTGGAAAGCAGCGAGCCGTCCATTATCCTCATTTTATAGGTGCGCGGGCTCCCCTGTGCGTCGGGGCCCTGGAGAGGCTGCTGGGAGGCAGCTGGGCCATAGGTAGCACGTGGGTGTGCAGCTGCTTATCCGCCCCCCCCTCGGGCACTGCCGCCCCCTCCTGCCCCTCCCCGCTCCCCTCTGCACCCTCTGCACAATATTCATAATGCTTAGATTTTTAGGTCGTTTTTTTCCTTCTTTACAAACACACTTTCCATGCAGTCTTGCTGGATTCTCTCAGAAGCCCTGGGAGACAGTGGAGCACAATTACGCTTATTTGACAAATACTAGTAGAGCAAGGGCCTTAGCTGTTCAATGAGTTGTCCAAAGTTACAGTGGTAGGACTGGGGCTTCCTTTGATCGATAGCATTATGATTATCTTATTTTTTAATATATTTCTTTATTGATTTCAGAGAGGAAGGGAGAGGGAGAGAGTGATAGAAACATCAATGATAAGAGAGAATCATGGATTGGCTGCCTCCGTGGAATCGAGCCTGCAACCCAGGCATGTGCTCTGAACCATGACGTCCTGTTTCATAGGTTGAGGCTCAACCACTGAGCCACACCAGCTGGGCTTGTGTGTGTGTGTTTGTTTTTTGTTTTATGAGACATCTGGACCAAGTTTGGGAGAGAGTCTGTGTCTTCCCTTAGTCCACAGAGAGGGAAACAGAGAGGCACAGAACAGGATAGGAATTTGTCTTAAGGATGTGCAGTTGGAGGGAAATCAGCCTGATCACTGCCCCCCCCCCCCCCCCTCAATAACCCCCTCAGAGTCAAAGTGAAGCAAATTGAAGGTCAAAATCAAGGAGGCAGTGTTGTCAGGCACCCAGCACCTGGGTCATGATCCTGTACCATCAGAGATTTATGTCCAAGGATTGCCCCCCAGTCCCCGCACCCCTGCTCATTCTTTCTGTTGTTTCTGCTGTTCCCCACCTTGACCTAACCAAGTTCTTCTCTTTCATTTACTTAACAGATATTTATTGAAAGTCACTTCTTTTGTTAAGGTCACCCTAAGAACCGCAGTAATTTTTCTTCTCTAAATTCCTCTAACACAGCAACTTTGGTGGAAACTGAGTTTTTCGGTCAAATGAGTGGAAACTGCAGCATTCTGTATCCCTGACTGAGGATCCATAACGCACATGAACAGAAATGGCTCTGAGAAATCCCACAATATAAAGACTGGTTTAGCCTTAACTCAGAGCTTCCCTGAGGTATTAGGCCCTGTGCTTCCAACGGTGAAGCCCATACAAACCTTCCCCTTCAGGGGCTCACAGCTAGGAGAGACAGGTAAATAAATAGATAATTGCAAAACAATCGTATACATGCACTCACAAAGGCATTTGTAAAGTGCTAACAAAGCAGAGGAAGAAGTGAGCGAATCTACCTAGAAAATTAAGGGAAGGCTCTGCAGTTAAGAGGCTATTTGAGCCCTACCTGATTTGGCTCAGTGGATAAAGCATTGGCCTGCAGACTGAAGGGTCCCGGGTTCAATCCTGGTCAAGGGCACGTCCAGTCAAGGGCACGTCTGGTCAAGGGCACGTACCTTTGTTGCCAGCCTGGGCTCTGGTCGGGAGGAGGCAACCAATCAATGTGTTTCTATCACATCAATGTTTCTCTGTCTCTGGCTTTTCCTCTCTCAAAATGGAAAAATATCCTCGGGTGAGGATTAATAAAAAACCAACCAACCAATCAACCAAAATAGAGGCTATTTGAGTAGGAGTTTTCTAGGTGGAGTATATGGAAAAGGGATTCCATAGAAATAACAGCTTATTTGGACATATAAGTAAAACTTTGTGTTGTTCTTTGGTATTAAATATTGTTCAAGTTTTTTTGTTGTTTTATTGTTTTTTTTTTTTGTTTTTTTTTGCATGCAATATGCCACTCAAACTGGGTTAAGCAATGATGGGATTCATTGACTCATGTAACAGAAAAGTCATGGACTTCAGGCATGGCTGGATCCAGGTGCTTAAACTGTGACATCAGGATGTAGTCTTTGTTCTCCATTCCCGACTGTTTTCTTCTTGTAGACTTTTCATTCTCACGCTGCCTTTCCCAATGAGTTGGCAGAAGAGCTGCTTACAACTTCCAATCACATCCGTACCAGCAGAAAGAGAGTTTCTTTTCCTCCATGCTGTCAACACAAGCCCCAGGACTACTCTTGTTGGTCTAACTTGGTTACTTTACATCACTAAACCACTCTCTTGAGAAGGGATGTGGAATATTCTCACAACTCAGGCCTGGCTCATGTACTTACCTCCGGGGCTGAGATCAGCAGCTCTTAAATCTCATGGACTGAGCACTGGGGAGAAGTGGCTTCCTGTGCGAGGTATTTTCTTCCCCTCAGATCTACCTTCTACCATTTGCTTTTCTGATTTGTGCCTCAGGAAGCCGATCCGCATGGCTGACTTTAATGCGTGCCTCTGGCTTACAGTCACATTTATCCAGTAGAAGATATTGGGAGGAGATCAGAGGGTTGGAGGAGGATGAAGCAGGGTATTTTTCATAGGCCTCTTCCCTTCTAGGTCACTGCAGGTAAGCTACGTACATCTACTGAGGCTTCTGTCACGTGATTCTTTTCATACAGGTCTCTCTCCTCGTTCCGGTAGAGTCTCCCTTCTCTTGGCCTAGAGGTGGTAATGGCTCTTCTCTGTTGGAAGCTCAGGGTTATCACACCATCATTACTTCTTGTTTCCCTCAACCTCGCCCACACATTTGTAAGTAACCTTTACCAATCTCCCCTCAAATTAACCTTCTGCTGGAACCCTGATGGTTACATTCATCAAAAGCAATTCAAGTTTCGGCCCAGCCCGTGTGGCTCAGTGATTGAGCATCAATCCATGGACCAGGAGGTCACGGTTCAATTCCCAGTCAGGGCACATGCCCGGGTTGCAGGCTCAATCCCTGGTTTGGGGGGTGGGGGGCGTGCAAGAAGCAGCTGGTCGATGATTCTCTCTCATCATTGAGGTTTCTATCTCTCTCTCCCTCTCCCTTCCTCTTTGAAATCAATAAAAATATATTTTTAAAAATGTAACTCAAGTTTCTATTACCAAAAGGAAGGGAAGGGATAAAGAGCAGGCAATTGCAATAAGATAGCCTTACATTATTACAGTAGCGCTACTATCGTAATGCAGACCAGAGATGACAGTGGCGTGGACAACAGTAATAGGGGAGGAAGTGGTGAAAAATATTAGATTCTGGCTATATTATAAGGGCAAAGTTAACAAAAGGTACTGGTGCGTTATATGTAAGTTGTGAGCATTAGGGAAGTGTTGAGGAAGTAGTTGGGAAACATAGGTCTGGGGCCTGGGCGTGAACTCAGTCCAGGCGTACTGATTTTGGAGGGAGGGTGGTGGGTAGTTGAAATCATGGGCTCAGATGAGATGACCCAGGAAGAGCATGTGGAATAGAACACAAAAGGGCAAAGGGCAGAATCCAGAACAGCAGCAACCTTTACGTGGTGGGCAGCGGAAGAGTTTCCATTTTGTGTCTCATCAACTAGGTTATGAGAAACTCAAGAATAAGAATGGAATCTTGCCCTAACCGGTTTGGCTCAGTGGATAGAGCGTCGGCCTGCGGACTGAAGGGTCCCAGGTTCGATTCCGGTCTCTCATCGATGTTTCTAACTCTCTATCCCTCTCCTTTCCTCTCTGTAAAAAATCAATAAAATATTTAAAAAAAAAAAAGAACGGAATCTTCCACATCTTTCCTTTTACCATTGTGTCCAGCAAGGTGCTGGGCACACAATGTGTGATAAATGCTTGTTATGAATGAACTTCACACAGTTTCACATTTCTAACCCGCCTTCCCGCTCCTTCCCATCATGGTGAGTTTTGAGTTTCCGGCAGAGAGAGAGAGAGAGAAAAAAAAAGAGAGAAATTGATCCTTTGTGGCTCGATCCACTTGAAAGCTGTGCCGAGGCTGACAAGTGTTTTGCTGCCCTGGAAAACCCAATAGGGCCTGTCAGATGCTGCTGCAGATCTCGAGGGACTCATCTCGGGGCCTTTCAGGAGAATTTCCAGATAGGCAATTTCATTTCAGATTTTGTCACTCTTGAGTAGATTTAAAAGTCAATACTTTAAAATCGCTAAATTAGATTTGTGCTAGGGAAGTAAGAGAAGTGATGAAAGATCTCCATCTCACACTCATGCGTTGCTGGTGGAATGTAAATGGAGATGACTGGTTTTGGAAACTGTTTGCCCGGTTATCAAGCTAAATGGACACCAATCCTATGACCCAGAAATTCTACTCCTAAATATACGCCCAAGGGAAATTTAAGCAAATGTCTATCCCTCCCCCCGAAAAGAATGCTTTTTATTCATACTATCCCAAACTGGAAATATCCCAAGTGTCCATCAAAAGAAGAATGGATAGCCCTGGCCAATGTGGCTCAGTTGGTTCGGCATCATCCTGTGCATTGAAAGGCTGCGGTTTGATTCATGGTCAGGGCACATGCCCGGGTTTCAGGCTCGATCCCTGAGTAGGGGGCATGCAGGAGGCAACTGAGTGATGTTACTCTCATATTGATGTTTCTCTTTCTCCCTCTTCTTTCCTTCCCTCTATAAATCAATAAACTATAGAAAGAAAAGAAGAATGGATAAACAAATGATGGTATATCCAAGCAATGGAATGCTACACAGCCTGGAAGGAGCTGTTCTTTAAACAGTGCAATCCTTGAATTTGTTAGGAGATACTATTTCCTGATTAATTTGAGTGGCAAATAGATTAAGAATAAGATCCTAATGACCAATCAGAAATGAAGGGGTGCAGAGAGAGCCTAGGAGAAAATGGAACATTAAAAATGGGCAGCTGCATGAATAGCCCCAGGGTTAAAATTATTTTGACTTTTCTTGACTATCAGGAGACAGGAGTCAAACCAACAGCCTTTCGAGACTGGTGATTTGAACAGGAAGAATTTAATATCAGCCCAGCTGGTGTGGCTCAGTGGTTGAGCATTGACCCATGAACCAGGAGGTCGCAGGTCAACCCATTCAGGGCACATGCCTGGGTTGCAGGCTCGATCCCCAAGCCCATCAGTGATTCTCATCATTGATGTTTCTATCTCTTTCTCCCTCTCCCTCTCTGAAATAAAAAAATAAAAAAATAAACATTTTTAAAATTAAAAAAAAAATTTAAACCCAACTGGAATGGCTTAGTGGTTGAGCATGGACCTATGAGCCAGGAAATTATGGTTCAATTCCCTGTCAGGGCACATGCCCAGGTTGTGGGCTCGATCCCCAGTGTGGGGCGTGCAGGGGGCAGCTGACCAATGATTCTCTCTCATCATGGATGTTTCTAATTCTCTCCCTCTCCCTTCCTCTCTGAAATCAATAAAAAATATTTTTAAAAAAGAATTTAATATAAAGAATTGTTACCTAAATACGTATGAAGTTATTGACTAGTAACTGAATAGGTAAAAAGAACTCTGAGGGATTATGGAGTGGCAATTGCAGAAAGCAGCTACCATCCCCAGAAGGAAAGGAACCAAGGGAAGAAGTTGCAATTATTAAAATTTAAAAGATAAGAGGATATTCAGCCATAAAAATGAACCAAGTTCGGATACAGGCTACAGCTTGGATGAGCTGTGAAAACATTATGCGAGGTGAAGAAGCCAGGCACACAAGTCCACATATCAGATTCCGTTCATATGAAAATCCAAAGTAGGGAAATCTATAGAGACAGAAAGTAGACTAGTGGTTACCAGAGGCTGGGAGGGTGAGGTGGGGGTATAAGGAGGGATAGCTAAAGGGTACTGGGGTTGTTTTTTTTTAAAAGATGTGGTAAAATATACATAAAAGTTCTCCTGGACAGCACTGCTCTAGAAAAAACGAGCCAAATATAAGACGCAAACTCAACAGACATCCCATGGGTTGTTTTAAAATTAAATACCACTTTATACTTTTCTTTGCACCTAGCACACACATTTTTTTGAAAAATAAGACATGCCATATTAGTCAAGGAGTTAACAAAATATAAGCATCCACATAGAATATATTCTAAGGTGACTTCATTTCCATAGCTTCTCAGAGAAACACACAGTTCTTTTTGCTTATCAGCCAGTGTTGGACCAGGTTTAGAATTCACAAGGCTGCAGGGAGGCTCCACACCACCACCCTGACGGATGACGTGTGTCCACACAGCACCATCAAGCTGGCTGGTTTCCACCAGAAAAATAATGGAGATGTCAGTCCCCCCTTCCCTACCCAGCGTCCAATTCCACGCTGCAAACCCCTGCGGGATCTCAAGCTTCATGGGATGGGATGGTCAGACCTGGCGCTTCATGGGAGGGGTCAAGGGAAGGGGGCGCTGACCGTTTGTCAAAACCGATCAGGAAAACCAGAATCCCAGCCTCTAGACGAGGGGACCCCCGGGTGGGGGTTGGGGGGGGGCGGGGAGGAAGACCACAGAACGACTGAAAGTTTAAACCCTAGTTTGGTAGCTTCGTGGCTGCTAGAAAGGAGAGAGAGGCGTGATATTTAATGTGCTTGGAGCATTCAGGAGGGCTTGGGGATAACAGAGCCATGAGAACAAATAACGGTTCAGGGATGCGAGTGGAAAGCTGATGTCCCCCTCCCCTGAAGAGCAGCGAGACTGCATTTTAATTCCCCGTTTGTGTTCTGTTCGTGTAGGACTGCAGCTTGACCCTGAAAAGGGACATCTGCTATCTCCTGGATCCTTCCTCCATACGTCTAAGGCCTCCTTTCCAATCAGTGCCATCCCGCTATTCTCTTCCTCATGAACCATCGATGACTCCCAGGCCTCCTGTGATAACTTTAAGCTGCTGCCAGGCGTTCAAGGCCCTCTGATTGGCTTCCACTGCTTATTGCTCCAGGCTCATCTCCCACCACCCTCCCTGGCTCCCCTGGTGACCCCTCCCTCCCTCCCCATTTCTGTGCCTTTGCAAACACGGGCTCCTCTGCCTGGGAGGTGGGGGTGGGGATGATCACTGGACTTTCCATGCTTTGTCCAAACCTTAGCTAGATTTGCCAATCATCAGTGAGTGGGGCCCAAATCACCTCCATTTTGAATACCCCATTCTAGGCTCAGGGCCTGACCGTTAGCAGGACCCCCAAAACTGACATTTTCTGTGACCCCCCGTTGCACCAGGCCTGCCCTACCAGTTTCCCTGCCAGTTTCTGGGTGTTTGTGTCTCCCCCTGCTGGCCTGGAGGGCAGGAACCACTCTTTACTCTTTTTGCCCTCACCCTCCACAGGCTCAAAAAACAGTAAATGCCTCGTAAATCTCATCGTTGCATTGAGTTGACACCTACCCTAAAGGTTAAAAGGCCATTCACTGTCGGCTGCCCTCTTAGGCATGTGAGACACAATACAGAAGTGGTTACGATACAATACAGACACGGTTACCAGAGGCAACAGAGACGGTTTTTTTTGAAGTCAAGGAACTAAATCAGTATTAAGCACAATCCATAAAGGTTAATGAGCTACCAACACTGGTCTGGTAACACTGGTATCCTGCCTGTGAGTTAAAGGCTGCGAGGGAAGCAGTAAGTGTAGCTCTAAGCAGTCATCAATGAATGGGGAGAGGCCCCTGATCCTACGGGGATATGTGACCTGCCAAATGGGCCCCAGGGAGGAAGCAAGGAACGTCAGTTCCAGCTTCCCAGTAGGAGCGTCGGCCCCTGGGGGTTTAAAGCAGAGGTCTCTCTCAATGACTAGGCTCTCAAGGTGTGCGATCTTGAGTTACCTGCATCAGAACCGCCCCGGCTGTGAGTTAAGCATGCAGACGCGTGGGCCCTACCCCAGTCGGAATTTGCATTTTCAATAAACTCCCTGGGGGGGGGGGGGGTCCTTAAGATTTGCAAACCTTTCCCTGAACGCAGCCAAGAAGAGGGGGCTGCGGCTCCATTTCTGAGGATGTGTGTGCCTCCCAGACATGTGCCTGGGGATGAGGACCCGAGCCGGGAAAATGAACCAATAACTCAGGCTTGGTGTGTCGGTGTATAATGAGAATGGAGGGGAGGGGAGCGATGCCCTCTCTGAAATGAGCACCCCCTCCCCACATCTTACCAGAGGGCACTGGTGAGCAGGAGAATACGGTAAAGCAGCCAGATCGCCTGTCTACCCTTTTATAAGCAAGGCCACCGCCTTTTGTAAGGTGGAGAGGGATTCTTCCCCATTATGGGCTGCTGTGCCATCACTCTGCCCCTGTCCTTATTCTCCCCCATCTTCTCTTAACTCCCCGGTGCCTCTGGGGGAGGGGGGGAAGCAATCAAGTAGTTCACAGAACCAAAACCAAATGAGTTTTCCGAGTGGATCCACTGTAAGCATGCCCAGCACATTTCCCTGGGAGGGCACAGACAATGGGAAGGCAGAAGTGCATTTCCTACAGGCAGAGGACAGGCTGACCCACCAGCCATGTGACGTCGACACAAACGTTACCGCAAACATGGAATCACGCGTGAGAGGGTAGCCAGCAGGCGTGCACGTGAGGTGGGGGAAGGCGGGACGGAGAGGTCTCCAGCCCTGCGCGGGGTCTGGAGAGGGCGAGCGGAATCTCGGCCTGGCTTGAGCGCTGAAGCATGTGGCGAGCTTTGGTCCCTGACTGAGGAAGCCCAGTTACCAAGGGCAGGGAGGGCAGGGCCTTCTAAACCCGCTGGACTCACCGGGCAGAGGCCGATTCCCGACCACCCACCGGGAACACTGCTTTCTTCCTCCCCCCTCCCCGCTAACATCGGAAATGTCCAAGACCACGATAAACATCACCTCTGCCGGAGACAAAGCCCTTTCAAGATCCTCCTCCATACAGTTCCCGGCTTTTAAAAAAAAAATACAACTTGAAAGGCGAGATTTAGAGTGAAGAGTTGAACCACCGTGGGCACGGCTTGTGCGGTTGCAAGTGGAGGGGAGGGGAGTCTCCTTCGGTGGGCTCACTCCTTCTTTGTGTGTTCCAGGACTCGGTAGGGGACGCCAGGGGCGCTCCTGGAGCTGTGTTCTTCCTGCATGACGGGCAGCGTGGCGGGAGCATAGATCTCAGAAATGTTGTCATTGTTTTCCAGGGCCCCGTAGGAAAAGGAAGCTTTGAGGTCGGGCTGGACTACCATCCCCTTGTCATGCATGTTCTGCATCCCTGAAATGAAACCCATTTCCCCCCAATCATTATGTGGGGAGGGGGCCGAAGGAGGCTGTGCCTTCCCGCCGTCCCACCACAGAATAACTAGAGTGCTGAGAGCTGATTGTGTGCATTGCCAATTTCCTGAATGCTTTAGATCAAAAAAAGGACACCCATAAATATACACTAGAAACATTACGGTTGCTAAGCAAGAAGGGGTGCATCTTCAGGAAATAGGCACACAGACCAGCCACTGTCAGGAGAAACCCTGGGTTGGCCCTAGAATGAGGTGGGAACATCTGTTTGGGCCGCGAGGGGCGTGGGACCACAGCTGTGCTCTGAACATGGTAGATGCCATCACTTTTCTGCTGGATGAAATTAGGACCCAGGAAACCTCATTAGACTGTTGACAGAGAGGGTAAGTTTTGTGTCACGGACACGTCATAGTGACAGACGCATCACGATGCTCAGAGGGAGAGTTCTGGCCTGAACATTAACATCCCCGATCCACATGTAGGGGAAGGTGTGATTTATCTTATTACTTCTGGGCACACTGATGTCGGATTTCTCTTACATTTGAGGCCTAAGACTTTGTCACGAATTTCTTTAACTTTATTCTACAACCCCCCCTCTCCCTAGTCAGGTGGAGCCTGGTCTTTTCTGAGACTAACTCTTACCTTGTAGGGAGTTAAGACCCTTCCAATTCTCTTGCTCCCACGCTGAGTCATAAGACACTGAATGCAAAGTGCTGTCTACATTAGCGCAATGATGATGATAATGGCTGACACCGACTGCTTAATAGGCCTTAGACACTGCGCTAAGTGCTTTAAACAGTAATAGTAACAACAGCAATCATGATAATACCTACGTGGACTGAATGTTTATCTGGGGGCGACACTGTTTTTAAACGGTTATAAAGTTTTATCTCGTTCTATCCTTGCACCTACCAATAAGGAAAATGAGGCAGTTGGAGGCCACAGAGCTGTTAAGTGGCAACAGGATTCACGCTCAGGGGGTTTAAACTCCGAAGCCCACACTCTTAAGTGGAATGCTGTGTGGGCCACCCTACACACCTGCACGTAATCTCCAAAAATCCCAAGACAAAGAGACGCTCCTCTCCCCGTTTTCAGGACAAGACAGATCCAGAGAGGGGAAGTAACTTGCTCAAGGTCACACAGCTAATGAGAGACAGAGCTGGCGGCAGACAGCAAAGCCCGTGCTCTTATCCACTCGACAGAGGGGCTGGCAAGACCCAGTTTGTGGAAGGCCCTTGTTCCCACGTTGCACGAGCCTTAGCTGATGGTCATCTGAAGGACAGAGTTGAAGAGTCTGTGGCCTGAATTTGGGGGGTAGGGGGAGATGGAGGGATGCCGAATCCTCAGGGAACAGAGCTGCCTCCCCAGGCGCGAGTTAGCTTTCGGATTCTGTCAATGCTCTCTGGCCACAAACCACCAGGAGCACACCCTGAGTCTAACAAATCTGGCTTTACCGGCCCATTGCAATGAGGGAGGTGGACAGCACGGGGCACGGGGGTGTGTAAGTAAGAAGGCGTTACATTAGAAGGGACTTGTTATTTGGGTGTGTGTTGGGTGAGTGGGGAGGGTTTAAGGAAGCAGGGCTTTGCTTTGGAGTAGATGCTGCCAGGAAGTGGGGATAATTCTATCATCGAGGATCTTGGTGATTCTTATCCAGAAGGAGAGAAACCAGACTAAGGCTACAGCTGTGACTGGTAAAGAGCAGCAGTCACTCATGAGAGGGGGATGGTTGCTGCTTTTTGTGGTTTGGACAACGTTCCCGTGTCGTCTGGTTCGGCCATGATTCTGGTGTGGCCCTGTTTGTGCCCTGACCCGTCAGGGTCACCGGTGGCCTGTCTGAGGTGGGTGTTCTGTGAAGCCCTTTGTGTTCAGCCAGGAGCCCCGAGGCCCAGCTCCCACCTAGCAGGGGCTGCTTCTCTCTCTCTCATTCTCTACATGCCTTTCCGGCGCTAGAATTGCCTAAAGCTTCTCCAGGTTGTGGCAGGTAGTGATGCTTTGGGATTTTAATGCCTCCTCAACAGTAGCTAGTCTGTCGTGCAGACCCCAGTCTAGGCAGACCGAGAGCAAGGTCCAAATGCTGACCAGGGAAACCAAACAGCCCGAAAAGCCACTCTGTTTAAGCAGTTTTATTCTTCAAGTTCCACCCGGCATCAGGTCAAACACGTGCTCAAAATTTTCACAGCTTTTTTTTAAAGCAAAAGGGAAGTGGAACCAAATGTAACCAGGCATCTACCATGTCCCAGACGCTGTGCACGGGGGCCTTGGACATGTTATCCCACGACCCTGAAAGGAGTCCCAACGCACAGGCGAGGGTCAGAGGCCAAGGCCGCAGAGCGGGTAGGGGTAGAGCTGGGATTTGAATCCAGATCATCGGAACTCTAAGCCCAAGCTCTTCATAGAGCAGAACACCTGTCTACTCAGAAGTGTGTGGCCTGCCACAGCCATAGGGCGGCCTCCTTTCCTACTTCCCCCTGGTCACAGGGTACAACGAGGAAGCAAGAGCCACACCCACAGACAGGCCACAGAATGTTGATCTTTAGGGTCACCTTCTATTTTCTACCCGAAAACGCATCTGTATATGAGCATATACGAATACGCATACAGGTATATACACATACACAGTTTGTCAACACACCAACGCACAGATACGGACACATACTTGCACACACACAGGGTTGACACCTCACCTATCTGGAATTCAGCTATCCAGCGCCCTCATCTCATCTATCCGGAACACAGCCGAGAACAAGGAAGTAAGCAAAAAAGGCATCTGAGCAGCCAGGTTAGAGGTTTAAAAAGTCCATGCACTAAAGCTCATGCACTTAACGCCTCGGAGAAGCCTGAAGGCCCCAACTCAGAGCTTACTTATTTTAATTTCATACACAGTTCAAACACGCTGGGTCCAATGAGAACACTGACACGGAGGTGCTATGCCGGTAACAGCAGGAATTGCAGGCTGGTACCGGCAAGAATGACAGACAACGGCTTCATGGCAAGAGGTGGGGAAATAATGTAACGAGTAGACACACACACCCTGGGGCCATTGAGAGAGGGGCACCTCAGTCAGCCCTGAGAACACACCTCCATCGCGGAGTTCTGTACGAAGCAGCACGCTATGCCATCAGTGTGATCACATTTTGCTCATTAGACTGTCGTAAGGAAGCGTGGGGGAGAGTTCTATCTAATAGATTGAAAATAAAAATTGCGAGTTAAAGAGTGACAACTAGTGTTCACTGGCAACTCATAGAATGCAGGTCAGCAGATGTGGACGGGGCTGGCCCAACGTCCTAACTTTTCCAACCGAGGTCCCTTCAGGCTGGACAGAGACTCTCCGAGTCTCCACAGGCCACGCCGCTCCCTTTTGTGCAATACTTTGCTGATTCACACGTTTGTGTTACTGTTAAGCCTTACAGATATTCGAGCTTGTGCTTCTCAGTGTGAACCCTTGGCTCCCTGGGAAAGTAGGTTTTCCGGAGCAATCCGCTCCTTTGTGGTCTAAGGAGTGAGGTTTTAGTATTTGAATTTCATTCGTCCTACTTTAATTATTTCTTTCTTTCTTTTTTTTTTTTCATTCATTCTACTTTCCTTGCCCTCTCTGATCACTCCATTCCAACTAGATACATGGGTTTTTCCTTTTGCAGGCATGAAGCCTGATGCTGCAGATCATAATTAATTATATCCAGCATGAATCAGGATTGTCTTTAAAAGGTCCCAAAATAGACATGGGAACTGGCAAGATGTGCTCAAAACCAACTGAGGCTCCTCAGCCATTGCCTCCACTTTTGCACACTGAGACTAAAAAAAAAAAAAAAGAAAAGAAAGAACGACAATCACACCATAACGGCACAGCACACGTCCCTGTACCAAACCCAGCTGCACGCAGGCTGTCTCTTTTTAAACAGGAAGTAGCAGTCATTCTATATGGATGAGCAGGCCAGCTGGAGACACGGGCTTTTAACGTTACCTGGCATGGCATCCATGGAAATATAGGGCTCAAATGGAATGGCCTTCTTCCTGTTCCGTGTGATCAAGAAGACGCCCAAGAATGCGATGAGGCACCTGAGGGACAGAGAGATAAGGGAGGAAGAGAAATAAGGCCAGTGTGAGGCTGGGAGGGATCCTTTCAAACCCAGGCAATGGAACACAGGTAGAAAGAAGGCTGCAGGCTGCAGGCTGCGGAGGTGGGTGTTCACTGCAGAGCAGCCCTGAGAGGCTGCTGGGCCTGAGATCAGCGGGGAGCAGACGTGAGATGAATAATAGCTCCACGCGCCCTACACTCTGCACAAGCCTTAATCAGGATAAATTAGACTCGCCCAGGCAAAACTCTCACAGTCCTTTACTTCCACTGAGCCTGGATCTCAGAACCTTGCCTTTAAACGTATTTGTTTTCATTTAAAATGTTCCCTAAAGCCTAAGTGTAATCAATACTGGAGTAGAGAAAGTAAAAATTGGGAAGTCCTTGTACTCTCCCAGTCCCACTCCCTCAGGCAGGTGTGTATTCTTCCAGAGTAATTCTTTGTTTTTTTCCTTTTCCCTGAAGCATGGATGAATAAGCACACTTTCTAAAAACGGAGGTATGGCCTGGCTGGTGTGGCTCAGTGGTTGAGCATCGACCCATGAACCAGGAGGTCATGGTTCGATCCCAGTCAAGGCACATTCCCGGGTTGTGGGCTTGATCCTCAGTAGGGGGCGTGCAGGAGGCAACTGATCAATGATTCTCTCTCATTACTGATGTTTCTATCGCTCTCTCCCTTTCCCTTCTTCTCTCTGAAGTCAAGAAAAACATATTTGTTAAAAATATATAAAATAAAAACGGAGGAATGATTTTCATGCAGTAAAGCACACAAACCCTAAGTATAGAGGCCCATCATTTAATCTGTGTGCACACACGTGTGATCGCCACCAGGTCAGCAGAGAAGGCATTTCCATCCCCCACCCCCCGCCCCCAACTCCAGAAAGTGTCCCTGACCTCTTCCCAAGTCATGCAACCCTCCCAGAGGAAACCACCATTGTGACTTCTCTCACCACACATTCGATCTGCCTGTTTATGAACTTCTGGGACGCTACCTCATAGTGGGTATGACTCTTTTTATGGCTAGCTTCTTCCAGCCAGTAAATGTTTTTAAGATTCATCCACTTTATTGTGTGTCTGTGTCTTAGTTCATTATTTTTAACTAGAGGCCAGTGCACAAAATTTGTGCACTGGGGTGGGGGGGGGGCGGGGCGGGGTCGCTCAGCCTGGCCTATGCCCTTTCGCAGTCCAGGAGCCCTCAGGGGATATCCGACTGATGGCTTAGGCCTGCTCCCTGTGGGCATCCTTAGCACTGCTGCGGAGGTGGGAGAGGCTCCCCCCCCCCACCACCACCACTGCTCTCGCCAGCCATGAGCCCAGCTTCTGGTGCACTGACCTCCAGGAGGCAGCTCCTGCATTGTCTGCCCCCTGGTGGTCAGTGCCATTTTAGCGACCAGTCCTTCTGCGGTTCGGTCAATTTGCATATTAGCCTTTTATTATATAGGACTAGAGGCCCAGTGCACGAAATTCGTGCATGAGGGGCAGAGGGGGGCGTCCCTCAGCCCGACCTGCACCCTCTCTAATCCAGGAGCTCTCAGGGGATGTCCTACTGTCGGCTTAGGCCTGCTCCCCGTGGTTCTCTGCTGTCTGTGGGGCCTGCTTGGCCGCTCCCGGGTCGCCGTGGTGATGGCCAAGCAGGCCCTGCTCTCAGTGGCCGCTCCCCAGGACTGGAGGACTCCAGTGGGGCTGAGAGGACTGGGCACCACCATCTTTGTGTCAGAGTGATGGTTAATTTGCATATTACTCTTTTATTAGATAAGATTGTTGTGTTGCACCCATTATCTGAATATACTACAATTTGTTTTCTACTCTCCTATTGACAGACACTTGGATTATATCCAATTTGAGCATATTATGAATAAAGCTATTGTAAATATTCATGTATAAGTCATTTTTTTGTCAATATATGTACTAATTTCTTTAAGGAACATATCTAGAGGTGGAACTGTGGGATCTTAGACTAGACCAGTGATGGCGAACCTATGACACGCATGTCAGAGGTACACGCGACCTCATTTTTTTGGTTCATTTTTCTTTGTTAAATGGCATTTAAATATATAAAATAAATATCAAAAATATAAATCTTTGTTTTAATATGGTTGCAAATATCAAAAAATTTCTATATGTGACACGGCACCAGAGTTAAGTTAGAGTTTTTCAAAATGCTGACACGCCGAGCTCAAAAGGTTCGCCATCACTGGACTAGACTATACATTAAAAAAAAAAAGTAACTTTTTTCATCTGATGTATCCTAGACATGGTACTATGTCAGTACCTATAGACTGACCTCAATTTTTCAAAATGGCACCGTGGTACCTTATTACATGAATATATTATAATTTAATCTGTTTCTACTGCTGGGCATTTAGGTTGCTTCCAATTATTTGCTTATATCATTGATTTTAAAATTAATGTGTTTTTGTGTCCCATTTCAATTATTTTTCCAAAATAAATTAGAAATGAAATGCTACATCAAAAATATGCTCATTTAAAATTTTTACTAATACGGCCAAAATGTCCTCTCCCACATTAAAGAGCTTCTCACAGTCTCCTCATCCTCTGGCCAACGTGAAATATTATCAATCCTATTAATTTTCACAAAATGATGGCGCCTCATGTAGCTTCAATATGTATTTCTTTGATCTGAGGTCAGGTTGCCAGGCCTTTCATGTGTTAAAATGTGGTTTTTAGAAATGACAGGAGATGAAAGCCCAACAGAGAAGAAAGGGGAGGAAATGAAGCCCTCGGGGAGGAAAGTGCTCACCTCTGGGGAGAGAGCCCAGTCCCAGCCACTCCAGCCTCAGGGATTGCCCAGCCTTAGGGATTGCCCAGTCCCAGCCGCTCCGGCCTCAGGGATTGCCCGGCCTCAGGGATTGCCCGGCCTCAGGGATTGCCTGGCCTCAGGGATTGCCCGGCCTCAGGGATTGCCCGGCCCTCAGGGATTGCCCGAGGGGCTAAAGCTATAATGGGAGAGAGGTGACCTGCCTGGAACTGTACATGCAAGGCCCTGGGGCCAGAGAGGAGGCTGGGACTCACCCCAGTGCAAACATGCAGATGTGCAGCGCGTCCTCCCCGACGAAGTCCAGGTAAAATACTGCGCCTGCAGCAAATAATGCAAAATTCGGGTGAGCTGTTTTCAGATCACCTACTTGCCAGTCTGTCTGGGATTTGGCTAAGCCAGCGGTTCTCAACCTGTGGGTCGCAACCCCTTTGGGGGTCGAACGACCCTTTCACAGGGGTCACCTAAGACCATCGGAAAACACATATATAATTACATATTGTTTTTGTGATTAATCACTATGCTTTAATTAGGTTCAATTTGTAACAATGAAAATACATCCTGCATATCAGATATTTACATTACGATTCCTAACAGTAGCAAAATTACAGTTATGAAGTAGCAACGAAAATAATTCTATGGTTGGGGGTCACCACAACATGAGGAACTGTATTAAAGGGTGGCAGCATGAGGAAGGTTGAGAACCACTGGGCTAAGCTCTCTTCCCTGTAGGAAACAAAAGCGATCAAAAAAAATGATGACCGAACCTGGTAAGATATTAGGAGAACCGAATCAAAGCCACTCCAGGGAACAGATTGTCTTCTTCTTCCCCTTTCTGTGCCCCTCTTATCTCCATCATTTTTTAACTTTGTATTTTGAGACAATACTAGACCCACAAAAATAGTACAAGGTTTCCTTGTACCCTCCCTCCAGCTCCCCCCAACGAAACAACACCAGGATCTAGGAACTAAGCTACTGACCGTATTTACCAGTTTTCACGTGCTCCTCTTCCCCATCTTTTTTTTTTGTTTGTTTTAAACATATTTATAAAAATTTTTTTTTATTGATTTCAGAGAGGAAGGGAGAAGGAGAGATAGAAACATCAACAATGAGAGAGGATCATTGATCAGCTGCCTCCTGCATGCCCCACACTGGGGATTGAGCCCACAACCCGGGCATGTGCCCTGACTGGAAATCAAACCAATGAACTCTTGGTTCATAGGTCAATGCTCAATCACTGAGCCACACCAGCCGGGCCACATTGGTTCTGACTGGCCTTTTTTAACTCTGAAGATTTTATTATTTTTTAAAAATGTATTTTATTGATTTTTCTAAAAATATATTTTATTGATTTTTTTTTACAGAGAGGAAGAGAGGGATAGAGAGTTAGAAACATCGATGAGAAACATCGATCAGCTGCCTTCTGCACACCCCCTACTGGGAATGTGCCCACAACCAAGGTGCATGCCCTTGACTGGAATCGAACCTAGGACTCTTCAGTCCACAGGCCGACGCTCTATCCACTGAGCCAAACCGGTCAGGGCTAACTCTGAAGATTTTAGGTGCTATTGCCACTTAAAAACAAACAAACTCTGCCCTGGCCAGTGTGACCCCGTTGGTTGGAGCATTGTCTCATGTACCAAAAGATTGCAGGTTCAATTCTTGGTCAGGGCATATACCTAGGTTGCAGGTTATATCCTGGTTGGGGTGCATACAGGAGGCAACCGATCGATGTTTCTCTCTCCCCCTCCCCATCCTCTCTCTCTAAAATTAATAAAAACACTTCCTTGGGTGAGGATTAAAAACAAAAACAAAAAAACTCTAACATGCTTGCAGCCTCTAAAGCCACCACAGGGAAAAAAAAAAAAAATTAGGGGTAGAGTAGAAGAAAAGAAGAATATAGTCATCATCATCTCAACATCGTCGTTGATTGAGTTCCTATTATGTTGCAGATGCTTCATATATTCACAATCTCCAAAATTTATATAGAAGAAATTTGTGGTTTCTCGTCCAATGGAGGCTGTGGCGCTAGCAGATGATGGCAAAAATTGTTAAAGAAGCCTTGCATAAACTCTACAAAATAGGGGGCGTTTGGATTGTACATATTTCAATTTCAGGAGGTAAGTGTTGTTACTTCTATTTTATGAATGTAGAACTTAGGCACAGAGAGGTTAAGTGATTTTTTCCAGAGCCACACAGCTCTGCGTCTATGCTGGGATGCAAACCCAGGTCTTTCTGGCTCTAAATCCTGTATTTTCTTCTTCTTCTTTTTTAAAATCTCACCAGAGGATATGCTTTTATTGATTTTAGGGAGAGAGGAAGGAAGAGAGAGAGAGAGAGAGAGAAACAAACATGGATGGTTGCCTCTCTACTCACTCTGATGGGGAATTGAACCCACAATCTAGGTATGTGCCCTGACCAGGAATTGAACCTGCAACCTTTTGTGTATGGGACAATGCTCCAACCAACTGAGCCACCCAGCCAGGGTTAAATCCTACACTTTTTCCGTGGGCAGAATGAGTCAATGGAATTGGCCTTCGGACCAAGGAGGATCCGCCTCCCTCCACACTGGGGTACTATCCCTGCTGCTAAGGTAGGAGACAGAAACCTAGCAACTGGCAACACTTACCGGCTGTGATGGCGATGGTTGTGGAGAGAATGTAGCCCACGCTAGCAATCAAAGAGGAGTCGTACATCTGTGAGGCTTGACTTAAAAACCTGCGATACAAAAGCACTCTGGTCAGTGGGCTGTGGGGGTGTCAGAAAAGCTGGGTGAAAGCTGGTGGCAGCAGCCGTGGTTTGAAATATGAAGATGATGCATCCCTGGGCTCGTAAAGAAGCCGTCTGTGTGTCTCTAGGTCTGAGGCCGCTGCTTTGCTCCTCTTCCTCCCAGATTCATAACCGGAGGCCCAGCCCCGTCCCCCAAGAGGGCTGTGCCTTCCCCGGCTCACACCTTCGACCACATGGTTCTTGTTATTGGAAATGCCCTTCCCCTCACGTCTGGGCCCCCGAGCCCCCACCCCGCTAACAAGAACCATTCCTGGTGGCGTGAACACTCTAAGAAACTCCATTCACTTGTGACATTCTGTCTTGTTACCTATTTTTTTTAAACAAATTTTCTTCTTAATTAAAAACTAATGTGATCACTGTAATATACAGGGGTGGGCAAAGGTAGGCTTATCACTGTGAGTATGGGACAGTTTATTCTTATATTATAATCATAACCTACATGTCTTTTTTTCCATACACACAACTGTAAACCTACTTTTGCTAACCACTGTTTATAGGAAAAAGAGGGGAAATTGGAATTATTCCTAATCTGTCTGTCTAGGATAAAACTGCCATTGTTTTAGGATATAGTCTTTGCCTGTTCTCTGTGTACTATTTTAGTTATTTATCTGCTTACACCATAACATACTTCCCACTCGACAGTCATCCTGTTTACCGGGCTGCCCCCAGCGAATTGGAGGACAGTGGCTGTTGCTCCTTGTCTGTGTGTGTGTAAGGGCCTGCACAGGCCTCGCACACAGTAGGCCCTCAGTGCATGTGGCTGACTGGGTGAGTGAGAAGCTCCCAGAGGTGGGCGGGGCATCCGATCCGTCCTTGTGACCCCAGGAGCGCTGGGCACAGAGCCGGCACTTGGCAGGGCCTCAGCGGTGAGGACCAGACTCGTTGCAGTTGGACGAAGAACAGAAACAATGGACATAGGAATAGGAAGACTGACCATCAGAGCTGATACGTAAGGGACGTTATCCTTGGTGGTGAGAGCTTCCTGTGATTCTCTCAGGGAGGGATTGTTACTTTCATTTGCAGACAAAGAATCTGCGTCTTAGGGAAGCTGAGGGGTAAGGGCTGTGGGCTGGGAGCAGGGTGCCTGGGTTCAAACCTCAGCTCCACCACTTCCTGGCCTTTTAACCTCGGCCTTGACGGTATCATCTGCCGGAATGGGGTGTTGTGGGATGAAATGAATTCACGTGGAATCAGTGAGAGTAGAGCTGGCTTGCCCTGGACATTAGTCACTCCCACAATCCCTCGAGGCCACGCCGGTGGACAGGGAGCCAGGCCGCTGGAGAAGCAGCCTCACGCGTCACACTGAAACCCACACAGCTCACCCTCCTGCCCACACAGCATGGTCAGCTTCCTGCCAGGCCCACGCGGGGCACCAGGCTCAGATGTAAACAAGGCCCAGGCTGCCCTCAGCCCGGATGCTTTTGACTTAATTCTTGTGCTTAGGGAGGGAAGCAACCACCTCGCTCTTCCACTTGGGAAGCTTTGGGGGCGATTTCCTGAGGACAGGAAATGACAACCTCATGTTGTTCACCTGGCGGAAAAATGGGTGCCTCGCGGGCACGGCACAGCCCGAGTCCCTGACACGGACGCCTGCCTGGGAGCATGCGTTTCTCACAGTTTGAGGCAGAGGGCCCTACACATCCACTCCAGGCTTTGTCTTTTAAGCCACAGAGCCCCGTCCACAGGACAGCTCAGCGAATTAGCAGCCCCCGCTCTCCCCACAGCGGGTGCGAAGCCCTGGCGGAGGCTGCATCAGAATGCTCTGCCTTCCCCGCGGCTTCAGAAACAATGTAGTGAGGCCCAGAAAATGGAAGATCCACAGAGGAAAAGAACACGCAACTCACGCGGCTTGATAGATGGCCGTGGCCACCATGCACACGAACATCACGTAGAAGATGGGGTAGTCGAGCTGCAGGTTCCCCTGGATGGACAAGACGAGCATCCCGGCCACGGCCTTCACCGTCACCACCGTCATGGAGCCTGCAGGGGGAGCACAGGCCTGTTGGGGCCTCAGGAACACGGAGGGGGCAGACCCTGACAGTCAGTTTGTAACCCCAAAGGGCTTGTGAAAAGGATGGAGGGAACCGGGCACGGCCAACCCAGGGATTCCCGTGGCGAGAAGACGCTGTCTGTCCCGGATCGCGGTGACCTCTCCCGGGAGCTGCCTGCTGTCTGTGCTGTTACATCAAAGAAGCGAGGAAAGTACAGTGGGGCCTTGACTTACGAGTGTCCCGACTAACGAGTTTTTCGAGATACGAGCCGTCTCTCTCAGCCGATTTTTTGCTTTGAGTTTCGAGCTAAACTTCGGGTTACGAGCCAGCTTCGGATACCCCACCGCTAGTTGGCGCAGCGAACGTCACAGTGAACGCCACAACATCAGCCCAGCATCACGTGTCTCACTCGTTCACTTTTTGATTTGACATACGAGTAATTTGAGTTACGAGCTCCGTCACGGAACGAATTAAACTCGTAAGTCGAGGCCCCACTGTAAAGCCTTGACAAGTATTTCCAAGCGTCGCTTCTACACCCCGAAGAGCAATGAGTTCAGGTCTCTGTGTCTGGAACACAGTGGGAGGCCCGAACCATCTTTGAATGGATAAATGAACTCTCTTTTTTTCTCTCTCAATATAGAGAAACATTGATCGGCTGCTTCCTGGATGCCCCCTGCTGGGGATCGAGCCCACAACCTGGGCATGTGCACTGACCAGGAATCGAACTGTGACCTCTAGGTTCGTAGGTCGATGCTCAACCACTGAGCCACACCGGCCGGGCTATGTGAACTTCTTCTGAGTATCATCCTCATGGCAACCACAAGAAAAACATGTCATGTGTAAAGAGTTCTTTTTAAAAACATGTCTTTGGACAAAGGTCCCCCAGTGTTTCAAAACCGTACCCTCAATGTGTATGCACATGCTTTTCCAATATACATGTGTTTATTATTCTACAACGATAGTCACGCAACACTGTGTGAGTATGTATGTACATTATGAAACGCTTATACGCGTGTACATTATGAAACATGTGCAGGAAATACCACTGAAAAGGTGGAGATAAGGATACATTCTAATATGTTCTTCTCCCAGCCCTGGGGGACCCCCTCGCTCACCTCATCACGGAGACCATTGCTGGTGCAGAAATGACTCCTAAGCTGAACCTGTCAGGTCCCCCAGCAAAAGCAGGAGGTAAAAGAAACCTCCCCCAACTAGGGTGCAAATGGAGCCCCTTATTCTGGCCGAGATGCTCTGCCTTCCTAGCTGCCTCAGCTTCTGCTCATCCTGCCTTCTCCTGCCCATCGCACACGCGGCTTCTGGGCCCCTCGGTCCACAGACTGGTTTTCAAACACCCCAGCCAGTTATGACAGCCTTCACCAGGCTGCCCTTGTGGGGGAGAAGGGGACAGAGGAGAGTGGCCGACGGGCCTCGGGACCTTCTGGGCTTCCTACTCAGCAGGAGAAAACTTTCTGGGGCCACGACCTTCCGATCCACGTTTAAAACAAAGTCCTCAAGAGATGGACCACCGACACACGTTATAACACGGATGGACCCCTAACACATCACGCTCAGTGAAAGAAGCCAGTCACGAAAAGCTGCACAGTGTATGACTCCATTTCTATGGTTCACCCAGAAAGCCAAGTGCGTAGACAGAAGGGGAGCCAGAGGTCAGCCAGGGGCTGGGAGGAGGAGGAGGGAATGGGACTGACGCTAGTGGGTCAGGGTATCTTCGGGAAATGTTTGAAAAAGGCTTGAAATGTGATTACAACAGTTGCATAACTCTGTGAATACACTAGAAAAACCACTGAATCGTGTACTTTAAACCAGTGAACTTCATGGTATGTGCATTATATCTCAATAAAACTGTTTTTAGAAAAATCAAAATAATCAACCCTGTCTTGCGGTGGCACTTCTGTGTGTCCCTGGAGTGGGGGCCTGTCATGGGAAAGACAGAAGCGAAACAACAGGTGTGGGCACTTGCGCTTGTCTCACTGAGTCGCCCCCCTGCCCCCCAGATCTGGGTGTTCTCTTACGCCCAGTGTCAGAGGACAGTGTGGCTTCATCAGGGAGAGTGACGGGCAGGAGCAGCAGGGTTCCCTCACCCCCCACTTCCCCGGGAAGCACAGGTATTTACCAAAGCTCCAGTGAGTGACCACACACTGTGCGGGTTAGCGCCTGCCCCGAGCTGATGTAGGAACCACTTCCCCCATGGCACCCGTCCCTCTAAGATAGCGGTTCTCAACCTGTGGGTTGCAACCCCTTTGGGGGTCGAACGACCCTTTCACAGGGGTCGCCTAAAACCATCGGAAAACACATATATATTTACATATTGTTTTTGTGATTAATCACTATGCTTTAACTATGTTCAATTTGTAACAATGAAAATACATCCTGCATATCAGATATTTACATTACGATTCATAACGGTAGCAAAATTACAGTTATGAAGTAGCAGCGAAAATAATTTTAGAACTTTATTAAAGGGTCGTAGCATTAGGAAGGTTGAGAACCACTGCTCTAAGAGGAAAGGAAAAAAAGAGCAAAATCAGTTCTTGCCTTTGAACCCACAAGTACTTCCTAAGCTCCGAGTGGTTTTTCGTGGCCCCTTCAGGACTCAGTGGTTGAAACCTGGCCCACCTCTGACCTCTGTGCAGTAACCTCCCAACCCTACTGACGCTTGTTTTCTGGTACTGGAGTAAGGAACCCAGTTATTAATTAACAGGAAAGGAGCAAAGGGAAGACCAAATACTACAGGCCTTCATTTGTGCAGCCTGGCCAGGAAGCGGCAGGTGAACGCTGCCCAGGTCCATTCGCCGCCGACCACCGGGAGAAGGGCCTGGACAGGGCGAGAATGGACACACGCCCAGGAAAGGCTGGGTGACACAGGGAAGGTGCTTGTCTGTCAGCCACACCCGGGAACAGGTCACTGGCCAGAGGAGGCGGGGCCACTGCAAGTGTGGGAAGATTTGAGATACTCAAGCTCCTAAACAAAGGAGTTCGTGCTCTTGTGCGCTTGACTCCTGGGCTGAGGGGGGTCTCACGCTCCTGCATTCGCCCCCAAGGTCACAGCCATGCCGACCCCACACAATGGGACTGAGGGACTGCAACCAGCCTGGTGCTGAACGGACCCAGCTCAGAACGGAAGCTCGGGACCCTGGCTCTGTGTCTGGCTCTGCTGAAGCCCAGCTGCACATCTTCCAGGACCGGATGAAGGGAAGTGGGACTTCAGGAACCAAGGGATGCAATTCCACGCAAACAAAGCTTTCTACCACATCTCATCCTCCTGGGGAGCGGGGGCGGGAGGGGAGTACTTCAGAAATGCTCATTCCAGCGGAACCCCAAGAACCCCACTCCCACCAGCAACGGAGAAAGACCATCCACGCATTTCCTCTATAACATGCAGTTGTCACCCCTAAATGGATTTGTCCCCTTGTTTACTGCCATTTCCTCTTCAGGATGGAGGCACCGCAGGGCTGGTCTGTCCTGAGCAGCACTGTAGCCAGTTTCCAGCACCATCCTGGGCACTTAGGAGCCTCGGTACCTGAACAAGAACTTGGGACGCAGCCAGCGATGTGATGGAACGCACGGGAACTGCCTCCGGCCAGCAGGGACCTCCTGGCACTCCTCGGTGACTGCAAAACTCAATGCCCAGACCCCCACTCACCAAGTAACGCCACCAAGAGCAGAATCACCACGATGTTGTTGACGTTCTTCTCCTTGTAGAAGTACAGCAGCAAGCAGAACAAAATGATCTCCACCAGCTATGGAAAAAAGCAAGAGGGGGTCAGCGGGGGCCAAGGGGACGGGCAAGACCAGGAGGCCCTGGGGGGCTGGGCTGGGGGTTATGCTGCTGAGTTCATGAGTCACAGACCCTCAGGGTTGAAAGGGCATTGAAACACCCAGCATTCCCCGAACGGCTGACGGGATCCTGTGGGGAAGGCGGGGACGCTGAGTGACTCTCGAATCCCTGGACGACACTGAGGAGTTTGCTTCATGGCTGAGCTTGGAGGGTGAGGGGCTGGCCCCACAGCCTCCCTGTCTTGGATGGGCAAGAGTCATCAGGCTGAGACGGTCTCCGCCCACTTTGCTGCTACATGGGTCACCCCACTAAAACTGGGGGTCGGTCAAAGGGGGATGCTTGCTCACGGAGAAGAGCTCTCTGGTGCAGTAGACAAGTATATACGCCCCTGGTCTCCTAGACAAGCCTCCAATGTGTGCGGCTCAGTAGGGTAGAAAGAAGAGGACACTAGCCCAGCCAGCGTGGCTGTGTTTGAACATTGACCTATGAACCAGGATGTCAGGGCACATGCCCCGGTTGCCAGCTCGATCCCCAGTAGGGAGTGTGCAGGAGGCAGCCAAACAACGATGCTCTCTCATCACTTTTGTTTCTATCCCTCTCCCTCTCCCTTCCTCTCTGAAATCAATAAACATATATTTTTAAAAATATATATTTTATTGATTTTTTACAGAGAGGAAGGGAGAGGGAGAGGGATACAGAGTTAGAAACATTGATGAGAAACATCAATTCAGCTGCCTCTTGCACGCCCCCTACTGGGGATGTGCCCACTACCCAGGTACATGCCCTTGACCGGAATCCAACCTGGGACCTTCAGTCCACAGGCCGCTGCTCTATCCGCTGAGCCAAACCGGTTAGGGCTATATTTTAAAAGAAAAGAAAAGAAAGAAGAGGACATGAGTCAGGGAGGCCCCGGTTTGACCTGGGATCTGCTTCTGAACTGGCGGTGTGACCTTGGGCAAGTCACTTCTCTACACCTCAGTTCCCTCCTCTGTGAAACAGGGATGGTAATTCTTACCTTACATGGTACTATCGCAGGCTCCCTTAATGAACACAGACATAAGCCAGAGACCACTCTCACCATTTTATTTATACTCAAGTAAGTAAATTGACACCATCATTCTACTTCATAGAATTATGGTAAGGTCCCACCCCCAAGCTTGTAAATGGCAGAGCCGGGATTTGAACCTGGACAGTCTAGCTCACAGTCTGGCTCCAGGGCCCACGTGCTGTACTGCTAGGCTACACTCCCCGAGGCCAGGAGGCCACAATGTCTGGCTTTTAGTGGACTCTCACTATGAGACAATGGCAAATCTGAAGCTTGACAAGTTCCCCCATCTTGGATTAACAACTGGTCCTTCCTACTCCTCACAGGCTCGGCCATTGGGCAATAAATAGTTCCCCAAGAAGCAAAGCCAGCCCCGGCCCCGGCAAAACGAAAGCAGAACAATCCGACAACGGCTCGGCTCCATCTGCCTACCCCAACCTCCTACCAGAGTTTATTTATTATAAAAACCGATGCAGATACATTAATGGGCATTTTGAAGAGAAAAGATTTTAGAAAATTCCTCATAATGAGAGACCGCAAAACACAGCTGTTCTCATTTTCCTGTTTCTTCCTGTTTCTGTCACAGTGAATACATATTTTACCTACGTGTCATCACAGTCAACGCACAGTTTTGTACTGGGCTGCTTTTGGTTACCATCAACAACGTTCATGTTTTATGAAGTTGTCATAATTAGCTATAATGGCTGCAGATCAGCCCAGCAGGCAGATGGAGAGAGCTATTGAGCATTCCCAGCCACTGTGCGTGCACGCAGGGGGGCCCATTTTTCGGCCGTTCTTCCCGAAGCCTAGATGCAAGCTGGAACGGCACGTGGCGTTCTCTCGTGAGATGGCTGTGCATGAGTCGGTGCCCCTGGGCACACCAGGAGTTCTGTGGGCATGTCTCATGTATTGTTTTTTAACCCACAGTGTCTGGCACCTCACAGACTCTCAGAAATATTTATTGATTTGATTTGGCTGCCTCTCTCTAGCTGGCAGCGCTGTCTCGGTCACAAGGAAAGAAGATCAGCTGAACCGTCTGTCCCTGAGCATCGTGATCCTCTCCCAACAAGCAGCCCAGGGCCAGCGACTCCGCCCGTTTAGAGAAGGAGACAGGGCTTCCGGTTCAGTGACTGGGCCGAGGCCACACCGCCAGGCATTGTGGCCTCCTCGCCTCGGGCAGCATAGCCTAGCGGTATAGCACGTGGGCCCTGGAGCCAGACTGTGAGCTAGACTGTCCAGGTTCAAATCCTGGCTCCGCCACTTACAAGATTGGGGCATAATGCTACTTCATAGAGTTATGGTGTCAATTTAATTACTTGAGTATAAATGGATTCGAGCCTGTGTTGAGGGTAAACTTTTTCCTACACAGGTGGTCTTCGGCTCTGTCCTGCAGGGAACTAACTGCTGGGCTGGCCCGCAGGGAAGTGACACAGCCCCCGTCTTGGGGACATCTTTCTTCTGTCCTGTGGAAAAGCTGAGGAAAAGGGGTGCGCGGAGACCTCCGGAGCGGTCCCAGGCTGCCCCCCTCAGGAGGGCACAGTCAACACTGGCGTTGGCAGCCATGGTGAAGGACGGTGGCACCGAGGCCAGGCAGGCCTGGCTTTGAGTCCAGCTGCGCTCTCATGGGACTCAGAGCAAGTCAGCTACCCTCCCTGAGCTCCGGTTTTCTCATCCAGAAAACGGAGAGAAAAACACTTACTTTGCAGGGCTGTTGAGAGAACCTGAGATGACACACAGTGCCAGGCCGGGGGCAGGAACACACCAGCAGCTTTGGCAAACACCTTGAATGTTTTCTTTGGCTAGTTTATTTGCAGACCTAACACGGGATGTAACTGGGCCGAGAGAGGACTGAGCTCTGGCTGGGCGTTCAGGAGACAACGTTTTCAGTGTCTGCCGTGTTTCTATCAGCTTCTACCAGCTGCCCAGTGATACTGGGCAAAAATAAGTAAATAACATGTTACAATTGTTAACATTTTTAACTTTTCTTCTTACCATAAAAGTGTGAAATGCTCCCTGTAGAAATTCTGGATGATACATAAAGATGAAGACAATTTAAAACTCAGTCATAATTCTATCTCCTCAAGACAACTACTGATGGAACTTGTTTTTGCATCTAGTCTTTTATAGATACACTAGAGGCCCAGTGCACGGATTCGTGCACCAGTGGGGTCCCTCGGCCTGGCCTGCGGGGATTGGGCCGAAACCGGCTCTCCGACATCCTCTGAGGGGTCCCAGATTGCAAGAGGGCAGTTCTCGGGTGACACACCCCGGAATCGGGCTCCCTCCTCTCTGGTTCCAGGTGTGTCACCCAAGAACCACAGCTGCCAAGTCACCGCAGATTGACAGCTCCTGCGTTGAGCGTCTGCCCCCTGGTGATCAGTGCGCATCATAGCTACCGGTTGGACGGTTGAACGATAGGACAGTCGCTTAGGCTTTTACATATATAGATTAGGTGTGCACACCCACATATACCTCTGAAGAATAAAGTTACCACACTCCACATGCAGTTTTAAACATTCCCCAGGACCTCAGCGGAGAAAGCATCTCCCCATGGACTGTGTACCCTCTTCAGTGCTGTGGAATACGTCACAATTCACACGAACACCCTAATGCTGGGCCCTCAGGCTTCTGGTTTCTAAGACGTGATCCCCCCTCCCAGTGTCTCAGGTGGAAGGACCAGGCTTCTCTTACCATGTACAAGAGAAAAGGCCAGCTCACGAGGTGCCTGGTGATGTTCTCGCCCGTCATCTTCTCGTGGCTGTTGGGTGCGAATGTCACCAGCAAGTAGGTGCCCACAATGGCCAAACCGCAGCCGACAAAGGACAAGACGTAGCGCCCTGCGGGGAAGGAAAGGGAGGCTGTCAAGGGCTCACAGCAGGCACAGGCCCCGGCCAGGGTGTGCTTCTGGGGCAGCACAGCTGACCTGGTATAGTTTACACTGTTGGGTTTTCTTTATTTAAAAAAGAGATGATCTTATTTTTTTTTAATGAGGTGTAGCATGCATACAAAAAAGGGCTTGATGGGGTTGGCTGGTGTGGCTCTGAAGCACTCACTGAGATTTAGAAATATTTTGTTTATTTAGTTGTTCACTTGTTTATTGTATGCCCTCCCCACCAACACACACACACACACACACACACACACACACACACAACTGTAATCTCCATCCACACAGGAACCCTGTCTGTCCTACTGCTGTATCCCTGGCCCCTGCAACAGAGTGTGGCACTTAGTAGGTGTCTTAGGGGAACACGTCTTCCCCACTCCCCGGGTTTCCATGTGGGGAGAATGCCACTGGTCAGACACTTCAGTCTCTTGCCCCATTGTCTGCATTTCTCAACTGAGTGGGGCCAATCTATCAAAAGAATTTATGCCCCCAGGTTTTGAGGTTTCTTGTTCCTTCCTTTTCTGCCCCAGACTGTGTGAGGCTGTAACTCTGGGGAGGTGTTCTGATCTGCAAACCCAAATGCCTTCTTGGGAGACCGGCCCAGGGTCTAGTTGTCCATTTGGCGGCACCCCTACGCTGCGTGCTCCGATTTAGCGTTTGTTGGTGATAAAGCGCACCAGCTGATCTCCGGTGTCTGCCCTCCGTGTTTACGTCCCGCTGCTTTAGAACGCAGGGAGGGAACGAAGGGTGCCTTTCCTCTGGCTTCCTAAAATCCCAACAGCAGGTGCTCAATCGACACTGATTTTTGAATGGTTTGGGAGCCACTGATGAAACACCCAGCTCTCCCGATGAGAGTGGAATATAGACCCACACCGGGCGCAGGGAACAGACAGCCTCTAAACTGCCGAGAGCTGGCGTTATAATGAGGAAAAGCACAGCACAACATTAGGAACAGGGGCTCCAATCGGTGCACTTACTCAGGAAGTCTTTAGGTTTCCACTTTTCCTTGATGAATATGATTCCTATGATGGCGCTCGCTAAAACAGACAGACAGACAGACAGACAGAAAGCACAGGGAAGAGAATGAGGTGCCATCCGTCAGTCACAAGGAGTCCCTTCGCCCATGCCCACGGGGTTGGCTCATCTGCGTGCGTTGGAGCCTGGTCCTTCCTGTCCTCTCACGCATGCTCCCAAGAGCTCAGCCCCTTCTGGGCTCCCTGTGGGTCCCTCTCGGCAAGGGAGGCTCCTCTCTGGGCCTTCCTGAGGATTTCCTACACGCCCAGGAGCACTGTGTGTTGAGTACTTGCTGGGCGACAGGCAATTGACTACAGTTATTTCTGGTACGTTCACCCTTTGAGGTGGGCGCTGCTGTTATTCCCATTTGAAAAACGAGGACAATGAGGCTGAGAGAGGTGAAGACCCACGCAAGGTCACACAGCTGGCAGGCGCAGGCTAGCCTCGAACCCAGGACCACGGACGGCCAGGGCTCTGGCTCCTCGTACTGCAGTGTCTACTGCTGACAAATTCACCTGGATCTTGTTTCTCCCTGACTTGCCACATGGAAGATGCACTCATCTGTGACTGCCCTAAAGGGTGGGTCTCAGGTCCCTACTCTATGACATTTTTCCAGGTCGGGGCGGGGGAACCTCCAATGGACAGGCCCTTCTGTCTCTTGCCCCACTGTCTGCATTTCTCAACGGAGTGGGGCCAATCTATCAAAAGAATTTACACACTGAGGTTTGGTTCTTTGTCCTTCCTTTTCTGTCCCAGACTATGTGAGGCTGCCATTCTGGGGGAGTGTTCTGTTCTGCAAACCCAAATGTTTTCTGGGAGACTGGCCCAAGGTCTAGTTGGGAAATGAGAAGACAGTCCATTTGGCTGCACCCCTAAGCTGCGTGCTCTAATTGAGCTTTTATTAGTAAAAAAGCATAACTTCTGATCTGTATCTGACTTCCGTGTTTATGTCCCGCAGTTTTAGAACGCAGTGAAGGAAAGGGGGTGCTGGATCCGGCTTGCAGCAGCTGCGGTTGCTACATATTCAGGAAACCACGGGTAGCTTGAAAACAGCCACAGTGGGCATGTTTACACCATGTCAATCAGAAACACTACGAATCAGGTCTTCCTTTGCTCCCTCCCGCTTTCTGTCCCTTCCCTCCTTCCTCCTGCCTCTTCCTCCTCTTCGTTCACTGTCCCTCTCAGTGGGTTTATCAGCACACCACTGAAAATACCCCCTTCCCCTAGCAATAGGGGCAAATCAATGCGATAATACGTGTAAATCATCTGTCACATGGTAAATGCTCAAAAACTGGACTATAATTATTATTAAAGTACTTGGAACAGTGACTCCTAAGTCCTGAGTATCCGTAAATGGTGGTTATTGTTATTTTTAAAATTATGTCTCACTGGGTGACTTGAGAAGCCGTAAGAACCTCTTAATTTCCAGTGGCTGCTACCTGAAGGCCCATCATTATCATTCAGCCCCTTGTTTTGAAGAATTTGATGATTTCATCTTTATTAAAATTCAAAGACTAATATTTAATGCATTTGATCACTCAGCCACGCACTCCTCACTGTGAATGAAGTTCTGAAAGCCCTTTGGCAAGATCAGCCATGGGCAGAGGACAAATCTAAATAACTGTAGGGGCTGGGCAGGCACACAGATGTAGGAAGCGGGTCAGACGTAAGACAACAGGAAAAGGTTCGGGCTATGGCCCACGACCTGCCTCAACTAAAGGCATTCAAACTATATTTTTAAAAGATACTGTGTGGGTGGCCAGTGTACCAACCCTGGTCAAGAAAATGAGGGTCTTATCATAGGATCAGCGAAAGCAAACAGGTTTCCACTCCTTTGCCAGCTCCTGGTAATTGGCAGTGGCTGCCTGAATCTGAGAATGCCGAGGGCCCATCGAGGCTCACCGGGAAGGAATGCCATGATGGATACATGATGTCTGTGCTCTGTAAGGGCTTAGATTATCTTGACGGTGTTGGGATGAATAGGTTAAGGTGTATCTTCCTTCTCAAGTGGAAATAAAAAGCAGTCTAGGGGACATCTATAATAATGTCAACAACGTAAAAAAAAGCAATTCTGATAAACTTTCTGAATCTTAAACAGATTCTGGAGGCAGGCAGTCTAGTTCATATACCAGCCCTGTTCCCACGAGCTGTATGATTTGGGGGAAGTAACTTCACCATTCTGTGCCTCGGTTTCCTCATCTGTAAAATGGGGATAATAACAGCATCTCCCGCAAAAGGCTGGCAAGCGGGTTAGAAGAATTAATACCCATAAAGGAGGGTAGGGCCCGGTGTGTATAAAGCCCTTTTAAGTGCTAGCTGTTATTATCCAAGCAAAAGCTGGTACGCTTAACGGGTATCATTGATCCTGGTGGTCACACAAGCAATTGAGTCCCAGGGAGGGGTAGGGGAGGCTGGTCTTACCTATCACGGAGACTGCGCTGAGGGGCACGATCAGTGAGAGAGGAGCGAAGGCGTAGGAGGCAAACACGCCCAGCTCGCCCAGCAGCAACAGGAACAGGCCCAGCCACCATGTCTTGGTCTTGAAATAGGCCCGGGGGTCCTTGGTGCCTGCCAGCCGGATGTGGCAGTACTTCTAGAACAGTAAGTAAAGCAGTAGTGATCCAAGTACTAAATTGTTATTCAAAGACAGTAGTTTCCAAACTGCCCGGGAAGCCTTAACAATTCAATACATGAGCCTCAGCCTCAGAGGAGGTGTGGGTGAAGCCTGGGAATGTGCGTTTCTTACACGTCACAGCAGTCTGGGGCGGGAGCCACGGGCTAGCCACCCCCACTTTAGCCACCTCCACTTTAGCCTGGCCTCAGACTGGCCCTCTCCCTCTGACTGCAATGCCCGAGGGTCCCCATGTCCGGGTGCCTGCTCAGCTGCACTCTCTTCTGTAGGAGGGTGGGCAGCTCTGCTGGGCAGCCCTGTGGGTATGAGCGGACCCTGCCTTCCCTCGGGTGGGTACTTGGGCCAAGGAAGGCCAGTATCCCTAGTTCTGGAAGTGTGAACGTGGGGCGCAGAAACCGAGGCAGTGACTAAGGAAAGACCACAGGGTACTGTCCCAGGCCCATCCCAGGGATGGGGTGGGCAACTTCCCCCAGAGTGGAGGCAGGTGGGCCGGCACCAGACACCCTGGCTTATCGGCTGCATCTCCGCCCCAGCCAGTGCTGGCGGCTGACACTCACCTGGAGGTTGAGTGCAATGCTGACCACAAGGTGCCCAAAGATGGCCAGGAGGGCACCGATCAGGTTTTCCTGTGAGGAAAGTTCACAGAAACAGATGTAAGTCGGGCCGAAGCTCAGAGGCCCCAGGACCCATTTCCCAACGGTTTGAACAGGTTCTCAATTCTTCTAGATAAAAACCGGAACTTGGAACAGAATGGATAGTAAACTCCCATTATAGCAATCAGTAGTATTTGTCTTGAGTACTGAAAGAACAGTCCCATTCTTCTCACTCAGATACTCATTCCTAGAGCAATATTATTTTTTACTTAATAATTACTATAAAACATTATGTTGCATTCATCAATTGTATCAATTACAAAACACTTCCAGGTTTTTATACCAAAGAACTTTATACCAAAGGAACTTTTTAAAAATGAAATTTGATTACATACTCTACATTCTTTCTTGTATAGAAGTATGATAGGTGTTCATAAAATGTTTAAGTGTTAATAGACACACATTTGTGATAAAATGCTGTGGGGAAAACAGAAGAGAAATACACATTCAAGGAGAAAAAGGAATGTTGTAACATTTCCAGCTGTTACAGAAGAGCCTTCAGAAGGACGGTGGTCAGTGTCAAGTGGTCTTTATATTCCCTAGGCTTCATTAAGTGCAGAAGAAGTGTTTTTTGTTTTGTTTTTTTTTATTTTAAAAAAATGTTTTTTACTGATTTCAGAGAGAGGAAGGGCGAAGGAGAGAGAGATAGAAACATCAATGATGCTCAGCTACTGAGCCACCCAGCCAGGCTTGTTTTTCATTTTATTTTTTAAAATATATTTTTATTGATTTCAGAGAGGAAAGGAGAAAGGGGGGGGGCATCAATGATGAGAGAGAATCATTGGTCCGCTGCCTCCTGCATGCTCCCTACTGGAGATTGAGCCCACACCCCAGGCATGTGCCCTTGACTGGAATTGAACCCAGGACCCTTCAGTCCGCAGGCCAAGGCTCTATCCACTGAGCCAAACCAGCTTAGGCCGTTTTTTAAATCAGTATGTAGATGTGCCAGGAATGACATCCTTTGCAAATATTTAAGTTTATAATGGAAAGTTATACGTTTTATTTATTTATTTATTTTAAATATATTTTTATTGATTTCAGAAAGGAAGGGAGAGGGAGAGAGATAGAAACATCAATGATGAGAGAGAATCATTGATCGGCTGCCTCCAGCACGTCCCCTACTGGGGATCGAGCCCGCAACCCAGGCATGTGCCCTTGATCGGAATCGAACCTGGGACCCTTCAGTCTGCAGGCCAACGCTCTACCCACTGAGCCAAGCCTGCCAGGGCGAACGTTTTAAGTTTTAGATGTCAACTTGAGACAGTATAGGGACTGCGCTCAGGAGTGACAAACATACCTGGTGGCCAGAAGGCCAAGTTAAGGCCGGGTGGCCAGAAGGAACATCGGGTATGATGACCACAAGCATGTCACCGCTCTCCACTCCCTGCTTTTAAAAACATGCAAAATTTCATCTCCCTTCTAACCACTTGCTTCTCCTACCCTGACGTGGGAAGTCCCACAAGCCCCCTTTTTCTAAAAGCCCATGTCTTCGTGCAAGCCTGCTTCACCCCCAGCTTATAAAAAGCCAAGCAGAGCCAGCCCCGAGCCAGCTCAGGGGACCTGCCTTTCCTCTGTGCTGCCTGCCTTGTGCTCAGGAAAATGCTTAATAAAATCTGCCTGGAAATTTCTCTGGGGTCTCCTCTCGATTTCCATCTTGGGGAACCCAAGAACCCCAATGCCAGTAACCAACTGAAAGAATGTGTGAGGAGCCCTAGCCGGTTTGGCTCAGTGGGTAGAGTGTCGGCCCGTGGACTGAAGGGTCCCGGGTTCGATTCTGGCCAAGGGCACATGCCTGGGTTGCGGGCTCGATCCCCAGAGTGGGGCGTGCAGGAGGCAGCCGATCAGTGATTCTCTCATTGATGTTTCTATCTCCCTCTCCCTCTCTCTTCCTCTCTGAGGAAACACACAGTGCTTCTTCAGAAGGTCCAGTTTGAGGACCTCAAAGGCAGCCCTTCATTAAGTGTGGCTCTTAAAGATACAAAGCAGAGACCTCAACCTCCTGAGGGTCAAACAAACACCTGGTGGCCAAGCATGTGTCCGCCCAGTCATTTAGTTTACCGGTGCTAATGAGGAGGCGGAATTGTTAAAAAGAGTTAAGGAGCAGATTCTACAGGAACTGCCTTGGTCAGACAGGCGACAAAAGAACTCTGGTTCCAGCTCCAACACCTCAGAGCTGCTCGATCACCTGTACAGGGGATTCAGGAGAGCTGGACACAGCCTCCAGGACTTGGGCAAAAGCCAGAGACCTGAGCAAGGGCTGTTCAGAGGATGCTGCTGGGGTCAGGTGGCCCGTGAGATTGGCTTGCTTCAGTCTGGGCACCTTTCTCCCTGGGGAATAACAGTGCGCCCCCCTCCCCCCCCCCCCCCCCCCCCCCCCGGGCCAGGGTTGGTGCATGAACCTCCTCAGATAATCTGAAGACAGCGCTTAGCATTAGGGTGAACCATATGAAAACTGCCAATATTCAGCTGCCTTTGACCTGCCAAAGCGGCAGTTTCATATGGTTCATTCAACCGGTAACTGCTCTATTCCTCTACCCAGAGACACCACGCTGTCCCCGCTGATGCCTCAGAGCACCAGGCTGCCTGAGCAGGTGGTGTTGACAACTCGCCAAGTGGAAGGGAAGAGATGAAGGAGGCTGCTGCATGGCCACACGGACAAGCCAAAACGAATGCAGGGAGGGGGGAGGGGTGGAACCTAGAAATGAAAACTGTAAACTTCCCAAGGGTCAACCAAACTAAGCAGTAAAAACATGGTTAAAGGGTTACTATGACAACAAAGGCGGAGTCTGTGGAGCATTTACACACTTGGGCATGGCGCTAGGCCTTTCTACGCATCCCCTCCTCGGGGCCACAAACAACCCTCTGACGTGGGTTCTACCACAAGTCCTGTGTTTAGCACATTAAGTGGACAGGAGGCGACAGATGAGCACAGTAAGGCTCAGAGACGTAAATTAACTTGCTCCAGGTGAGCACGAAGGGTTTGAAGCTGAAGGTCTGACTTCCAGTTTCCTGGGGATAACAACCCTTCCAGACCGAGGCTTCAAAATAAATTAGGAAAAAAATAGCCCCACCTTGTAAGTGCTACTTCCCACTAATGACACGGCAGCTGAGGGTTCTTTAAGAAGCCATGTCTGTAAGCATAGTCATCCCCACGGATAATAACTGGTTATAGGCATGTTAGTCGCAGCGAAACGTACCTAACGCCCTGTCATCCAAGCGGTTCAAAGGGCTCCAGCCACACTAATTATGCCCCAAACCCTTGTGAAGTGGTGATTGGTGCGATTTTATGAGAATTTAAAGTCGAGCAAAGAAGTGGCCTTGGGCCCAGGGGTTACAGTTGGAACGCCCACCTATTAGCCGCCCTCCAGGGTCTGGCCAAGGGCAGTTCAGAGTGCAGGCAACGACCAGCAGGACTCCTGACATTACGCTCCTCCTTCAAGTCTCAGAGCTTGAAAACTGTCAAGTGGGGGTGCCCAGGGCTGCGGGCTGGAGGCGGAGCCTTGGCAGCCTCACCTCTGGGCACCAGTGGGAACTTTCCCAATCCACACTGCTCCTCTCTTTGCTGAGGAACACTCCGGGTGTTCCCATGGAAGGTCTTTAAAGTGTTCCTAAGTAGCCCTCACTGGTTTGGCTCAGTGGGTAGAGCGGTCCCGGGTTCGATTCCGGTCAAAGGCAGGTACCTAGGTTGCAGGCTCGATCCCTGGTCCTGGCCAGGGTGCGTGTAGGAGGCAACAAATTAATGTGTTTCTCTTACATTGATGTTTCTCTCTCTCTCTGTCTGTCTCTCCCCACCCCTTCCACTCTCTCTAAAAATCAATGGGAAAATATCCTCGGGTGAGGATTAACAACCACGAAACCGTGTTCATAAGTAGACACAGGGATCTGACCCTGGAATCAGTGGCTCTGTCCCTTAGGAAAAGATGCGGCCCAAACAGTGGCGTTCCCACTGCCAGGCAGGTCTCGGGGCAGCCTCAGGTCGCCGCCTTCACCTGCGACATCTTCAGTCCTTCAGCCGCAAGACCTGATGGAGAGGATTCTTCTGAGGCAACGCCTAGTTGGGTTTCAACCGAAGTGGAAGGGAGGGGTGGAGGGGAGGAGGGCCGCCCTCATTTTAAAGGCAAATGCCTGGGTGGGCGGGGGACGGGGGGGAGATCTCAGTTACCTAAGAAGGCCCAAGACTCAGCCAAAGTCACCGAGTGAGCAGGTGGCAGGACCAGACCTGAACACAGGTCTCCTAACACTTTGGTCCCCAATAGATTACAGGTGAGGAAGTAGTGCGGCCTCCCCACTATCAGGAACCTCCTATTCAGGGCATATCTAGTCCAAGCTGGGATATTTTGAGAATGACGGGGGCTTTATTAATCCACATGGACATGAGGCACAAACCAAGACTTTCGGGCACGGTATTCATAGTGCAGCCTCTGAATGGGCGTGTTATTGGCGAGGGAAGTGGGGTGAGGGCAGGCAGCCGGATTTCAGACACGGCTGCTTCTAGCCATGGCTTCAACAGACCCAAATATCAAGGGGGCGGGGAGAGCAGCAAACCAAGCCACTTCTCCCTTTGCTTCCGCTTCCTTGTGTGGACTGTGAACTTTGAATACTACCAACCTGGGCTGGGGTCCTGCCTCTGCCACTGATGCTGTGTGAACTCTCGGAACCTCGGCTTCTCCTCTGAAAACTGGAGCTGAGCATAGCACTCCATAGGGTTGTCATGTTATAGAAACTAGAGGCCCGGTGCACAACATTTGTGCATGGGGGGGGCGGGAGGGAGGGTGAGTCCCTCAGCCTGGCCTGCGCCCTTTAGCAGTCCGGGAGCCCTCAGGGGATGTCTGAGTGCCGGCTTAGGCCCGCTCCCCGCACCCGCGCTGCAGTCGGACATCCTTAGAGCTGCCAAAGAGGTGGGAGAGGCTCCCGCCACCACCACTGCACTGGCCAAATGTCAGCCAGGCTTGTGGCTGAGTGTGGCTCCCTCTATGGGAGTGCACTAACCACCAGGGGGCAGCTCCTGCATTGAGGGTCTGCCCCCTGGTGGTCAGTGCGCACCATAGCGACCAGTCATTCTGCCATTTGGTCAATTTGCATATTACCCTTTTATTATATAGGATAAGGCATGTGTTGAAACATTACATGACACATAATAAATATGAAAACAATTCTAGGTGTTACTATTAATTTTACAATTTTCATTTTCATTATTATCATTACTATTAGCAACAGTAAGGATCCTTCTGGCTCTGATATTCTCTGATCCAAGAAGTGACCTTTTACCAGCTACAACTCTGAAAGGAAACAAACTGTTCCGGGAAAAGCAGCCAAAGGTCACTGAGGCAGGAAGCTCTGCTTGGCTGTTGGTATCCAGGTGGAACCTCAGCTCCAATCTCCTGCTGCAAGGACTGCTTTACACCTGCCGACACAGCCTTCATTTAGATCCCACGGTGACAAGATGAGTGGTCTTGTCACCTGAATTCCCATAATCCCTTGGGCTTAACCTGCTAACAGTGAAGTAGAAGCATTCTGGCTTGCTCTGCGGGTTACTCACAGTCGAATACAAGAGATATGGTAGCAGTCCAGCTAACCAGGCTCTGCTACATGTGTAGCCTGGCTTCAGGCCAGCTCCTGTTGCTTACCTTCTCCAGCAGGTGAGGCACTGCCATTTTGACAATAACCAGTGCCAGGGACAGAAGGGGCTTCCCAGAGTGTTGGCATACTGCAGGCAGCAGGGAGTGGTGCATAGAACCAGGGCCTTGGCTGTACGCAGACTCCATTCGAATCCCAGCTTTACTACACCTACTGACTGTGTGGCCTTGGGCAAGTTAATTAACCTCTCTGAACCAGTTTCCTCAAATGTAAAATGGGATTATAGTAATAGCCACCTTATGGGTTTGTTTGTTTTTTAAATCCTCACTCAAGGATGTTTCTCTTTATTTTTAAAAAATAATTCTTTATTGTTGAAAATATTACATATGTCCCTTTTTTTTTTCCTTTCGGGGGTTTTGTGAAGATTAGCACAGTCCCTGTCATACAGTAAACACTCAACAGATGTTAGCTGCTGTGATGATGATGATGATGATGATGATGATGGCTACAGTGATAGTGAATTGGCCATGGAAGTGTGGATAAAGGACCGATAGTTTCCTGCCAGGAAGACTGACAAAGGCTTCATGGAAAAGGTGATACCTGAGCTGGAGCTGGGAGCATGGGCAGGATTTCCAAAATCAGAAATGGGATGGCGCAGGTAGATCCTGTTTCCTCTGCAACGTCAGGTCACCGTCATACCCGCCCTACAGGACGGACCTAAAACTGGCCTGCAGCGGAGTCACATGGCTTTCCCCGAGTTATAATGCTAGAACGTGACAGAGCTCAGATCTGAAGCCCGGTATCTCTGGTTCTAAAGACCATGCTCAAAACACCCTGCTATATCTCTATTTTTGCACAAAATTCTGTCCGGAAGGGTAGGTACCCATGGAAATCGCTTCCTCTACCTCCCTTGTAGATGGTAAGCTCCTCTAGGAAGCGATATCTCAATAATGGACACAGTTCCCATCCCACCCAGTGCAGGCCTGGATTTACAGGGTGTCCCATAAATGTATACACACTTTGAATGATTATAAAGGCAGTGTTTATTAAAATACACTTTATTCTCAAAATGGAATAGAATCTGCAGACAAAGTGTGTATATATTTTTTAGAGACACCCTCTACATCAGTGGTTCTCAACCTTGGCTGCACATTAGAATCACCTGGGAATCTTTTTAAAATCCTGATTTCTGGGCCTCATCCTCCAGAAATTCTGTTTCTTTGTTACTAATGTTGTGGCCTCACCCCATAACAAAGAAACAGAATTTCTGGAGGAGGAGGCCCGGAAATCAGGATTTTAAAAAGATTCCCAGGTGATTCTAATGTGCAGCCAAGGTTGAGAACCACTGCTCTATATGCTCAGTTGAAATTCCTATTTGCTAAATGGAAGAAACCAAGGCCCAACTCTTCTGGGCCAAGGCACAGCCTCCACTGTCAAGGACTGGCTGCCATGCTGCCTCCTGGGTGGCTCAGCCTGTTGGTCCCCCAACAACCAGAATCCATTCCCTGTTGGGTAGGGCGGAGGGCAGGGCTGCAACTCAAGGCAAACTGCTGGCTCTTAACTTGATTTCAGAGAGAAAGAGAGGGAGAGGGAGAGAGAGATAGAAACATCAATGAGAGAATCATTAATCGGCTGCCTCCTGCACGCCCCATCCTGGGGATCCAGCCCACAACCCGGGCATGTGCCCTGACTAGGAAATCGAATGGTGACCTCCTGGTTTATAGGTCGATGCTCAACCACTGAGCCAGTGAGCTTTGATATAGAAGCTCAACAGATTACGGGGCAATCATTCCAACAACAGGCTCTGCATCGCCCATCAGTGACGTGGGGAAATGCTCCACAAACAAGGTTAACAGAAACAACCAAGATACGAAACCTCCTGCACAATCAGATCCCAGGTTTGTAATTCGGGAAAAAGTCAGGGAGCAAGTAATGCTGAGGTATGAACCCAGGTGGTGTATGAGTAATGGGATAGGTGATTTTTTTAAAGAGTAAATCTTCGAAGTGTGACTGCATTCCTTTAAAAATATTTCTTTGCCTCCGTATTGTTTTGTATTTGAACGAGCATTTCTTTTCTTTTGATTATACTTTCTTCCACGTGTGTGGAGCGCCTGCCTGTATCTGCCAGCGATAGGCACGCAGACCCTAGACATCTCCGTTAGCCAATGGATGCTGTGCTGCGTTACCTTCTTGTTAGAGAAATACACAATTCCAAAACAAAAAACAAACAAACAAAAAGCTCTTGCCTTGTAGGAGAAGGAACCCTGGCTCCCGGGGTCGGCGCTGCTCGTGGGCGGGAGCTGCTGCAGCTGCAGGGCTGCGCTGTGGGCTCGGTCCATGGTGTCTAAGCGCACATCCTGCGGGCCTGGCTCAGAAGCTGGGCTGCACTACACGGGACGGGAGCGGTGGGCCATTGTCCCTGGCGGTGTTCACCTCCTCCCACCAGCCATCGCTGTCTCACGCCAAAACCATCCTTCAAGGCCCTTCTGGCTGATTTATAGCCTTTTCCTCATCTTCACTCAGAGACGTGCAAATTCCTGCAAGCGGACAACCAGGGATGCGTTTCCTGATTCCTGCAGTGTTCTGGGGGTTGGGGATGGGGGCGGGGGGGGTGGGGGGGAAGAACATTAAAAATGCATGTACAGTGAAACATTGAGCCCAGCTTTGTTACCTGAGAATACCACTAGGATAAAGAACAAACTGTCATGAGAAGTGAGGTCATTAAAAAAATTGTATCATGCCTTTGGTCCCCTTAATAAAGATATGGCTCATCTATCTCAAAATCATTTTCCTTGGCCCTTAAGAATCCCCTTTCCTCTCCCCCTCTGCTTCCTTCCTCCCATCCTAATTTAAGTCCTACTTTTTTCTATAGCATCCTCTAGTAGAATACTGCCTGTGTCTACTTCTCCAGGCCTATAAATAAATTAAATAAATAAATAAATAGATAGATAGATAGATAGATAGATAAATAAATAAATAAATAAATCCCACTGTCACAAAAGGAACCATCAGGGTTCTGACTTAGGACAGAAAGAATGAGAAAAGTTATCTCCATGGAAAAGGGAAGAACTGGGCTGCCACCTAGGGTCAGAGAGGTAACACAGGACTGGAGGTGGAAGATCTGTGCAACCAGATCACTTTACCTCTAGACTCAGTTGTCTCATCTGTAAAGTGGGGGTAATAATGTGACTTCAAGTTAAAACCATCAATGGTGGTAATTCCTGTTGACATCACTGGACTGATATTTCCAGTGGGTCTCGAAGTTTTCTACCAAATAGAAAAGAAAAGGTACGCCCTCATGTTGTGGGAGTCATGGCCTGAAACCCCCTCCCCGCCCCCCAAATGTTAAGGGTTTCTTTGAGATCCTCTTATATTTAAAAAAATAACACAGATTTGGATTCTACTGTAAAGTCTATGTGTATTTTAATATTAAAATATTTTAAATTGCTTTTGATCTGCCATGTGCTACTGGTTTTACCTTGGGCAAGTAATTTAACTTCTCAGCCAGTTTCCTCTGCTGTAAAATATGGATAATAACATCCCTACCACGGGGCTGTGGTTAGAATTTGCTGAAATCCTGCATGTAATATGGATGCATAGTGAATGGTCAGTGAATGTCAGCTGTTATTAGTATTCATTTTATTCTTTTTTTTAAAATATATTTTATTGATTTTTTACAGAGAGGAAGGGAGAGAGATAGAGAGTTAGAAACATCAATGAGAGAGAAACATCGATCAGCTGCCTCCTGCACATCTCCTACTGGATATGTGCCTGCAACCAAGGTACATGCCCCTGACCGGAATCGAACCTGGGACCTTTCAGTCCGCAGGCCGACGCTCTATCCACTGAGCCAAACCGGTTTCGGCCCATTTTATTCTTTTTTAACTTTAAACTTTTCTTTTAATTATTTCAAACTATAATTCAGCCAGAAAATAAAATAGTGATTTTTCAGGGGGAAATCAACAGGATTGGCATGAAAAATCTTTAATGGTAAGGAGTAAATTATGTTATACATATATCACTTAAATTCTTTATAGTTTAAAGAATTACCTATGTCTCCCTTTTCCCCCATTGACCTCTCTGGCCACTCCCACCCCCCCTTAATTTTAGTCATATTAATTATTTAATTTACCCATCAATAGTCCTTTCTTTATTCCATACATTCATGCAACAGATAGTTATTGAGGGCTTACTATGTGCCAAACAGACTCAGTCTCTGCCATGACTCCAGGCTTCAGAAGGCTGCCTCTTGTCTTTCCTGTAGCTTCCACTTTCCCGTTATCTAGCCCTAAACCCAGGAATGTTGGTTCCTGGTGTGAACAGCACAGTCATATGTCATAGGGCTAACGCTGTGTCCCGCGTCTAGGAGACACCAGATGCAGGACTTAGCACAGGGGCAGCCTTGAAGACCATTTTACCCATGTGTCACTTTATCAAATGGCCTTCAGATGGGGTTATACTTCTATATCTATATATTACACTCATCAGACAACTTTATAACTGGCATTCCAAAACCAGACCTCCCAGACGGTAAAGCCCTGTGAGTGTCTGTAATCTTGTGAATTCAGAATTATTCAACACTTCGCTTTAATGCGTGTGTGAAAAGCATTATTGTATTAAATTGATGTATCCCTGTTTTACTTTTTAGCACAACAGCCTTAGGGAGAAAGACTGGCCCAGGGCTCTCTCTACCTCTGCAAGACCCTTCCAGGCCTTCACCCTGGAGCTGAAGGGACACTGGAGCTCAAGCTCGGAAGATGTTTGCTCAATCCCCTGTTCAGTTGCTCCCTTCCCAGCTGTCGTCCAGAACCTGGCACAGTGACCTCCAGATGGACCTACTGACCGCTCAACAGCCAGGCCTGCAAAGCACCTGCTGCACAGTGCCTGCTTCCCCCTCAGGAGTGGTCCTCAACCGCCACTCCAGAGCTCAACGGATACACCCAGCCCCACCCACAGGATATCCGAGAAAGCAAACGGGCCTGGGGACGGGCCAACGGGGTGATGGGAACCCAAGCCTGTTAACCTCCTCCAGACCGGCTGGTTTGCCCAGGTGGGTTTGCTTTTGCTTTTGTTTGCTGTCATTTAATTTGCTTCTAAAAAGCAGCTTCCCTCTCTGCCTCAGAGGCACTGCCTACAAAAGTAGGCTCGCTCTCAGGTGGTAGGAGTTGGGACTAAAAGCCCTGGAAGGACACTGCAAGTTGTCCTTCCTTATAAGACATACATTATTTGCCTAATGACTCTCTTTTCCTGACTTCAAAGCACAAGTAGCCGATTCTGTGTTGCCAGCCATCTCCTCATTTTGAGGCCCTGGCAGTCACTGGTGAGCACAGGGCTCCGGCTCAAGAAAGGACAGATAATTCACTAGATGCTTGCTTCCGCTCCACCCCCTCTGCCTTATCTCAATTAATTATTTCACCAACTCACAGAACAGGTTTTATAGATGAGAGAACTGTAGCTCATAGCTGCTAAGGGTAGGGTCTGTATTATAATTTGGCTGTTTGAAAAAAAAGATAAAACACGCCTTTCCCACCAGACCATTCAGCTTCTTGCTGACGAGTGCCAGTTAGACACCAGGCGCGTTTCCTTTCCTGGGCTTTGGCTCACTAAAGGGTTACACCCCCCAGTCGCCTCCCCTTGAGCTGGAAACTACAACTTCCAGCGGGCGGCATAGGTCTAGAATGCTTCCCCTTATTCCACCTGCTCACTCCATTTCACTTCCTGATTTGGTAAAGCCCGTCGTCGCCTTTACTAAGGCGTGCCCGTGCCCCCGTCCTCTCACCTTCGATGCAAAAATGGAAAAAAAACACACCCCAAAACATTCTGAGACACTGACAGGGCTGGTGACCGTCAGAAGGACGGGTATTTACACTAGGCGACCTCGGATGATCACAAATGCATTCGCGTTTGCAGAAACGACGGCTGCACTCAAGCCCCCCACTCCCTCCGTCCCAGGCACTACTCACCGGCGGCGTTCCCCTCGGGCCCACCTATCAGGGTTCCTGAGAAATGACTGAGCCGCTGCGCGCAACCCGGAGGCACAGCCCCCTGAGTCCCTGCCCCGGCTCGGTGCTGCCTGGGGCCTGCGGTGTTTTGCTTTCAAAGACAGCAACTTGATTGGCTCGGCTGCCTGCCAGTCAGAAGCTGGAGGGCACTTTGCTCAGACGAGTGGCTGTGAGAGAGGGTGGGCGGGACGTTGCCAATTGGCTGCGCTGCCAGGCTTGGTTGAAGCGTAGGGGGTGAGCCTTGGGGAGGCCACAGCCTGCAGGAGCGTTGCTCTCACCTCCAGCCGGTCCCTCTAGCGGCCACGGGAAGGACCTTGGAACACTCCCTGCTCCCCCTCTCCCGCTGTCTTGGGGAGCTTAGGTGACCACTTACCTGCAGCTGCGGGACAGGTGGCAGCTCCCGGGCTTTGCTCCTGCCATCCATTCCCCCAAACCCCACGCTCTCACCGCGACCCAAATCCTGCACATCCTTTAAGACCCGGTTTCCCCCAAAGTTCCAGAGCCATATATCTGCCTGCCCTCCGTAACACCCGTTGGGTGCATCATATGCCAACCCCCCAGCACGTCCGCAGCTCAGCAACACTTAAGGGCCTCCTGAGCACTGATGTTTCCCTGATGCACATCTGTGCGAATTAACACGAGCATAGAACTCACACCTTTTCACTAACACGCATTTCGTTTCCCATCCTCACAACAAGCCTCTGAGTGAGACACTGCGCTCATCCCATGTTACCGATGCAGAAAGGACAGTTGGGCAGCGACCTCAGTGATGACAAAAGGGCCAGTTACGGTGGGGATGGCTCGGGAACGCCTGAGAGCGCGTCGGAAACTGGCTGATGTGGGAACGGCCCACGGGCGGCGGGCGCTGCCTCCGGAGGGAAGGGCCGGGACAACTTAGGGTAAGATGTTGGATTTCATCCTAAGTTAAAGGGACGCCGGGGGCGGGTCCTAAGCAGGGGGCTGACAAGGTGACTGACTGTGACTGCTCCGAAGCGTGGAGAGAGGGGCTCCTGGAACCCGAGGCGGGTGCCTTCGTACAATCGCCCATATCAATCTCTTTTTCTTTTGTTATTGTCAACAGGGCTTGGGTGATAGTTCTCTTAGGTTTATTCCTTGAAGTAGGATTTCTGGGTGGACAAGATTGTGAGACTTTTGTCCTATCACAAGAGTTCTGAGGGGTCGCCGAGGTAAGCCTCCATTGGGTTTCCCCACGGGTCGTGAGGTAGGTAGGATGAAGCCTAAAATTCTGGCAGCTTCCCTGCAGTTTTTAAAGCGTCTCTAACGATTGGCCAATGACTTATCACGCTAAAGAAACAGAGGACACCATTGGCTAGAGTTCCTCACGTGGTCTCCAGACTGTTAGGCTGTGGTTGCCATGGAGACGGAGAAGGTTGGGCCCGGCCAGACTCAGGCCAGGGGGAACCGATGAGGTAGGAGGCAGGTCCTGTTGGGGCCCTGGTCCCAGGGTCCTGGGAGGTGGGCCTGGCGCACCCATGGGACACCCCCCGAGGCCCCGCCCTGCTGGGTACTAGGTGATGCCCTGAGGGCGGGAAGAAACCACCGTTGGAGGTAACCCCTCCCTGGATTGTGCCCGCAGAGTCCCCACCTGCAACATGGTGATTGCACCCAGGGTATGCCTTCCCCACGGAGCTTTCGTGCGGGGCCTGGGCAGCTGACTCCCCGCCTCAGCCCCGCGAGTGTGCAGACGTTTGGGGCTGCGGGGCCTGGCAGCTGGTGGGCGGCAGAGAGCAGAATTCTCACCCCAGCTCCTCTGGCCTCCCTCTGCCAACATCTTTCCTGCTCCTGTGAAAAGAAAGGGTGAGATTGGAATCTAGTGGTCAGAGCCGGCTGTGACAGCTTTTGACACGTTTTCTCAGCTTATGAAAAATGTCAAGTGGGTTATTTACCTGCGGGTGCTTTGAAAAATGTAAAAAAATAAGACACGCCGTAGCATTATAACTGAATGGATAAAATCTCACACAGTGGAAACTATTCATGCAAATCCCGTAAGCAGTATACATGGTTTAGCATATATTGATAACCCTATACAGTAGCATACACGTACATATAAATGCTTAAGATATGTGATAATACTATAACATAAATGATAAAGGTTTTTTAAAACGTAGAGATGGTACAATGAAAACATGCCTATCATAATCATGTGAGGTAAATCTTTCTAGAATGCAGCTCTTGAAGGAAAGAGTCGTATTATGAGGACATCTATATACATTATTGCTAACATGTGTTTACCCCTAGCACACACATTCACTCATTCATTCCACAAATATTTATTGAGTAACTACTATGTGCCAGGAAACAGACTGGGGATTCCATGATGAATATTCTATTGGGGAAGATCATAAAGAAATACACACAAAATATGATGTTGGGGAGAGAAAAATGCTATGAGAAAAATAAGGCAGGTTCCTGGGCTAATGAAAGGTGGGGTGGTCCTTCTTGGGAGTGGTCCCGGGAGTCACCCCTAAGGGCCGAGCAGAGATGCAGATGAACCTGCTGACAGGACCAGGAGATGATGCCCACTGTAGTGAGGGGAGCAATCCCCGGCAACAAGGAGACATTGTAGAGGCTGGAGAGGTCCCTGTGGGGAAGAGGATTCGTTTGTAGGTAGTGGGATATGGCAAATGGGTACCTTTAGACATACTTATGAAATGTAACTTCCCACGCCCAAAACACCTATTATTAAGTTCACTAGATCTTTCTGTAGTGTCCAATATTTTTTGGCAGGCTGTAGGTCTTTTTGTGCCCAGGTGGCCATCTTCAGTTACTTGAAGAACAGTCATATAGAACAGTGGCTTTCAAACTTTTTGACTGTGACCCATGGTCAGAAATGCAGCACACATGGGAACCTTAACAAAAGACTACAGGCTATGACAGTGATGGCGAACCTATGACACGCGCGTCAGAGGTGACACGCGAACTCATTCTTTTGGTTGATTTTTCTTTGTTAAATGGCATTTCAATATATAAAATAAATATCAAAAATATCAGTCTTTGTTTTACTGTGGTTGCAAATATCAAAAAGTTTCTATATGTGACACGGCACCAGAGTTAAGTTAGGGTTTTTCAAAATGCTGACACACCGAGCTCAAAAGGTTCGCCATCACTGGGCTATGGCCTGCACTTTGAAAGTCACTATCACCTGTATGGAAGAGAAATGAGACTTATTCTGAGTCCATTTCAAGGGCTAGAATTGGGATGACTGGAGAGAGAGAAAGGGGCGGGGGGGGGGGGGGGGGGGGGCGGTGGTGGTGGTGGTGTCAGCTTGATACAGATAGGGACTTTCTAGCAGTTAGAATTACCCAACAGTGAACTACCTCAAGAATTTTCAAACTGAGCTCTAGGGAACCTCAGCCTTCTGTGAAAACTTGAGACAGCCTCAAAGATTAAGAAAATGAGAAGGTAAACCTCAGACTGAGAGCAGATAATTCCAAAACTTATATATGATAAGGGGCTTGTATCCGACATACATTAAGAACATTTACAACTCAACAACAAGATAACCCAATTGTTTAAAAAGGGATGTGAACAGGCACTTTACCAAAGAAGGTAAAGAAATGACAAATAAGCACATGAAAATATACAAATTAAAGTGACAACGAAATACCACTGTAGGGCCACGAGAATGGCTAAAACTGTAAGATTTACCACACAAGTGTTGGTGATGATGGGTAACAACTGGAACAGACTCCTGATACATGCAACACCATGGGCGAATCTCAAAAGCATTGTGGGAAGTGAAAAAAGACAGGCTACAAAACAGCACAGACCGTATGATAACACATATATGGCATTCTAGAAAAGGCAGCCATTGTGACAGAAAGCAGAGCAGTGGCTGCCAGACACCAGGCTTGGGAGGGTATTGACTGCAAAGAAACACAGAAAACTTTTTGGGCTCATGGATATATTTATATCTTTAAAACTAGAGGCCCAGTGCACAAAATTCATGCACAGGTAGGGTCCCGAGCGGCTGCCGACTGCCGGCCGGGGCCTTCCTTCATTCCGTGCTGCCCCCTGGTGGTCAGCGCATGTCATAGTGAGCAATCGAATTCCCAGCTGGTCGAACTCCCGAGGGAACACTTTGCACCTTAGGCTTTTATATATATAGATTGCAGTGGTAGTTCACATAATTGTAAACGTGTCAAAATTTAGAATTGTATACATAGTGACAACATAGTAACTCCTGAATTATAGTGTATGTAACTGATCTCATGATAAATTTATAAAATTCAAGCCTTCGTTAGTTCTGGAAGCAACATCAACTGTGAATACTTACAGGGCTCCTGCTACAGGCCGTGAGTGCAGTGTGCTTGCGACTTGAGGTCATAGATCCTGGTAAACCTCAGCCTCTACACGTTTCTCAGCCTGTCCTGCCGAGAGAATAGAACTCAATCCACGTAATTAACAGAAATGTGACATGATCCCTACAAATATTGTATTTTGCTGTTTCAGGTGCTTGGAAGAACCGTAGTCAAGTTTTTCACCAAACAAATGAAACATATCACAGAACTGTGCTAAGATGGCCACCTTGGCACAAAGAGACCTGCAGCCTGCCAGAACATACCTGAAACTCCAGAAAGGTCTGGTGAACTTGATAATGGATGTCTTTGGGGGTGGGACCTTACAGTTTATATTTATGTTGAAATGTACTCATTTATACTCATAATTATGTTGTATATCTGCCCACATGTTTACCATTTCCAGAGCTCTTCCTTCCTCTATGTAGATACAGATTTCCAACTGGTGTCATTTCTCTTCTGCCTGTAGGACTCCCTTTAACATTTCATATTATTCCAGTTTGCTGCTGATGAACTCTTCCCGTTTTCGTATATATTTAAGTCTTTATTTCGCTTTTGTTTTTGAAAGGTGTTTTTCTGGGTGCAGGATTTTAGGGTGGTGGTTTTCTTTTCCTTCTTTTACCGTCAAGGTTTTGTTTCTAACAGCGGTCTGCTGTCTCTGTTGTTCTCTTTGAATGTAACGCCTTTCCCCCCCTCTGCCTGATTAAAAATTTTTCTCTTTATCACTTTGTTAAAGCAATTTGATTATTTTACGTGCCACGGTGTGATTTTATTCATGTTTCATGTGCTGAGGTTTTTATTTTCTTGGATCTGGGGGCCTATAGTTTTTATCTGATATGGAAATTTTTCATCTTTTTCTCGAAATAATTTTCTTTTCTCTCTCTCCCCACATCTCTCCTTTGGAGAGTCCAATTACATTTATATGAACTTCCTGGAAGTTGTCACATAGCTCACTGATACTCTGTATTTTTAATCCTTTTTCTCTTTGTGTTGTATTTTGGATGGTTTCTATTTCTATGTCTTCAAGTTTCCTAGTCTTTCTCCCCCCCCCCCCCCCCCCCCCCGCCCCTGAGTCCCACAGTGCCTAGTTCAGCTGTGGGCAAACTATGGCCCGCGGGGCCGGATCCGGCCCGTTTGAAATGAATAAAACTAAAAAAAAAAAGACCGTACCCTTTTATGTAATGATGTTTACTTTGAATTTATATTAGTTCACACAAACACTCCATCCATGCTTTTGTTCCGGCCCTCCGGTCCAGTTTAAGAACCCATTGTGGCCCTCGAGTCAAAAAGTTTGCCCACCCCTGGCCTAGTTTTCTGTTAATCTCGTGTGTGTGTGTGTGTGTGTGTGTGTGTGTGTGTTCTCATGGAGCAGCGGTTCTCAACCTGTGGGTCACGACCCCTTTGGGGGTCGAACGACCCTTTCACAGGGGTCACCTAAGACCATCGGAAAAACACATACATAATTACATATTGTTTTTGTGATGAATCACTATGCTTTATTTATGTTCAATTTGTAACAATGAAAATACATCCTGCATATCAGATATTTACATTACGATTCATAACAGTAGCAAAATTACAGTTATGAAGTAGCAACGAAAATAATTCTATGGTTGGGGGTCACCACAACATGAGGAACTGTATGAAAGGGTCGCGGCATTGGGAAGGTTGAGAACCACTGTCATAGAGGGTTGCTTTGATACACACCATTCTACCACAGCCAGAAGCCAAAGTGCTTGATCTCCTTTTTAGTCAGGGAGAAACCTTTCCTTCCTCCAGGGGAATGTCCATCCTTTTCCCTTTTTTTTTTTTAATGCCCCCCCCCCCCCCCTTCCTTCACTGCCTCCTCTGCAAACTCAGTTATTCTAATGACTTAGGCTTTTAGAATCAAAAGCTAGGAAGCCTTGGGTCTGCTGCTTTCTGATTGGCTCTCTAGCTCCCTTAAAGAAAAAATACGTAACCATCCGTCTACTTGAATGGGGGAGGGAGGGAGATGGGAGGAGAAGAATAAATCTACCATACATGGGTATTGCCAGATATTTTCTAGCTGAACATATGCAGTATTCTGCTTTTTTTTACTTGCTTCATCCTCAACCCAGACGAATCAGGCTTGATTGCCCCCTCCCCATCATTTCATTCATTGTTTACTGAGTCTTAACGGTGAGCCAGGCCCAGGAAGAGGGAGCACAGCTTAGAGTTGAAGAGCCTGAGCTCATCGGACAAACTGCTCGAACCTCAGGTGTTGCTCTAAGAGTTGCTGTGATTCCCGTGAGTAACGTAGTCTCTCTGAGCTTCAGTTTCCTCATCTGTAAACCTTGTTAGTAATAGTACTTCCTGCGGGGCGTGGGGGGGGGGGGGGGGGGGGGGGCTGTTGGCATTGGGCTTTCCTCTCTGAAAAATAGTTTTGTTTTTTCAAAAGTTTGGAGGCTAAGAAATGGGCCTTGCCGAAACCAGTTTGGCTCAGTGGATAGAGCGTCGGCCTGCGGACTGAGAGGTTCCGGGTTCGATTCCGATCAAGGGCATGTGTACCTGGGTTTCGGGCACATCCCCGGTGGGGGATGTTCAGGAGGCAGCTGATCGATGTTTCTCTCTCATCAATGTTTCTAACTCTCTCTATCTCTCTCCCTTCCTCTCTGTAAAAAATCAATAAAATATATAGGAAAAAAAAAAAAAAGAAATGGGCCTTGAAGACAGTTTTCATGCAATCTCGCCCCTACCCTTCTTTCTTTCTCTTGGCTCTTCTCCCTTTTCAGTTCCCCTCGGAGGGTGAGGGCTCTGATGTTGAGATGACTGGGCTCACTGATGTGGACGTGCAGCAGTCAGGGTGGACACTCCTCCCGCCCCCCTAATTTGGCTTGGATGTCAAGACCGATGGTGCCACACACACCCATCAAGGGGCTGTGGAAAGGTTTAACACTCACATAATGAGGCTCTCTGCGGGGAGGGCAGGGCAGGCTTCCTAATCTGGCCCCACAGTGGCTTGAGAGAGCAGGGGAAGGAGTCTGACCTGGGTTTTACTGTGGGGAGGCGGTGGGGCTGCAGTGAGGACTGGAATGAGGGGCTGCATTCTAGCCGGTGCCAAGGAGGGAGCACCTGGGCCTTCTCAGCAGCTTGCTGGGACCGGGGGCTGAAAAGGAAGAGGGAGGGAGGGAAGGAGGGGTGAGGTCTAAAAGCTGTCAGCAAACACTACAGTCCATTTCTATTCTACTCACTGGACAGAGTTTGTCATCAGTGGGTGTGCGGACGGATGCTGCCCATGGGATCAATATCGTGGCCATTCTCCCACGTGTGAGGCGTGGGAGGAGGGAAAGTGGGATTTCATATGTCGTTTATACATCATGACTCAGGTGTATAAAATTTTAACCTGATTTCCTTTAAGTGATGCCTTTTTAACCCATGTCTGCTCAAAGCCGAGAGCTGAATTTACTCTGTGCCCTGGGAAGCGAGAGAGCCCGGCTCCGGGACCTCCCTGCCTCTCTGGATCTTCACAGCGCTTTGCTGATGTGTGACTCCGGGCTGGGGACGGGTGATGGTTTTGTGTCCTCCTTCCCTGCCAGCTCTTCCCTCTTCCCTGGGACAATTCATTGCCACCATGTTACCAAGTCTCTCTAGTTCAGTGGTTCTCAACCTTGGCTGCACATTGGAATCACCTGGGAATCTTTTTAAAATCCTGATTTCTGGGCCGCGTGAGACCCACTGCTCTAGTTTAAGAGCTGGAGGGGATGTCCCAATAAGTTACCAAGAGGGAAAGAAAGTAAAGTGGGGAACACTTTTTGTAAAAATGTATTTTTATTGATTTCAGAGGGGAAGGATGAGGGAAAGAGAGAGAGAAACATCAATGATGAGAGAGAATCATTGATCGGCCGCCTCCTGCACAGCCCACCCTGGGGATCGAGCCCACAACCAGGGCATGTCCTGACCCGGAATCAAACTGGGACCTCCTGGTTCATAGGTCAACGCTCAACCACTAAACCACTCCGGCCGGGCAAGTGAGGAATATTTTTTTAAAAACCCAGCTTCATGTTTGTCTCTTGTCCAAAGGCAAGTTTCTCTTCTATTCCATGTCAGATAAAACGTTAATATACAGCTCTGTGTTTTCTGCATTTGCCAGTTCTTTGCCCTGTGCTAATTTTTGTTTTATTTTTGTTGTTTAGGTTTTACCGCTGCATATCCGACACAATCCTCCATTCCTTACAAATCTCACTGGGCAAAAAATCCAGAACCAGAAAAGAAAGGATTTAATAGTCAAACCAAGAGATTTGATCAGAAAACGGTAATGGCATTCATTGTCTTAGAGATTCTTTACTTTTTAGTCTGGATTTTAGCCTCAAGGGACGGGCAGGCGAGTCTGGCTGGTGCGTCTCTCCCTGTGACCAGTAGAGGGCGGTGCTCTCCAAGTAGCCACAGCAGCCTCTCCAGCTGTGCTCTTGATGGTAAGAATCAGCTGAAACAGACTCATGGACAGGCAGAGCCCACCGGTTGGTGGTCGCCAGGGGGCAGGGGGGTTGGGGACTGGGTGAATGAAAGAGGCGATGAAGGGATTAAGGAGTGCAAATTGGCATAGTCCCCAGGATGTAAAGCTCAAGATAGGGAATATAGTCAATAATATTGCAATAACTGTGTATGGTGCCGAGTACTGGAAATATCAGGGCAGAGGGGCACTTTGTAAAGCATATGACTGTCTGATCACTATGCTGTGCACCTGAAACCAATACAAAATAATATTGTAAGTAAAAAATGTTAAGACCTTAAAGAAAAAAAGAAAAAAAAAAAAGAATGAGCTGGAAAGATATTAAATCCAGGGAAAAACAACATGTCCAGATGGCGCTACACTGAACCCAAAAATTTTAATAAGAAATGTATTTCAAAAATTGTTATAGAAATAGAACATTAAAAATCCCAGGGGTGTAAGTAACAGGTAAAAATCTTTTCCTCTTTCTCCCCCAGCCTCACTCCTTAAAACATGAAAGGGAATAACGAGACTTTCTTTGAATAACAAAAAGGGAAAACGAGTCTAATAAATTTTAAATGACCTTTGTGATGAGGGCCCCCCTCGTTTTTAATGCTTCTTTTAACAACGTGTTACTGCTGCTCCTGTGTTTCCCCCATCCTCACTCTCTCCCCCAAATATCTGGGTCTCTTTTCCTCTTTGATCTGGAAGCTCTGCTTGGCACCTAACTAGGGATTTCACCTGCTGAAAGCTCAGGGATCTGACCGGCTCCTCTCTCACCAGCAGGGGGCTCAGACAACTCGCAGATGTTTGCAGTTTTCTTTAAAATCTTCACCCCTGCATTCATTTAACCAAGGCTTTTAGAATAACATTCTCGGGGAGAATCATCATCTCGGTTACCTTTTGCTGCATTCTAAAAATGTTTCTCATCTTACCACCTTGCCAGGATGGTGGGGAGGGAGTGAGGTCTGGCTTCTGAGTGAAGGCAGGTGAGTCAGGAGGGACTTGAGGGGCTTGGCAAGCCCCTGTGGCCCCTTCCTGTTCCTTCTTTGTAAACCAGAATGCCCAACTAGAGAACATTTCAGTTCCTTTCACTTCTGGTTTTTTAGGATCCTAAGAAAGCAAATAATAAAGAATGTAGTATACACACACACACACACACACTTATTTGTAATTACTTGCAGTTTCCCCCCAAAGATGATAAATAAGATAGATGCTTAGGAGTTTTCTCTCTTCTCTTTCTAGTTTCTCTGTCTATGATTTAGCTGTCCATCTGTCCCTTTTTTTTTTTTTTTTGCCTGGTTTCCCATTTGTCAGTTTGGCAAGAATATATTAGTAAGACATTTGCAGTCCAGCCTCCAATAAAAATAATAGCAGCCACCATTCACTGATCTCTCCTACGGGTGAAATCATTTTTAGAACCCATCTCTAATCCTCAGAACAATGCTGAAGGGAAGGGTTTATTATCTTAACCGAAGAGGAAACCGAGGCTTAGGGACGTGAAATGACCCGCCCAAGGTCAGAGCGCGCAGGGTTTGGCACACCAGAGGCCCTGCATAAATATTTGCTGAATCCATGTTGAAAGAATTAGACCTCAAGCCCAGGTCTAGCTCACGCCAAAGCCTCATGCTCTTGCCACACACGGCACCACGCCTCCCTTTGTGGCCCGCAAAGCCATACATTTGATCTCTGAGAGTCAGAGAGCATGTTTCTGAAAAGGGCTTAGCAAAAACAGAGCGAGCTCCGGCCACGGGGAAGATGTCAAGTAATGGGTGCGAGGCTCCATGCTACGTGACCTCGTGCCGATGACGCAGATACAGGAATGGGGTGGGCTGGCTTTTAAAGTCAGGATCTTACATTACTGTTGGCTTTCAGAAAATTTTCTGCTGAAGGAACCAAGATGACAGTCAGAGCTATAGGCAGCATCAAGTAGAGAGAGGAATCGCTCAGAAATTTGACTCAGACTTTCCAAATGTGGTCAAATTGGTTTGACGACGTGAAAACTTCCACCTACTATTTGAAAGCATTTGGTAAATGAGTGTGGACCTTTGTGGAAAGGGCGAGGAATCCCTAAGTCAGGTCCCCGTGTTCTGCTCTGTTACTAGCTGTGGGCCTCGAGTTCCTTGACTTTTCTGGGCTTCAGTTTTTTTTTCATCTGAAACATAAAATTTGGATTATATAATTGCATTAGGCTCTTCAAGCTATAAAAACAGACAAAGAGGTCTGATTCCATGCCCATTGTTCTCATTTGTCCCGAGGGAAGTGGGCATTGAGAAGTTAAGGATCTCATGTAGCATCACCCAATAATTTAGTGAGGCAATCCGAATTAAAAACAGATTTTAAAACCCCAGTGTCTCACCGCCCTTCTTCAAACATTCCTCGCACACGCCCTGTGCCTGATCTCATAACTTGGTTGTGGCCTCGAATGAGTTCTGTGACCCACTTAGCACATCTCACACGGTGCCCTTTGGAACGTGCTCGCACCTAATCGTCTCACTCGGTCGGAATCGCCAAGGCCTCGTTGCCCGGCTCCCATTCCCCCTAAGAATCTGATTGCCGGGTGCTAGAAACCCTTCCCAGAGCTGGGTGCTGGACCGGCAGTGCTGCTGCTAGGAACGAGGCCTGCTTCTCCGAACGCGGGACAGCTGTTTGCAGATGTGCTGGGACTCTCGTGCATGCGAGGCGTGCCTGGTCTGGGGCCGGGCATAGCCCAGTGGCTCGATGGGCATTTTCTGCCCCCACCTCCCCTGTCTGTCCCCGTTTCACCCTGGACTGTGGTTACTGTTTGCCAAGCTGTGTAACACTAGACACTCACTCACTGTCTCTGCATCTTTGTTTCCTCATCTTCAAACTCAGGATGTGACCATAGGTGGGCCTTTCCAGGGATCACTGTTCTGTGGTTCTAAACCCGATTGATCCCTCCAGGCGCAAATAAATGAAGAGTGGTAGGGCTCGGGCACCACAGGCTCCGGACGGGCACAATTTAACAGCACATGTTACTTTCAGACACGGCCTGACAGCAAACCTACCCTCTCAGGTGGTAAGCAGGCCAGTGTTTAATTTGTGGCGAAGTTAACGCTGTTCACTGATTAACCTGAGAAGGCACTGGGCCAGGGGTACTTTACACAGCAGGGATGCTTCAATGAAAAGAAGCTCCGTGTGCATGGACGCCCACGGTCAAGGGCATAATTGCCCCCCAAGGGTGCAGTCAGCTGCATGTTGGAACCCTCTGCCCGACCCTCCTGCTCTGGAAGCCGGGCTTCTCTGAGCGCCCCTCAGTCACAGCGCCCCTCCCCGCGCCCGGAGATAGCAGCACTGGCTGGCACTGGCAGGGTGCCAGGCGCCCCTCGAAGACCTTGGCATTCATCAATCCACTTAATCCCCACAATAGCCTGTGAGCCAAGTCCCATCATTATTCCCACTGTTCAGATAACGACCCTGAGACACAGAGAGGGGTAAGTGACTTGTGAGCCCGGGTCAGGCCGAGCGAGGACAAACCCAGGCAGCAGCTCCTGGTTCCCAGACACCGTACCCCAGCCTCTCCCCTGGGCGCAGGCAAGCACGCCCTCCTCTGAACGCCCAGAGCCAGTCGAAGGCCCCTGCCCTCCTCCCCTGGGCCTGGCGGGGATGGGTGTGCCCCTCTTCTCTCCGCCTGCCTGGCAACTGCTGGGGTGGCAGCCACCGCTGTCCTTCCCAGACCCGGGGCCCTCGAAAGTGGATTGAATGAAGGACCCCCATTCATGCGCCTGCGTTTCCCACGGAGCCACAGGCTCACGTCCCACCCATTTTGCCCGGTCTCCTTCCCACTCCTGGGCCTTGTGCGCCGCATGCTGGTTGTGCCTGTAACCTCGCACCTTAGCCCGGGCCCAGGCCCCAGGAGGTTTCAGTATATGTTTGTGGAGTTGACTTTTGCCCACGTTCCACTCGGGGTTTCAAGGGACTGCTAACGGGCTGATGCCAGATTTAAGGACATGAAGGAGCATGGTGTTCTCAGAGACGATGAGAATGTGCGTTCACTTCTCTGGTCTGTTTCCAGCGTAGCCAGGCCAGCGATGGGCAGAGACCTGGTCCCTGTTTTCATCACAGGTGACCAGTGTCCCACCTGCCCCCCCCACACACACACCTGCCCTCCCCCTCCCCCCCCACACCTGCCCTCCCCCCCCACACACCTGCCCTCACCCTCCCCCCCCACACACCTGCCCTCCCCTCCCCCCCACACACCTGCCCTCCCCTCCCCCCCCCCACACACCTGCCCCCCCACACACACCTGCCCTCCCCCTCCCCCCCCACACACACCTGCCCTCCCCTCCCCCCCCCACACACCTGCCCTCCCCCCCCCCACACACACCTGCCCTCCCCTCCCCCCCCCACACACCTGCCCTCCCCTCCCCCCCCACACACACCTGCCCTCCCCTCCCCCCCCCACACACACCTGCCCTCCCCTCCCCCCCCACACACCTGCCCTCCCCTCCCCCCCCACACACCTGCCCCCCCTCCCCCCCACACACACACCTGCCCTCCCCTCCCCTCCCCCCCCACACACCTGCCCTCCCCCTCCCCCCCCACACACCTGCCCTCCCCTCCCCCCCCACACACACCTGCCCTCCCCTCCCCCCCCACACACACCTGCCCTCCCCCCCCACACACCTGCCCTCCCCTCCCCCCCACACACACCTGCCCTCCCCTCCCCCCCCCACACACCTGCCCTCCCCTCCCCCCCCCACACACACCTGCCCTCCCCCCCCACACACACACCTGCCCCCCCCCCCCACACACACACACCTGCCCTTCACCTGGCGACGAGACACAGTCTCCTCAAGAGAACTCGCCCTGGTTTTCCTGGGTGGGTGCTCCCTTCGGGCTCCCAGGGCCCTTTCATCCCTGAGGGCCTCCCCGGTTCCGAGCGGGGAGGGGGGGGGGCATTTTCTTGTTTGAAGTGCGCTGGCTGCTGCTCCCTTTGCTCCTGTGACCAGAGGGGTGGAAACTTTGATGCCACGTGTAAGTGTATGGAGCGGGGGTGGGAGGTGGGGGGGGTGGGGGGGGGACGGGGGGGCGGGTAGGACAGGGGAGGGGAGGAAGCAGGAGGGAGGAAGGCATCTTATAAGGGGCAAATCTCAGTCGTAGACACTTTGAACGGGAGGGTTCAGTGGATGGACGTGTTGTCTGAGACCCTAAAACTAGAGGCTTTTGTGAAAGGAACTGGTTCCCTCGGGAACCCCAAATTCTTGTGTGGCTTTGCCACTGGATTAGCCGCAGGACAGGGCTCTGTTTCCACCCCAGGCATGTCCTCCTCCTGTTGTGTGCCGCTCGCCATTGGCAAACTCCTGGTTTCATTCATCGTGTGCCCTCCCGAGACAGCAGGAGCCGCCCCAGAACCGACAAAAGCAGGGGCGGGGGGCGCATCTTAAAGAGTCAGAGGCAGCTCTGAGCGGCCTTTAGCCAGGGATCCCACAGACCACATTTTCCACGCCATTTTCCACGCCGGGAAACGGTTCGGCAGACATCGATTTGACAAACCTAAACTTATCAGCTGGACAGGATCTGTGAAACCAGGACCAGCAAATGCAGGCTGTGTGCAGGTGTCTGGCTCCAGGCTGTGGGACATTAAGCCTCCATGACCTCGGGAGCTCTCTGGGGTGAGGAGGTAAATGCCTGCCCCACCCCTCTCCCCCCCAAACCTGACCTAAAGTGAAGTGAATGTGGGTCTGTGTCCCGCCCTTGGCACATGCAGAGGCTGCCCATTTGGGATTTTAATCTCAAAGTGCATTTCGAACAGATGTCACCCAGGGGTGTATTCGGTGGGGGTTGGGAACCCATCAGCCTGTCATCGGTGCTCAGCCCCCCTCTGCTCAGAACCCCCTCCTGGCCCCTTGACCCTGGCATGGGCCGTGCAGAGGGTGGTGGTGACGATGACAATGGCTGCACAGGCGGCAGGGCTGTCACCTCTCCACATGTGTTGACTCTGATTGTCACACGGGGAGGCGGGGAGGCGGGCACAGAGAGACAGGAACAGCCCCTGGCACTGTGCTCCCAGCAGGACACTCAGCAGGCTGTCAGCATTGCTCAGAGGAAGAGTTCTCCCTGCTCTCTCCCCACCCACTTTTGTTTGCTTATTTGGTTTTATCCTCTGGGGTAATCTTGGCCAAGAAACCCGGGGGTGGCCAAGTTCACCCCAGTGGCAAGCTGAATTCTCGCTCTGTGTTGTGCTCTGAGAGGCCTCGACTCATCAAAGTCACGCAACGTTAGTCACACGAGCTGTCATCCCAGAGGTGAAAGGTGGATTTCGGTTGCCCTCCCAGCGAGCCACCCACCACCTCCAGTAGTTGCAGGAGAAGGCGTGAATTCTCTGCAGCCGGTCGTTCCCATTCAGGGAGCTTCATGGGTGCCACACGAAGGTAGCAAGTGGTGTGCTGGTAAACCCGCTCTCCCTTCCACCTAGAAAAGCTCTGATGTATAGCATTTGCCCCTTTCTGTGGTGTAAATACTCTCATTTCTGAATTGTTAACAGTCGCTCTCCCAGGCCGCCACTGGCCAGCTCCAGCGTACCGCTGCCTGGAGGGCTCATCTTGGACATTCACTGAGAGCAAACAGGCTACACTTTCCCCTCCATGCTAAGGGGGACACTCCTGTTCCCGTTGACCTGGATCCAAACATGATTAAGGTCCAGGAGGGGTGGCCAGATCTAGCAAATAAAAGTATAGGATTCCTAGTTAATTTAGAATTTCCAATAAATAACTATTTTAATACAAGTATCTCTCAAATAGTGCATGGGACATACTTCTACTAAAATAGCTTTGTTGTTTACCTGAAATGCAGATTTAACTGGGCAGCCTTGTAGGTCTGGTGTTTTCTCTGGCAACCCCAGCTCCTCAGACACACACAGGTGCCCAGGAAGTTCTTGTGGGCTGATGGCCGTGTTGAGAGCGTGGCCGTAGACGGGACGTAGAAGCATGTCTTCACTGTTCACCCTTTAAACCTAGAAGAGTCACAGGCACGTTTCCCGCTTCAGCTTTCCCTTGGTTCAGGGGCTTTGAAAGCTAAAAGGCACGGGAAGACATTTAGTCCAACGACTTTGACTTACGAATGAGGAATTTACTGGTAGGTTTGGGAGGTGGCTGGCTCCTAGTGGGAGCACTGGGAACAAGAATTCCTGATTCATAATCCAGTGGCGTTTTTTTTTTTTTCTTTATCCTACACACTTGGTGGTGAAGAGTAGATTCTGTCCTCAGACTGCCTGGGTTCAAATTCTGGCCCTGACAGTTCCTGGCTCTGTGACCTTGGCCCTGTCCTCTCATCTTTCAAACGGGGACTAAATGGGTCAGTGCATGTGAAAAGCTCAGAACAGTGGCCGGCACACAGTGCCCACTCAACAAATAAATGCTGGCCCTGGGCACAGCCCCCTAGAAAAGCTCTTCCGCCCTGGCGGTGCTGCTCAGTGGTTAGTGCCTCGGGCTGCGCCCCAAAGTGTAGCAGATTTGATTCCTGGTCAAGGGCACGTACTTCAGTTGCAGGCTTGATCCCCAGCCCCAATCGGGGCACGTGTGGGAGGCAACCCATCAATGTATCTCTGTTTACCCCTTCCACTCTCTCTCCCTAAAAAAAAAAAAAGAAAAAGAAAAAAAAAATCAATGGAGAAATATCCTCGGGTGGGATTTACAGAAAGAAACAGCTCTCCCTTGTTTCCCTGCAGCCCCTCGATCTGCGCCCACACGCCAGGCTTCTCCTGACCGTGGCCTGGGGTGCTCGTGCACTTGGTTGAGCTGCACCTCTCGTGGCCAGCCTCACTCTCCCTGGCAGTCAGCGCCTCCCGTCCACCAGTGATCGTCACCTCCAAAGCAGGAATCAGCGCCCTGGCCCCCCACCCGCAAGGCTCAAAGGAGCCTCTGCATTTGAAATCCGGCCCAGAAGGACCTGGTCATAGCACTGGTGACCCTGCCTTTACATTAAATCATAATCACGCACTGCTCTGGCCTCCAAGACCCCGATGGTACCGCCAGCTTTCTTTCTGCCCCAAGGAAGGCGGTAGGGATGGTGGAGACAGATGAGCCTGGGGCAGAGTCTGGAGAGAGCCGGCTCTGGAGCCATCATTGAGTAGCTGTGGGCTCAGTGTCTCTGGGCCTCACTTTCCTTAAGAGGGACCGGTTAATACCCCCACTGCCAAGCACTGGTGTGCACCATACGCTTAGCCCCAGATTCAGGTACTGCCACTCACAGCGGTGGGACCTCAGGCAAATTCATCTCCACCTGCCTCAGGGTCTCCATCCTCTAAACCAGGGCAGGACTCCCTCCCGCGCTGGGGGAGTAAACGAGACAGCCTTTGAGAAGCTCCTGGCACCGAGTAGGCACCCAGGAAGGCATCCTTATCATTTCATGCGACTTGCTCGGCCAGCTTCTGTCAGCATGTACTTCCCCTGGTAACCAGCACGGGAAGCGAGAAGAAAGCCCAGTTAGCAGCTGCAGCAGAAATAGGCTTAGAAATCAAACTCTTGCGCACTCCTCTCTACCATATCTGCATCATTTAGCACAGCGGTTCTCAACCTGTGGGTCGCGACCCCTTTGGCGGTCGAACGACCCTTTCACAGGGGTCGCCTAAGACAATCCTGCATATCAGATATTTACATGACAGTAGCAACATTACAGTTATGAAGTAGCCACGAAAATAATTTTATGGTTGGGGGTCACAACATGAGGAACTGTATTTAAAGGACCAGAAGGTTGAGAACCACTGATTTAGCACCTGAGCCCCATGCACCTGAGAGTTCCAAACGGTCTCGTTTGGGATGAAGGTTGTTTTTGTTTCATTTTGCTTTATAAACAGAAACACGCCCTGATTTCTCTGCTGAAAGGCTGAGGAGGAAGCTGAGTCAGGTGGGGTGTGGTTCCCATGCAATCCGCCACCCTCCCCTCCCCGTGGGCTTGGCTTACCCAATCCATGGACACCGGTTTGCACATCAGCCACACTTGCTATCCCATGTTAGGCCCATTTCTCAAACGGCGTGAAAACCAGCAGCGTTCTTCCGCAATAGTGAGTGGGAAGAGCAAGGGCTTTGGGGGTCCCAGGCCTGGGCTGGCATTCCAGCCCCAGCACTTGGTAACAGACGGTGACTGGGCAGGTTAGGAGGTGGCGCAGCCGGGCTGTCATCGTGCGGTGACGGTGGGGCCTGTCCCGGCGGGTTATGGGGAGGCTGAGCGTTCATGGGTGTGACGCTTGTGGAAAAGCCCAGTGGAACGGAATCTGTCCCGGTGACGCCGCGTGCTCTTCCCTTTCAGGATAACATCCCGGGTCCTGGGTCCTACAACGTCACCCACCAATCTCCAGTGTTCGACAGCGTCTCGCTGTCCACGAGAGGGACCTGCGCCTTTCCCTCGAGGGTAAGAGCCCCTTCTCTTGGGCATGAGCACTAACTGATCCGTCATTTCCTTCACTCGTTGCATAATCATGTATTGGACATCCGGTCCCTTCTCTCCAAAGGCCCGTGGTTCTAATTAGGAGAGTAACTGCCTCCTCAAAGTTCGTGCAGGTAAATTGGAGTCTGTGCCATTAAAGTCCCCCTCACCCCCCATCACTACCCATTTCCAGAATGGAGAGAGCAGCCAGAGGAATAATATTCAGAGCCTCAACACCCAAAACCAATTTTGCCATCCTGGAGTAGGCTAAGCAAATGTCTTCCTGAGATTTCTAGGCACACCAGGAAAAAATTATTCTCCATCTCGCCCTAATACGCTGTTTCACACTGCGTAGTCTAATTGAGTTATTGACATCATTGAGGAAGCTGATGGGGCCAAAGTGAGAGCAGGCAGTGGGCCTGGAGTTCAGCAGCCTCCCTCCCTCCCTCCCTCTTTCTCTTCTTCGTAAGATGTGGCTCTTGATCTTTGTGGAGGGCTCTGACAGTCAAATATATAGGGTGTCTCCCAAAAATGTATACCCAGGCATTTTTCGATAGCTCAATTGATGTTTCTTCTTTTCAGATTTAACCCATTGGAATTAATAATTATTCAAAGTGTGTATATATTTTGGGGACACCCTGTATATGAAGTGCAAATGTCCCTGACCAGGCTTGGGTGAAGATAATTTTTATTTGAATATTTATAAATTGGCAAGAAAAAAAAAATAGATGGAGCAAGGGCAAAGGGTCAAACTAGGGTAAGGCTGAGGTAAGAAGGTAAAAAAGAGAGCAAACCCAAACTCTAGTATTAACAAAACACACATGCCGTCTGTCCCTTTAAAAGTGATAATAATCTCCTGCAAAAATGTATTATGATGCCTGACATTGGAATTGATTTTTAAAAGAATCGCACAAAGAGACCATTTAAGACAACCTGAATACGGCCGCTTATTGGAATTCAAGTTGGCAGAGTGGAATCCTCAAGGAGCGACCCGGCTGCAGCACGCTCTCCCCATCAGCAAAGAGGGGAGGTTGCACCTGCCTCCCGCGAGTTCACGGAACAGCCACGCCTCTACCTTGCGAGTAAGGGAGACTCCAATCGGCAAAAGAAGCGCCTCATCTCACACTGCCCTGGCACAGGCGGCGAGACCTAAAACCTCATCCTGACTCAGCTGTGGGTTCCCGAGGTGACCTCGGGCACGTCACCCTCCTGTGCTCCAGCTGCCTCAGAAGGCGGAGACTCCCCGAGGCGCTGGGCACATCGACGCTGCAACCAGCGAAAAACCCTTTGAAACTGCAGAGCACCATAAACATGTGCAATGTTATGATTGTTACCACCTGAGTCACAAACAATAAATGCTTCCTGCAACACCTAGGTTTGCTCCCGGCGGACTTCTCTGCCAGGTGGTGGCACTGCCCGTTCTTACTCGGTGCCACAGAAGGAAGGGGCTGGATCAGAGCACGCCACACGATCGATCGATTGATGGATTTCGTGCAAGGTTCCATGGAATCCATCAGCAACTTCCCCCAGGACCAGGCTGCGCTGTCAGGAGGAGAAGGGGCCCAAGCGAAGATCCGAGTGTTACAGAAGCGAGTCGGGCCTCTCAAATCTTTTTAAAAATTCAGGCCAAACCCAAAGCCAGGCAGACAATGAGTTGTTCGGGCTTCCTCTCCCCTCCTTGATGGGTGTGAGAATTTATAGTTACGTTTATAAACAGTTCCGTTCCTACACCTTGGGCAGGGGCCTTCAGTGGTTGATGGAGATGTGTCAGGAAATTCCCCACATCTTCCTTGGTTTCCTTCTGCACTGGATGCGAACTCTATCCCTTCACCCCGACTTCCACCGTTAGCACCCCCTCCATTTCTGGACTGGAGACGCCGAGGGAGCTAAAGGGAGCCCTCTTCAGAGAACACTGGGCCTTCCTGACACTGGTGTGACCAGGGGGTGGTGGCTGTGGGTGAGGCTGGCCGAGAAGCTCTTGGGTCTACACGTTGGAGAAACTTCCTGATGGCGATTGGCACAGCTACACCCAGCCTTTTGAGAGGACCTGTCATCTCGCTAAGTCCAAATTATATAAGAGCTTCATTAGTGCCTTCCAAGTCTTTGTTCCGGAATTATTCACAGCAGATGAGGCGGGTGGGCGGAGACTTCGGTGGCCTTTCTACATTCGCACGGTGTCAGCAGCGGCTCGGGAAAAGCTAGTGTGTGCCGGAGAGAGGTTCGTACATGTCAGCGCGTGGCCAGATTGGAGATCACGGGCCTGGCGATTAAAAGGAGGCCAAGGGGTAGGGAGGGCTGGTGAGTGAGTGTTACTTCGGCTATACGCTGAGATAAATTCTATTATGACGCTTCTATTATGAAACATTGCCTCAAACTGGAAACTTTTGGAACAATTTCCCCCAAAATGTATGTGAATAGGCTTTCTAGGCCAGAAAGGTTCTATGATCCAGTAAATTTAAGGAAGTCTGGACAGGTTTCTTTATTGTGGACAGTCTCAGAGCATTTACTCTGCCAAAGTGTATTATGAATCTTCAAAATGGGGACATGGAATGAGACTTCTCAAATGTATTTGACTCTGAAGCTCTCTCCCAGCTGCTGTCACCACCAACACAGCCTTATCTTAGAGAACTGGTACGCCAAGGAACACACATTGGGAAATGGCTTCAGAAAAACATGCTTGCCTGCTCTGTCAGGTGACTCGAACGGCACCACCGAGGAAGGCTTGACCTCACCACCCTTCTTCCATGGAAGTTAAAAAGAATGAGCGAAGGAGTGCCAAACCACTGGGCAGAGGAGATACGGGGTCTCGATCCTTCTTGAACTAAGACCTCCCACGGTCACTTGTCAGCTGTTCTTCTTCTTGTTGCTGTTACTCCTCTCGACCCGTTCCTCCTCAGAACTGGGTGTCTGGTCCATCTCATATAGTGGAGGCACACAGCCTGGGCGCGAACATTGGTTCCACCACTTGACCAGCTGAGGAAGTTCAGTTTCCTCATGTGGAAGGTGAGGATAATCACAGCATCCACTACCCAGGGTTGCCATGGGGATTAAATGCAAAAACCCATGAAAAATGCTCGGTGAACCATTGCCCAAAATGCAAAGGCAAAGTGAGGACAAGGATGGAGAAGGCAGAGGTGGGGCTCAAACCCGACTTGGACTCTGAACAGCTGAGGCTCCGGACAAGAACACGCCTGCTCCTGGTGGCACGTCCACCACGCACCATGGTGGCCCATAAGCCAGGTGTGGAGAGCCATTGCCACCAAGCGTAGACTGAGTGAGGAGCTGGGGAGGTACTGATGCCGTCCCCCCACTTCCCCCACTTTCTGTGTAAGAGACCTAGGGCAACGTTCCCAAGCTTTCAACCATAAAATACTGAGAAATATTTGGTTTTATCAGAGTCCAATACTTGCCATACTATCCTAGGGTAAAGTGATGTTATCACCTAGTTTCTGCGGCTTTTGACCCTTTTCATTTGGCAAACACTGATTCTGTTTGTTTTCTTTTAAAACACACACACACACACACTAAAAATAGTTTACCATGGCTTCCTGAAAGAAGTGGAATTGGTTCTGTTGAAACACAAAAATATTGTAGGGTTTTATGAAATCAGTAATTAGTCGGGGGGCGGGGGGGAGCCGGGTAGGAGGTGTGGGTGGACAGCAAGCTCTATGGAGCCTTGTCTGTAGAAGATGTTAGAAGCAAACTTGTCATTTAGGCAATTCAGATGACTTAACCTTAGAAATACGATGTGGAAGTAGAAAGAAAGCCTGGGCTGGAGGAGGAAAGTCTAAAGCTTCCATTATATAAATAACCCAACAGCTGATGGTGAGTCAAGTGGCTTGAAGCAGGATTGGGTGAAAATGCATTTATGGCAAAATTATCTATGCCAAGTCCCAAACAACAGGTGAGTAATTTGAGTTTACAGAAGTTAAAACAGGTCGGAACTTGTGTTTTCCAAGAGCGAAATCCTCAAAGCCCAAGGTCAGTTTATGATTGTTACCTGCCAGAGCTTCGCCTTTTATAAGATGCTCTCAGACCCGCTGCGGGGCGCCAGCTCTCTGACCTCCGTCCTGCGGGGCACAGGTTATGTGACAACGCTGATTCCTTTGGCTTTCTCCCCGCAGCGTGACCGACTGGGCCCCATCGTTTCTAAAAATCCCGCAGCAAATGCGTACACTCTGCCGTCATGTTTTGTTTCGAAGAAAGACTTCAGTAATTCCTGTTCCAGCATGTTCCAGCTGCCAAGCTCTGGAAAAGGCCTCAAATTTGTAACTCCTGCACCAAACCAGTACAACGTAAGAACACTGCACGCGCTTACTAAATATATATTGAGGGAATGGTTTACCAAAATAAAGGGAAGGAAGGGGCACTTTGGGAAATAGTCCTTTAATGCAGTTGGTAAGCCAGTTAGCATGTGTTGGCTACCCAATGGGTACACGAGGCTGTGCAGGACTCTCACAGGGAATTTGCAGGACCCAGACGAAAAGGGGGCTACGTGGAGGCCAGTGTGAGCAGTGGGAAGACCACCGCCCTGGAAAATGCTTACCTGTAGCCACTGCTATCATGTAAGCTTTCCGGGACAGTGTTCTCAATCTCTAACAACGAGTATATAGTATTTGCCATTTTATCTGCAGACACTATTAATTTAATTTTTAGGTTCTTACAGGGAAAATACACTTCTATCTTTCCAGATCACAAAATGGTTGTTGGTTTGTTTTTTTTTAAAGAGTGGTGCTCTGCCAATTCTGATCACTTCACAGTCACTGAGGCAGAATTCATGGTTAAGAAATGGAGTCAAGTTCAAATCTTGACTTTGCCGCTTTCTAATCGTGTGGCTTTGGGCAAGTTCTATGGAGCCTTGTACCTTCACCTTCCAGGACTCAGTTTATTCATCTGTAAAACGGGGATGCATATCTAGTTCATAGTGTTAATGCAAATATTAAATGAGGTAATCTATGCTGAGCGCTTAGCACACACCTGGCACAAGGACTCCACAGTCAGTAGAGATGGGTAGCCCTGTCTTTGGGGGAGACACACAACCTCTTGAGCCTCAGTTGTAACATGAAATTAATTACACTTGCCCTATGGGGTTATTATAAGAAGCAAACGAGGCAACGGATGTGAATACATAAGGCATGATAGCAACCCATGAGCTAGGAAGTGGAAGTCCCTGAAAATTCTGCTGCCCCAAGCGAACCACCATCAAAAACCAGCTGCAGTCTCTTTCCAAGCTCTTCCTCCCGTAGGCCCTCCCTCCAGTGTTAGGCTTATGCTGTGCACAGTACATGTGCATTTTCTACTTAACTCTATCTTGGGTTTCCCCCCTGTGCCATACGATAAGTCGGCTCCATTCTTTTTTAACCCGCCTTGGAGCTGCTGTTTCCCTAGTGGAACGCTGAGACCTTCCCGTGGCACACACGCATCGGGCACAGAAATGCCCTCTTTTCAGTTGCCTTTCTGTCGGGGCGAGGAACAGAGCTGCGGTAGTGTTTTGTCTGCAGGTGGCTTTTTCCAGACCCGGAGAACAATGGCTGAGTCAACTGGCGAGGAGCAGAATGCGATAATCCTGTTAGCCACACTGCGCGCTGAGGTCTGCCCAGGCCTTTCTTCGCCTTTGCTCACCATGGCCCCCGCTCCTCCATTCGAATCCTTCCCCTCGATTCCGTGTTATTACTTCCTCTCCGGCAGCCTGGCTCCTCGCCCTGGGTCCAGTAATTAGCCTGCTCCATCTGATCTTTTTGTTTGCCGTCTCGGCAGGCAGCCTAGCCATTAGGACCCTGGGAAAAGCTAAATTCCCCCGCCTTTGTCAACACGAAATCAAAATGCCATCTGCATTTCTTGAGAAGCATTTCTCTGACAAAGGAGTATCACCGAAAATCAAACCATCCTGGCCCCAGCAAATATTTTCGCTCTTTCGGTAAATATTCCCAGCCGTCGCACGTACAATTTTTATGGCATCTTTTATCTAGTGGACACAGGAGCCGGACTGCAAATGGGCATTTAAAGTATGTATGATTCACGTGTAGCACAAGCATGATCTCAGGGCTCTTCACTTCCTTCTCTGTGACTTTCAGAGTTCCACACACACTGGACACTCTCAAATGTGTATTGTGTGAATCAACCAAAATTCTTAATTTCTGGTCAGTCCAGAAAAGTCAAGGCAAGAGAGTGCTTACAAACCTGATTATAACCTTAAAGTACCCGATCTCCCAGCATGCCCCAAACCCTGCGTTCACAGAGAGAGGGACTGCACAGTAAGGAATCAGGTGGGGGGGTGTAGGACTGAGTGTTCTGAAAAGAATGAAAACACAGGAAAGAGAATGAAAATAATTTGCATGTTTAGGTGAAATATTTTTTAAAAAACACTTTGCTATAGATGGTTTCCATTGGCCTCCTGCCCCCCAGCTCCACCTCGACAACACTGGGTCAGATAGAGCAGGGGTTATCTGAGCAGTCTTGCAGATGAGAAAACTCAAGTTCAGAGAAATTAAACCACATGTGCAAATCACCTGCCCCGTACAGGATCATCTGCCCTGTGCGGGGTCACCTGTCCTGTGTGGGTTCACCTGTCCTGTGCGGGGTCACTTGTTCTGTGTGGGTTCACCTGTCCTGTGCGGGGTCACCTGTTCTGTGTGGGTTCACCTGTCCTGTGTGGGTTCACCTGTCCTGTGTGGGTTCACCTGTTCTGTGTGGGATCACCTGTCCTGTGTGGGTTCACCTGTTCTGTGTGGTTCACCTGTTCTGTGTGGGTTCACCTGTCCTGTGTGGGTTCACCTGTTCTGTGTGGGGTCACCTGTCCTGTGTGGGTTCACCTGTCCTGTGTGGGTTCACCTGTTCTGTGTGGTTCACCTGTTCTGTGTGGGTTCACCTGCCTTGTGTGGGGTCACCTGTCCTGTGTGGGATCATCTGCCCCGTGTGGGATCACCTGTCCTGTGTGGGACCACCTGCCCTGTGTGGGATCACCTGCCCTGTGTGGGATCACCTGTCCTGTGTGGGATCACCTGCCCTGTATGGGATCACCTGTCCTGTGTGGGACCACCTGTCCTGTGTGGGACCACCTGCCCTGTGTGGGATCACCTGTCCTGTGTGGGATCACCTGCCCTGTGTGGGATCACCTGTCCTGTGTGGGACCACCTGCCCTGTGTGGGATCACCTGTCCTGTGTGGGACCACCTGCCCTGTGTGGGATCACCTGCCTTGTGTGGGATCACCTGTCCTGTGTGGGGTCACCTGCCTTGTGTGGGGTCACCTGTCCTGTGTGAGGTCACCTGCCTTGTGTGGGTTCACCTGCCCTGTGCGGGATCACCTGTCCTGTGTGGGATCACCTGTCCTGTGCGGGGTCACGTGTCCTGTGTGGGGTCACCTGCCTTGTGTGGGGTCACCTGTCCTGTGTGAGGTCACCTGCCTTGTGTGGGGTCACCTGTCCTGTGTGGGATCACCTGTCCTGTGTGAGGTCACCTGCCTTGTGTGGGGTCACCTGTCCTGTGCGGGATCACCTGTCCTGTGTGGGATCACCTGTCCTGTGTGGGATCACCTGTCCTGTGTGGGGTCACCTGCCCTGTGTGGGATCACCTGCCTTGTGTGGGGTCACGTGTCCTGTGTGGGGTCACCTGTTCTGTGTGGGATCACCTGTCCTGTGTGGGGTCACCTGCCCTGTGCGGGGTCACCTATCCTGTGTGGGATCACCTGTCCTGTGTGGGATCACCTGTCCTGTGTGGGGTCACCTGCCCTGTGTGGGGTCACCTGTCCTGTGTGGGGTCACCTGCCCTGTACAGACACTTGCTGAGCTCATAGCCCAGTGATGGCGAACCTTTTGAGCTTGGCGTGTCAGCATTTTGAAAAACCCTAACTTAACTCTGGTGCCATGTCACATAAAGAAATTTTTTGATATTTGCAACCATAGTAAAACAAAGACTTATATTTTTGATATTTATTTTATATATTTAAATGCCATTTAACAAAGAAAAATCAACCAAAAAAATGAGTTTGCGTGTCACCTCTGACACGCGTGTCATAGTGTCGCCATCACTGCCCTAGCCGTCCCGGCTGGGGTGACGGTGAGGCACTATCCGTGTGGCCTTCTCCACTCACATCAGCTCATTTTCTGAGGAGGACAGGTGTACATTTGATTTTGTCCCCAAATGTGACCCTCGTCCAGGCACAACGGCAAAGAGCAGGCAGGCACTGGGCACAGCGCTGTGTCTCTCCCCAGGCCTCCGTCTCGTTCTGCAAGCAGAGAAACAACGTCTGTGCCCGAGCCGAGTTCCAGTCCAAAACCCAGAGAGGAACGTTCACCATCCCTGGAGAAGGACCTGCACCAGGTAGGCAGCCGCCTGCACTGGCCTGGACCTAAGGCAGTGGTTCTCAACCTTGGCTGCACGTTAGAATCACCTGGGAATCTTTTTAAAATCCTGATTTCTGGGCCTCATCCTCCGGAAATTTTGTTTCTTTGTTACTAATGTTGTGGCCCCACCCCATAAGAAAGAAACAGAATTTCTGGAGGAGGAGGCCCGGAAATCAGGATTTAAAAAAGATTCCCAGGTGATTCTAATGTGCAGCCAAGGTTGAGAACCACTGACCTAAGGGGTCAGTCCAGATCTGATCTGAGGGCACCCAGTCCCCCACCGACAGCCCTTGGAAGGAGTTAGGCTCTGGGGCGGCGAGGGGTTGAGGCAGGCGTTGAACAAAGGGGAGAAGCATGAGGAAGAGACCGGCTGTCCTCCTCCAGGGAAGAATGGCTGGTCTGGAAATGCCCCCAGAGCAGCCTTGCTGGTGGGGGAGTGGCTTCTTGCCTCAGAAGAGTGTGCATCCCCCCCCGCCCCCCCCCCCCCCCCCAGGCATCACCACGTGCCGCTGGGGCACACAGGCCACAGAGTGGATTCCCACACAGCCTCACACAGCTGTCCTCACAGGCCCACACCGAAGTCCTGTGATCCAGGAGAGGCAGTGGAGGCTCAGAGTTGAAGTGACCTGCGCAGTGTCACAGGGCGAGCCCCAAGCCCAGAGGGGTCTGACTGAGGAGACTGTCGCCCGGTCATCCATGGTGACTTCTGAACTCGGTTCCCTGCAGGATTCGGGAACACACAGGGCTGGCCAGCGAGTGTTCTCCCCGCTGGGCTGGACCCTCTGTGCACCGCACCCCCCACCTCCATCACCTCCTCCCCCACCTCCCGGCCCCAGTGAACCCTTTGCAGAGAGGTCTGCTCGCAGGAGCTCTCGCTCTATCAGACCTTCGCTTTGGGATCTGAAGACCCCAGGGAGCCTCGGCCCCACCCAGAGGAGGAGCAGGGTTTGCCGGGGCAATCCTGCCTCCTGGAGGGGGTGTGGATAAAATTGCAGCGCACGTCAGATTTCAGCAAATGCAGATTAAAGCTGAGATTAGTTTGAAGCTGAATAACAAAATCAGCTCTAATTAGGAGGCTGAGCCCCGGCTAAAGCTCCCCGGCCTTGCATCATCCGAGGGCAAAGCCCCACCTTGTTTGTTTATACAGAGAACAAAGCCGGCATTTCTGGGGGTTGGCCGGAGGCCCCGCCAGTAAGCCTTGGGATGCGGGCACCCCTGCAGCCAGCCTCGGGTGCCACTCCCTCGGGAGGTCTTATCGCAGAGAACAGGATGGGGGAGGGCCCTGTGTCTCTTAAACTCCTACTGTGTGCCCAGGCTTTCCATTCAGCGGAAAGCTCTCAAAGCCCCACGGAGCATGTGCTCAGGAGATGTGAGCCGATATTACTTGTGCCCATTTTACAGGTGGAAACGATACTTAGAAGGCAGGTGACTAGCCCAGGGTCCCCTTGGATTTAACCCAGGCCTCTTGGGTTTGATGCCTGCCTGGAGCCTCAGACACCTCCCCCTCCGCTGGCCAGGGGCCTGGGACCTTCTTTGACCTCTCACCTCTCGGAAGTAACACCATGGTTTCCCTTCCCCTCTGTGGGAGAAAACCAGATGTGGAGCGGGGATTGGGATCTGCTGCTCTGCCTGCCCCTCCGTCGACGCCAGGCAAATGCTCACCTTGACCTGTTTGCTGGTTGGATTTCCTACATTTAGATGTACCAACCACATCACCAGTGTCCACCTCTATTTTTCCTTTTCTTTCAGAGCACGGGGAAAGGCCTGTGCTCAAGTGTCACTTACAAACGTGGGTCACAGAATCGGATCTGCCGGGGAGCCCCGCCTCGTGCAGCAGAGCCCAGCTGTGCTCGGGAACCAGTGCTCCCCGGGCTCTCGGGGCCACAGGAACATGCGTGCCTCTCTCTTTACTTCTGCGTCTCCGCATTTTATAGCCAGGCATTGCTTTAACCTTTTCGGGTAGCGGTAAATGAGAGCGAAAAGGAAACAGAAAGATAATGAGAGATATGGACCAATATTATAAAGGCTGCTAGCTGGACGTCTGCCTTTAAAATTTTAGCCATATGCTGGGAACATCTCTTCAAGTTATTAAAATCCTCCCAGAACATCATTTTTAAGCAGACGTATAGGAGGCCATCGTATGGTGGTGCCATGAGTGAAGGAGCAAATGCTCTCTTACTGGGAATCGAGGTGGTTTTGAGCTGATCACTAATATAAATACAGTGGCTGCAAACACCCTTGTAGTTCACAGCTCGTGTGCAATCGAGCTTGTTCCCTGTGTAAACTGCTGAAAGTGAAATCGCTAAGTCTGAGGCATGTAACACAGTTGAGGTTTCGCCATTTGTGATGGAATTGCCCTTCAGCACAGGGGTGACGAGGCACCTTTCCCTGGCCCTCACTGGGCCTGACCGTTTAAGGAAAATCTTGCTAATCAAGTAGTAATGTTGTTTTCAGTATTTTTGCAACGGAAAAGTACATTTTATTGAAGCAAAGCCAACTTTACAATGTTTAGGAAATTTGGAATATTTTTCCCACCCAGAATGCCACCCCTCATATAATGACTCCCCTTTCCTGGGGCCGCGCCTATTTTTATTCAGACTTATCCATTTGTACCTGGATGCCACCCTCGGGCATAGACTTTCAGGCTTGGCTTTACTTATTCACTCACCTTCATTTTCGGAAACACGGCCAGGGGCCTTACGGTCTTCATAGTGGTCATCTTCAGGCCTGAGACTGGGCTCTGCACATGCAGGCTATCCTTTCTCACGCTGTAGAGGCCGCTGGGATGTACACCATATGCTCAGGGCTTTCCCATTGTGTTGAGTCATTTTCTTAATTTCGGAGTCTTGGGGAGCCTGGGTGTGCAGACGTCCTCAAGGCTTTTGCCTAGTGCCGCTGCTCGTACTCCCTACGCCTGCACCCACTGGCAGGGCACCCACAAACTGAGGGCGAGCTGCTTCCTCCTGCCCCAGCTCAGAGCATCCTGCTCTTCCTAGAAGCTTTGTGCAGTCACATGGATCTCGTCCTGTCACAGTTTCTGGAGACAGGGTATGATGGGAAAGCAAGGGCTTTGGAGACAGGTGGCCTGGGCCCACATAGTAGGTGTTCAAGAGATATTTGTTAATTGCAAAGTAGTTACGAAACAACTCCTCTGTGCCAGGAACCTAATACGTTATTCCACTATTACAACCACTCCGCTGTTGGAAGAATTCTTCTGACTTTATCGAGGAGGAGCCGCTGGGCTTAGTCCCTGGTTAGATGGATGTCTACGGGCAAATGGTTTAATATTGCTGAGCCTCAGATTCCTCGCGTTTAGAATGGAGGTGATAGCACCCACATTGCTGGGCTGCGGGAGGATTACATGGGCTGAGTGTGTGATGCATGTGGCCCGTGTTCGCTAAATGGTGAGTATTGTTTTCAGCTAATTCAGGCAGCCCTTCCATTGGTCCGTCTTGGAGTGGTATCGCCTTACAGTCATTAATGTATCCTCAGGCGGAAGGTATGGCTCTTTATTTATTTGAGAAGTGTTTCTTATCTGTTTAAAAATTTCTTTCTGTTTAGGGTATTATGATATCAACGAATCCCTTGTGAAGCAGTCGCCGACGACATTGGTGTCCTGTTTTAAATCAAAAACTGACCGTGGATTAAAACCGACATCGACAGTCCCTGGCCCCGGTTATTACAACCCACACGATCACACCAAGATTCCAAAAAAGACCCTTATCCCGTGAGTCCTGATGATCCTGAACTTTCTGTTGAAAGGCGGTTCTGGGAAGGACCCCGACATGGGAGAAAAGGAAGGGGTGTCATTGCTCGCCAGGTCACTGTCCTTGTTGATGCATAGTAGGTGCTCAATAAATGTGTGCTGCACGCATAATACATATTGAACAGCTACTCCGTACCAGGAAGTTCACATCATACTCACTTACCATAACAATCCTGTTATCAGGATTGTTCTTCCTGGAGGAGGGAGCTGGGCTTCAGGGAGACAGAGAGATTTGCCCAAGTCCACAGGCTGACGAGGTGCCGCTGGGAATCGGGCCCGAACTGTCTGGCTCTTTCCATGTTCCCCACGATGCGTGCTCTCCTGGGCTGACTATCCCATTTTACAACGTACAACCTCCCCCGGGCGGCAGGCATGAGAAGCCGTGGAGCTCGCATAGTTTTGTGCTGATCGGTGAGCAGCCCGGACCCTGAGGTTGGTCAGACCTGGGTAATGAAACGTCAGCTGCTTTCCTGCTCGGTGACCTTGAGTGCTGCCCCCACCCCTCTGAGCCTCCGTGCCCGCATCTGTAAAGTGGGGTAATTCATGCCTCACAGTGTTGTTTGCTGATTTAAAAATACAGATTTGGCATATGGATGGCAGACACAAATGGTGACTTCATAGTAACACAAACTTAAAAAGTAAAGGCAGGTACTTGGTGTTACCTTCACCTAAGAGACTAAAACACTCCCAGGGCTTATAACCTGTCAGTCGGTCCTAGAACTTCTAAAACGAACTGCAGTTAAGGTTGGTGCCATCTAAGACCGCACCCCTGCCGAGTCTTCTCCAGGCAGGACGGGCTGCCGGGAGGGCTGACCAGGGGCTGGGACCGAGCGTGTAGGCGCCCGGGCACCTCTGAGCAGGTGGCTGGGTTCAGAGCCACAATAGGTCAGAAGTCTGGGCACCCAGGGAGGCTGACAACGATGGGCATGGGTCCAGGGCAAGGAGAGAGGGGAACTGGGGAGCCGAGCAATACATGAACCTGACGAGAGCAGCGTAGGATCCAGAGAAGGGACTCGGGCCTCAGGGGGAGCCCGCAGAACAAGCTGCGCCTGCCCTCTGGTGCCTGGTTCTGCAGCTTGACCCTGAACAGGCCCCCGGCTCAGGACCAGGCTCTCTCCAAACCTCAGGGACTTCCAGCCTCAGGTTGGCTCAGGCACCACGGCACATCACCTCCCCCTACTCTGGCAGCGAATAGAGTGGGGAAGAGGACGGCTTTGGAGTTAGACCTGAGTCTGAGTCCTGACTCGGTCCCCTGCAGACACTGCTCCCCGAGCCAGTTTCCACGTTGTTAGGCGGAAATAAGAACCTTATCTTTCAGGGGTTCTGTCAGGATTAGATGAGAAAGTGCTTGAAAACAGCTGCTACCATCATAGCTGCAATTACCCTATACCCTACAGGCATCCTATATTATAAAACCCTCATATGCAAATCGACCGAACCGAGGAATGATCAGTCGCTATGACAAGCACCGACCCCCAGGGGGCAGACGCTCAATGCCGGAGCTGCCCCCTGGTGGTCAGTGGGCTCCCACAGGGAGAGCACTGCTCAGCCAGAAGCTGGGCTCATGGCTGGCGAGCGCAGCAGTGGTGGCAGGAGCCTCTCCAGCCTCTGTGGCAGCGCTAAGGACCCCTCGGGGGTCCTGGACTGTGAGAGGGCATAGGCTGGGCTGAGGGACCCCTGGCCCAGTGCACAAATGTCATGCACTGGGCCTCTAGTATTAGGATATAGGAGCAGCTGGTGTTTGGCATGGCCGCTCAAGCCCCCAGCCCGCATCTGGAAGCTTCGTCAGGAAATGGGGAAAGGAGCGTGGGGAATGCTCCGTGTTTAACCACTTTCCCCAGAGAAGTGTCACTTGGCTGGGCTTAAATCGAGATGAGCGGTTTGAAATATTCTCATTAAACGGCCTTTGTACCTGCCAGTCCACAGGCCCTGGAGGCTTCAGGTTCTTGCTGGAGGCTATGGAGCTGCTCAGGTGAACAGAACACCATACACCCCCAGCCAGGCTCACCTGGAGCAACGCAGGGCCAGGCCGGGGCGCAGGCGGCAGGATGCTGGCCGGTGGCCACACACAGCCCATCTCTCCAGCGGAGCAGTGCAGTGGTGCTGGCGTGTCTGGGGGTGTCTGGGGCGCACTGGCTCTCCGTGATGCTTTGTGAACAATGGATCCATGGTTAATAAGCCTCGGAAGCACTACTTACAAACCCTCTGCCCGGGAGCATCGCAGTGAGCGTGGGCTTATTAAAGGCTCTGAGAAGGCCTGCACAAAGGAACCTATTAAGCCCAGTGTCTCTTACATTCAGGCTTACCTGGGTGAGCAGATGGTGTCCCAGCCTCTGTGGCAGGACATCTGTGTTCACTGGCTCTGGGGCCTGGGGCTGCTCTCAGCACCTCTCTGGCCTCCGTTTCTCTCTGTGTGAAAAGAGGGGAGATCCTTTCATTCCTGACGCTCCATAAGCCCAGGAGAGCACAGAGGGGGCAGTGAACACAGAGCCAGCCGGGAGCCACAAAGGAGGTCCAACAAATAGATTTTTAATTCATGCGGAAAGGATGGAGCTGAGAAATCTGTGATTTCACTGAAAAGACGGGAAGATAAAAACTGAAGTGTACTTTGGGTTATTCTAAAAACAGAGCCAGCCATGATGCTGAATGATGGAGGAATGATGTAAGATGAAGAAAGATACGGGCTCTCAATGCGAGTTTTGCCGGCTCCCCGGTGTCCCGGAGGGAAGAGGGACAGGAGTGCCTGGGCGCCCCTGTTCCGGGACTCGGGCCCCTGCGAAGGTCCGTGCAGTTTGCTGTACATGCGCTGAACACGCATGTGACTGTGTGTCTTAGGTTGGAAGGGCTTGGCTCCCCGTTTGGGCACACCACAGGGGGCCTCTGCTCTGGCCACTTTGCTGACTCAGAAGCTCAGAGGACTCACCAGCTCCCAGGGGGCTGCAGAGCGAAGGGCCCGCCACGGCTTCCCATCCTTAGGTCCTGAGCGTTGGTCACAGCGATGACTCAATGGATCAGAGTGAGTCTGGCTTTTGGAGAGAAACCGTTCCTCCCAGCTCAGCCTTCCAACTCACCCTCGCCCGCCCGCCAGGAGGTGAAACTCCCACTGCCATCTCTCTCACCCTGGCTCTACTCCTGGGCGCCCTCAGCCACTGGTTTTGCAGTGACTCGCTGCCCTGTCACAGCTGGGCCCGGAGGATCAAGCCCTCGGCCCCCCTTCACTTTGGGTGATTAGGAGGGACCCACCTAAAGTTCCCCTGGGGTTGTCAATTAGATATGGGCGCTTCTTCCCAAAGCTGTAATCTGTCACCTGCTACCTGCTAAACAGACACTGCCTTCCAGCCCCGGGGCATCGGCTGCCCTGTAATGAGGAGAAAAATTGCCCCTTTATCCCTCCAGACCCTGGGAACCCCCGAGGCAGAGTCTGCGCTGGGAGTGTCCTGGGGTCTCCATGCCGCCCCCAGTGACCTGCTGAGCCCTCTGACACATTCATTATTCTCGGCGATTTGAAAGCAGCTCACGTTGGAAGCTGCAAACACACTTAATCCAGCTGTGGCCAACTCAGAGCTTTGATAGATGTTTTCTTTCCACGGGGCAGGACCACGGTGGCTTTTATAACTGAGCCATGAGGCTCATAAAAGCCGCTCGCAAAGCTCGGAGGGCTGCCCCGGGTTTGATCCAGCCCGACCTTTGCGATGGGCCCAGCCCCGCCGCCGCACGGAGGGAGCAGCCCTGGCCGATGATAAATCTGTCTGGGGGCGTGGGGTCCAGATGTCTGGGCTCCCCCACTCTCTCCAACCCTCTGCTTTTCTCCGCTGTTCAGCGAATGTCCTCAAAGATGAGTCAGACACAACCCTCTCCCTCAAGAGCTAGCCAAGTGAGGGGCATAGAAACAGCGAGTTCTGTGCAGAGGAAAGAATGGCTAGAATGTATGGAGGGGCAGCTACACTGATATTATCTGGGGCCATGCTTCCAACTCTCCCACAGGTTGGCACTGTACGTAGACTTAACAGGCCAAGTGCAGACTCACCAGGTGCTGGAGCAGGGTCCAAACCCAGGCTCCCCCAGGGAGGAAGGTGGGGGCGGGGAGGAGAGAGGGCTGCGGCCTGCAAGTTTCCCTGCAGGAGAGAAGTGAAGATGGAATCAGAGTTTGCAGGGAAAGGCAGAAGGAACAGCATGGGCAAAGGCACGGAGTTGCTGAACAGTGTGGTGTTGGGTGTTTCCAGAAGACAACATGGGAGCAGAGGACACAGGAGGTGGGGCTGCACAGAGAGGCCATACATGGAAGCTTTTCCTTTAGCTTCTCATCGGGGTCTGCGAGGGTGGATGGTCAGAAACCCAGAAATCACAGGCGGATGGAGGTTTGAAGGCAGGCAAGGTGGCTCACCCTTCGTCTCCTTGCGCCCCAGGTCCTGTCACATGGGGCTGCAGCCTTTGCCCCTGCTGTTTCTGCTGCTGGAAATACCCCCTTGCCCACCTTTCCTACCTGAAGAATTCCTGCGTCCCTTTCAGGGCAAATGCTGGCCCTTCTAGGGTAGATTGCTCTCTTCTCTCTCTCTCTCTCTCTCTCTCTCTTTCTCTCTCTTTCTCCTATCTATCTATCTATCTATCTATCTATCTATCTATCTATCTATCATCTTTATCTCTCTATGTATCTCTCTCTGCACTCTCAGTGTAGTTTTTATCTCTACTTTAATATTTAATATTTTAAAAAATAATGCAAGTAAAGCACTAGCTAGTTTTCATAACAACCTGGGTGGCAGGTATCACCCTTCATTCTACAGAAGCAGAAAGAGTCCTGGGAGGCAGAGACTTCTGAGGACACACAGCTAGCGGCTGGGGGCGTCTGAGCGCCAAGCGGCCCTGCCTTCAGCTGTCACCAGCGTGATTGTCACTGCAGTGGACTGTCAGCCCTCGGGGGTGTTCAGGGCCTGGGTCTTCACACAGAAGAGCCTGGATGCCCCAGGATGCCCGCTGCAGAGCCGCACACATGGCTGACACTCTCTGCAGACCCAGAGCTGCGTTGGCAGGGCCCAGCCACTCCTGGGTGTGCTGGTAGCGTGGAGGGCAAGGGACCTCTCCCACCCATTTCCTTTTTCTTTTCTTTTTTTGACCCATGTTCACCAAGAGTGCTGACAGCCCCTGCCCCTGCCTGCTCAGCCTCCGGCAGGTGTGCCTGGTTGGGGAAGGAGGCACCTCAGGGCGTCTCAAAGAATCGGGCTTGGGGGAGACTCAGACAATGGGGTGACCTCATACAACGGTTGGCTCATTTTAGACCTAATGTCCAGGAATCAAGGCTGTTTCCCAGCTGTGTCAGTCACACACTCATCAAATTTCTGGGAGTTCTTTGAAGAGGTGACCCAAGCCAGAGCAAGGAGCAGCCAGCTTCTATTTATAAGGGGAGACGTGGCTGATCACACGCTATAACCAGTTCTCCCACGCCAGCTGGGGGGTGGGGGGTGGGGTGGGGGGGAAGGAGGCAATGTTTCCCCCCTTTTTCCTCTGGTACCTTTGTTCTAAACATAAGCATCAAAGCCAGCTGTTTGACCGCCCCCCCTCCTCCGGCAGTGGGAGGGTCCACCCTCTGGGTGACTCTGTGAGGGAGCCCTCTAGCCTCCCTTTCCTGAGGCTCGGCTGCTCCTCTGAGACCAAGCAGCTGGGCAGAGTGCTGTAGGAATCATAACAATAACAATGACTAATTTTATTGAGCACTTACTGTGTGCTGGCACTACGTTAGGTGCCTGACATGCCTTTTCTCCATCAAATCCTGTAGAAAGAGTGGGTGGCATTGCACCTTGCCACAGGTAGACAGGTTAGGGGACTTGTCTGAGTCTCGTTGCCTAGAATTCAGACTCGGGTCTGTGTGACTCTCAGACTCAAAAATCCCCCCGATGCCTTCCCCTGATGATTAGGCACCGGAGACTTGGGTCCTGGGCCCGCATCACCCTTGACGTGCTTTGCACTTGGGGCGACTAGCTTTCTCTGGGCACCGATTTCTTTAGCAAAATAAGGAGGTTGGCTGAGACGCTCTAGGCCCCCACCTGCTCGCTGAGTTTAAGAACGCCTCTGTTCCAGAAGGTGCTGGCCACAGGGCGGCAGAGTCTCGGTGGCCAGGATCCCAGTTCCCTCCTCTGTTCCGCTGGGCTGGCTTCAAGCTGGGGTGAGTCCCTGTGGCTGTTCAGTGCTCTGAGAACTCCTCTTCCTTCGGTGAGAGACCTTGGAGAAGCCTCCGGTGTGAGGCGGGAGCAGGCAGCCCTTCTATTGAATGGCTGGGAGAGGAGTGCGATTCCCATAACAATCCCAGAATTCCCTGGGCAGCCCAGTGGCCCCTCTTTGAATCAAGGGTTGATGGAATGTCACAGCCGGAAGGGACCTCAGGGACCATCCTATCCCCCGCCCCCCCCCCCCCCGTTTTACAGATGGGGAGACTGAGGCACAGAGTGAATTGCTGTCAGAATTCGGGCTTAAGTACAGGTTCCACTCCTTTCATTCATTCTCTCAACACCAGGCATGAAAGATGAAAGGCTCCCCTCTCTGAAGGAGGGGGAGACAGACCTGAAAACAGACCATGGCAATGGAAGGGAGGTGCTATGCAGAGGCCCCTTAATCCCCAACCCAGCGTTTTTCTACTCCCATGTCCTGCCTTGACAGGAAGACATGTGGTAGGGCTCTGGGGAGTCGATACTAGAATGGTCTCTAGCGATCTACTAGTCTTGGGATAGCAAATCCCTGGAACCGGGATGCCTGTTCTCTTTCCCTGGCCATGGCAGACATCACAAGTAGATCACAACGCTCTTCATAGAGCCCATGCGAAGCCTCCGTCCTTTACACCAAGCTCCAGCCAGGCACTGCCAGTCGAGCAGGGTTGACGATGAGGTCAGTGCTGTCTGCCATTCTTGATTAGCTCAGCAACATCATTACAACAACGTGTACGGAGCTCTCCCGTGGTGCTGGGCTGTGTCTGTGTTTTCTGTCCCATCTCACTGAGGCCTGCGCTGTGGGCACTGTTAGGATCGCCATCGTGCAGGTGAGGAAACGGAGGCCCCGGGCCCCCAGCTCTCAGCAGTGGCTCCACAAGAAGAAGTAGGTCTCCTGGTGCCATGCCCTGTCCACCTGCAGCCGGCTTGCTGCTGGGCAGGTCTTGGCTACGTCTAAAAACTACCATTTCCCCGATAGACCGCGCGAGTGACATCTTCCCATTCTGTCTTGTCGTAAGGAGACACCGCCTCCTGAACTTCTCCACCCAGCCTCTGTCTCTGCCCGTGAAGCCGCCTCTCCCAGGCCCTGGTCAGTATGAGATTGTGGACTACGCCGGGCCCACCAAGTATTTAATCTCCAGTGCATCGTTCGTGTCCACCACCAAGCGGTGGACAGCGGCACCGACTCAACCAGGCTTGCCTGGCCCAGGTGAGAGGGTTGTTTGAAATGATTGTAAAAACCAAATCTGGAATTGTTTGTCATTCCTGGGCCATCAAATGCCACTGGTTTATAGGTTGTTTGCCAAACAGGTTATAGGGGTTAGAATGGATTTAGAAGACTTTTCAGCTTACACTTTCTGAGTATGAAAGTTGGGTGTGTGTGTGTGTGTGTGTGTGTGTGTGTGTGTGTTTTTAAAGTGAGAGGGCTCTTAGAGACGATCCAGTCAGGGATTCATAACCAAGGACCATGACCATCGAGAGGCTCAGAAACAGCTCCAGGGGTCTGTGACCCTGACCTTGTCTGCAGGCATTGTCTTCTGGGCTAAGGGGCCATAGCTCTTGTCAGGTGGTCAACAAGTTCATTTTCTCACAAATGTTTTCATCACTGGCCGGGGAGCCGGGAGAGCAAGGTGTCCACAAGTCTCAGGAGGGAGGGGCAGCCGGAGCGCAGGGGCGTCCCCTCTGCCTGGTTTGTCAGGCACAAACCGGGGATCGTTTACTGGGCAGCTCTGTTAAGCCATCTAGTTCACAGGTGAGCTTAATCGGTGATACCTGTGACCTCAGGTACCTACCTGGGAGCTAATCCCACGAGGGACCTATTTGGAGCTGTCTATGGAGCCCCTTAGCTATTTACCCCCCCTTGACATGGACCAGACCTACGAGCACAGGTCAGGTGTGCACGGACAGGTGTGCTGGTGTGCAGGTGGGGTGGGTGGAGGAAGGCGGAGCTGAGGCGGCTGCCAGGCCTGTTAAATTCAGTCTTTCAATGAGCATGGATGCTGCTCCCACCCTGGGGAGGCAAAGATGACTTAAGCCCTGTGCGTGGGTCTGGTGGGGAGACACCTTCCCCTCCAAACTCACAGGTGAGTAGAATGGAGGGCAGACAGGACAGGGAGAATGGCACTCGCATAGCTTTGGCCTTGGAAACGTAGTCAAGCCAACAAGACGGCAGAGGTTTGACCCTCAGGTCGTCTGGTCAGTCCAGGCAGAGCTCATTCTGGTTCAGCATCTGGGTTGTGCTGATGCTTCTGTAAGTGCTGAGCTCCAGTGGGCGGTCTCGGGAGGCCCGGGGGCCAAGGGAGACCCTTGTCTGACCCTGTTGGGCCCAGACCCCTAAGAGCTTTGTGTCCATGTCTTCTCTGCGCTGTGCATGGTGTGAGACACCTGGCACACGGGTTGGACGGTACCTCCTGGGCATGAGCACAGGCAAACATCTGCCTCCTTGACCCCAGGGGGTGCAGATGTGCCTGGACTGCCAGGTGCCCCATCAGCAGCATCCCAGGTAACCAACAGGGGTCACCCATGGCCCCTCGTTAACCAAGTCAGTGTTAGTGTGAGTTTCCCGTCAGCCGGGCTTGCTCCCAAGCCCCTGTGGTTCCGGCTGCTGGTTTCCTAAAGGACCTGCAGGGTCATAGCTTTCGCTCTTCTGGAAATTTCTGAAATCAATCAAAACAAAACCCCACCAAGCTGATACCTTGCTTCTTAAGAGTATCGCTTGACTCAGTCCTTTCCCCCCCAAATTACATAGAAAAATATTTTGTAAATTTTTCATTGTCAAAGAAGTGAAAAGGGGTTAAAGAAGGTGGGAAACCAGACTTCGAGTCCTACCTCGGCCAGTTAAGAACCAGATAACCTTGGGCCGTCCCTTCCTCTGTCTGCCTCCCCACACGGATGGTGCAGGGGCTGGGACCGGGGTCCCACTGGCCCCGCCAGCTCTGACGTAGAACGAAAGAGACTCCTGCAACTGGCTGACTCCGTCTTCACGCTGCCCCTCTCTCCTCACAGCCACCTACAAGCCAGAGCTCCCTGGGAAGCATTCCTTTCTCTACAACGAGGGCAACAGGTGGATCCCGGTGTTGTAGCGGCCTCACAGGGCACGGGAAAGGCCGGCCACCAGCGGCCCCACGCAGGTGCCCAGGGCTAACGTGGGGCAGCTCTGCCACCTGGGTCTGGTGTTACAGCTGGGCTCGAGCTGCCTCCTGGAGATTGGGCCCCCCACTCCTGCTGACCTCATGGTTTCCTGAGAAGAAGAAGAGAGGACAGAGCCTCCCCGGTTCCTTCGCCAGGCACCTGGCCAGGCTGCTGTCTGCACCCTGCCCTCAGACGCAAGGGGATCCTGAAGCTCGGGCTCCAGGGAGAAGGTAGAGGAGGGCAGATGCCCTGCCTAGCAGCCTGGTGCTGACCAGGGCTCCGGGCCCGCGTGCATCTGCAGGGGGGACAGCACATCCCTCTGGCCTTGGCTTCCAGACCTTCCTGGTGTTCCCAGAGGTGGAAGGCTCACAGGCACTTGTAACACAGATACGAAGGGGTTGCCTGGGCTCCTTGCCCCCCACTAAGCCCTTGAATCTCACCTTCAGGAAGAGCATGGCAGCCAGTCCCTGGGCACCTGTGCTCAGCACCCACCCTCAGGAGAGGCTGCCATTGGCTCTGTATTCAACAGCACATGTGGGCGGGGCTCTGCTGGAGCCAGAGCCGGGACACAGAGGTTCTGGGGGGCACGGGAGCTATGCAATACCCTGAGCCTGCAGGTTCTCACTCTCACCCGACCTTTCCCCTTCCTGGGCTGGGCTCCCCAACCTCCCACTCAAGTTTGACACATCTTTAATGCATGTTTTCTGGCCTGTCATTTCCCCTTGGCAAGAGGAGAAGATTCCCAAAGAACCAGGAGAAGATAGAAGTAGCCACACACCCCCTCCTTCCCCAGATATTGGCATTGTCTTTCCGTTTGTAAGTGGAATTCTCCCAGGCAGCCTGCTCTCGCCCCAGCGAGGACAAGGCTCTCTCTTCCCTTTGCTCCCTCCTTTGACTTTTCTCTGGAAATGCTACATCCTGGGCCTCCATGTCAAAACTGGCTGCTGACTGGCTCTCCACATAGGGAGGGGTTGGAAGGATGGAATAACATCCAATTAAATTGAATTCTTGCATCTCACCAAAGCTGGCCTCTAAGTGACCTCTGATTCCCGCAAGCGCCCATTGCTTTGGGATACGTTGGAGGTGCGGGAGCAGTGGAGTCTGGATCTAAGGCGGCCTGGTGCTCCCATCCCCGCAGGCCCTTCTCCTTGAAGAGTTGGATCCGAGTTTGCAGGCTCATGGTCAAGCTCTTCCAGGGCTGGGTGGGCAATGCATGGAGCAAAACAGGTGATGCAGGGATGGGGTCAGGGGCCTGGGAGCTGAGGCTGCTGCCTACCTAAAGGGGCATCCAACTCGGGTCCAGCAAACTGTTGCCAGATCTGCAGGTCTCGCAACAGAATCTGGGAAATACTTAAAATGTGCAGTGTCTTGATTTGAGATGTTTACAACCGTGTTTCAATGTGAAGTTTTTTGTTTAGGCCAAAGGAAACTCTCCTGCAAACCATTGGCTGTCCCTTGGGAGCCAGACGTTCTGGAAGACGCTTTCAAAGTGACACTTAGAGCTGTACTTTCCTTTCACCCCAGACTCTTGACAATGAGGCCAGACCCCGGGCCTTGGTTCTTAGGCCCCTCTGACCCTGGGGGATCTCAGCAGGCCACTGGGCTGGTAGGAGCGGGCTCCAGGGAAAATGACTTAGCCAAGAGCGCAGGGCAGAGTTGGCACAAGCCAAGTTGGTCCATGGCTCTGCCCATGGACCCCAGCTACGAGGTCCTCGGCAAGGCCATCCTGACCCTTTCCAGGACTTCTGCATATCCAGTCAGTGATCCCCAGGCCATAACATTCAGCTGTGGGACCACACAGGGCAGAGAGCTGGGTGTCCTCCAGGTGGGACACCTGCTTTATTAGTGCCCAGCACAGCACTGCCCTTCAGGTTGGGGCAAACGCCCCCAGGACAGGAGCAGCCAGGCCGTGTCTACTCTCACCCTCTCCTCCTGGCAGACGTTCACAGAAGGAACAAGTGTGGCATTTGAAGTAATACATAGGCAGAATTTTATTACTAAATACTATATGAGTATACAAAATGCATAATTGAATAACCGCTAAAAAAATAGTCCAAGAAATGTGAAATACACATTTTTTGAAATGATAAAAATGTATCCGTGAAAATATAAAACGTTGCATATATATACAATATATACTTATATATTTATAACATAAATGAAAACTGTAAGTGAGAAATGTGTACAGCAGTGAGCGGGGTGGTTGGTCATTTATGGAGCAGCCACGTGGCCGTGGCCAATCAGCTCTATTATTTACATCGGGCCGGGGGACGGCCATGAGAAAGAGGTGCGTCCACCACAGTGTCTTTTCAAAGTCATTTGCACTGGAAACCGAGAGTGTTCAAGTTCACTGACCACAGGGTGAGAGATCCTGCGTCTGAAGTCGGTGGGAGCGGACAGCGGTCAGGTCGGCTTTGGGAGCGAGGCCCGCCTCCAGCGCCGGGATAGGCAGCCCGCAGAGCGGCGGAGGAGGAAATTGTCTGCCGGGCGCTAACCCAGACGGCGCTGTCTGGCTGAGCGGGCACTGGCAGGCGCTCAGAGTGGATTCAAGCATGAGGTGGGGGCTCGGGTCAGGACACCTCCCAGGTCCCTTCTTGGCCCTGAAGTGGGGGACTCGGGCCTCTTCCCTCTGGGAAGGCGTTCAAGTAACGGCACTGAGGCATGAGGAGAGGTTGTGTGCGGCATGGGGCCACTGGCAGCTGGCTCCTGGCCCGGAGCTCCCCGCCGGGGTCCTCACAGCTCCTTCAGGGTGATCTGAATCTTGCCATCATGCTCCCCCATGTCCAGCAGGAAGGCGACATGGTTGCTGTAATGCTGAATGATGTTGTTGTCCATGTTGACCAAGATTCTGGAAGAGAGGAGATGTGGCGCTAGACTGTGGGAGGCCCCTTGCTTTCAGGGCTCTGAGTGACAAGGATGACAGTGATGGTTACTACATATCGAGGGCCCCCGTTATTTCCAGCGTCTCACAGACTTTCTCTCTGACCCTCATAACAACCTGCAAGGTGGTTGTTCCCTGTCCCACTTTCAGGGGAGGGCACAATGCCCAAGTGGCCGAGCCACAACTCAAACCAGGCCTGCCAGTTACCATGCCCCCGACTGTGCCTGGGTGCCTCTCTCAGTACATATGAGCAGGACACTTGTGAGCAACTAAAGGTAGACTTGGGGAAGACTCAGTGCTCCTTAGTCACCAGCCAGACTGAGGACGCAGACACAGTGTGTGAGTTCAAGTGCAGGAGGTGTGGCTGGGGGACAGTGTGGAGACAGCGACGTGCCACTCAGATGTGCTGCCTGAGCCAGAGGCGAGGACCACACGAGCCCAGTCTAAGCCCCGTCCCCGGGAAGCTGACATCTCAGGGCTGCACAATAGACTTGAGGAGCTTGGCCTTCTCTCTCCCCACAGGCTTCAGGCAAGGACCTGGGCCAACCTGAGGAGGAGAAAGCCTCCGTGGCGGGGCCTCCGCAGGGGTCAGAGCCAGAGCACATACCAAGGGGCACCCTAGGAGCTGCTTCCCTGGGGAAGGACCCAGGAAGAGGTGACCCGACCTGATCCTGTCAGGAACGGAAGTGAGTACTTTCACCCGTCCATCCATCCATCCATCCATCCATCCACCAGTCCATCCCACCATCATTTGCTGAGGCCTTTCCACATGCAGGGCCTTGCTCCAAACAAAAACAAGGGTCACAGAGACCCGAGAGCCTGTCTTCCAGGAGTCTAGAATCTAGCATGGCCCCGAGAACAACGCCTTGTCACCCTGTTACTGTAGCTCATGATGGGGAGCCCGAGGCTCAGAGGAGTAGTCATTTGCCTCGGGCCACACAGGCAACAGATCGCCCAGCTGGGATTTGAATCCAGGCTTCTGTCTCTCTTCACTGCATCTTTTTTTTTTATAAAGGAAAAAAAAATCCTCCCCATCCCCATAAATACAAATTAGAAAGTGGCATATATAAGGAAGGCAAAATTCAGGACTGGAGCGAGTTCAGATGAGGGCAAGATTACTTTAGGAGGGGCAGGAGGGTGCGGTGAGAATCCCAGACCATGCTCCTGGCAGGTAGCTGCCTGCTTTCCTGAGGACCCCAGGGGAGGCGGTTGCCTTGTCCCCACCATCCCCAGGGCGGAGGGGCAATGGAGACAGCGGTGGGCAGAAGCCAACTGCCTGTGTTCAGTCATCTCTGCAGCAACATCAAGCAGCTGCTGCTTTTCGGAAGGCAGCCTGGCGCAGGCTCCCACTTCCTCAGGTCCTGCTGGTAGTTCCTACACTTTACAGGGGGGTCTTTGAGGGCAGTGGGGATGGGGGGAGGTAGGGCAGAGGGGTGGCACTCTGTCAGTGGCAGGGCTTGGTTTGTTTCATGCAGGGCATTTACAGGGTGTGTCTGGGTGCCAGGCACTAAGTGCCTACGTGCACACACTGAAGATGCCTCCCTCCCGCGCCCAGGCAGGGCCTCCCAGGGACCCAGGCTCACACATGTGCACGAGGGAGCCCAGACAGGCCCAAGGACCCTTCCCTTCAGAGGTCAATGACCCCTGGGCCCTAGAGGCAGGGGTGTCAGGAACCGTGTCCCAGAGGTGGGCCTCCTGTCACTTGCTAGCTCTAGCCGTCTTCTGTCCTGGTTCGCATGAAACCCCTGGCCAACTGCCAGCAAAAACAATGTATTTGTTCATCTTTCAAGCACTCAGTGGTGCTTGTAAGCTGATTGCATCTGCCTTTGTCCAGAGGACTCTCGGGAGGGTTCTATGAAAATAACGAGGCCACTGATTAGAATTTCCTGCTCCTCAGACGAGAAGCGTCCGACTCTTAGGGAGGTGACAAATGAGCCTGGCCTCTCCCAAGGGGCTTTTTGGGGGCTCTTCTCATTGGGCATCAGAGGCAACCCTAGACCTGAGGTTTCCATGATTGGGGGGTGTATGGGTGTGGGGTGGCTCTGAAGGACTGCCCCAGGCTATGGGGCTGACCTGGCCACAGCCTGTATTTGCTCACTGCTTAGCGGTTAGAGGAAAAAGCAGGAGGCAAGATAAAGTCGGGGGTGTATGCACAGCCTTTAGGCCAGGATTCCTCCTGCCATTTACTAACTCTGTGATCCTGGGACTACTCAGAACCTCAGTCTCCTCCTCTGTGGAATAGAGATGATCACCCAAACTCAGAGGGTCAATGAGAGGATCCCTCAGAGTTATCTAGCCCAGCACCTGGCGTGTACAACGTGCGCCACAAATGGAAGTTGTTACAATTATGGCTTAACTAGCTGGCTGGGCTCAAGGGAAAGACTTGCGACTCAGCCAGCGGGGCTAGGGGTTGGGGCAACCTTATACGTATTACCCCACACCCCAAATCATACTCAGGGCACCTCCCAGCCGCTCAGCCCAGCTCTGGTGGGATGGGTAAGGGAGGCTGGCCGCAGGTGGGGCTGCAGCCAGGGGGTGTGGGCACTGGCATTGAAAGGGGAAGTGGGGCTGGGCTTGTCCGGGCAAAGCAGAGCCTGCCCTCTGCTGTGAGCCCCAATTTGAAACCGAAACTTGAAAGAAAAAAAACCCCCAGACACTCATACAACCAAAACCAACGGATCCTTTCCCAGGGGCTGCGAGGGCACACACCTTCCCCCACCCCGCCCTTCTATGGGAAGCTGGGTGGAAACTGAGCAGCAGGGGGGGGGGGGGGGGAGGGGGGCAGGGCTGGGCCTGTGAGGAAGGAGGCCACCCCTGGGCCTAACTGGATGGGGCCTCAGCCTGCAGTTTTCTACAAAGGACAGGCCACAGCCACATACAGGGGACAATGCCTGCTCACTGCCGGGGCGGCCAGTACGTGAGGCTGGAGTTAGACTGCGCAGGGCGGGAGGACCTGGTCGGAGGTGTGGGCAGTGGGGCCGGGAGTGTTTCCCAGAGCCCTGATGCTGGGTCCTCTGGGCAGGGAGCGGCAATGGCGATTTTCTCTGCTGGGGGGCGGGCTCAGCTGGGCTGGTGAAGTGACCCAGTTAACAGTCCTCTGACCAGGGGATGGAAGCTGGGAGGGCAGTGACCATGTGGATCCCACACCAAGGATCCCCCGGAAGAGGACAAAGGGAGCTGCCGTCCTGAGCACGAATCCAGGAGCCCAGGGGAGGTGACAGGCCCTGTCTGACCCCCTGGAGGGTAAAATCTTACTCCCTGATGCCTCCTGCAGACCTGAAGGTGGAGGAGGCCTGAGGAGCATCCCTGGAGGGGCTCCCTCAAAACCACACCCGATCACAGTCCCCTTTCCTGACGCATGGCCGGCCACTCCCTTCTGGGCACTGACTCAGCGGGTAGCACTGCTGCTGGGCCCTTCTGCCCGAGGCTTTACTCTGCCGCTGCTGCTGCCCCTGAACACTGCTTATCACTTCCGAGCCTCAGTTCCCCTATCTGTGAAGTGTGAGTAATGGCATCCTCCTCGCAGTGTGACTGTGAGGGTTAAATGAGACATGCTTAGCACACTATCTGACACAAAGTAGGGGATCAAGTGAACGGCAGTCGCTATTATCATTACAACCAAGTGACTTGGTTATCCAGAGGTCTTGGGACTTGACCTTGAGTTTCCTGACATGTGGTCCTGCACTTCCCACAACCCCCCTCTCCTTTCCTTCCCAGTAGCCCTCACCGGCTGGTCTCTGCGGGTGACCTTGGCCTGACTGGGGGCTCTCTACCCAAGTCCACCTCCCTTAGTCCTCTCCATAAAGCCAAGTACAAACACCATCAGCACGGAGTAGCAGGCCTATGCTGGTCAGAATGGGCCTGCTGGGAGCTCCATGAGTCAACACTTTAGAAGGAAAGGGGCAGTGTGGAGACGGGGAGGGAGGGCTGTCCTGGGCACTTACCCCCGCTTGCATTTCTTGTAGACTTTGTAAATGTTCTCTTCAGGAAGCCCGTACTTCTCAGAGATCTGGAAGAGAACAGGAGGGGGTTCATTGTCTGCTGCCCAAAGTGGATGTATCCCATTCTTTTATATCATGACTTTAAATTTCCTAATTATAAAAGTGTTATATGTCCAGCCCTGGCTGGTGTGGCTCAGTTGGTTGGAGCTTTGTCCCATACACTAAAAGGTAGAGGATTCAACTCCCAGTCAGGGCACATGCCTAGATTGACCCCTGGCTGTGGCACAAGCAGGAGGCAACCGATTGATGCTTCTCTCTCTCTTTCTCAAATCAATCAATAAAAACAACAACAACAACACACACATCCTTAGGTGAGAACCTTTTAAAAAGTAATATATATCCAGATTGTGGAAAGATACAAAGAAGAAAATTACAATCACCCATAATCCTGTTTCCCAGAGATAAACACCATTTAACATCAGGCCATGTATATAGATATTTTTCTATTCCACATAGGTAGGTTTACTTATCCTTGTATATTATAAGCCATCTCACATCACAACAAACTCTTAACAAACAGCATGGTTAGTGTCTGTAAAATATCCCAAAGGGCATCACCACTTCCCTCAACCCCAGCCTAACGTCCCAATATAGATCGTCCCAGTGCTGAGGGCTCCCCTCCACCAGCTGTGCAAACTGCTCATTACAGAGCCCAGCTGGTAAGACTGCTGGGAGAATGAAATGAACTGGCCCCCATAAAACAGAGGACAGCTCCTGGTATGTTCCAAATACATGGCCAATACTCAGTAACTGGTCATTGCTATTATTTTAGAAGTGGAGCAATAGGGATGCTCTTACCCTATTGTGGGGGGAGGGTAACCCAGACATTTCCCCCTTCGAGCAGGAATTGCTATTCCCATTTGATGGGCGTGGATGCTGAGCTGGAAGAAGGTAAGGCCTGTGCCAAGGCCTAGCCTAGAACCAGGTCTCCTCCCCATCACAACCCAGACCTGGGAGCTTGTTCTACAGATGAGGAAACCGCAGCTCAGAGGCTGGTGAGCGTGTCTGCACTCACAGCTTTCAGCCATTTCTCCCAGAACTCGTTTCCTCTGGGCAGACACACTGGTCCCACCTCCACCACCCAGAGTTACGGAACTCTTACTCTGCTGAGCCCCAGTTTCCCTGTTTGTAAAATGGGTGTAATAATGGGTTGTTCTGCACATGAATTGAGGCGATGATGTAAAGGGCCCAGGCCAGCGCACTGAGGGCTCAGTCAGTGTTGCAGGTTAGTGTTGCTGACTGCCTTGAAGCGGCAGGGAACGTCACGCTGAGGGCTTCCAGTGGAGGTTCCTCACTGGGCCTTTTAGGATGAGGATCAGTTCGGATCCCGGTTATTCTCTGCTGTGACAGAGAGCCCTCCAGGCAAGAAAAATTCCCCGACTATTTATCTTAGTGGGGATGTGACTGGAAGCTACCAGCAGTGCCTCAAGTCAATGCAGGCAAGAACGTAGGGATTTTCTACCCATAAGTTGTACAAAGACAACACAGGCTGCTCCATAGGTAATAAGCTCTCCATCCCTTAAGTACACAGGTCAAGACTGGGCACCCACGGCAGTGACTGGGGAGAGAGCTCAAGCACTAGGTGGGGAGCTGACCCTTTAAGGTTCTATCCAACCCCAAGATTGAGTCTACATTCAAATGACATTCACTGGCCTTTCGTGAGCCCAACTTCCTGGGGCTGGTGCCAAGTGGGGCTGATGATATGGGAGGAGAACGGGAGAGCGGGAGAGCCTGGCGGATCCCAGCTCTGTCACTGAGCGTAACCTTGGCAAGTCAACTGCCCTCCTCCTGGGAGGCTGTTTCCTCATGGAGGAGATAATAATAGTACCCACTTTTCAGGGTTGTTAAAAGAACATGGTGAGCTGGCAAATGCAGTATGCCTGGCACATAGTGGGTCTTCAAAAGGTAGGCAATGTTATGCTTTAATTCATTTCCCCCTCCACAGTCCAAGATCTTGGAACCACGTGGCTTTTCTGAGTGGGCCGATCGCTGGCCCTGGTGAGGCTGCTTGCGCAGTTGTTAGCTGAGCCACAAAGCTGCTGTGGGTTTTGTTCGGGGCTGAGTCACCTGCTCTCTGGTGGTTTGGGGGTGGTGGTAGGGGAAGGTCTTGCCCAGACACACCTTCAGCTTCCCTGGCCAGCACTCCATCCTCCCCCCAGCCCTCTAGCCAACCACAAGCTACAGGAATGAGGCCCCCTGGGAAGGAAAAAAAGTGTCTCTGGGGTCTGGCCTTTTGGGGTTTCACTCCCATTAAAATAGAAACAAGTTTGCAAAGCCAACAAAAAGCTCTGGCTTGTCAAACAGCAGCCATCAGATTAAGGAGGATTTATGGTGTGTGCGACTCCCAGGGTGGAGCCAGGGTTCTGGCTGCAAGATAACATCACAGAGGCTTAAACCACCCCCCTCTCCCCCGCCCCCCCACACAGCCGGGCCCAGAAGGCCCTCCCAAGGGTGGGACAGGTGGGCCACCACAGCACCAAGGTTCCAGTGCACTCCTTCCCTGAGCCCGCCTGTGGGAAGTCTGACTGTGTGGTGCAGAATGAAGAAGTGTGTGCCCAGGAGCACGAGACGGGGTCTGGCCGGGCAGCAGAGTCCGCAGGCCTCTTACCGCATTCCTCAGCCCCTTCAGGTCCGGGGTCTTCAACATGAGGGCGTCAAACACCTCCTCAGTCTCCCTCCGCACATACAACAGAACTGAGAAGCAAAGGGGTGGCTTTTAGTGCTGTGAGGAGGATAAATGAGCCAGGGATACCTTAGGGGAGGGGGGTCTTAAAAAATACCACTTCCTTTCTTAACCTAAGATTGATTCTGGCAGAAAAAGCCAACCCTTGCTGAGGGTCTGGACCCAGCTGGGAACCCCCCGGCTCTGCGGGTCCCAGGCACTTGCTCAGACCCTGCTGATCTTGGCGGGCGTGAATCCCCGCTCTCCCACCTGAGTCAGTTTAACATTACTGAGTCTCATTTCACCCAAATGGGAGTGGGGTAGACCAGCCTTATTTCACAGAGTTGCTGTGGGGATGAATAATTCTTGGAAACACCCAGTGCAGGGCAAGGCCCAAGTCAAGGTTGCGTGAAGCGTTGGCTCCTGGCTGCTGGCTGGTGTCTTCCTGCTGGTCAGTTACAGCCCCAGAGGTTCAGGCCCGTCCTTCTCTCCCAGAAAACCACAGACTCAGAGTGTCCAAGCCAGAAAGCCAGCTATGGCAACCCACCCTGCTCCCAACTCCTCTAGAGAAAGTGAGGGGGGTTTGCCCAACATAACCAGCCTGTCACCTTGACCAGCGCCCCAGGACACCCATGTCCAACAAGGTCAGGGGAGGCGGGAGCCCTCCAGCTCCATGACTGTCTCTCTAAGCACCTTGGGTGCTCCCCTTCCCCCCCCCTCAAGTCTTGGCCCAACCCTGGCTCTGAGGCATAAAGCAGCCCCTCGCACCCTCTCTGCTGGGATGGGTGCTGCCCGAGCTGCCTGGGCCAGGACCAGTGATTGAGATTTGGGGAGGCCTCACGGGGAGCTGGGGGGAGATGGGCTCAAATCAAACAACAAAGGGGAGGGGGAGTGAGGCTACCTCTTTGCAGGTCGTCTTCCTTGGCCTGTTTGGAGGGCAGAGGCTCCAGCTCCTCAGCAAAGGGCAAGCAGGTCCGCTTCAGGGGCAGCCTGTGGGGACGGCAGAGAGGGGCTCATCAGGAAGCCAGGAGGACCCGAGTCCAAAGGACCCTGCTGATCCTGCAGGGCCTTAGAGGGGAAGGAGACCCCACGAAGGCAGCAAAGCAGGGGAGCAGGGTTAGGGTAGCATGTTCTGGAGCTGGAGCTGCACTGCCTGGGTTCAAGTCCCAGCCCTGGTGCTCAACAGCTGGTGACTAGGGGTGAGTCAGCCTCCCAGGGCTCCCGGCTGTGCAATGGGATGACAGTAAACTAGCACTGTTCCGTGAGGCTGTGAGGCTGGAGGAGAGGATGCACACTGCTGTCTCACAGAGTGCGACCCCCGCTGGGGCTGTTGTTTAATTACCAACATTATTTTTTGAAAGATCAGGTTGGGTGTGAGTCCGCGGGAGGAGGAAGGGTTGTGGGATCTGGAGCGAGACTAAGGCTCCAGCCTGTCTCTGCTACTTAACAGCTCTGTGACCTTGGGCGCATCACTTCACTTCCTGAGCCTCGGTTTCCTCCTTCATAAGTAGGAAGGGGGGTTCCCTGCTTGCCTGCCTCACTGGGGCTGTTGCGAGGGGATAAATGACATAATTTGGTGTCTAAGCACCTTCTGAAAAGTCCCTCTTGTAAATGCTTCCCCTTCACAAGATGCATTGACACTCCACCCTCTCCCAGCAGCCTCATCCCCAGGTCAGCTTCTCATCTGACAGATTTCCAGGCTGAGGGGAGGGGAGGGGAGGGGAGGGACTGTGGCTGACAGACAGAGGGTGGCGGCCCTTCCCAGACTGCAGGGCCAAGGGGAGGAAGGCTCTGAGCCCCTCAGTCCTCCCCCACAGCTTCCCCTCCTCACTCTCCAAACCTGACCCCCATCTCGGAGGCCTTTTCTTTCCCTTTTTACAAGCAGATGTCTCGCCAGAGATTCGCCAGCTTTTCACATAAAACGAACCCATAAAAACCCAGGCAGTTTCAGTGAGAAAGGAGCATGAATCTAGGAGCTTGGAGGTTGGGGCAGAGTCCCGTGGCTGCTTCCTCTGGGCCCAGCCCTTAGCTGGGGAGGCAGGTGGGGGCAGGGAGAGCAGTGAAGGGGGGACAGGTAGGGAGGGGAGGCCCGGGGCTGCTGGTCTCCGTACCTGTTGGAGCCGCCCTGTCCTGCCGAGGGCACTGCCTGCAATAAAGAGAAAAGACATTTTCCATCACATGCAAAAGCTGAGCGGAGCCCCCAGCTGCTGGAGGCTTTCTGGGGGGACAGCCTTTGGCTGGGGGAGAGGGAGATGCAGTCTCGGTGCCTCTCCAGCCCCTTCTGCTCAGATCACAGCCCTTTTGTGAGCTGAGATCTGGAGTCGAAAGGAAGCATCTCACCCACATGGGATGAGTCAGGGACTCTGACACAGGAGGTGCGAGAGCGCTGGCAGGATCAGGGAGGCCCACCTGAGCCCAGCACGCCCAGGCTGTCCTGCAGCAGGTGACTAGCGTGGGAGCGGAGGCAGAGGCGGGAGGAGAGAGCACGCCCTTTGCCCCTCCTGTGGGCCTGGCACTGCTGCCTGGTGCCGTCATCGCCAGTCCCAGGAGGAAACACGGTGGCCCAGAGCGGGCAGACAGCTGGGTAACACCCAGCAGAAGGCACCCGGACTCAGACTCCAGACTCCAGTTCTCCACGCTTCCTGCTTCCTGGGTGCCCCTCTCAGGCTACCTGTGCACAGACTGGTCCCTCTGTCTTTCCCCACAGATTAGCTATAACCTGGCCACAGGGGCCTTAATCTCCAGTGGTCAGTCATCTTCCTACTTGGCCTCTGGTTGGGGAAAGGAGTGAACTGTCGCAGTGTTTAGCCGACGGGCTCTGCTGCTGCCTTGCTGTGGGCCTTGTCTGGAAATGGGATAACCAGTCTCTGCCTCAAAGGACGGCTGAGAGGGGAAACGAGACGGTGTGGTCACGGGCTGGGCCCAGCACGCCTGGCACGTCCAAGGTGCTCCTAACTGCCTCCGCCTTGAGAGGTGGTGAAGCCAGTGGACAAGGGCACCGTTCCTGAAGGCGGGCTGCCTGGCTCGGGCTCGGCCACTCCTATGTAATTCTGGGAGGACTCTGTGCCTCAGTTTCCACCCCACAAATCAGGGGAGAATGGTTTAATCCACTTCACAGGGTTGCGGTGGGGGTCAGAGGAGGTGATGGGGGAAGCATGAGCCTGCTCACAGCGTGTGCTCAGCGCCTCTGAGATGAGCAGACCCACTTGCTCTGAGGAGGCTACCGTCGAGTCTGGGGCTCAGATATTAGAAACCTCCTCTGTGTGTGCTCCAAGCATAAACACTCTGATGGCTATAAAGTCCATTTCCTCATTAACATTCTTCTCTCGAGTAGAAAAGGTCACTGAAGTTATGTGATCGTATATACCCATTTTTAAAAATTTCCTGGGATTCAATGAAGGTTTTTTCGTTTTGATGTAAAAAATATGAGGACCCATAAACATCTAAATGGACCTGGACTGGCTGAGTGGCAGGTTGCTCCCCACTGGTCTGTGCTAAGGAGCCAAGACCCTCTCTCAGCCCAAGGCCCTTACCCCGCCAGGACGCTGCAGGCCAGAGAAGTGCACGTTGGGAATGAACAGCACCGGCGGGGTTTCCAGGTCAGCCTCGGGCCGCAGGTAGGTGATCTCATTGCCCCTGAAGCCAGACAGCAGACAGCCCTTGATGCCTGGTGGGAAAAGGAGGCATGGTGACCTGAGGTCCCTCCATCCGTGCCCCAGCCTCTGCCCTCTAGTCCCCTGACCCCTTCTCCCCAGCCCAGCCCAGCCCAGTCCCTGACTCATCTCCACTGACCATTGTTGCTGGAGTCGGGGCACTTGACTTTCCTCCGGAACTGCTTCCGCTCATCATCCCGCATCTTCCTCTCGGCTCCCTGTGGGGGGAATGGGAAGGGGGTCATTAAGTGTCTGGGGAGGGGCTGGCTGCTTTGCATCTTGAATTTGGCCAGCCTTCTGATGCTGCTTTCTTCCCAGTGTGAGACCAGGAAATAGGAAAGTACAGAGAGAGGGAGGGAGAGGGCCGGGGAGAAGTGTGAGACATTTCTAGAGATCTGGAAAGAGATCTTCGGAAAGAGATGAGATAGGGCCCTGCAGGCAAGGCTCAGTGGTTGAGCATCGACCTATGAACCAGGAGGTCACCATTCAATTCCCGGTCAGGGCACATGCCTGGATTGCAGGCTCGATCCCGAGTGTGGGGTGTGCAGGAGGCAGCCGATCAGTGATTCTCTCTCATCATTGATGTTTCTATCTCTCTCTCCCTTTCCCTTCCTCTCTGATGCCAATAAAAATAATAAATAAAATAAAATAAAATAGATGCGATAGGAATGCAGGAACAGGGGAAGATATACATAGAGAGGCCAGGACAGACAGTGATAAACACAGAGACAGAGAAATTCAGAGAGCAAGTCAGAGAGAGACATACACGCCCAGAGTGGCTGGTAAGGATGCAGGGAGGGGCTGCCCTGCTCCCTCCCTGGGCCCAGCAGAGGGTCTGTCCGCTCTTGTCACCTTGTCACAGAAGATCTTGATCTGGCAGACAGCGCGGTGCACCAGGAGCTCGGTGGCGGAGCCACAGTCATAGGTGTCAATCTGCAGGTTCAGGGGGACACCCTTTACCCCCTTCTGCGACGAGAAGTCTGTGCTGAGGCAGTTGACGCCGATGAATACCTGGGGACAGACGGGGGAGCTGACTAAACAGCCTGCCCAGGTCCCCAGCTCTGCTGTCCCACCAATCCCCTTTATTGAGCCCACTGGGTGCCTGCTGAGCCCTGATTTCACACGCTCTGGAAGCAAGTATCACCTCTCTTTTACAAAAAGGGAAGCTGATGCTCAGAGAGTGGGACAACTGTCCCAGGGTGACACAGGGAGGGTGTGGGGAGCCGGGGTTTGAGTCCAAGTCTTTACTAGTGGACAATGCACTAGACTGACATGGGCGGCCCAAAGGATCAAGGCCCTGAGAGGGAGATTAATGATCCTTTAGGGCAGCGGTTCTCAACCTGTGGGTCAAGACCCCTTCGGCCGTCGAACGACCCTTTCACAGGAGTCGCCTAAGACCATCCTGCATATCAGACATTTACATTACGATTCATAACAGTAGCAACATTACTGCTATGAAGTAGCAACGAAAATAATTTTATGGTTGGGTCACAACATGAGGAACTGTATTTAAAGGGCAAGAAGGTTGAGAACCACTGCCTTAGGGGCTTAAAATCAAGAGCCTCATTTTTCTACAACTTGGAACGAGGAGGTGGAGAAGGGCCAAATTCTCACCTCCCGGCCCCCAGCTTCAGACCACCGTCCTGCTGGGCCTGGGCCACAGAGAGTGAGACACTGCCCCTCTGCACCCCAAACACCAGCTCCAGCCAACACCAGACCAGTCACCCCCATTCCCAGCTGAGGAAATGGAGGCTCTGAGCAGGGAGTCAGGCAGGGTGGCAGAGTGGAATGAGCCTGGACATGGGGCCACCCACATCTGGGGTGGGAAGCTGGGCTCTGCCACTCACTACCCTGTGGACAGTGCTATAAGCACATGGAGCTGTTTCTCGGCTGCTGGGCTGTGGGTCACTAGCGGCCTTGGCATGTAGTGGCTGCTGGATATGTGTAGCTGTTGTTAGGGGGTCAGCTGGAGTCTCACTCAAAGCCTAGGCTCCACTGAGGGCAGCTCACTCCTCCATGGGGTGCCAGGGCCAGACCCCACTCCCTTGGAAATGACCCTGACCTGCACAGCAGGGGTGGGGGTGGTGCCTGAGCAGACCCCCTTCCTTCCCAGGCCACGGGGGGCCCTGGGCACATGCCAGACATACCTCCCCCTCAGCCAGCTCAGCCCTAATGTAGCCCCCACCCAGCTCACACCTGAGAAAGACCCACGCCTGGGGGCTTAAGAAGCTGTGAGAAAATCCCAACCGAAACCCACCTCTCCCTTCCCACGAAACTCTGTCCCCACCTCTCTGCACTGGAGGCCCCACTCCCCCTCCTGCCCCTGGCACCTGTTTGAATAATAATAATCCCTGCCTGTGGGCCTCCCTTTGTGTTTTCAGAGCCCCTCACTCCATTTTCTCAGGCCCCCTGGACAGGCGGGGGGACAGGGATTAGCTCCCAGCCTGTCCCAGGCCAGCAATGTCCTTGCCATGAACTGAACCCAACCCTGCTCTTGTGGGCTGAGCCTGGGCCAGGGAGGGGAAGGGACAGAGGCAAGGTCACCTAGTCCCTGGCCCTCAGACTGCTGGCCTTTCCACCATGCCAGCTCTGCCCACAGAAAACCAAGACACGGAGGCCCAGCAGCACTCCAGGCTGGCCGTGAGCATTAAATAGCTTAATTGCGGGGACAAAAAAAAAAAATCACCAGAGGCTCCAATTCTCAGGCCTCCCTGGTGGGTTTGGCACTGTGCCCGTCTCTCAGACATGCATGATCTCGTGGAATCTTCGCCACAGCCCCAGGAGGCAGATTACTGTTTCCTTCCTATTGCTCAGGAAAGGAGGCAACTGGGATTTCAGCCTTCATCCACCGGACTCCAGAGCGTTTCTCCCGCAACACTACACTGGCCTGCCAGTCAGGAAACCTGGCGTCAGCAGCAGCTTGTGACCTTGCACAAGACTCAGCTTTCCTATCTGGTAAATGGGTGGACTGGATTAATAACAACAGCCACCACTTATGTGCCAGGCTGCGCTCTACCTTTCACTTATCTCACATGGTCCTCACATCAGCCGAACGGCTGGTGCTACGATTACATCCCAATTTTAAAGCCACAACACTGGTCTGAGCTCACAGGGCTGGGATGCGGGCCCAGCCTTTCTGGCTTCAGAGCCTGTGCTTCTCCACTGCTCTCTATCCTGCCTCCTCCCCTGATGCCCTCATAGGAGCAGCTGTCACAGTCCAAGCCCTGTCCCCAGGATGGGGACTTCGGGCAGCCTGGCCCTGACTCGGCCATGCTCCAGCACTGACCTTGGCCTCCTCGTTGACATTCCACACGAAGGACAGTGCATTATAGGCCACCTCCTCAATGTGCTGCACAGTGTTGAAGTTCTCTTTGCAGTCAGCTGAAACCACAGGAAACCAGAAGAGTCAAGAGGGAAGGGATCCGAGGACACCACGGGGAGGAGGCACTGAGGGGCTGGGCCCCATTCTTGGCAAGGACTTGCATCCTCTCCCCCAAGAACCATGTTTCAGTGCAGAGAGGAAACTGGTCACTGTGCCTTGGGTTACAGATGGGGAAACGGAGGTCCAGCCTGGGTAGCAGATTTGCCCAAACCCTGGAGGGAATCCCTAACTTTGCCAACGAGGCCAAGGCCTTCATTGTTTTGGGGGTAAAGATTATACTTTCGTTGAGATTATGATTCAGGAGATCTCCCAGATAAAGCAGTAATAACACTAGTAGTAATAGTGGTAGTAATAGCAGTGGTACCAGTACTACTAATACTGAACTATTGAACTAATAGTGAACAAATGGTAGTATCATTTAGGAACACGTACAATATGGCAAGGCCTTAGTTAGTTAATCCTCACAAACAATGGCAATATGAATATTCAGCTTTCACGTGAGGAAAATGAAGCCCAGAGAAGTTTAGTCACTTGCCCAGGGTCACACAGTAATAAAAGGCAGAGCAAGGAGTAGAGCTCGGCTTTGTCTGGCTCCTGAACCCAGGCTCCTAACCACTCTGCTCTCTGGCCTCTCAGGAAGTCACTGAGTCGTCCCTGTTGTTTCATGTTCCCCAGTATGCTGTGTTCCGGGCAGAAACAGCACTGTGGGCCGGCAGGGCAGCCAGCCTTGTTCCATTCGACAGGTGAAGAAATGAAGCCCGGAAGGAGAAGTAACACAGGCCACACACCAGGAAGAGCGATGGAGCCAGAACCTGGAGACCCGAGCATGGCCTGTGTCTCCCAACATCTTGGGGCCTGGGACAGGGCCTGCCTCCAGCCCCCTGCCTCTGGCAAAGCCTGCATCCCAGCTCCAAAGCAGAACTGGCCAGCTGGGCCTGGAGCCTTCCAAACCACCAGCAGCCTACACTGTTAGCTCAGTCCTCTAAGGCCCCTGATGGAGACAAGCCGCCCGCATCCCAGGGGCCCATTTATCTGAAACAGCTGGAATCCCCAAGGCCCTGTTTATCCCAAAGCAACACAGAAAAGAGGCCACTGCTTCCAGACAACAGATGCAAATCCCTGCAAACTCCACAGATTTTGACTTGGGGGGCCGGAGGGGGGGCAGGCAGGCAGCTGGGGTTGCAACTAAGTCCTTCAGAGGTCAGAGGGGGCTGGGGAAAAGGACACAGCAAGAAAGGTCTGATTAGGTGTGTGTGTGTGTGTGTGTGTGTGTGTGTGAGAAAGAGTAAGAGACAGACTGGGAGGGGGCTGGGGACGGCTCTCACCCACGTCGATGACCCGCTGCTTGGCTGTGGGTTGTCGGGAATGCCAGTGCTTCCAGAACCGCAGCTGCTCTACCGGGACCTTCTCGTTGTCAAAGACAACCATCACCACACTCTGCAAGCACAGTGGTCACTGTGACCCCAGCCTTGGAAAAGGCCCCGCCGTGTGGGTCTTCCCTGAGCCTGGCTCCATGGCCCCGGCCTTTGGCCTTAGTTTCCCCCACTCCTTGGCAATGGGCAGTTACCCAGCAGCACCCTTTTCCTGAGCCCCTGGCAGGCAGGGCTGACCCGACCATCCCACCCCTTCCCACAATGCCTCAGGGCCAACGCACCTTGACTTTGTTGGAGGACAAGGCAAGGCCTTTGCCGCCTGCGGGGGTCCGCAGGGTGATGGGGTAGAACTGGCCCTTGTTGAGGTAGGCCATGGGCGACTCTCCTGACTTGATGTGGATGGCTTTGGGGGAGCCCAGGGTGTACTCAAAGTCACTGTGAGGAGGAGGGAGACGACAGTGAGCCTGGGCTCCCAGGCAGGAGTGCTCCCCGGGCAGTGGGAGGAGGCCGGAGCTTTGCTGCATGACTTGGTGAATCACTACTTCCCCGGGCCTCAGTCTCCACAATTTTGGGATCCTATGTAATGGCTTTGTTGAGGCCCAGCCCTGCTGAACATCAAATAGTGGAAACCAGAGAGACCTCTGAGGGGTGATAAAGCCCCAGGGGACACGAGGAGCAACAGAGCCCTGGTTTTCTGACAGGGCGCTGAGACCTGAGCCCGGGAAAGGGATGCAGAAACCATTCTCATTATGTCTTTCCTTTCCTATAGCTTCACTCCCCAATTTTCATCCTCTGCTCACAGGGCAGTGTGGGGCTCTGTCTGCAGCGCCCTGCCCACTGAGCAGGTGACCAAGGGTTCACAGGGACTGAATTACCTCTTGGGGCTAGGGTAGTCCTCTGGACATGGGGGTTCCGGGGACGTTTTCAGGATATCCGGGAAGAGCAGCGACTGCAGAGAAACACAAAGGGAATGAATGCACATGTTTGGGCTGCGGGGCCTCAGCCTAGGCCGCTGCATGTAGCTGTGCAGGTGTGCAGGGCACAGCCTGGACAACAGGTCCTGGCAAACCCATGTCCAGAGCTCTGAACTCCTCACTGTCTTCTCTCCTTCTGCACCTGCATGCCTATTTCCGGAGAGAGTGTGAGGGGTACGGGATGGCCCTCACCTCCTGCGGGTCATCCTTGAAGGTACTGTCTGGCTGCCAGCGCTGTGTGGGTGGCACCCCATGAATGCTGTCAAACAAGGAGTTGAGGGAGCCATTATCATACACATCACTGGTGGGCAGCAGGTAGCTGTCCACAGAACCAGCTTCCAGCTTGCTGGGGCCTGCGGGGAGGGCAGCTGCCTTGCCCGGGGAGGTCATGGCCACCTCCAAGCTCATCAGGTTATTCTTCTTGAGCACATCTGGGTATTCTGGGGTTCCAGACACGTTCTCTGTCAGGAACTTCATGAGGTGCGTGGGGCTTTCAAGGGGGGTGAGGTCCATCTCATAGTCCATGCCATGGTAGTACCTGGGGAGAGAGAGGAGGGCTGAGTGTGCCTCTTCTCTCCGAGGCGTGGGGTTGGAGAGTGACCCTCACACTGGCACACCGGCCTTCTTTAATCCACTTAATGTGTAGGCCCTCGCATGAAACAAGACCTGGAGTAGGCCAATGTGTTACAGGGAGGAGCAGGGAGGAGGGGATCAACACTGGGACCAAGTGCAGGCTCAGGGTTGCTTTATCCATTACAGTGTTTGGTAATTTAAGAGCTGAATGTTCATTTATTTCTTAGCCAGAGTTAAATGTCCCCACTCTAAAGCCACTGCTTGTGTCATCTCATGGGTGTGTGCGGGAGTGCGCATTTATGAGTGCAGATCATTTATGTTGAGAAAAGGGTCTGGAAGGATAGACCACAGACTTGAAGGGAGGCAGAGGAGTGGGATTACAGGAATCTTTTACTTTGTACTTTTTCCATTTCTATAGAGGTTAAATGTTGTACAGCAAGTAGGTATTACTTTTATAATCAGAAAAGCTAACAACATTTTTTTTAAGTTCATTTTGAGAGAAGTCCCCATGCACCAAAACCCGCTGTTCCTAGCAGGGGAGGGACCCTGTGCCAGCCACCGGTGCCTCAGCAGCTGGGATTTTCTGGAAGGCAGAGAAGAAGCCAAGTTTCCCAGCAGAGGACCTGTACACCGGCAGGAAAGGACACCTGGAGAGAGAGTGCACGTGCTTCCAACGCCAGAGATGGAGGCTGAGGTGGGAAGGGTGGAGAGGCAGAGGTGGTGGCGGGGGGTGAGCCTCACCTCTTTCCTTGGTCGTTCCGGCCCCCGTTGGTGGAGGACAGGATCCGCTTCTCCTTGGGACCCTGAGAGGAGAGGAAGGAAGGGTTTATGCCTGGCTCCTGGGCAAGATCCAGCTATTAGGAGCCTCAGCCGCTCCTGCGCACTTGGCCAGGAAGGAGAGCAACCTTGGTCACTGGGAGGACCCTGCCAGGACTTCGAGTTGGCAGGAGCTCTAAGCTTCATTTAGTCTGAGCCCATGTTAGAGAGTGGGAGAAATACCCCAAGATTAGCAATTAGAAATCTCAGAATGTTGGAGTCAGGTAGGCTTGGCTTAAGTCCCGGCTTTACCACCTTAAAGCACTTTGTGCTTTGGATAAATGACAGCACCTTTCTGAGACTCAGTTTCTTCAGAGGGGGAATGATATCACCTACATGGACCCCGAATCCAGATTTCTCGGGTTCGATTCCTAGATCTGCCACATGCTGGCTGTATGACCTTGGGAAAGTCCCTTAACCTCTCTGTAACTCACCGTCCTTTGACAAACAGGGATAATCACAGTACTACCAGCCTCAGAGATTGATGTGAGTGCTTAGAACAGCACCTCGCACACGGAGAGTGCGACATAAATGTTACCTTTCACGATGATAATTATAGTATTGTTGTATCTCAGAGCGTCCAGGTCACTTCTCCCTAAGGCTAATAAAGCAGCCAGGTCTCCAACCCAGGCTAGTTCCTCCGACACCTGGACTCTTAATCACACCCCATGGAGGGTATGAGGGAAGGCACCTGGCACAGTGCCTGGCAACCAGTAAGAAACGGTAAGTGGACCACATGGCTCAAAGCCACGTTGCCAGTTTGTGGCAGAACTAGATCTCAAATTCCCAACGTGGTGCTCTTCCCACACTATGAGACTATCCATAGTGTTGCTCTGAATCCAGCGTGCTCTGGGACGGGGGAAGGGCACGTCTCACAGGACACTATATTTCAATATACCACTCCACGTGTCCCTTCAGAGCCTGTCCCCACCATTCTGGCCCTGGAAATGGCCTATTAACCAGGGGAGGTGGGGCTGGATTTATTTTATGGTTTAACCTTAAGCTGTAAATACCAGGCTGGTGTTTAAACCCAGACCTAGAATTTTGGCTCCTATTATGTCCCGAAGCTGAGGCGGCCAATTCAAATTTCTCTTCCTTCAGCCTGGGCTAAATGCTATCAGGATGCTATTGGTCTGCTGGGGAGAAGGTAAGGTAGGGTAACCACTCCCCTCCAGGATGAGAACCAAAGTCAGAGAGATCGTTTGGAGCCTTCTCATATCTGGGCCCATTTCTCCCCTTGACATCTAACTTTACAACGGGCCTTCCTTCTTGCGGCACGGTAGATAGATACAGTGACTTTGAGGACTTATTTATAAGATGGCTTTAAGTCTTCTCATTCAGAGCCAGTTATCTCAACAATTAGCTTTTTGTGCCTCCCATCCTCAAAGTTGGGAAAGTTTCATAGAGCAATCGCCCAGCCCAGGAATAGCAAGAAAGTTCGCTGTCATGTGACAATTCAGACAAAAAGATTCTGTGGCCTCATGCACCCTCGGTGAGAATGCAGACTGTAATCCTCCAGCAATGTCTGGAACAGGCGGTGGACTGGGGGTGGGGGTGATGTCATATGTTTCATATATCTGTGATGGCTAACTGGTTCGAGCCCCCTTATCAGAATTGGGAGGGCCTAGTTCCTGTTCTCAGTAACTGAGAGTTTCCAAGAGTCCAGGCCAAGGCCCTGGAAACTATTAGAGAATAATAAAAGACAGTCTGTCAGAAGGCATTACAATGCATACAATGGCAAGGGTATGAAGGACAGTAAGACAGGAGAGAGGGAGGTGATGTAGCAGGATGGCTTCCAAGAGAAGGTGGGTCTTGGGAAGGGCCCTGAAGCCAGGGGATGGGTTCAAAGAGCACAAGGCATGTTCTAGGTGGTAGGGTTCAAATAGGCAGGTGAGACTGACAGGGCAACTGGGACGACATAAGGGTCAGGGGCAGAAAGAAGAGGCAGGTTGGGGGTGTTGCTGTGATGGAGTATGGCTGAGGCTTTGAACCATTCAATCAATATGTATTGAATACTGTGTGGCAGGCAGTATGGAGCGCTGGGGATTCAGTAATGATCACAACATAGTTCCTGACCTCCAAGAGCTCAGTCTGATGGGGGAGATGAAGAAATAGATGCATAAATAGCAAGTTTCTGAAGCCAGAGTCAAGGATGATGACGGTAGTTGCTAAAGGTGCCCAGAGAAGGCTCAGAATGGGAGACCCAAGAAAGACTCCCCCCATTTCAATGAATGAATGAGGTGACTTTGAAGCTGAGACCCAAAGCGGAGAGGAGGGTTTAGCCAGGGGACAGGGGAGGGTGCCAGAGAGAGGGAATAGCATGTACAGAGGCTGACAGGTGAGAAAGAACATGGTGACGGGCTGTGAGTGGCCATAGGCTGTTGAGCCATGAGGCCTGAGCATGGAGCTGCACATTCAGTCAGAGCGAGGCATGTCCAGGTGGCTGACATACCATGTAGTAATCATAGAGGAAGCTCAGGGCCGCAACGCTGTCATCATCCCCATTGACTCTCATCATGGCCTTTGTGGCGGCCGTCAAGGGGTTTTCCAGGTAGGTCTTCCAGGCCTCGTCTTCATTAGTGTAGGGGAACTTCTGGAAGTTGACTGGGTCGTTCTTGAGCAGCCGCACAGACCTGAAACTGGAAGGCAAGTCAGGAGGGTCAAATGAAGGCTGTCCCAGAGGACGGTTCATGAAGGGGCAGCCTCAGGCATTCAAAGAACAGTAATCAGCCTTGAAAATTTGAAACTCCTTCTTCTACCACCTTAGGCAGTTTGCCGGCAGGAGAATGAACTCCAGAGCTAGATGCTTTGGGTCAATACCAACTATTTCCATACAGAAGCTGTAGACTTGGGGCCTCAGTTCCCTCATCTACAACATGAAGACCATAACTCCAACTTTGCAAGCCTTCAGAGAAGGTTCGATAAGTGCTCCCATAGTAGATATTTATTGAAGAAGAATCAGTGTAACAAAGATGGGAATAACAATGTCAAGCTGCAAAGAAAAACATTTCCAGCCGAAACCGGTTTGGCTCAGTGGATAGAGCGTTGGCCTACGGACTGAAAGGTCCCAGGTTCGATTCCGGTCAGGGGCATGTACCTGGGTTGCGGGCACATCCCCAGTAGGAGATGTGCAGGAGGCAGCTGATCGATGTTTCTCTCTCATCTATGTTTCTAACTCTCTATCCCTCTCCCTTCCTCTCTGTAAGAAATCAATAAAAATATATTTAAAAAAAAAAAAGAAAAGAAAAGAAAAACATTTCCAGATAACTCAGCAAGAGTTCTTCTAAAAAAATTCTCTTCAAAACCATAGGTACGGAAGGCAGAAGACCATTCCTCGTCATGGAGAGAGACAGAATCAGAGCGAGGAAGCCCATAGGAGGAGTCTGGTCTTGGGAAATGGCATTTCAGACCAACATGTATTGTAGGTTGTCCAAGCAGATGCTCAGATGCCAGGCACTGGAGTGGAATACTGCTTGGCACACCAAGGCAAGCAGAGCCTGGGCACTGTGCTAAGAACGTGGACAAATTCAAGGCATGTGGCCCAAGAGTCCAGCCACATGGGCTGGAAGGAAAGAGATCAGAAAAGGCTCTTTAAAGCAGGCAGGCATTTTAGTTGGGGACAGACACCCAGCACTGGGGATTATATCACTCAGAAATGTAGGGGGAGGGAAAGAGGGATAGACAGAATAATAATGATAAAAATAATACGTAATCTTTTTTGAGCATTGGCCATGTTGTAGGCACTGAGCTACACACTTTCCATGGATCCTCTCATTTAGATCCCACAACAACCCTGTAAAGCAGGTACTATGATGATTCTTATTTTATAGGTGAGGAAACTGAAGCTCAGAAGTTAAGGAGTTCCCCGAGCTCCTGGCCCTGAGGGGAGTCAGCTTGAGCAGGATGATGCTGTAATTCAGAATCGTGGTCTCGAACTTTAGCTGCATCACGATGACCTAGAAGGCTTGTTAAAACACAGATTTCTACACCCTAGCTGGTTTAGCTCAGTGGGTAGAGTGTCAGCAGAAGGGTCCTGGGTTCAATTCCAGTCAAGGACACGTACATGTACCTCAGTTGCAGGCTCAATTCCTGGCCCTGGTCAAGGCATGTTCGGGAGGCAACCAATCAATGTGTCTCTCATCAGTGTTTCTCTCTGTATTTCCCCATCCCTTCCACTCCCTCTAAAAAAACAGTCAATGGAAAAATATCCTTGGGTGAAGATTAACAACAAAAAAACCACCCACAGATTTCTGGGTCCCACACTTAAGAGTTTCTGATTCAGTAGGTCTGGGGTGGTGGAGAATTTGCTTTTCTAACAAGGTCCCTGAAAGCTGATGCTGGTAGTGTGGGAGCCATACTTTGAGAAGCACTGATATGGAACATGCTCTTATTTGTGAGCGACGGCATAGAGGTGGGCAAGTTCTCTTTGTGTTTGTTTTAGAGCCAAGAGTATGTACAGGACAGTGGTGGGAAGATGGGGACAGCCAGGCCAGGAAAAAAAGCCCCAGAGATGAAGTAGTCCCCAGTGCTCCCCTTTCTGGGTGAGCCTGACAGACTCACTCATGGGAACAATGTCAGCTGCTATTTACTGAATACATATGAACGCTCTCCATTCATTAACGCTGTTCCTTACAAGAACATTACAAGATAAGGACCATTTGCTTCATTTTATAGATGAAGAAACCAGAGACTTGGAAAGGATAAGGAAATGCCCAAGATCACTCCGCTAGTCCATGGCACGACCTGGATTTAATCCCAGGCTTGTCTAGTACCGAAGCCACATACTTTCCATAAGCCAGACTGCTTTACCGTAATGCAAGAGGGCAATCTTACCACATCGGGAAACCACTTTAGTGGTGGAATTTCAGGCGCTGTGGAGGAGGGTAGGTGGGCAAATCCCTTCCTGCTGCCCTGCAGCTCAGGCCTACATTCTTAGACACAGAGTGGGAGCAGCAGTCAGGCCACACCCAGGCAGGCCGTGGGCAGCAGCTCTCTCACAGGTTTCATCCAGGGCACAGTGTCTCCCATCCCACTGGGCCCCAGGGCGTGGGGCCTTGGGCTTTGAGAGGCAGGGAGGGAGAGGGAGCTGTCACACAAAAAAGAGAAATGACAGAAACCTTCCTGCTCCAGGGGTGCGGAGAGGGAGGCACACCCCGAGTTTCTGCTGCTATAAATCAAGGGCCTCAAGAGGGGGAGTTGAGAAGAGGCCCCTCCTAGCTGCCTCCTGGGCCTGGGGTTAGAGGAACTTATAGAGCAAGCCCAGGATGGCTGCCACCTCCTCTCCCAGCCCCAGGCTAAAGGGAACTCCCAAATCAAAGGGGACATGGGAGAAACGGGGAAAGGCCTTGTAGAGCCCACCCTCTTGGTCAGTTGGGACCCCCAGTGTTGTTCCTTGTGTGTAAGATGAGTCTAATAAAAGCACCTACCATGTAGAATTATAAGGACTGAGTGCATTGCCAGGTGAAAAATGCTCAGAGCTTTTTCTGGCACATAACAGGTGCTTAATACATTTGAGCCATTATCGAGCTCTGGGCTCAGCTTAGAGCCAGACATCAAGGTGTTGCAAAGAGGTACAAGACTTGGCCACCCTGTAAGTCAGTGGCAGAGCTGGGCCTAGAGCCCCAATTTGTTGACTCTAGTGGAACGATCATTATCAGCTTTGATGAGCTATCAGTTATCTTATCCTATTTAAAAATTAAATTTTAGAAGTCATATCAGAAATAAAAAAACAGACAATGTTTCTTGGTCACCTGGAAGGTTTTTCTGGCCTACAAGGGTCACCATTCCACCTGGCAGATTCCTTGACACACAGCAGCTGCCATGCCTTAAGCATTTACCATATACAGACAGTGTGCCAACTGTTTTTCTGTGCATCTCTTCTACTCTGCACAACAGTCCTGAGAGAGAGCTATTAGGGAAATAGAGACCCAAACAGGTGATATTACCTGCTCAAGGTCACTCAGCTAGTAAGTGGTGGAAGCTAACTTGAACCCGAATCTGTTGGACTTCAAGATGCAGCTCTTAATCCCAAACTAGTCTGCTTTCTAGATGCCTTTCCCATCAAGGAAATTCCCCTCCTCTGGAATATACCGAAACAATTCTCTACTGCAAGACAAAAAGGGATTTCCCACCCAAAGAAAGCTGGAGGGACTAAGTGAGAAATCGAGATGACTGGAAGAGTTTCTGGCCAGGAGCCAGGAGCCGTAGTGTCTGGGTCCCAATGCCTGCTCATGCTACCAATCAACTTTATGTTCCAAGACTAATCACTGGCTTCTAGAAAGTTCTGGCTATGGATAAGGTTAACATTACCTTATGTGCCAAATGCTGAAATCCAATATCCTATTCTCTTAAAGGTTGGAATTAAGGGTTGAGGGCCCAGTGGGTAAGAGCCATGAAAAGGGTTCTAAGAAGGAGTGAGCCCTACTCATCGGTGACAGAGCCAGAACAAAGAGAGGAAACCAGGTGACTCCCATCCTATGTGGTCACCTTCCTCGAACCTCCACAAACTCTCTGTTGGTGTCCCTGTCCAAGGCAGAACTCCTCGACTATCAGAAGGTAAACTAGGGGTGGGCTGGAGGGGATAGGGAGAGGACTTGGCCCTGGGCAACCTTCTTGTCAGATCTCCACCAGGGCACAGCACAGAAGAACCCATAGCACCATGGAGGGAAGTGGCACCAGAACCATAGCCTGACAGACCCATCTGTTAAGTGGGTCTATTGAATGCCTTCTGTGTGCCAGTCAGGGACTCTTCTAAGTACTGGGAATCAGCCAAGAGCAAGACAGATAAGGCTCTGCTCCCACGAAACTTACAGTCTAATTGGGAAGACAGTCCATAACAAGTAGGTAAATAAGTTAATTTTAGTCAGTGATAAGTGCTGTGAAGAAAATTAGAACACAGTCAGTGATGGAGTCACCAGGGCTGGCTGCTTTAGAGAGGGGCTAATCTCATGGGTTGTTAGGAGAATTAAATGCATTAACATAAGAAATGTGCTTAGCCTAGAGCCTGCCAGAGAATAATCGCTCAGTAAATAATAGCTATGTCACCACCATCATCATCATGACCATCATCATTTCCGAACCCCCAAATGAGAGTAAAGGGGAGACTCCGCCTGAGGTTCTTAAATTAACATCCTCCTCAAGCCTCCTGTGAACCAGGTTCTGTGTGAAAAACAAAAGAGACATGTAATAACCCTTGCCTTGACTTTCACATTCATTATCTCATGGAGCCTCTCAACATGCATGATGTGTTATTACCTCTATTTTATAGACCAGGAAATAGACAACAGGTGACCTGTTCCAGGGGACTGGCCAATGAGTTACAAAGCCAAGCCTCCTGAGATCTGGCCTGGGAACTGACTCAACAGTAGACACCTTTCCATCAAAGCACTAGTTTCCAAGAAGGGATGTAAAGAGAGGGGGGAAATACAAAATTCTGGGAGGCATCTATTTATCTAACCATCCTTCATCCACCCCTCATTTTAACAAAAATTTACTAAGTTACTACTATGTTCTAGGTCTTGCCCTAAGCAAGACAATAAGGTCATCCCTGCTTTTGAAGAGGTTGCATTTTAGTGGCAGCAAGACAGACATGACCACAAAAACAAACAAACAGCTAAAATCAGATAGGTGAAGAAAGCTATGAAGGAAAAGAAGCAGGGGCGTGTCTGACTCCCTGAACTCTGGGGAGTGACTGGATGTTGGTTGAGAGAAAGGCTGGAGGGGAAGAGTGAGCATGGAGGTGAATGGGGAGGACTTTAGACCTCCCAGATGAGAGGAAAGGCAAGATCAAAGGCATTAAGCCTGGGACAGCTCCCAGAGCTTCTTCCCCTACTATGTGTCAGGTGTGAGCCAGGTCCTTTGCATACGTTTCCTTGTTTCAAGGAAGGCCGCCCACTGAGGAGGAAACACGAGTCTGAGATTTGATAATCCCTCACATTTGCATAGTGTGTTATATTCTTCAACATGTTTCTCATACATTTGTCATCACCTCTGATCCTGCAACACCCCTATAGATAAGGAGGGAAGGTATGACTATCCCCATTTGATAGCAGGAAAAACTGAGCCACACAGAGGCCACTGGCTTGTCTAAGGCCACCCAGCTGGTATCTCATGGCATCAAGCAGAGAGCAGAAGTCTCTGGCTTCCAGCATCAAGAACCTTCACAAGGCTGTTTCCTCAGAGCGTCCTTGGTCTGGCTTCTCTTCTGAGAGAGAGTTGGATACAAAATCAAGAGAGTGGAGCTTGGGCATATCCCTGATAGGCCTCACTTCCTGAGGCCTCCTAGCCCTCGCTTGTGAGAATTGCAAATGGCACAAGCAGGGGATCTGATGTGGATAGGACCTCTCCCCAGACCCACAGCATGGGAGGGGTGAGGTACTGGCTACGCCATGCCCAGCCAGATTCTGAGCCTCCAACTCCAAAATGCATCATCCTAGGCACCAGAGGGAACCTACAGTGGTCAAGTGGGGCTTCCATCCCAACAAGTCCCTTTGGATTCTAAATTCCCACTGCTTTCTGGCTGAGCCACTTCAAACTCCCAGTTCTGCTAAGTCAATGTATCTCAGCCATTAGTTGAAGCCTTTTGGCTTTTTTCCCCTTTTGTTAGAATCCTAGCAATTTAAGGTGCAAAGAGACCTTAGAAATCTCATTCCAGAGAGAAGGTGTGACTTGCCTAAGGATATAACAGGATTGGGACTCAAGTCTCCTGGCTTCCTATCCAGTACTTAGCTCAGTCACTGCCCTATCTCAAAGACATCTCAGTGATTCAGAGATGGAAAAATAAGGACTCTTACTCAATTTTTCAGAAGGGGGAAGAAAACTCACTACCAAGGGGGTGGCCTCAAGCCCCACCCAAGGAGATCCTGGTGCAGGACAAATCCAGCAAGTTGGACCCCACCGCCCTCCAACCTGAGGAGGAAGAGTTCCATGGGCCACCTGAGCTGGGGGTTGACACCCAGATACACCCAATGACTTGCCAAACCCTGTTGTGAGCCACCCAGTCTCATCAGCAGTGATCAATCACACTCGCTAATTACCCACAGGGAGGCCCTGGCACAACTGCTCACGGAGGAATCATTTTTCAGTCAACCCCTTGCAAGGTGTTCCTGGGCATGACAGGAGTGCTCCAGGGTTCTCATGCTTGCCAGTGGCCCATCTGGTTTCTGGATGCACAGGTTGTGAAATGTGCCTTGTCACTGCTGGGGGCTCCTGTGGGGGCTTCAGTGAGGAAATGGCAGAGCATAAGGCATGACTCTGCAGTGATTCTAGTTTCAATGAGATGGTATCAATTCATGTTATGGGGTGGGCCCTAGAGCTACACAGACCTGGGTTCCAGCTCTGCTACTTACTAGCTGTGTGACTTTGTGCAACTTGACCTCTCTGTGCCTCGGGGGTTTTTGAACCTGTCAAATGGGGGAAGATGAGAGTACTAACCTCATAGAATTATTATGTTAGCTACTGTTCATTGAGGGCTTACCAAGGGCCAGGTGCTGACACAACAATTTCTAGTCATTGTCTTATTTAATCTTGACAACAACTCTGTGAGGTGTCACTGTTGGAAAATGCAATGAGATAATGCAGGTAAAGTAATCAGCATAGTGCCAGCACATAGTAATGTGAACTATTATTATTATTACTAATACTTAGTGGGGTAGCCCCCAGCATATTGCATGGCAACCCACAGCCTCACTTTCTCCCACCTATGAATGGGATCATCTCTTCCTAGTGGTAGAAGAAGACCTGGTGCTTGGAGATTCCCAGATAAGAGGGACAAACCCTGCCAGCTTCATCATCTGGATCAAGGTGGGCAAGTTGAGGGCGGTCAGGCTCCAGCCAACGCTTCCAGCTGCATGTAGATTAATTATATGCCATTTTCTAATTATACCAGAAACTCACTTTCCCTTTGAAAAATTCTTCTTTCTGTGGGAATTTTTCTTTTGTGCTCTATTCTCCTCTTGGCTTCCTGTCTAATTTTCCTTTTTTTTTTTTCTGTTGTTCAATAAAGTTGTGAAAGCAGTTGAAATCTACCTGTAAACTCAGGCGGCCACATCTTTTCATTCATTCATTCGCTCACTGATTCATTCTACAAACAGTCACTGCAACAGGCCCTGTGCTGGGTACTGGGACAGAAAGGTAAACACCACAGTCTCTGCCCTCAAAAGTTCCCAGTTCTTGCTGACCTCCTAGCAAGGTCCAGTGAAAAGACACCAAATATTGGTGAGATAATTGTCCTTCAGAACCTTCACTAGATCATTTGCTCTGACCCTTTGAGGAGGCAAAAGGAATAGAGAGAGGGAGGCAGCCAGCCAGCCAAGATTATTTGTTCCATTTTACAAACCAGAAAGCTGAATTCCAGAAAGGAGAGGGAAGAGAAGGGGAGGGAAAGGAGTCAAGTTATTTAATAGGGTCAGGCCCTGTGCCTTTCCTTCTTATACATGCCCATGGGAGGTGGGTGTTATTACTGTCACTTTATAAATGCAGAAACTGACACTTCTAGAGGTGAAGGAGCTCATCCAAATGTCACCCAGTCTGTAAGGGCAGAGCTGGGCTCAAACACCAGCAAAGTTCTCAGCCTGCTGACTCAGCAACTGCACTGCAGGTCAGCGGTGGGCCTGGGAATATCCTGCCTCCCAATTCTCTGCCAGGACTTCTAGGCCAATGGTTCTTCAACTTGAACATGCATCAGAATCACCTGGAGGGCCTGTTAAAACACACACTGCTGAGTCCTACCCGCGCCACCGCCCCCCTCCCCCCAGGTTCTGATTCAGTTGGTCTGGGGTGGGGCTGATAATTTGCATTTCTAACAAGTTCCCAGGGAATGATGATGATGATGATGATGATCATGGTCCAGAAACCACACTTTAAGAATACTGTTTTTAGGTAAACCAATAATTTTCTCTTTTAAAAATTACTTCCTCTCCTCCCCCTTCCCATTTCAAAAGTAACGTAGGTTTGTAAAACACAATGCATAAAACATGGGAACAACTGGAAGTAGATACGAGAATTCACCTGTATTCCTCCACTCAGAGATCATCACCGTTAACAGTGTGGCACTTCTCCTTTTTTCAATTCCTCTGCAGTTACAAGCAGGGAGGCATATTGGTGTGCAGCATCCTTATGGCGCCTGGGTTAAGATCCCAGCTGTCCTGTGAAATCCTGGGCAAGCTGGACGCAAGCCTCAATCCCCTTCTTTGCAAAATTGCACTTACACTCCCCACCCCTCATTGGATTATTGGGAGAGTTAAGGGAAAGAATGCATTTATCAAGCACTGGACACTGTGTCTGCAGTGGATTCCACGCTCAATAAATGGATGACTGTTATTTTTGTTTTCATCCAGGTAGAGCTCCGACTATGCTAATTGAGCTTCAGCCCTGCGGCCCTTCCTCCCCCTCCTTTTCCTCGGTGTGGATCCCGGAGACCCTGTTGGCTCCAGGCACCGGTCGGGGGGCCCTCACTGGGAGTGGCAGAAGCCTCCGGCGTGTGTCCCGCGCCCCGTGCCCCGGGTCGCCAGCGCCGTTAGGGTTGTCTCAGCCTCTCCGCCCAGGCCGCCTGTTTTACAGCCCGGGCTTAATGAGGGCTTTTAACTTTTCATTCACCACCGGCGTAACTCCGACTTTTAATAACACACCTTGTGCACGACAAAAATTTGCTCCTGGCAATCATGGTTTCGACCACAAAACCACAGCGGGGAGGCGTTCCTGGTTAACTCTTTCAGCGCTCCAGGCCGTCTGGAGACAGCGCTCCTGGAAATCAGATGGAGTCTCGCCGAGGCCCGAGGCCGCAGACTGGGAGGTTCTGGTCCCCTCCCCGCCCTGGCTCGCGGCTCTCCAAGGCTTTGGGGAAGGAGAAGACTCCAGTCGCGGTGGGGGCCCGGGCTGTGGACCCGGCGAGGTTGTAAAGGGGGATGCGGTGGGCCTCGCTCACTTCCCTCTCCATTCGGTGGACCTACTATGTGCTCATAACTTCCGCTCAGAACTCTCATTTCCTCAGGGGGCAAGATGAAATAGCACAGGGGCGCCTGGCACACAGTATGCCCTCGGCACCCCTACACACAGAGCTCCAAGGGTCCGGGAGGGCACCCCGGCTAAGGCCCAGGCGATGGCTGCCAGGTCTGTAGCCCCGATGGCGGCCAGTGCGCAGGCACCCGCCGCAAGGGGAAGACTTCCGGCAGCGACTTCCGGTGCTCCCGCCGCCCCAACATCCCTTGCGACCCGCTCTAGCCCCCGGGCTGCCAAAGGCCACGGGCTGGCGAGCTGGCGGCAGTGCTGGCGCTGGCGGAGGGCTGGAGGCTGGCCCACGCTCCCCGGCGGGCTGGGCCCGGCCACATGAAAGTCCCCCGCGCTCCACCCGCCATGCCTGCAGCTGGGTTCTCACTGCGCCGCCCCGGCCTCCATGCGCGTCAAGACCCGGCCTTGGCAGTGGGCCTTCCCCCAGAGGCCTAGCAATCAGGCTCGCGTTCACGGAGCTCCCACTCTGGACCGAGTGGCCCACGCACGGAGCCCATTGTCCCCCTGCCAGGTAGGTGTGTATAGTCCCTGCTGGACAGAGGTGGACACTGAGGGTCCGTAAGGAGAAAGAAATTCACCAGGATCCTGCAGTTGGTAAGTGACAGAATTTGGAGTCATATGCAAATCCTGCTTTCTATCGGCCTCAGGATGGACTCCAGGATCAGTCCTTCACTCGGCACTTTTTAGGGGAAAGAGGCACCAGCAGCAGCCACTCAAAACCTGCAAACCAAGCACTTGATGCCCTGAACCCTACTCCCCCCGCCCCCCCCCCCCCACACACACCGTAGGGCAGCTGAGCCCCCAGGCACTGAGGCTCTGTCATTGTAATCTTAAATGGTGGCTTCAGAGTCGGTCTGCAATTACTCTGCAGGCTCACGTCCCCTCACCCCACCCCACGTGGAGAAGCCTCAACTGTCAGCGGATCGGACTTCAAACTCCAACCCATTAAGGAAGAGAAAAACAGGAAGCCTTTCTGTTGGAGCAGACCAGCTTCAGGACACTTACCCCCTAAGGAGCATCAGTGAATAGATTTCTGTCTGCAGCCTCTGCAGTTTTAAGACCCAGATCTAAGTGCACTAGAGACACATCACAAATTTTTTTCTCTCCAAGTGTGGAAAAATAGGAAGCAAAAAGTTCAGAAATGTTCATTGATAGGGTATTTGTATATGAGGCACCAAGAGTATTATTAGCTTGCTGTTTACCAGGTTTTAAACTGATCACTTTTTAAAAGTTGTTGGATTTCCCCCAATAGTTCCCGGAGGTGGGGACCACTATGGACACAGTTGACAGGTGGGAGAACTGAGAGTGAGAAGTGATTTGCCCCAAGTCACACAGCTAAGAAGTGGCAGAGCTGGGACTTGAACCCAGATATTGGTTCCAGTGCCCCTGCTCTAATTCCAGTTGTCAACACATTGTCAACTCCAGGGAATTCATTCAAGAGAAATCTGATGCCAAGTGATTGTAGTATGAACGTAGGTGGCTAACCTAAGAGCTAGCTGGTCTCACAGAACACTCTGCAGTCAGGACCCACCAAACTGCTCTGCCCTCAGGTCTTCACGTTTTAAAAACAATCTATTGAGGAGTAGCTAGAAAAAAAAGATTGTTCAAACCTTGTCTCTGCCCACTCACCTCTGAGGGTGGCAGGAAGAGGTGTGTTTTAGAAGCCTGGCTTCTGAAAGCTCCCTTAAGCCAAGCTAAAAAGCAGCCCAGAATCCCAGCCTCATCCCACCTTCTCTGAGGTCCCGACACCAAGCAGGGGGTCCAGGTGATGGTCAGCATCAGCCAGTGGGGATTCTAAATCCCAGCTGTGGGCAGGAAGGCACCAGAATCCTGCCAGTTAATAGAGATGACTTCACTGAAAACCACATGGCAGCTACCTCAGCCTTAGAACTGCCTCCGAATAAAACCAACCACATTTTATCGAATGCGTCCTCAGGTCTTGGCTCTTTGCTAAGCATTTTACAACCTCTTTCACACTTAACTCTCAAGAATCCAACAAAGCATTCTTGTACCCGTTTTTTTCAGATGAGAAAAATGAAGCTCAGATAAGTTAAATGACTTATCCAAGATCCCACAGCCCATGAGGAGCAGACCCTGGATTTGAACATACAGACTACAGAGTGGGTATGTGTAACCATCACACTGTAACCTTCCCACTTGAGACTGTTCCAACCCAACAAACAAGTCCCTTTGGAGAAATCCAGCTCTCTGCCTAAGGCAGCTCTGAGAACCACCTCGGAGAAGTTTCTTTTGGCAAGAGCATAGAAAGCCCAGAAGGAATAGGGGCTCTCTCTGATTTCCAAGGCCCCTTCAGAGTATCCGAAAGCGGTGCTGAAAGCCGCAGTCAGTTTCACTCCTGTGTTTCCCTACCTGGTTCGAAACTGCTTAGCAGAGAGAGAAAGAAAAAAAACACACACACACACACAACACAAAACTATTTTCCCAGGGAAACACTCAGTCTCACTGGAGACGGTGCTTGCCTCTACACGCCAAAGTGAGATCCGCAGCCCATTCATTTACCCGTACAAATTGCTCTGTGAATCCTGGCGCCGGCGGCCTCCCTGCTCTTTCCCCTTCTGGAAATCCCATCCAGCCTCCACGCTCAGAGAGCGCCAGGCATCCGTCGATGTTTACTCACTCAAGTTCATTCGACATCTTCCTGGCTCCCAGGCTCCAACGACAGGCACCGGCACCCGAGACTCTGCTGACTGCTCTTGACTCTATTTCTTGCCCGACACAGACATTCCCTGTCCAGGGAAGTGTTTGATTTATGTTGGGGTTGGAGTGTCGGGATTTTGCTGACAGGTAGGTTCCTGGCAGCGCTGGTGCTGATTGGCTACAGGCACAGGTGCCGGGCGACAGCAGGTATACCTCAACAGGTGCAGCTGTTAACTCTTGGCCTGCCGAGTTGGGGGCGGAGCCAGGGGGGCCGGCTGGGTGGAGCCGGCCAATTCCTTCCTCGGTGAGCGGGTGGGGGGGTGGAGATGAGGGAGGAGAGAGGGAGGGGAAAAATGTTGGAAAGAAGATAGCTAGAGGAAAAGTACAGTGACAAACAGATACTTGGCTGAAGGAAATTTCAGTTCCTGTTTCTAGTTTTGTATTCTAGATACCCAGGAACATCTCCCCCAAATTCTTTTGCCCCCCTTCTTCCCCCAGCATCATACTTCACAACCACTGGGGAATTCTCAAAGGAGAGAGATCTTCTACCTGGTGGATCTCTGTGTAAATTCCCTCCCCCCTCTCCCCCAGATGATTGTCACCTTTATAGATGAGGAAATGGAGGCCAGAGAGGTGAAGTGACTTGCCCAAAGGCATGGGCTAGTGAGTTGTCAGAGCCCAGATCTGAACCAGGCACCTTACTCCAAGTCTGGCTGTCCCTTTGAGCTTCACCCAGCCAGCGGCCTCAATTTAACAGACATTCATTGAGTACCTATTGTGTACCATGCCCTACTCTGGGTCTGGGGAGACAGAGGCTAAAAAGACAGGATGAATGCTCTGGAGGAGTTTACAATCTGGGGTGTGTGTATGTGTGGGTGGCACGGGGTGGGGGAGTAGGGTGGGTGGCAACCTTTTATTTGCTGTGATACAGATCTGAATGAGATGTAAGCAAACCACATGCCTTTGGCCAGCACGGGAGGGATGGAAAAGTTGAAGTCAGCCACCTCCAAAGCCTTAGCAAGCTGGTCATTTCACAAATTCTAATAAGTGCGGCATGCCCCATTGGAAACAGGAGAAATCAGGCTCCTGTTAGACTGAGTAGCTGTGGAATAATCACCGTGAGCTGTCCCTGTAAAGAACAAGGTTGGTAAACCCAGAAGATCCACAAACACAAACAGGAGAAGGCTAGAGCTTTTTTCAGAGCTTACACCAGGATTAATTTGAAATTAAATTTAAGCCAAAGATCTTGGCATCTTTTTTCCCCCTTTCTCTCCTTCTGTCTGCCCCCCGCCCCCTTCTCTTTTGGGAGATTATTTCTTTGCTTTGCCTTCCTGAGAGCCTTGCCTTGGCCCACTCCTTTCTCTCGGGGGAAGGCGAGGTTTCAGTTACTCCTGCCAATTTGATAGAGATGTTCAGGGTAAAGTCAGAATCCAAAGGAGCCCTCTTGGGATGGGGTCAGGCCCCTGGAGAGGGGGTCCTAGGTTTGAAAACTGTCAGAGGTGGGCTCCTCACTGGAGGCTGTGTTGGGGGCAGTCAGTCTTCAGGGAACTGACAAATACAGTAAGTAGTAATTACAATGGCTAATAAAGCCACCTCCTCCGAGCAGGCCTCTCCACCCACCCTGATTACCGTAGACATTTAGTCACCGTGTCTCTTCACTTTATTTTGGTTCTCTGCAAGGCCCGCAGGACTTTTTGATAGTTTTCTTAGTGTTTATTGTCTATTTTCTCTTCTGGAATGTGCACTCCATAAGAGCAAGGACCTTGTCTGTCTTGTTCACTGTTGAATCTCCAGTGCCTACTACACTGTCGGGCATACCGTAGGTGCTCAATATACCATATTGTGCTAAGCCTCCTCCACGGTCTCATTTAATCCTTACAACAACCCTTTGAGATAGGCACTTTTCTTATCCTTGTTTTAGAGATGAGGAAAATGAAGTACTAAGTGATTAAATAAGTCACTCAAGATGAGCCTGGAGATGGTAGAGCTAGAGTTGGGATGTGATCCGAGAGCAGAGCCTGAGTGTCCAACTGCTTCAGGGAGGTTATTGGTGGTGGGAGGGCCTTTTGGTGCGAACCGTAACTGCAGAGCTCGCTGCAGCTCAAAGGATGGCACACTTGTCTGTTTATCTGTCTGCCCACCTGGAAGGCTGTGGAGTTTCTGTCAGCGTGTTGCAATTCACAGGTTAAGGGCTCTGGGGGTGACTCATACTGGCTGGGCTCAGGTGGAGACGGATTCAGGTGGCGTGTCTGTGCTCGCTGGGCTTTTTAAATGGGTCCTCTCCCTCTGCCTCTGGATCTTGCCTCTTTAATCGCCTGCACCCATCTGCAGAGATCAGCAGAGGCCCAGGTCATGGAGCAGAGGGTTTCTGTGTCTCCACATACGGGAACGCTCCAGAAGGCGTCCTGGGCAGGATGGAGGGACTAGTGGTCTCGGACAGGGCTAGGCTGGGCTGGCATCTCTTCCCCTTCTTGGGTCGGCCCAGTTCTTGGATTCTTGGCTAAAGAGCTTGAAAACAGAGGCGAGCCAGTCGCATGCAACGTAATAATTATATTCACAATAATAACAGTAAATAGTGATGGCTACTCGTTATTTCGTGTTTGCATGTTATAAGCACTGTGCTGAAAGTTACCATGTTATCTGATAGTATTGCTCCAAAACTGACAGACCGGGATTTAAATCCCAACTCAACGGCTATGTGATACCAGGCACAGGACATCTTTTTCAGCCTCAGTTTTCTCACTGTAAAAATGGATATAAAAATGGTATCCCCCTCGTAGGATTATTGTGGAGATTAAATGAGATAATGTATATGAGTGCATTGTGCAGAACCTGACACACAGCACTTGATAATTTTTAAGAAAGTTTTTTCCTTCTCATTTAATTCTCATTTCAACCTAATAAGGAAGCTGTTACCTCTTTTACAGATGAAGAAACTGGTACTCAGAGGGATTAAGTGATTTGTTAAAAGTAAAAAACTAATAAGTGAAAGAGTTGAGATTTGAACCCACATCTTTCTGCCTCCGTTCTTCAGGATTAGACTATGTTAGGGATTGTCCTGTGGTCAAGTTCCGCCTGACCACTGGCCCTTACCAGCTGTGTGACTGGGTAAATCTTTTCTCTCGGAGCTTCAGTTTCCCCTCTATGTAATATAAGACAAGATTAGTGATTCGCCATAAGGGCACAGTTGCATATTAAATCATCTAGGTTTTCTTTTCTAGATTACTTCGGGAAAAGAAACGTTCTTCCTCCAGACTTTATGATCTGCTCCCCTAAAGGATGGCACAGCCCCTCATCCCTCCCTGTCCGTTCCAGGATGAGGACTGCCTGTTAGCCACTGTTTGAAAAGCGTGTGATACTCCTGCCATATTGGGAGGAGTAAAGGTTAGGACCACTAAGGTATGTGTTAAGAGTTTACATATCCAGAAGGTTGTGCACTGCACAGTACAGTGCCATTTACAATACGGGACTTGCATTATTGGATGTGATGGCCGTGCTGACAGCCCTTCCTTTTCTAACACTTGAAGACTTTTTTTTTTTTCTTTTAAATATATTTTATTGATTTTTTACAGGGAGGGAGCGAGAGAGACAGAGAGTTAGAAACATCGATGAGAGAGAAACATCGATCAGCTGCCTCCTGCACATCCCTCACCGGGGATATGCCCGCAACCCAGGTACATGCCCTTGACCGGAATCGAACCCGGGACCCTTCAGTCCGCAAGCCGACACTCTATCCACTGAGCCAAACCGGTTTCGGCAACACTTGAAGACTTTATAGTTATCTAAGATGTGATGCAAATCCATTGACCTATATGAAACGATTAAAAGGAGAAATGGCCCGGTTGGCATGGCTCAGTGGTTGAGCATCAACCTATGAACCAGGAGGTCATAGTTTGATCCCGGTCAGGGCACATGACTGGGTCGGCATGCAGGAGGCAGCTGATCAATGATTCCTTCTCATCATTGATATTTCCATCTCTCCCTCTCTCTTCCTCTCTCTGAAACCAATAAAAACATATTTAAAAAATAAATAAAAATAATAAAATAAATAAATAAAAGGACAAATGCTCAAATGTCAATGGTGCTTCTCTGTGGCACCAGAGTGATAGAATGTAAATGTTTTCCTATTCCTCTCCCCAACCAAGTTGCCTACATTAATCTTGCATTGCTTTTATCATTAGAAATTCTAATACAAAACCCCAGTTTAAGTGTTATTAAGCCAAAATAAATGTTCATTGACTAAATGGTCCCTATTTTTCCTGGAACAAAAGTGCAGATAAGATAGTAAAAATTCAGAAACCTGGCTCAGAGTTTCCCTATGAAGCACATAAATGGAGAATGGAGGTCGCCCACCCTGCAGGCTCTAAGCAGTGAGTTCAGGAATCAGACCTGATCTTGACTTAATTAAAATGATCATTTATTGAGCACTTACTCTATGATACTTGTTTTAGATACTTCATCTCATTCCCCCCTGTAAAATAGGGTCACGTTATCCACCCAGGAGACAGACTTGACTCCTGGAGTATTGGCCAAGTTACTACAGGGTGTAAATTCTGGAGTTGACTGTCTAAGACCATGGACAAGCAACTTCACTTCCTTGGTACCTGAGCTCCTCCTTCATGAAATGATTGTTATGAGACTTAAAGGAGATAACACATGTCCTTAGTATGCGATAGGCACAGTTATAGGGGCTTTATGTGTAGATCATGGAATTATCTTGCATCTTAGGAAGAAGTTGTCATTATCTTCACTTTATAGAAGAGAAAGAGACTCAGTGAGGCGACGTAAATGGTCACTTGGCTATCTACTTAGTGACAGAGATAGAATCAAGCCGAGGTATGCCTTACCACAAGCCATGACAGTAGTCCTTTAAGTCTCTGGAATTCCTTTTTGGAACAAAGCCTAGGATGGACGGGTGGGAAGGAGGAAATAGGGAGGGAAGAATGGAAAGAAGAAAAGTAGATAGATTGTCGATAGGTTTTATAAGGTAGGAAGGATTTGTAAGCTCTGGACTGTAGACACTACACAAGGAAAAACAAAATTCACGTGGCACTTGTCCCAGGTCTCAATGTAATAAATGCTCAATAAGTGTATGTTGAATAAATAAAAAATGGAGGGATGCATATAATTTACACAAGATAATTGACATTCTAGGCAAATCAGCTGTTCTAACCCCACCCCCCAGAGAAGACCTCCTACTAATAGTTTGAATTCCTACTCTCCCTCTAATTAGTATATACATTTGGCCCAGTGACACAGTTCCGTAAGTTTCAATGCGCTTCCCATCACCCCTCGGTGGGTTGGCCTGAGGACTAAATTAAATAAGATCTCAATGGAAAGCCAATGGCAAGTAGTAGGAACACAATAAATCATAGCTGGTGTTACAGGTGAGCACCAACCTCAATACCCAGCACTCAGCAATGGCTCTCCCCTAAAAAACAGTCCCTCCCGTGTGCAAAGCTCTTTTCAGTTTACAAAGTGTCTTCCTGGGCTTTATCTCCTCTGAGAAAGCACAGGCAGGAGCATGTATTATTGGGCCCGTTTGATAGGTAAGCAGGTTTAGAGAAAGCTCCCCTAACTGAAGCAAAGGAGTTTGGACTGGGACCTCAGATTTTGGATAAAGCTTCACCCTAGATAGCATTATAGATCCTAATGGGTCCCAGCAGTACTATCCTGAGTGCACACCTAAAGCTCTGTAAGTGTTTCATCATACTCTCTACTCTGTCACCGGACTTAAGTGGAGGGAGAGGCCACACACCCTACATAGAGAATATGGCCCTAATGGAAGGCCTGGGACAGCCGTGGGCAAACTACGGCCCATTTGAAATGAATAAAACTAAAAAAAAAAAAAGACCGTACCCTTTTATGTAATGATGTTTACTTTGAATTTATATTAGTTCACACAAACACTCCATCCATGCTTTTGTTCCGGCCCTCCGGTCCAGTTTAAGAACCCATTGTGGCCCTGAGTCAAAAAGTTTGCCCACCCCTGGCCTGGGAGGACCTGGAAGCTGTGCTTGTGGAGGGTCCGGACAAGGAGTGGGCAGCCCCTAGGCCCCTTTACGTTCTGTACTTTAGATTTTTATCACAGTTCTGCCAATAGCATCACCTACATTCCTTCCAGAGGTCCTTTGGACGTGAGGAATTGTTATGGGGTCTAAAGTTGTCCTAAAAGCTCCCTTTAAAAAAACACAAGTCTCCCAATAACCTGGAAACAAGCAGCTTTAAAAAAATAAATAAAGATGATGAGGATGAACGAAAATGCTAAATCCCAGTTCTGGCATGGGTGAGGGGGAACCTCTCTCCTTGCTGGAGTGAGTGAATCAGTTCAAACTTTGGCCTCAGATTTTAGCTCAACTTTTAAAAAAAAAATATTTTTTTATTTAAGAGAGGAAGTGAGAGGGAAAAAGAGTTAGAAACATCAATGATGAGAGAGAATCATCAATTGGCTGACTCCTGCTCGCCCCCGCCCCCACCGGGGGTGGAGCCCGCAACACAGGTATGTGCCCTTGATGGGAATTGAACCTGGGACCCTTCAGTCCACAGGCCAATGCTCTATCCACTGAGCCAAATCAGCCAGAGCTTAGATCATCCTTTGATCTAACAATTTCACTCACAGGAATTCAGTCTAAGCAAATAATCTCTGTGTGCAAAGAGTTATCTGCAAGGATATGCATCAGAGCACTGTCTATAATCCTGAAAAATTAGAATGAATATAAGTGCCCTCCAGCAGAGGCTCAGTGAGGTAAGTTAGAAGCCTGACTATAGGTGCATACCGGGCCGCAGTGTAAAAGGATGCTACGGCAGGCCCCTTAGCACCATGGAAGTTATTTCCTGAGCTTACAGCACAATTGGTAGCATTATGAGTCCTTACTATGTGTGAGGCACTGGGCTCAGTGTGTAATCTCATTCAAACCTCACAATGACCCTGTAAGGAAGTGCTGTTATCCTTATTTCACAAATGGAAAAGATGAGATCCAGAAATGAAACAATGGACCCAAGGCTATTTCCAGGAAGTTTCTGAGCTGGGTCTCACCCGAGGATATTTTTCCATTGAAGGGAGAGGGAGAGACACAGAGAGAGATACATCGATTGGTTGCCTCCTGCATGCGCCCTATTTGAGCCTGCAACTGAGGTCTGAGTCCTTGACCGGAATTGGACCCAGGACCCTTCAGCCTGGACCCTTCAACACTCTATCCACGGAGTCAAACAAGGAGGGCCCTTTAAGTATTTTCACTTACCTTTAGAAAATGGGTCCATTCCTATTTTTAAAACCCATTTATGTGACTAGAGAAGGTACAGGAAAAATACACTCCAGAATATCATAAAAATTGGGGGCTCCCTGGAAAGAACAGAATCCAGCTGGCTCCGCCCCACAGGCCCACTCTTCCCAGGGACCTGGCCTGGGACCCTAGCAGCTCACCCACTGTTGCAGGCATCACCACTCTGCATCTTAAAAAGGCCAGTAGACAAGATACTGCCCACTTCCAAATACAAGAGGGCTTCGCTGAGAAAACCTGCTTATCCCCCCCGTCCCCCCCCCCCCCCCGCCCCCGCCCCACCACAATGGCAAACACTGCAAATGTATTTCTCCCTCTTCCATCTGTCTCTAGGGGTCAAACTGGGGATTTGGAGGGTTTCCTTGAGGAACTACAGGGGGAAATGCCCAATGCCTGGCTTGGACAGAGAGGGTCCTGGGGCCCCGGGCCCAGTGCTGAACAGGAGGGAGGGAGTATCTGGGGTCAGAGCTGCCTTCTTGGCTAGAGTGAGGTGGGCTAGGGTGAGTGGGTAGGGCAGGACTGGGCAGGGTCTGCTCCCAGGCTCAGAGAGGTTCAAGTAGGCAAAATTAACCCATAAGCCCCCTTCTATTCCCTCAAAGGTTGCCCTGGTGTTTGTTTAGATCCCACTGGAGGTGGGATGAGAGGCAGAGGTTTGCTAGGGCCTCTGGGCCCCACACCTTCTTAGGAAGGCAGAGTCCCTGTGAGGGGGTTAAGTGCTCGACCTTGGACCTTGGACATTCAGGTGAGGGTTTCTCTAAGTCCGAGGCTGGCCTGTAAGTTTAAGGCTGTAAGTTTGGGGGCAGGTGGTTGAGCAGAAGGGGAAAGACTTAGAAACTGGCCTGGAAGAACTAAGATGAGGCCCCTTTGGCTGTCCCCTCAAGAAGGCAGCCACTCAAAAGTCACCACCGATCTCCCCCCCCCGCCCTTCCTTGCACCTGCTCACCCTTTCAGACTGTGCTCGACGCCGTGGTCAGCTTTCCCTCCCAAATGGGGTTCATTTATCTGGTTGTATCACCCCCATGTTTCATTCTGAAGTTGCTCTGGGATTTCCTCCACCTCAAGACCCAGCTATCTATATTTATGCATTGTCCACTTATTCATTCAACAAATGTAGAGATTTGTTTAATCATTAAAAATTATAATGGTAGCTCTCATTTTTTGAGAATTTAACTGTGTACCAGACTCTGTGCCAAGCACTTGACCTGCCCTGTTTCCCTCAATCCTTAAAACTACCCAAGGATTTAGATACAGTCACCACCTCTGTTTTATAGATGTGGAAGCTGAGACTTAGAGAGACTGGACTTAGAGAACTTGATCAGGCCAAGCTGGCATTTGCCCAGAACCACCACTTTGCTTTCTCAACAAGCAGCTGTTCAGTAAACAGGACCTGCTCTGGTCAAGCATCTGTCGCACAGGCTGCGCAGAGAAATGAGTAAGGTCTGTTCCTTCCCACAAGGAAACCTGGTGGGAGAACCCTTATCAGCCCCTCTATTCTGGAAAACCTTTCCTCCTCTAGCTACAACTGGATTTCTGCAAAATTCGTTTCATTATCAAATTTCACAGATTCTCATGTTGGAGGACTCTGTGAGAGTTCCCCAATCTCACCTTCCAGATGAGGCAGGAATTTGTACTGCAAAGCACCTGCCCCAACACACACACCACACAATACACAACACACACACACACACACACACACACACACACTTGTAGTTGAGAGCTTGGATTCTGGACCCAACTACTTGAGTTCAAATCTTGACTCTACCATTTACTACTTGTATGACCTTGGACAAGTCTTTTGATCTCTTTGCACCTCAGTTTATTCATCTTTAAAGTAGGCATCACTCCTACCTTGCAGGGTTTTGCGGAGATTAAATGAGGTGACACAGGCAGAGCATTTTGTACTTCCCTTGCTCTGGGAGCCCAATCATGTCAGCTATTGTTGTTATCATTGGGGATGGGCATACCGTGCCTCTCCAGTGAAACAGTGAGTTCCTGTCTCTTCCTGTGCTACCCAGGGGACTCAGCCCAGGGCAGGTGTGCCTGGTGATGGAGGTTAGTCACCAGGTTCCTCGGCTTCAGAGGGGAGAGGAACATGAGTGTTCCTCTCTGCCCAGGCTCCTTCGGAGTCTGAGTCATGCCTCCACAACTCTCCCTAAAGAGATGCTTCCGTGAGCCTCAACCCTCTCCCCTTTCACAATAAGCTCAGTCATTGGCATCCTCCCGCATATTGAGGTCACATGCCGACACCCTAGTATTACCCACGGAAGGGCCTTGAGGAAACCTCCAAGAACGTAAAAGTCTTGATAGGCAGCTGACAGGGACCTGGCTCTCTAGCAGGTGGCTTTGGTTGTTTGGCCATATTTCAGAAACTACTAGAGGCCTCTGAATCGACTGATGGCCTGATATTGGGTCACAGTATTTCATTTGGCTGCCCTCGGACTGAGTGACGTCTCAGCCCCAGCCCCATCTGGTCGGGACAAGTCTGGGGGAGCCTTTTGTTTCACTCTCCAGTCCCTGGGGCTCCTTAAAGCCTCTGAGGTGATCTGGGGGTGTTGAAAGTCAAGGCCCTCAACTTAAAAGGCTGAATGTGCCACAGATAGTTTAGTGTTACAAGCCTCAGGTTTCTAGACAGACCTGGGTTTGACACCTGGCTCAGCTTGTTTGCTGAGACCCCGAACTTTATCATTTGTTTCTCTGAGTCTGTTTCCCCATCTGTAAAATGGGGATAATAGTACTTCCTTCACAGGCTGTGAGGATTTAACGCAGGTGCAGCACTTATGTCCTAGTGCCTGGGACAGAGCTGCAATCAGTCCTATTGTGATGCAATGGGGGAGAGGGCACTGGACCCAGGGTCAAGAGATTAGGGTTTGTTTCAGCTCTGCCGCTCATTGGCTGTGTCGACCTTAGGCAGGTGAACCCCCTTCTCTGAGCTAGTGTTTCTTCTGTGAACTGAAAGGTTTGGGTTTGAAGGTTACTCAGGTTCTTTCCAGCTATCTAAGATCTATGACTTTGAAGGAAAGAAAACAGAAGGAAAAAAGAATTAGTACTGGATGCCTTTGTCTGCCAAGATCATGTTTCACAAATCCCAGGGCCTCGAGGCCACCATCCTGGGGCTTCTAGGCAGACTCCTCCCAACCTCACAAACTGTTTGCAAGACCCAAAGAGGCTTTCAGGGGCCACAGTGAGGCCTCAGGGAAGGCACGAGGCTGGAAAGCAAGCCCGCATCACAATGAACCATGAACCAGCCAATCCCAAACCACCCTGCGGTGCCTTGGGCAAGCGTCACCTTTCACTTCACCAGGATGGATTAGTTTATGGCAAGGGAGGGATGTTTCTGCTGGAGCCTGAGGATGTTCTGATCTGTTGTAAACAGGCCCACCAGGTAAATAGAACTTTTTCTTTTTATCTAGTGACCTCTGACCACCCCTTTCACCGCCCACCACACAGGCTGAGTAACCCCCAGCAGGACACCAATGCCGGGAATAAATAAGGTATATTTCCCACAAGGAAGCCTGGTGGGAGAACCTTAATCGACCCCTCTATTCTGGAAAGCCTTTCCTCCTCTAGCGACAACTGGATTTCTGCAAAATTCCTTTCATTATCAAATTGCACAGATTCTCGTGTTGGAGGACTCCATGAGAGTTCCTCAGTCTCACCTAGAGGTGTCCAGTAGCCCTGAGACTAAGAACGCTTCCCCATCGGAGTCTCCGTTTGGGCAGAGTCCCACTGAGTTTCTTTTGTGTCAGTTTGAACTCGGGGGATAATATAGGTGGGACTTAGAGAAAATAAAGAATTGGTTTCAACTAGTTTTACCAGTTTTACCCCCTACAATAAAACACCACTTAACCATTTTAATGTAACACATTTCCCTTTACAGAGATAGTGGGCTTTAGGGGAATTTATTGGTGGTAACCAATAAACACGGGTATCTTTTATGAAGCCCTTAGTGTCCAAACTATGCCAAATAGTTTATACCCATTAACTTATTATTTTTAAAAAGTATTGGTTTCACCATGGGGGAAAATATGATGAGTTTCATTTTTTTTGGTGGGAAACTGAAGCCCAGAGAATTAAAGTGATTTGTTCAAAGTAAATGGTAGGATTTGAATCCAGAGTCCATTTTATTCCAGAACATTGCTGCAGCCATGACTCCATGTATAAACTTTTGTTGTTGTTGTTAATCCTCACTGAGGATATTTTTCCATTGATTTTTAGAGAGAGTGGAAGGGAGGGGAGAAGAGAGAGAGAGAGAAACATGGATGTGAGAGAGACACATCAACTGGCGGCCTCCTAGCCCTCCCATCCCCACCCCCTCGCATGTGCCCTGACTGGGACCAGGGATGGAACCCACAACCCGGGTACATGGCCTTGACCAGGAACTGAACCCGTGACCTTTGGTACACAGCCTGGCACTCTAACCACTGACCACAACCAGCCAGGGATTCATGTACAGACGTGACTGAAGCCTTTTTGGTGAAGCTCTGCCCAGACTGCAAAGAGACACAGGTCTGCCCACCTTTCATGAAAGCCCAGCCTCTGCTTCTGGAAGCCCAATGATCATCCTCCAGCCCTTTGATGTCTGGGGAGCTGAAGCGCAGTGAGGGCAGGTGACTTGTCTGAGCCGCATGAAGGGCAGAGCTCAGTGGTCTTCATGCCTCTGTCTGTAGGAAAGAGGCCAGCTTAGGGGTAGGATTGTGATGGGAGGCCCTGATTCGCAGTCACTGCATGTCCAATGGCCAGTAACCATGAACTTTTTCCTCCTTTTCCTTCTGTCCAGCAATTGCTGGGTCTAGATGCAGCCAGTGTTGAAGATCGTTTCCATAAGAATTCTGCAACATGGATATCCTTTCTAGGCCCCAGTCCATCCCCGAGCCAGTTCCATTCTTAGCTTGGAATTTCTTTCCTCTTCCTACTTTCTTGCAACTGCTAGGCTCAACTGAAGCCCATTTCCTTCCCTCCTTTCCCTGTATCTTCCTGAGGAAGTAGCTCCTCCTTCTTCACAGCTTCATGCTCTCCTTGCTCTGGTTCAACCTTCCTGGGCAGTTTGCTCCATAATTCTCCTGGGTCCAAACCACAGGGAATCCCACAAATGCATTCTGGGTGACACAAGAATGTTCCCGGTGGAAAAGGTTCTGGGATCAAAACATTTGGGGAAAGCTTCATACCAGGCCCTCTTCTTAGAAGTTAACCATGCAAAGCCATCACATCAAGTCTCTGGAAAATCCTGCAGTCAGGAAACCCGTTTTGTTTGTGTTTTTAACACAGAGTTTCCCAAACTGAGATGACCATGAAATCATCTCCCACATCCTCACCCACAGAGCCAGTGGTCACTGTGGAACACACTTCGGGAAATGCTGGCCCCAGCCCTCTTCTAGAGTATGGAGTTGACCTTCATTGATTTAAACCCTTCCTGTTTCTCTGGGCTGATCTCACATACGAATCATCTAAGGTGAAATCTGCTCAGTAGGGTCTTCAAGAAAGACATACTCAATGGGGATAATGATGTTAACAAGATTCAATGAGGGTGCTATGAGAAAAGATCAAGGGTTTTCCAGAATTTGGGAAGGGGGAGTAGGAATTGAAACCCAGTATGAGGTAAATACTTTTTGGGTGAATGAATAAATGAATGAACAGACTATTTGGTCAAAAAGTTGGGAGCCCTAGCCGGTTTGGCTCAGTGGGTAGAGCATCGGCCTGTGGATTGAAGGGTCCCGGGTTTGATTCCCGGATCAGGGGCAGGTACCTCAGTTGCAGGCTCCCCGTCCTGGTCAGGGGCATGCAGGAGGCAACCAATCGATGTCTCTCTCACATCAGTATTTCTCTCTTCCTCTCCCTTCCACTCTCTCTAAAAATCAATGGAAAAAATATCCTCAGGTGAGGGTTTTTTAAAAAAAGTTATTAAAAAATAAAAAGTTGGGAGACAGACTGACTGACTGAATGAATGATCAACTGGTCCCCTGACCTCCAGACTCTTCCATTTCATGCCACCTGCTGTGGAGGCAGAGACATACCTTCTGAAATCCCAGAGTTCATCACTCTACTCTTCTGCTCAGGAATCCTCGGCAGCTGCCCACTGCCTTCCGGATAGCATTCACATGCCTTGACCTGGCATTTAAAACCTTGCAAAACAAAACCCAATCTGCCTTTCCATCCTTCTTTCTCACTAGTCCTTGGGCACCCCTATTGTAGTCACACTCCCCATTCCCAAATGCACTTTGTGTTTGTCTTTCCCCCTTTCTGCCTTTTCTCGAGCGATTCTCTTGACCTCATGCCTCTCTCCTGCCCGACTGTCATCCATTCCTAGCAATGCTTTGAGCCTCAGCTCAGAATCTGCCACCCATGTTAAATGAAAGAAGTCAGACATAAAAAAGACATTGTGGAGGTGAAGAGCAGGCAAAACTAATCTATTATAGAAAAAACAGGCAGAGCTGTGGTTGCCTTTGGGGAGTAGGCATTGACTGGAAGAGGCACAAGGGGCTTTGGGGGGAAATACTCTTGATCTTGATTCCAGTGGTAGTTACGAGTGTATACATCTGTCAAAATTCATTGAATGTGTCCTGGCCAAGTGGCTCAGTTGGTTGGGGTGTCGTCCCGTACACCAAATAGTTTACAGGTTCCATTCCCTGTCAGGGCACATACCTGGGTTACAGGTTCGATCCCTGGTCTGGGCATGTCTGAGAGGCAACAGAGAGATGTTTCTCTCTCTCTTTCTCCCTCTCTCCCTTCCCCTCTCTCTATAATTAATAAACATATCTTCAAATTAGGATTTTTTAAAAAATTCATTGAATTGTACATTGAAGACCTGTGCATTTCTCTGTATTGTAAATTTAATCTAAAAGTAAAAATCTTACCACTTAGGTCTCCCTGGTAAGAATTCACTCCTGTGTCCGTTACTATTTGAAGCACTGTCTGCACTGGCAGCACACCACTCACCATAGACGCCTCTGAGAGAATTAGTCATGTCCACATCGCTCTCTCCCCCACCGCACATGAGCCGCCTCTCCAGCCCTCACATAGGAAGCATTTAACAAATGTGAGACTGAGTGAGGCCAGATTCATAAAAAGGAAGAACAGCAGCTATCATGTATTAAGTAACCACTGTGTGGCAGGCTGTATGCTCAGTTCCTTACACAAATATTTAATTACATAAATGTTTGTGTTTATAAATACAGATATATACAGGGTGTCCCCAAAACATATACACACTTTAACAGCTGATAGCTCAATTGATATGTTTTGTTTTTTCAGATTTAAGCCATTGGAATTAATAGTTATTCAAAGTGTGTATACGATTTTGGGACACCCTGTACATTTTGGGGGTACCCTGTACATATACAGATGTGTATATATATACACACACACACATATATATATAACCCCCGTAAGATAAATACGAAGTAGCCATTAAGCGTGAAAATGGGCAAATATGCGTAATAAATGTGAATGGTTTAGCTATATCACATTATGATACAGGTAAAATGATAGTGTCTCTGCCTCCAAACTTTATGTTCATTGTGTGACTGTGTACGAGTGTGTATATATGTATTATTATCCATCTCTGTTTTCATTGAGCTCACTGAGGCCCACGGTCACAGATACACATGGTGCTGGAAATAGGATGCAAACCCAGGACTGCAGGTCTCAGAGTCAGAAACTCAATGCCTCCACAGTGGCATCCCATAACCCAGAAGAAATGAGAGACCTTTCTGGCCAAGAGACTTAAAAACAGCAGTTCCCCTGGAAACGCAAAGTGTGTGTGTGAGTGTGTGTGTGTGTGTGTGAGTGTGTGTGTGAGTGTGTGTGTGTGAATGTGTGTGTGTGTGAGTGTGTGTGTGTGAGTGTGTGTGTGAGTGTGTATGTGTGTGAGTGTGTGTATGTGAGAGTGTGAATGTGTGTGTGTGTGAGTGTGTGTGTGTGTGAGTGTGTGTGTGTGAGAGTGTGTGTGTGAGTGTGTGTGTGAGTGTGTGTGTGTGAGTGTGAATGTGTGTGTGAGTGTGTGTGTGTGAGTGTGTATGTGTGTGAGTGTGTATGTGTGTGAGTGTGTGTATGTGAGAGTGTGAGTGTGTGTGTGTGTGTGAGTGAGTGTGTGTGTGTGTGTGTGTGTGTGTGTGTATTCTCTGAAAAGAGTAAAGGCTGGTTAGGGCTTCCACAGCTCCAGGAAGAAGGGGACAGGGTTTATAAGCCTAACGTACCGTGTCTCAGCTGCCTGGTATGACCTTGGGCAAGTTATTTAACATCACCCAGCCTGGGTTATCCCAGCTTCAAGATGGGTGTAACAGCAGTGCCTGCCTCGTGGCTTTTTAAGGGAGGGTTCTGTGAGATCACGCATGTAAACCTCGCGGCACATGTAGGTTCTCAGTAAATGTTGAGTTTATTATTATTACTTCACTATTTTTACTATGATTACAGCTCCCTGCCAGCCTCCTCCTCCCCCTCCCCCTCCCCCCCAGCAGTTCTTTGGCCTGCTCCCAACCCCTCCCTTTCCTCAGAGGGTAGAAACCCAAGACCTAGTCCTCCAAGAGCAGTTGTGACAAATAATTTCATCTTGAACACTGATCCCCGCACCCAGTCAGCCCAAGAAGTGAAAGAAAGAGTCGGCTAACTCCCTGGTGGGTGGTGACTCCAGAGCAAGCATGGCAAACTTTCGGCCCAAGGGCCGCACGCGGCCAACAACGAATACTAATTTAACAATTACTCATTTATTTCAGCCCTTTATAGTCAGGTGTCTCTATCGAAATAAACCTATGTTTCTAAGAAAATTGAAGCTTTTTTTTTTTTTTTGCAGCCCACATAAACTTAAACCTTGTTTATTTGGCCCGTGTTAGCCTTTGAGTTTTACATGCTTGCTCTAGGGCAGCGGTCAGTGGTCCGTGAGGTCTGAGAGGTTGGTGACCGCTGCTCTAGGGCAGTGGTTGGCAAACTGTGGCTCGGCAAACTGCGGCTCATGAGCCACATGCGGCTCTTTGGCCCCTTCAGTGTGGCTCTTCCACAAAATACCGTCTCTTCCACAAAATACCGACTTCTGTGCATGGGCCACAAAGTTTCAATTGCACGTGCGCGCCCGCACGTGGTATTTTGTGGAAGAGCCACACTGAAGGGGCCAAAGAGCCACATGTGGCTCGTAAGCCACGGTTTGCTGACCACGGCTCTAGGGGATCCCTAGATGATGTGGGGGGAATCTTTCCTTGCTTTTTAAAGAATCTTTGCCACCTGTTTGGGGGTTCTCCTTGTCTGAAACGGATTCTGAAATGAGGTGGTTGGAAGCCTTACAACACGATGAATGGGGCCACTGTGGGCTTCTTTGATGCAGGTGAAGCCCGGGCCTGGGCATTCGGGGGAAGATGGGAACGTGCTAGCCTTGCTAGCCACTCGCCGGAACCTGGCCCTTTGGGATTCTGCCTGGGGGGGCTGGCTGGGGATGAGGCCCCCCATTGTAGTCCTGAAGACCAGACCTGAGGGTTCCTGCCCTCCGCCTGGAACAGCCCTCTGTCAGGTGGCGGACTTGCAGGGAACAGCCCTCTGGACAGTTGAAGCTTCGTTCTTTTAATTTGGAGCGTTCAATAGACAAGTGCTATTTGAAATAAAAGAATGATTTTTCTTATGAGCAGAGGAGTTAAATGCAGGCTCTGCGAGCAGGACTCTCATCCTAGCTACACCAGTGGGGCCAGACTCTTAAGCTCTCTGAGCCTGATTTCCTCACTTGTACAATGAAAACAAAAAGAGCACCTGTGATGTTGGGTTGAAATAATGCCTAAAAGTGACTCAACAAATGTTAGTTCTTACTACAGCAAATACATACTCTTACCCCCAAATGCCCTCACACATAGATGCTGTTTGTAAGCCGCCTTTTCCCCTCACACTAGGCAACAATGTGATCTTTTTCCGGCATTAAATACCCTATAGTGGCCTGGCTCGTTTACCGGTCCCCGGTGGATGGGCATTCGGCTTACACCCAGTGTTTCATTCTTAGAAGCCATGCTGCATGCACCTAACTCTGGCGGAATCTTTGTGCCCGACCGTAATTATTTCCTCGGGGCCAGTTTCAAGGGTAGATTGCAGGGTCTTAAGGGTTTGTGCAATTTTATGACTTAATAACCCGTTACCAGGCTGCCCTCCAGAAGGTTCTGCCCGGTGCCTTTCCCACCAGCCAGTGAGGAGAGTGACCATCCCTGCACCATCACCAGCGCTGGCCTTTATCTCTTTGTCCATCTTTAAACAATTACTCTTGAGCAAGGGAATGTCTTCTGTCTGTCTGATTCAACTGGAAACTCCCAGAGGGCAGGACGCGGATGCAGCTCCCCCATGTCTGTAGCTCCCATGCCTGGTGCGTGCTCTGCCCACAGAAAACGCTCAAGAAATATCCCAGCGGAGTCTCAGAAGCCAAGAGTGACCTTTAAGTACCTGGACAGCCAATTCTCATTCAGTGCAAACCTCACAACTAAGACATGGACCGGGTGAAATTCAAGGCCACGCGCGGAGCAAGGCAGAGGCACTGCCAGAAGCACTGCCCTGATGATGTTCACATATTAATCAGCCCAGTGATAGGCTCTGAGATCAGCCTGGGTTGGGGCCACTTATCTGCCAGGAGATCTGCCTGTGCGCGGGTTTCGCGCAGTCACCGTTTGGCAGTGGCTCAGGACACGTCATTTCATCCTTTTGGACTCGGTGTCCCCATCTTTTTATTAGGGGAGCTTTATAGTCTTCCCACCAGAGGCATTTTAAATCATGGGGTTCTGCCTTCCTCTCCTTGTAACATTTATTGAGGATTTATGACGGCAGCCGCCTGTGCCCAGAGGTAAGGAAGCCGCTCGGGTAGCTGCCTGGCTCCGGGGCCAGAGAGAGGAGCCCAGGAGCACACGGGACGTGAGCAACCCGGAGACCCAGCACAGGCCAGCCGCCCGGGGAAGCCATTTTTGTCATTGGCCACTCCAGCTACTCCTATTGTCCAATAATCCCAGTCCCCGGTCTCCTCCCAGGAGGATATCTTGTACCAACTCAGGCCTGGACCTGTCCTCGCCACAGCTCCCTCGGTGCCAAGGCAGGGTGGCTCCAGAAGTGGCCGCTCCCATGGCCGGGCCTGACCCTGCTCCTCACCTCAGGTCCCCACTGGGCAGGGCGAGCCGAGCCGAAGGGTGAGATCCTGGGAGGAGAGGCCCTCTCCCCCCCCGCCCCCCCTTACCCCGCTACCTCCCCTTGCTTGTTTTGAGGCTAACCTTTTTTTTTTTAATGATATCTTTTATTTCACCCAATTTATAAAAACTATTTCCACATGTAATCAATATAAACTATTAATGAGCTATTTTGTATTATTTTTTGTACAAGTCTTTGAAATCTGGTACATATTTTACACCTGCAACACATCTCAATTGGGTGCTACATTTTCAGGGGCTAGCAGCCAAAAAGAGGAAACAGCCCAAATGCGCATCAAGGATGAATAGCTAACCCAAAGGTGGTATATCCGTGCGGTGGGATGTTATCCAGCTGCAGAAAAGCGAAGTACAGCCTGTAGGGAACCTGAAAACATGCCAAGTGAAAGTAGCCAAACACAAAGACCATCCACTGAACGGACCCATTTATGTGAAATGTCCAGAACAAGCAAGTCCATGAGACAGAGAGTAGGTTACGGTAGCCAGGGGCTGGGGCTGGGGGTGGCGGACATGGAATGACTGCTAACAGGTATGGGGTTTCTCTTTGGAGCGATGAAATGTTCTGTCATTAGTGGCGATGGCTGCATAACATTGTGAATATACTAACAGCCACTGGATTGTATAAATTAAAATGGTAAATTTAGTGCTATATGAATTATATCTCAATAAGAAATAATTATAAAATATATTAAAAATAAAATGAATTCCTACTAAAACAATAAAGTTGTCTTTAATAGGAAAATATTTTACTGATTCAGTTTCCAAATTGAATGTGAATGAGCTAAGATTAAGAAAACTTAAAATTCAGTTCTCAACATTATGCGAAGTGAAATAAGTCAAACAGAGAAAGCTAAGAACTGTATGATTTAACTCATATGTGGACTGTAAAACTGAAACTTACGTACACAAACAGTAGTGTGGTGATTGCTGGGGTCGTGGGGGGGGGGTGGTGGCCTTACATGAGGTGACAGGAAAAGATTGACTTTGGGTGGTGGGCACATGGTCCTACACACAGATTTTGTAAATTAGTAATCCACATGTGTAACCTATATGTTCATGTTGACTAATGTCACCCCAATAAAATTTAAAATAATTTTTTTTTAAAAATTCAGTTCTCAGTCACACCAACCCCAGTTCAAATCTCAATAGCACATGTGACCAGTGGCTACTGTATCAGGCAGTGCAGCTCCGAGGTATCGCTGCTCCAGGCAACCAACTGAGGTCCTGACTGGCCATCCTTGGCCACTCCCCGGGCAAATCCTGAAGGACTGAAGGCAGGTTGGGACTAGGACACAGGGGTGAATGAATGAAGCTGCAAGAGTATACACACCCCTTTTCTCCCCACCATGATGCAAAATCATATCATTCCTTCCCAGCAACTCCATAGGCGAGGAAAACCAGAGATTGTCAAAATCCGAAGGAACTGACATAAGCAATTTTCAAAAAGTCACATAAAGTACAGCCTCTCCCTGTGGAGTGTGGTTCCGTAGGTTTTGACAGATGCATGGTGTGGTGTGTCCTCTACCACGATCAAGGTACAGAACAGCCCAGTGATGGCGAACCTGTGACACGCGTGTCAGAGGTGACACGCGAACTCATTTTTGTGGTTGATTTTTCTTTGTTAAATGGCATTTAAATATATAAAATAAATATCAAAAATATGTCTTTGTTTTACTATGGTTGCAAATATCAAAAAATTTCTATATGTGACATGGCACCAGAGTTAAGTTAGGGTTTTTCAAAATGCTGACACACCGAGCTCCAAAGGTTCACCATCACTGGAATAGCCTGTCACTCCCCAGACCCCCTCCTGCTGCCCATTATTGTTTTACGCTTTTCCCCAGGCCCCTGCTCTGCACTGCACAGGAGCTTTCTGACTTAGTCCCCTGGACAGCGCTCTGCAGGGGGCCTTCGGTCTCTGCTCCAGGCCACAGCTCTTGCTGGCAGCCGGGGGATGTGAGCCCAGACCCACCGGCTCCGGAGTTCACATTCTTTAAGGCTTCTCAAATGCATTCGGCAGGCCCTCCTCGAAGCTGCGCAACACTTCTGAGCGCAGTGGCCAGCAGTCAACTGACCTCTGCCTGGGAAGCCGGGGTCTTTTTCCCCATCCCGTGGGAAACTACCATCTAGGCTTTCAAAACCAGTTTTTAAGCTTCATCAGCCAAAAATGCTGTTTTACTCCCAAATGACCCATTGTCATCTTCCAGATCTTCTAGATCTTTCTTATAAACCCCGCTCCTTCCGACGGACAGTGGGATGCCCTGCTGCTGTGGCTCGGTGGTTGAGGCTATGGTTCCCAGGAGGTTATGGTTCCCAGTTCATGCAGGCTTGATCCCCAGGTAGGGGGCCTGCAGGAGGCAGCTGATCAATGATTCTCTCTCAACATTGATGTTTCTCTCTCTTTCTCCCTTCCTCTCTGCAATCCATAATTTTTTTTTAAGTGGGATTACACCAGGACTTTCCTGTTTTAACTTCAGGTGAGGAGGGGACAGGACATTCGGAGGCAGTTGAAGAGATTTCAGAACAGAAGATTCTCCGGCCTCGCTTGTCCCCGGGTCCTGCTGAGACCTTAGCCCCTGGAAGAAGGCTGGTTCCACACCCGAGGTTGTAGGCACCTCAGCCCAAGTTCAACCAGCACATTTTTATAATCCAGCCCCATCTGAGCACTGTACAGCAATTTGAACCCCCGCCTTTCAGGATAAAGCAAAGGATAGGGGGACCGCACGTTTGAGGCTGTGGAGAGGCAGCCACTCCCGCTGCCGTGCACTTGCTTCTGTGACAGGTCTCATGGGAGGAAGCCAGGACAGCCCAAAAGTGCTGCAGAGTCAAACACAGTGATGACCAGAGCTCTCTTCAGTTTCAGCTCCCTGGGCTTGTGGAAGGTGGTATAAATGACCAAAAATAAACAGACAGATTTTTGCTTTGGCCTGAATCTAAGAGACAGCTTAAGCTAAGCTTGGGTTTGATTTACCAGGAGTATCCTAGGGTTTAGGGGTTTACTTTCTTTAAAGTCTCAAATACAATTTACATGTTTGTTGGAGAAAGTTTTTCAAAATTGTCAAAGACATCTAAATAACCACAAATTTTAAAACTACGTTATTCCACAATTCAATGCTAATTTTATATATGTTTCATTGATGTATAGTTGGCATACAATATCATATGTGTCAGGTGTACAACATAGTGATTCGACATTTATAATTCCCTGTGATGTGATGTGATGTGATAACCACAATAAGTCTTCATTGCTAATATTTTAAACCTTCCAAACCATTTTTTTTCTGCCCATAAGTGGATTTTCCCAAAAATATGGGATTGAACACAAGATACTATCTTTCCAGACTTGCTTTTAAAAATAATAATGAAACGGTCTCAATGTTTTCCTTTGTTGTTTTTTGAAATGACCACATCAGTAGCCCTGAGGCACACCAGGTAAATTATTACTATAACCAGAAATGACCGCGGCCTCCCCCCCGCCCCCGCCCGCCTCCTGGGAGAGGGACACTGTTAAGCACAGCAACCTCAGGGGGGCTCATTAAGGAGAGACACTCCTCCATCTCTCCTTGAGAAGCCTGGCTGTTAAACCATCAAGGCCCAAGATGAAAGGGAAGGGGCCTGGCTGAGTCAGCACTTTGCACTGCCCTGCCTGCCACCTGTTTTATTAAGCGTGCTGGTGTGTCCACACCTCGGAATGAAAGGGGAGCTTTCTTGTGGACGAGGACGGTGTCCCCTCCCCGCCCACCTCAGCCTTGCAGCTGGGGGCTACAGGATGAGCCCTCAGGGGAAGCACAAACCTGCCCTGAAACCAGCAGATAGGTTGGACTCTGCTGTGTGTGGAGACCAGTAGCTGGGCCTCCAGACGGACAAAGAAAAGCATATTCAAAATCGCCTCGTTCCATCATAGTGATGTGTGTTGTGTTTGCCTCTGGGGCCAGGGAATGGGGGGTCCGTGGCCCTTGGTGAGAAAGAGCCTCCCTTTCCCTGAGCTGCAATGGCTCCTCCCTGTCCCCTGGCCTGAGCTGGGCATCTCTGTCCTTCGCCCCGCCCCTTGTCCTTTCCAGGGAAGGAACCAAGTTGCCTGGTACAACGTCAAACTTTGCAAGGCCGTAAACGGCCTATAAAAATCCCAAGACAGAAGGCTCAGGAAGAAGGAAACGCTAATTAAGGAAATCCTGAATCTCCTAAGCATGCTCATTAACGAGAGGGAGCATAATAACAGGCAAAGTGGAGAAGCCCATAAATTACCCACGAAGCCCTGGCAGACCCGAGGGTGGGGCCTGGCGGATGGAGCCCAGGTTCCTTTCTGGGGCTCATGGAGCCTGCCTGGTCCTTGGGTTGCACAATGCCAAGCACGGGCTTCCTGCCTGCCTCCCTGGGACAGGTGAGTAAGTTTGAGAGGTGATCATGGCATAGTCACCCGAACCAGAGTGATACTTGCTCTGAGCCACAGAGAAAAAAAAGTGGGTCACCCGGGATGATTAAAACTCGTGCTGGGAGAGGTGCTTCCCAGGTCCGTGAATAACACCCGCCTCCCATCCCCTCTCCCAATTGCACATCGTCCCCTCCGGTCATTTATCACAGGAAATATGGGACAGGCGGGGAACAGACGGAACTACCTGGGCTTCTAAAGTCCCTCTCCTTCCGGGAGCTCCGGGCTCCTCACTGCGTTCAACTAGAGACCCGGGAACAGAAAGGTTCATTGACTGAATTCCTCTCACACAGCAAACCCGGGGATCAGTTTCATCTGCTTCCCATGGGAAAGCCTGCTGTTTACTATCAACCCCACAGTTCGATGGCTTAATATAAGCAACATGGAAACCCCGTGACTCAGTCCGCATTTTCATGACTCGGGATCTGGACGAAGTTGGAAATGTCACATGTGGCCCCTCCAGTGCCAAGAGGTTTCCTAATGCCCCGATGACCGTGTCTGCGTGGACGTGATTTCAGGACTGAAGCCTACCAATAGCAACAGCGGCCCCCCAAGGGCACCTGGCCCTTCCCGAGCCCTCAGCCACCCCAGGCACATATGGGCACATGTATAGTCTTCACCGCAGACCTGGGAGGAAACCCAGGCTCAGAGAGGGCATGTGATTGTCCAGGATCTCACAGCATCAGAGTCAGGACTCAAACCCGGGGCTGCTGAGTTCCAGAGTCTCGCTTCCTGACCGTGTGGCCACAGTCAGATTTCGGTACCATTTGGGATGTAAACTGGGATGGAGGTGAAGATCCAGGGTTATGGAACCAGAAAGTCCTTGGAGCCTTCTTGGTCACTCACTCTAGGGCAGCGGTTCTCAACCTGTGGGTCGCGACCCCTTTGGGGGTCGAACGACCCTTTCACAGGGGTCGCCTAAGACCATCGGATAACACATATATAATTACATATTGTTTTTGTGATTAATCACTATGCTTTAATGATGTTCAATTTGTAACAATGAAAATACATACTGCATATCAGATATTTACATGACGATTCATAACAGTAGCAAAACTACAGGTATGAAGTAGCAACGAAAATAATTTTATGGTTGGGGGTCACCACAACATGAGAAACTGTATTAAAGGGTCGCGGCATTAGGAAGGTTGAGAACCACTGCTCTAGGGTGAGTCACTTTGCCTCCCTGAGTCTCAGTTTCCTCATCTGTAAAATGGGAAAAAATAAAGCCCTTTGTGAGGATTCAATGAGATACCTCACATGAAGCGCTGAGCTCACATGTCAGTCGCCAGTCCCTGGGCCAGGAGTGCTAGCCTCTGGGGGCTCTCAGGCAGGTGGGGCTGGGGAGCCCAGGAAGAGCCTTGAGAGGAACCCCAGAAAGGGGTGCTCCTCTCATCCACAATTTCAATGAAACCCACAATTATAGCCCCTCCCGCCAGCTCTGGCCCTGGGGCAGTGATGGGATCTTTGCAGTTCTCCAGGGTCAGGTCTGATAATTGAATGGACAGGCAGACACAGGGTGGCACAGGAGATGGGTGGGGAGCAGGCGGGCAGGCACTGTTCTCTGAGTCAGGCAACAGGACACACCCAGGACTGCACTGTGGGGCACCCACCCAAATGGAGAACTGCTGCTGCCCCTTTCACAAGAGATTACGGAGTGAGATTGAAAGCCCTGGAGTTTCTGCCCAGGTTCTATTTTGTGTGTTTTTTTCTCCAAGAGCGCTTGTATAATATGCTGAATTTGCACTAAGTCATCTATATAATAAAAGGCTAATATGCAAAGTGTCCCCTCGGGAGTTTGACAGTGAGACTGGGAGTTCGATTGTTCCCTATGACAGGTGCTGGCCACCAGGGGGTAGTGCGGAACATGGCAGGCGACCAGCGGTAGCAGTGGGGCGCTGAGGGAGCGAGGGAAGGAAGAGGTGGCAAGGCAGGTAACCTGATCAGCCCTGATCCCTGGCCGGGCCTAGGGACCCCACCTGTGCACAAATTTCGTGCACCAGGCCTCTAGTATTAAATAACAGCCCCTGTCAATTGTACTCTTCCCATATGCCAGGCTCTGGGCTGGGCACATTTTAATTATGATCTGATTTAATCCTCCTAACAGCCTTGTCGGTGGAACAGTTACTGTGCCAGGCACCATTCTAAGCACTTCATGTGCACTCACTTTTCCAGGCCTATGAGGTGAGAAGTACTATTACCCCCTTTTCACAGAGTGAGAAACTGCAGCTCCAACAGGCTAAGTAGCCCTGGCTGCTGCTCAGTGGGAATTTCTTGGGGTGGGATGTGAGGGTAGGAGGCAGGAGTCAGGGGCCATCAAGAGCCAGCTATATTGCCCTAACCGGTTTGGCTCAGTGGATAGAGCATCAGCCTGCGGACTCAAGAGTCCCAGGTTCGATTCTCGTCAAGGGCATGTACCTTGGTTGCGGGCACATCCCCAGTGGGGAGTGTGCAGGAGGCAGCTGATCGATGTTTCTCTCTCATTGATGTTTCTAACTCTCTATCCCTCTCCCTTCCTCTCTGTAAAAAATCAATAAAATATATTAAAAAAAAAAAAAAAGAGTCAGCTATTGAAGCCCACAGGCGGACCAGGTATGATGTGCTCTAACAGGGACAACCAGGGAGGGTTCACGGGCAAGGTGGCATCGAGATTGACTGGGAGATGTGGGGAGGTGATAGGGTTGGCGAACACATTCGGGGCCAAGGAAGGAACAGTGTGGGAAAGGCCTGGAGGAATGCCCGGAGGTAACCAGGAAACTGGGGCGCAGCGGTAGGTGCAGAAAAGGAAGTGGAAGGCGCTAAGACTGGGAAGCTCTGTTGGAACAGACTGAGGAGAAATGGGAAAGAGGCAAGCAAAGGCATCCGGACCTAGTGATTTGGGCAAAAACGTCCTCAGCGAAGCATAAGCCCACCCTCGTATTACCACCCCCCAGCGGAACGCCCGCCTCCTGGAGTGCCTCTGAGGGGCGAGAGGAGTCATAGCCCAGAGGAACAGCATCTGAGTGGCAAGGAGGGCAGCTTCTGGAGCCGGTTGTGTGGATTCCGGTCCAGCTGCTCTGCTAACGAACCCTGTGACCTTGGACAAGTCACTTTGCTTCTCCGGGGCCTCAGTTTGCTCATCTGTAAGGTGGGGGCAGTAATACTCATCTCCTAGGACTGGTGTGAGGATTAAATTAGTTAACACACTCAAAAGGCACATCACGGAGCCAGTCACGTAGCAAGAATGCCTGTTATGCTAGTGCCTGGTCTATATCGGCCAACTCACTTCAGCCCTCCCCTCCCAGCGGAGGTCGGAGGCGGGGACCGCGAGGGGTCCATCCGTGGGCTGGCTCCCTTGGTGGCTGGGTCCAGCACCCGCTTCCTTCCTTTTCCGTCTCTTTCCACAAAGCCGAGTTGAGAACTAACTCTGGTCACGGCTTCCTCCTTTGTTTAAGAGGTTCCACAATTGAAAAGTTAATACAATTAAACTTTTAAGTTCCCATTATTCTCTCAGCCTATTTATTCATAGTTTTATTAGAATGGAAAAAATATGTATTAAGCGCCCACTGGTGACAAGCACTATATTGTAGTATGTACTCTTCACACGTTCATTGCTCTCTCTGTCTGTGGGGTGTGAATGTTCTCTCCTTGGTTTAACCTTTTCCCCCTTGGATGGACATGTAGGCTGTTTCTTTTTGTTTGTTTGTTTTTTGTAATTACAAACATTTTGTGTGTGCATGACGGCAGGCCTTCATAACTGTATCAAGGCTCCTTCCTTCCCGAAGGGCCGTCGCCGGGAGAGACTGGGATGAAGCTTCGTTCGGACGTGGGGCGGAGTGAGGACCAGGGACCGGGAGCCTCCCAGGAGCTCCACTTACGTGTGAGAGGAACAGGTGCCTGGGAGGGCAGGCCGCGCGCACAGAGGCTCGCTCCCCGGCAGCGCGTGTGGTCCCATTCCTCAGGCCCTTGTGCAAACACCTGGCTTTGTCATGGGCTGAATGGGAAAGTCAGCCCGAAATTAGCACTAATGCGAGGGCGTTTAACCCTCTGGTGAGGCCCTTTGAGAAAGCACAAAAGAGCTTTGCAGGGGCCAGGCTGTCCAGCCCAAACAGGTCTGACTTGGAGCCACATGGCCAGCAGGAATGCCAGGCCCTGGGGAGCTGCCCTCTCCCGGTCACCTGGCGGGTGGGTGTTTGAAACCAGCTCTGGGCTCTGCAGGCCTGCACTCCAGGGGCACGGCAGGAGGCAGCATCACGGGCAGGTTAACGCTTTGGCATCAGGGAGGCCTGGGTCCCAGTCCCTCTTGTGCCCTCACAGGCCGAGAGTCCTTAAGCAAATTCATCCTCCCTGTGAGCCTCAGTTCCCTCATCCATAAAATGGGACGATCATCGTAATAATTTCAAGAGCTCGTCCAGCAGGTGCATGAGACAATGCTGGTCCCCGCAGGAGGCTTTTCCTGATAGGCCGCTTGGAATTGCAGCCCCACGTGTCCTTCCCATTTTATTTCCCTCCACGGCACTTGTCACCGTCTAACCTGCTCTAGGAGCTACTTTTTTAATTTCATTTACTAGAGGCCCAGTGCATGAAATTCGTGCACGGGTGGGGGTGGGTCCCTTAGCCTGGCCTGCAACGATGCCAGTGTCCCACGCCCAGCCTCTGGCCAGAGGCCCCTCCCTCCACACGGCCGGGGCGCAGGACGCTGGCCTCCCGTCACCAGGGTGACTTCACCAGCGCCACCCCTCCCTTCCCCGCCCCCCCTCACCGCTATGGGAGCTGCCATCTTTGTCGTGGGGTGATGGTTAATTTGCATATTACTCTTTTATTAGATAGGATCGTCTGTCTTCCCCAACCATCGCTGCACAAGAGCCAGGCCCCTGACTGCTTGCTCAGGCTGTGTCCCGGCACAGAGTGAGTCTGATAAAAGGCAGCTTCCGCCATGTGGGCTGCTGTTGGCATTGTTCTCATTCTCAGGAGCGCCCCGGGCACACTGACAACCAGGTCCCTGGGGCCCTGGGTCACGGTTATCAGGACCCCACCCTCCTCAGCTCACAACCAAGAGCGAGGACTACTTGGGCCCCTGAGAAACGACAGCAGAGGCTGCCTGGGCCGTGCCCAGAACTTGTCTCTGAGAAGAGTGTGTGAGAGGCTGCATGTGTGTTTATTAACGTGTGTGTCTGTGTGTTTTCCCTTCAGCGCCGGAGCCCGATGGGACCACACTCGGCATCGGGGCTTCCCTTCCTCCCAAAATGGAGACGGGCTGTCACTGTAGGAGGGGGGGAAGCTGCCCCCGCATTTTGCTGGGCATGTAGCAGCCTGAGTGCGTGCTGGGTACAAGGCAGCAGGGGTGAGGCTCAGGGTTTGCCTGCCCCAGTGGCCTGTCTGGACCTGCCCACCCCTAATCTGACCACAGAATCAGGGAACCCACTGAACCCCAAGTTCTAGGGGAGCTCGTCCTGGGGCCCCGAGCCACAAAGCACCCCAGCCTGAACTCCGAGGCTCTGCCACAGTCTCCCTGGCCGTGGCCCAAACTTTATCCCACGAGGATCGATCCCAAGTCTAAGGGCCTCACGTGGGTGTTGGAGGTTTCAGATCCACGGGCCGTGGTTCTGAGAGGGCCGCTGGTGCTTCGTGAGTGCCAATGAAGGGTCAGAGTGCGCGAGGAGCTGGGCGTGGGCTTGCCCTCCTCTGCGCGGCTCCCGTAGGGCTGAGGAGGCGGAGGTTAGACAACAGAGAGACGCTTAATCGCAGCTGTGATGAGTGTGAGGCGGAAAAGTATGAGGAACCGGGGTGCTCCTTACTGGGCGCCTGGAGTAGGCTGAAGTGTCCTCTGAATGAATAATGTGGAAGCTATAGCCAGGATTGTTGGTGTCAAGCCAGTGGAGGTGCTGGGCTGGCCGTGGTGGGGAGAGGAGAATTGTGTCTCAGGGGGAGGGACAGCAGGCGCAGAGGCCTGGCAGCAAGCCCCATGCTCCCTGTCAGCCCACTGAGACTCGCAGCATCCCCGGAGGGAGCTCCTAACTTTGCAGGGAAGTGAGGCTCGAGGGGCTTATGTAACGCGCCCAGGGTCCCACCGTTGCATCCTGAGCATGTGGGATTTCCTGAGGACTCCACCTGAGTCACCTTCCCTCCAGAAGACCAGTCCCACTACCTCTGGAAAATGTTCCAAGTGCCCCGGGGCTCATGGGGTTTCTGGGGAGGACAGCTGTCATGAAGGAGAGAGAGAGAGCGTGCGAATGGGAAGCGGGAGACTCCTGCTTCCAAGGTTACCAGGAAGGTGATTCCGGGATTCACACATTCCTCCCCGGCCCGGTTCCTCCCTGGATGCCGTCCCATCTGATCGACCTTGGCTGAAGTGAATCACAACGCAAAGCAGGCCCGATGTGTCGGTGAGGAAATTAACCACCCCATGCCCTCCTCCCGGAGGAAGCAGCAACGCGGAGTCTCCAGCCAAAACAGCGTCTCTTGCCGTTTGAGTTTAGTGAATCAGGTGATTTTCCCTGTGTCGTTGAATAATGAGCTCGAGCAGGTCATGAAAACACCAGTGTGATCGGGCGCCCGGGGAATAGGCAGATGGCGGCCTCCTGAGGGAGGCCTGAGTGAGGTGAGGTGCTCACTGTGACTGGCTCCACGTCTATGGAAAGCCCAGTAAGCTGTCCCCGTCCCAGTGTGAACCACAGCTTGACCTCCTGGGCGGAGAAGGTGATGTGTTTTGAGGAAGCTCGACATGTCGTTCTCCATGCTCCCCCACAGGGGCAGGAGGACTATGATTGAGGCCTCCAAATGGTAGCAAAGCCAAGGCACTCACCTGTCCCAGGTAAACACACCTCCCCGGCTGAGCACTGAATCACTAGGCATGAGCACTGGGTCACTAGGCATGAGCCACCCATCTGCATAGGCGATTGGTGCAATTCCCCTTTCATCCAGGTGAATCCATGTTCGGGTGAATCCGCGTCTACCTCGCCCGTGGCGCAGTGACCTCTGGGGAGAGGCTCAGCAGGGCTGTCTGGTCCTCAGGACTCGCTCTCATCCACGCTCCTTTCTCTGCCCAGAGCTGAGGAGGTGGAGGGCCCTGGAGACAGTCCGAAAGTCACTTACACAGAAGAGTGTACACGGTATGATTTCATTTCTACGAACTTCCGGAGTAGGAACGCTGTCTATCATAGACACATCTCGAAACAGTGGCTGCTCAGGGGTGTGAGGTGAGAGAGTGAGAGGAGGTGAGCACGAGTACTAACTTGCAAGGGGCATGAAGGAAGTGTCTAGGGCAGCTGTGGGCAAACTTTTTGACTCGAGGTCCACAATGGGTTCTGAAACTGGACCGGAGGGCCGGAACAAAAGCATGGATGGGGTGTTTGTGTGAACTCATATAAATTCAAAGTAAACATCATTACATAAAAGGGTACGGTCTTTTTTTTTTTTTAGTTTTATTCATTTTAAACGGGCTGGATTCGGCCCGCGGGCCGTAGTTTGCCCACGGCTGGTCTAGGGTGACGGGAAAGTTCTGCACCTTGATAGTGCTTGGTTACTCATCAAAACCTAACTGTGAACTTCGAACTTGTGCATCTCATCATGTATAAATTTTACATCAAGAGGACAAAAATTGCCCTGGCCGGTGTGACTCATGAAAACACCAATGTGATCGGGCACCTGGGGAGTAAGCAGATGGCAGCCTCCTGATGGAGGCCTGTTGGATGAGTGTTGTCCTGTGCCCTGAAAGGCTGCCTGTTCAATTCCCAGTCAAGGCACATGCCCAGGCTGCAGGTTCGATCCCTAGTAGGGCGTATATGGGAGGCAACCGGTCGATGTTTCTCTCTCACATCAGTGTTTCTCTCTTTCTCCCTCTCCCTCTCCCTTGCACTTTCTCTAAAATCAATAAAAACATGTTTTTAAAAAGAGGACAAAAATTGTGAACGAATATGAACCTCTTCAATGACAAGCATGCTGAAATATTTAGGGGAAGTGTACCGATGTCTCCGATGTAAACACCTAATAAAATAGACCTATCAATGGCTGGAGGAATGGCTTTATATCAAAGAAAAGCAAGTGCCGTAAAACGTTCGTGGTGGAATGTAGATGGTGGATTCGTGGGCGTGCACTGCAAAATTCTTTCAACCTGGCTGTACGTTGAAAATTTTTCAAATAAACGTTGAAAACCACACTTGCTGGACACAAACATAATGTGGCCTGAAGGGATACCGGGTCTGACAGAGGAACTCATGGAGTGTGATTTCATGTAGCTAAAGAACAAAAGCGACAGGCTCAAGAGAGGGGATTAGCCATCAGTATAGGGTCAGGATGTGGGCACGTCGGGGTCTGAGTCACCGGGAAGTCTCTGCCCCTTCACCTGGTGCTGATGGGAGTGCCCAGCTGTGAAAGATTCATGATTGGTACACTTTCCTGTAATGTGTATTGCTCTTCTCTGTATGTACAGGGTGGGCAAAGGGAGGTTTGCAGTTGTGCATTTGGAAAAAGACATACAGATTATGATCATTACAATGGAATACCTTTATCAGCTCACTGAATGGCACAGTGGCACAGTGCACTTAGGTACAATCTCGTAAGTGCTCAAATTGCTGGCCTTCTTATGTACGCACTAGAGGCCCGGTGCATGGATATTCATTCATGTGGGGGGGCGGGCAAGGATGGGGGTGTCCCTCAGCCCAGCCTGCGCCCTCTTACAGACTAGGAGCTCTCAGGGATGTCTGACTGACGGCTTATCGGGCGACAGCCGGCCCCGGCCCCCACCGCCCTGCCCCCTCATTGCCCCTCTGCCACCACAGGTCGCAGCTGCCCCCCAATCGCTGTCCCCTCCCTCTGCCTGCTGGCACCCACGTTGGCTGGCCTGGTGCTGCCCACTCACCAGCCCCGCTCCCCGCCGACCTGTTGTTCTGCCCTTCGATCAATTTGCATATTAGGCTTTTATTATATAGAATAGGATTCTTGTAGTCTACTTGCTAGCCTCAAGGGCAGTTTGGCACACAGTTCTTCATTTGTCACCAATTTCTTGACCACTGTAAGCCTCCTTTTGCCCACCCCTGTATACATAAAAAGTTTATATTTCATTTACAATTTAATTATAAAGAATGAAATTGAATTAAAATTCAATTTAAGTCAATAAATTTAATTGAATAAATCAAAGCAATCACATTTAATTAAAGTAAATAAGAATTTTAATTCAATCTATAATGTAATAAAATGGATTTTAAAAAGATGTGCAGTGTTACCAACGTGCTTCAATGACCAGACGATAATAAATCACCGTTTATCCTTATTCCTCTGCCCTTTATTTTAGCCTCTTCCCTGGGGCCCTCTGTCCCCTCCCCAACCACTCCAGCCACCACTGTGGTTCCTGCGCCCAGAAACAGCCCCGCAGCCCAGGCTCAGCCCAGCAGCCCTCCAGTTATTAGGCTGATGACCGGCCTTCGGTGAGTTACTTGCCACCCAGGAGCAGTTACCTGCCACTGTCACCACACAAAGGAAGCTCTGTTCAGGCTCAAAGCCGGGGTGTGCCCAGGGCACCGGCAAGACCAAGGGCTTCCTCCGGGCCTCGGGCCAGCACCCAGCCCTGAAGATGGGCCTCCTCTTTCCAAAAGTGTCTGCCAAGCACAGGCTCACCGGGATGTGCTCATTCCTGAGCGGCAAGCCAGCTCCTCTTCCACCCGCCCACTCGGCCAGGGCCCCGGCTGGCTTCCTGGGGACAGGTGGTCATTCTATGGGGCAGTGTATAGTCACCAGGGACCAGGTGGTCTACCAGCCAGGACCCTCAGATGGAGAATCAACCCAATTCTTGCCCCAGAGGGGCGGGTGCTGAGGACCAAGTGGGCACTCGGTAAACACGCATTTGAGAGTATAGTAGCTGAGGGCTTCATTGCAAGGCGGTGTGTCAAAGCATTGCTCACATTATTACATTTGGTGCTATTATTATCCCATTTCTCAGATGAAGAAACTGAGGCCCGAGAGGTGAAGCAACATGCCCCAGAATCCAGGTGGAGTGACTGGAAAGTCCCTGCTATTGCCTGCCTTATTATGCTAGCACCACAAAGATAACAATAGGACCTAACATTTATTAAGTACCGACAGTGTACCAGATACCATACTAAGCATTATATATGTATACATTATTGTATCAAATCACTAGAATGACCCTATGAAGTAGGCATTATGATTGTTTTCCATTTTACAGAAGAGGAAGCTGAATGAATGAATGAGTGAATGAATGAATGGCTGCTGGCCTTGGATTCCAGAGAAGAACTAATTTTCATCAAGTGCCTTCTCCTTGGAGCCAAGTATTGGGACAGTGATGATCTCATTTCATCTTCAGTAAGAGACAGGTGTGAGTTCTCCCATTTCCTAAATGGGGAAACTGAGGCTCGGAGCAGTTAAGTAATCTGTTATACAGCTGAAAGTGCTAGAGCTGGGGTTCAAGCCTGAGGCAGCCTGTCCCCCCAACCCACACTCCTATCATTACACCCCACTGTACCCGTCACCTGCAGCCATGCTCGAATAAAGAGCAGTACCATATGGATTATACCTGGATGGACTGATTACAGCAGCCGAGCAGGAAAAGATCTGAGCGGGCAGGAAGAGAAAAAACTAGGGGAGTCAAAAAAGTTGTGTAACTGCCCCCAGAGGCCCTTAATTCTTTGGGGACAGTATTGTTTAGGGGTAAAGAGCACAGGGTGCCAGAGCCAGCCCACATGGTTCCAATTTCAGCTTACCACTTACCAGCCGTATGACCTTGAGCTTACCACTTACTAGCTGTACAAACTTAAGTACGTTGCTGAACTTTTTGGTAAAATGGGGTGATGGCCGCAGTGTAACAGTATCTATCTCACATGGGAACCATGAGGGTGACAGCAGTTAATGTATGTGAACACAGCCCGCCACGCTGTCGGCATTGTCGGAGTGCCTGAGGTGCCATAAGTTAGGCAATACACCCAAGGGACTTTAATTTTGCTACATGCAAATATGTCTTAGCTGGGTTATGATTTGAGGTTAGACCTCGGCTTTTATACAGGGTGGATGTGACAAATAGCCACTGAAGAATGCATCACTGACATTGGCAACGCTGAGGATGTCATTCAGCCAGTTGCACAATGGCCTTATCTCCAGGTTGCCAGGTTCCGTCCCTCCCCAAGCAGAACATCAGGAGAGAATGTGTCTCGCGGGCCCAGCACGCATGCTCAACACCCCCTTGGCTGTCATATATTTGAAATGAAATGAAATGTGATGTTCGTTAGCCTAAGCCCAGGTTGTAGGGATAACAAGCCTTTTCCTCTTTACGTTGTTTCCTTTGTTAAAGGAAAAGGTTTTCCCTGGCCAGGTGGCTCAGTTGGTTGGAGTGTTGTCTCGTACATCAAAAGGTTGCAGGTTCGATTCACAGTCAGAACACAGAACACATACCTAGGTTATAGGTTCAATCCCTGGGGGGGGGGGGGGGGGGTGTATGGGAGGCAACCAATTGACGTCTCTCTCTCTCTCTCTCTCTCTCTCTCTCCCATTCTCTCTCTCTCTCTCAAATCAAACATATCCTCAGGTGAAGATTAAAAACAGGTTTATAACAAGGTTGTTTTCAAAATAGAAATTGTTTTATAAATTATTTCTGAATTTAAAATAAGTGCATCTTGACCATAAACAAAGAATTCAACTTGTTGATGTATCCCCTTGTAGACTTTGATATAGACATTTGGGTATGCAGAGTGTATGTTTGTGTGTGTGGGTGTGTGTGTGTATGTGTGTGTGTGTGTGTGTGTGTGTATTTATGTTTTTGGAAACAAAATTTTAGAAAAGGAAAAACACATGAAATGCTCTGTCGAAACATACTCTACTGTAGACATAAACAACAACAATAGTATTAATAACTTCATTCATTCCGCAAAATATGATATCCATAAATAGTTTCTAGGCATTGAGAATATAGAAATGAACAAAACAGAAAAGGTCTCCCCTCACTGGAATTATCAGGCCATAAACCACTAAAAATAAAATAAATTAAAATGTTCATTTCAGTTGGTGTTGTGAAGAAAGCAATGCACTGCCTGGCCAGTTTGCTCAGTGGATAGAGCGTCGGCCTGTGGACCGAAGGGTCCCGGGTTGGATGCCGAACAAGGGCATGTACCTCAGTTGCAGGATCCTCCCCGGCCCGGGTCCTGGTCAGGGCACATGCAGGAGGCAACCAATCGATGTGTTTCTCTCACATCGATATTTCTCTGTCTTTCCCTCTCCCACATTCTCTAAAAATCAATGGAAAAAATATGTCTGGTGAGGAAAGAAAGAAAGAAAGAAAGAAAGAAAGAAAGAAAGAAAGAAAGAAAGAAAGGTAGGAAGGAAGAAAGAAAGAAAGAAAGAAAGAAAGAAAGAAAGAAAGAAAGAAAGAAAGAAAGAGAGAGAAAGAAAGAGAGAAAGAAAGAGAGAGAGAGAGAGAGAAAGAAAGAAAGAAAGAAAAAAAGAAAGAAAGAAAGAAAGAAAGAAAGGAAGAAAGACACTATGTTGAGGGCAACATTTGAAAGGGGTGATCATAAAAGCCTTCTTTGAGGAGGTGACATTGGAGCTGAGGTCAGTCTTGAACTGGATCCAGGCAGCGGAAACAGCAAGTGCAAAGGGCCTGTGGTGAGCACAAGTTTGGTCTGTCTTAGGAACAGCAATAAGGCTTGTGCGGCTGGAGTTGAGTGAGAGCTCAAACTACAGCTGGAGAGACAGGCAGGAGCCAGATCTTGCAAATCATGGGGAAGGTTTGGATTTTGTTGTAAGTGTCGAGAGCTGACTTAGCCATTTGAAACATAAGATCACTGTGGCTGCTTGGTGGGGACTAGACACCAATTGCAGAATCCCAGGTGGCACACACAGGAGTTGTAGCAGCAGACATGGCGAGCACTGGATGGATTCAGGCTTCATTTTGAAGTAAAGCAACAGATGTAAGGAATCAGGAGTTCAAGGATAGCCCGGAGGCTGTGGTAACAGCAGTCGTTCTTGGCTGAGCATTCACTGATGCCAAGAACTGAGCCGAGCCCCTTTGCACACGGTAACTGCCCAGTTCCCCAAAGCAGGTCTGTGGTCGACGGCGTGTGAGCCATGGGAGGAGCTTGCTGGGAACACCGGAATTTGTATTCACTTCTTTATTCTGGGGGTCTCATTCTGTGCCCAGACTGGGAACACCAGCACACATTCATCACTCCGCAAGTCCACAGGTGGGGCTGCTTACATGTGCTTTACGGAGGGGAAACTGAGGCTCTGAGTGTAAGCGACTCAAAGGCTCACCGGTCCCCCCCGGCCCTCCCCCCGCTTCCCACCTGACGCTTAGGGCTGCAGTCAAAATACTGGCGATAAATACGGCGCCACATGTGGCTCTCATCGCCGCCTGGAACTCTGCTCTATGGATTGCTTGGCACCAAACCCAGTCTTCCCTTTTTTATCTTTATTTCCACCACACTGGGGTGTGACATGGGCGCAGGTTCGAAACCACGTGCTTCCAATCCTTTCTAGATGCAGCCAGAGTGAAGGGCCCCCGCAGTAGCAGTGAATACCTTCCGTGAGAACTGATAACACTAATGATTGCATCTCTCATGTACCGAGCGCTTACCGTGGGCCAGGCCCTGTGCCAAGCGCTTTGAGGGCACCGTGTCCTTTATCCCTCCCACGTGAGTGTGGGCTGGAGACAGTCACATGGCCCTGGTCCCCTCCCTTCCTCCCGGGTTATCTATCTGGGGAGGCAGAGATGCTATCAGCCCGGCCTGGTGATTAAGCATCTCAGGCCTTTGCTACTATTTCAATAATGAGGCAGGAGCTTTTGACCCACTTCCTGGGCCAACGCCAGCCTCAGGACCTCCCCCTCGCTGGGGGTTTGGTGGTTCTGGTGGCAAAATCTGACCTGTGGCCGCTCTCCTGGTGGTCAAGAAGCGGGGAGGGGCGGAGTGTGCTGGTGGAGGGACGGAGGGTGGGAAGAGCCCACGTGTGAACCAGGCTCTGGCCCGGGAAATCGGCCTCACGGTGGTGGCATCCAAGAGGCTGGCATGACTGTTGTGGCTGGACTCCTCTGGCCGCTGTTGCATCCACCACTATGACACTCTGAGGGAGGCTTGGTGGTCACGTGGCGTGTTTTCTTCCCCACTTGTCTCCCACAGTCCGTTCCACTCTGAGCCTGGTCCTAGGCTGTCCATGGGGCAGGGGCAGGAGGGAGAGCTATTAAAGAGGAATTGTGGGCATGCCAGGACTTCACCTGGGACTTTTCTTTTCATCCACTCTGGTTCATCTGCCTATCCATCTGTCCATCCTTCCATCCATTCATCCATCCATTCATCCATCCATTCATTCATCCATCCATCTATCTACTTCAGTGGTTCTCAACCTTGGCTGCACATTAGAATCACCTGGGAATCTTTTTTTTTTTTAAATATATTTTATTGATTTTTTACAGAGAGGAAGGAAGAGGGATAGAGAGTTTGAAACATCGATGAGAGAAACATCAATCAGCTGCCTCTTTGCACACCCCCTCCTGGGGATGTGCCCACAACCAAGGTACTTGCCCTTGACCAGAATCGAACCTGGGACCCTTCAGTCCGCAGGCCGATGCTCTATCCACTGAGCCAAACCGGTTAGGGCTGGGAATCTTTTTAAAATCCTGATTTCTGGGCCTCATCCTCCCGAAATTCTGTTTCTTGATTATGGGGTGGGGCCACAACATTAATAACAAAGAAACAGAATTTCCGGAGGAGGAGGCCCGGAAATCAGGATTTTAAAAATATTCCCAGGTGATTCTAACGTGCCTCCAAGGTTGAGAACCACTGATCTACCTGCTCAGTCAAGGCACACCTGTAGACATTTGGGAGTATTAGAGATAGGAAGAGGATTAAGACACAGACCTTGCTCTCAAAGATCTTACAGTCTAACAAGGGAGCAGAAGTAAACTGACAACTGCCACCCACTCGGAGAGCGCTTCCAGGGGACCTCCTGCGCTGCGCTCAACAGCTCTGCTCGAATCACTCACAGCCAGTGTGGCCTCTAAGGGCACACAGCCTGGGCTCAGATCCCAGCGCTGCCACTGATTCTCTTCATGGCCTTGGGGAAGTCCCTGCACTTCTCTGAGCCTCAATTCCCTCATCTGTGAGATGGAGAGCATTATAATGCCGACTTTATCCAGTCGTCGTGAGGATTAAAGGAAATGTGAGTATATAGCACGATGCTGGCCCGTAGTAGATGTGTAATCATTGGTTATTTCATGTCCCTCTCCTTCTTTGAGTCCTTTGAGGGTACAGGGGCCGATAACATCTAGTTCCCGTCATAAAGGGACCTAGAGCACAGCAGTGGAGAATGGACCTGTCTTTAGCCCTTACTGTTTGGCAGACACTGTGAAATGCTTTCTGTCTATTTTCACATTTAGTTTGTACAACATTGTGAGGGAAGGTTTATGATCCCCATTTCACAGGTGAGAAAACTGAGGCTCGGAGAGTTAAGTGACTTGGGAAGGTTTTACAGCAAAGCCGGGATCTGAACCCTGGTTTGTTTTACTTCAGAGCCCACACTCAAACTCTAGGCTGTAGCGTCTCTAGGTAGCTTTACATCCAAGAAGGTAATAGGTACCCTTATAAAGGTTCAAGCACATTAGTCTGGAAACAGAGAGAATGGGTCTCTCTGGCTTTCTTGGACAGAGTGGTATCTGAGCTCCATCTTGAAGGGAGCAAATATAAATAGACTGTCATCACGAAGAAACTACAGGTGGTCATCGTGGCCTCCCCGGACAGAGAGCACAGCTTGGGTGAAAGTACGACGTAGGAATGAGAACAGCGTGTTTGGAGAGCAATCTGAGAATCATACCATTTATAAAACGTGAAGATGACATTATTCCAAACCCATCATCTCACAGGTAACAAAACCGAGGCCACGAGAGGAGCAGCGTCTAGCCCAGGCCACACAGTACAGAGTCAACACTGGGCCAGCCTCGCATTGCTGGGCCACCGTGTGGGACAGACAAGGCTGTCGAGAAGGGCTGTGGTCGGGTCGTGGGAGACCTTCTGGTTGAAAGAGTTTGGATGCTGTCCTGGAAGGAGTGGTGAGCTGCGGAAGGCATTTGAATGGGGGCGAGTCTTGGCCGATGGTGGTGGAGCTGGAGGGGTGCATGCAGCCCCATGGGAAAGGGATCGTGGGTGGCGTCCGGGAGACCACTGACCTCCCAGGATGTGAGCTGCTTCAACTGGTCTAGAGCTCTAGGCCACGGAGACCTCTATTGTTTGACCATCAAGCAAACAGGTATATTTGGGGATCGACAGTTCTGACAAGGTAGTTGGATTTTTTTTTTAATTTAGAGGCCTCCCTTAGTAAATGCCCCCCCCCCCCCCCCCCCAGCCCAGAACTCTGTGTTTTTCCTGTGGAGCACTTTCCACAGCTGTACCTTTAAAATTAATTGTGTAAAATTAGTGAATGTCCCTCCACAGTTAAAGGGAAGCTTCGGGTGGCAGGGACTGTCATCTGTTTTCCTCAGTACCATATACCTGGCATCTTAGCAAGGGGCTGGCATAGAAGGGCTTGGTCAACATTTTTTTGAATGAATGGGTGAGTCAATCCTTCACTAAGTTCAGCCCATCACTTTCCACATAAGAAAACCAAACCCAGAGTGAAGCAATTCATTCCTTCAATTTGACAAATATCTCTTGACCACCTACTAGGTACCTGGCAATGGAGTGAATATGGCAAACAAGATCATGGAGTTCCCTGTACTCAGAGATTGTAAATGAATAAATGATAAACGAGTGAACAGATAAATAAAGAAGGCAGTTCTGTTAGGGACCAGGTCCCTGTCTTCAGAGCAAGGTTTCCTGTGGAAAGAGGGGGAATTAGCCAGGGATGACTTCCTTCCTTATCAACACTTCATCCCTCCACCCGCTTGATACTCGTCGAAGGTATTGGTTTAAATGAATTTGCAATATCAACCCTCAGGGATTTTCTGAGAACAGAGTTTGGGAACACACGTCGGATTCAGGAGAACACACGTAAGTCCATCAGGAGATGACAGCCCAGAGCCTATGTCATCTCAGAGGTGGAGCTCCACTTGGTGAGGCCAAGAGAACTGTGGAGGCCCTCATTGTTTACAGTTGCATTTTCCTGATTGTTAAGCATCTCCCCATGCATTTCTTGGCCACCTGGGTTTCCTCCTCTACGAAAGCTTGCTCATCGCCTCCATGTGTCCTGTGGGTCCCTCCTCCTTTCGCACACGAGGAAACAAAGGTTGGGAAAGTCCAGTGACCTGCCGAAGGTCAGATAACCACTTTTCCATAAAAATTACAGGAAACCATGCTATCCTGCTCAAAACAAGCACTCCAGACTTGCTTGGTGGACGGAATTTAAGTTAATTGAGAGCAACCTCAAACCAGAGGCCAGATGGGGCCTGGGCTCTGGAGTCAGGCAGCCCTGGAGGACTCGACCTCTGGCTCTGCCTGGTGTTCGCTGTGTGATCTTGGGCAAGCACTGGGCCTCTCTGAGCCTTGATTTCCTTGGGCAAAAGGAAATCAAATATACGAGACTCTGTCCCCAGGTGAATCAGGGCACTCATTGTCCTTTCTAATCTCTTCCTGGAGGAATGAAACATGCCAAGGGCACAGGGGTGTGGGTGGCCAAATCCAGGAGGCATATGAAGGGCTGGACAGTGGCCCCCCAAATGTCCAGAACTTGTGACTATGTTACCTCACCTGGCAAAAGGGCCTTTGCGGGTGTGGTTACGTCAAGGACCTTGAGATGGAAGACGGCCTTGTGGGCCCAGGAGGGAAGTAGAGGGTGGAATGAGGCACTTGGGAGATGAGGAGACCGCAAAGCAAGGCTCTTTTCTGAACAAGGAAAGCGGCGTGAATTTGTGGTGAAGCCATAATAACCAGCTCTTTTTAAAAAGTGTTTATTTGGTACAAAGTCATGTTCAAAACCCTTGTTTCAAATGATCTCAGTCAATCCTCATGAGGTGAAAACCACCATCCCATTCGCCAGCTGAGAGACCAGAGACCCAGCAAGTGGAAGTCATCCAGTCCCGTGAAGCCCGTGGAGGAGCTGGGGTGCGAACCCAAGCCCACTCGTCACCAAACCGCCATGCTGTCCCCAAGGAACGCTGGGTCTGCTGTGGCACCGGCGCGGCCAGAGGAAGTCTGGGAGTTTTAGAGCTGGCAGGTCGCTGCCAAGTCCGTTCAGCGTGCATTCCTTCTCACAATTTCAATGAGCCTAGTGTTATTGCACTAGTACCGGGGAGACCCCTGCTCCCTGGGAGGTGAGACACAGCAACACATTAGAAATCCCCCCAAATGATTCTGAAAACATGACCAGATTATGAGATACCCGGCTGTGCTCAATGAAGTGGGAAGGAAGGGAAAACAAGACTAGGGCGAGCAGGGTGGGCCACTGAGAGGAAGTAGAGCCTTAGCTGGGCCTTGAAGAGTGTGCAGAAGATGGGAGAGGCCACTCTAAGGTGGCAAAGGGCTGGGGAATGAGTTATATGATGTATCAAAAGCTCGGTCCTGCCCTGGGCATTGTCCCCTGCACCAGGGGGTGGCTGGTTCGATTCCAGCTCCGGCCACCAGAGCTGTGAGCTCTAATCCTGGGCAGGAGACAGCTTATCGGTGTTCTGCTCTCACGTCGATATCTCTCTCTCTCTGTCCCTCTCCCTTCCTCTCTCTCTAAAAATCAATAAAACTATTTTTAAAAAAACACACAAAAAACTCAGTTCTGGGAGATTGGTGCAACTCCATAAGAAAAACTCCAAAGTCTCTTAAGAGCTAAAGGGATGAAGGAAAGGAATGGTTAGAAGACAGGAAGGAACACTTCACGAACGCATGGAAAGACGTTCTTTCTCATTAGTTATCCAAGGAATGAGCATGAAAATAAGATGCAAATGTTTGCCTACCAAATCAGCCCAGATTTGAGAAAATGACAACACCCAGGGCTGCCGAGGGTGTGGTGAAACAGGCGCTCTCATTCACTGCTGGTGGGAGTGGAAATCGGTACAACCCTTTTGGAAACAATTTGGCAATTACATCAAAAGCCTTGCTGTGTTTTCATCCTTTGATCCCGTGCCTTCTCGCTAGTCCGGGGAATCGCAATGAAGACAATTTTTATGTATAAGATGCTCAACTGCATCTTTGTTTATTCAATAAAGTAACAACCTAAATATGGGAAGGGAGAATGTTAAGTAACTTATGGTATCTCTACCTAGTAAACATGATGTAGCCTTAAAAATAATGGTAGCCTGGCCAGCATGGCTCAGTTGATTGAGCGTCGCCCCATGCGCCAAAAGGTTGCCGGTTCGATTCCCGTTCAGGGCACATGCCTGGGTTTTGGGTTTGATCCCAAGTTAGGGAGCAGACAGAAGGCAGCCGACTGAGGTTTGTCTCTCATCTCTCTCTCTCTCTCTCTCTCCCCCCCTCCTCTCTCTCTCTCTCTCTCCCTCCCTCTCTCCCTCCCTCCCCTTTCCTCTCTCTAAGCATGTTCTTGGGTGAGAAAATTGACAAAAGGGCCAGGTTCTTTTGGCTTGACTCCTCACTGTGAACCCAATGCATTAATAATAATAATGGTAATAAAGAATTTGGATTTACTTTAATATTTTACATTGTTAAGTGAACAGGCTGTATACAAAATTACACTTATGGTTGAGCAGTCTTATAAAAAACCAAGTATTTTTTATTGTGGCTAAAAACACACAACATAGACATTCCCTCTGTGAAGGGTGCCGTGCAGAATTGTTAACTCTGTGAGCATTGTTGTACAACAGGCCTCTGGAACCTTTTCCTCTTGCACAACTGAAACTCTATAACTCATTGGACAACTCCCCATTTCTCCCTCCTGCCAGCCCCTGGCAACCACGGTCTACTTTCTGTTTCTACGCGTTTGATTACTCTAGATTACCTCGTATGAGTGGAATCATGCAATATCTGTCATTTTGTTCTTTGACTTATTTCACTAGGCATAATGTCACAGTATTTTTTTAAGCTACACTGTAAGAAGGATTCAGATAAAATAGGCCAAAATATGTTGCTGAATTTGAGTGGTAGGTCTAAATATGGTTTTAAAAATTCTTTCTGCATTTCCCTTTTCCCAGATTGTTTAGGTGTATATTACCTTTTGAATAATAAAATAAGACTTGTTTCTTTTTAAGGGGAAAAGGGAAAAAAGTGGGCTCAAGAGGCCTGAAAATTAACACATTCTCAGATTTGTCACGTCCCATAGAGGTGATAGCCTGGGACGAAGGAGACCCTGGGCTCAAGAAAAGACTTCAGCCGAAACCGGTTTGGCTCAGTGGATAGAGCGTCGACCTGCGGACTGAAAGGTCCCAGGTTCGATTCCGGTCAAGGGCATGTACCTCGGTTGCGGGCACATCCCCAGTAGGAGATGTGCAGGAGGCAGCTGATCGATGTTTCTAACTCTCTATCTCTCTCCCTTTCTCTCTGTAAAAAATCAATAAAATATATTTTTTTAAAAAAAGAAAAAGAAACTTCAGTATGAGGCCAGGGCATCCCACCTTCCACCTTCCGTCTTGCCCTCCCAGATAGCAGGCGCCTCTGGGAGGGCCTGAGAGCCAAGGGCGTGGGCTGCCCTTTCTCTTCTCCAAGAGCCTACCCTTGGCCTGGCCGGTTTGCTCAGTGGATAGCGAGTCAGCCTGTGGACCAAAGGGTCCCAGGTTTGATTCCGGTCAAGGGCATGTACCTCAGTTGCAGGCTCCTCCCCAGCTCTGGGCCCTGGTTGGGGCTGATGCAGGAGGCAACCAATCGATGTGTTTCTCTCACTTTGCTGTTTCTCTCTGTCTTTCCCTCTCTCTTCCACTCTCCCTAAAAATCAATGGAAAACTATCCTTGGGTGAGAATTAACAACAGCAACAATAAGAGGCTACCCTCGCTGGGTATTGATTAGAGACAGGGCCACTGGGCACTCATTTCCCAAGAATCCGTGATTCATTCATTCCTGCCTCTTCCGGGGAATGCTAAGTAGCTGTCTGCTCTTGGCTCTCTCTAAACCCACCCAGCCAGACAGCCCTTGGGGACTAACAGGAGCTGAGCTCCACCCACTGCGTGCGGAGGTAAATGAGGGACTGGCACAGATTTAAAAAGAACCTCGGTGCGTGTGAAGTAGGGGGAGGGGACAGACAGACATCCACCCAGTGTTACGCCTGGGCCCACTGCTATATCAGAAGCTCCTTGCGGGCCCAGATCTTTTTCTGTCCGGCACCTCCACCCTCCAGCCCTGATTACAGGCCTGCCTGCCGTGTAGAGATGTCATAAATATTCAGTCATTGGATGGACCAAGAGCATCCTACCATTTAAGCCAACAGTTTGAGGTGTGGTGCCTTCATCTTGAGAAATCACCAAGAGACTGGAAAGTTACAGCAACAGGCAGGACACGGGCAGGGAGGGAACCTTGGGCAGGGGGGCCGGGAGGATGCAGGGCTGGTCCCTGGGGCTGCCAATTCCTCCCATCCCACAATGCTGCTCGAGCCCGGCCTACTCCCCGGCTTGATGCTCATTCTAATCCCTGAGAAGCACCGTAAGAGCCCAGGGAGGCTGAGGACAGCCCGAATCCCTTCTCCAATCCCATTCAGGTTGGCCGGACTATACAATAAGCACCTGCCAGGGCTGTCCCTGAACCAGGGCCGGGAAAACTGAGTGACCTTGGGTAAGTCACACATCCAATGGGAACAGACGGTATCACCATTAGGTAAGGCAATCCCTCATTTTTAAAAAATATATTTTATTGATTTTTAACAGAGAGGAAGGGAGAAGGACAGAGAATTAGAAACATTGATGAGAGAGAAACATCGATCAGCTGCTTCCTGCACACCCCCCACCGGGGATGTGCCCGCAACCAAGGCACATGCCCCTGACCGGAATCGAACCCGGGACCCTTCAGTCCGAAGGCCAACGCTCTATCCACTGAGCCAAACCGGTTAGGGCCAATCCCTCATTTTTTAATACTCTGTTTTTTAGTTCTTCCAAATGGGACATAGACCATCTAATTCCCACCACCGCCTGTGGTGAAGGGACTATTTTTATCCCCACTTTACAAAGGATGTCCAGGCTCAGAGAGGTTTAGGACATTTCCCGAAGCCATAAAACTAGGAAGTGGTGGAGCTGGGATCTGAGCCACGGCTCATGACCTGACAACCTGGCTTCTGTCCTCAGGCCAGGCTGCCCCCATCCACACCTACCTGCTAAGGCTCGTGAATGGGCTCACGTATGTGAAAGTATGTTGTGAACGCCAACGCAGGGCATGATCGCGAGGCTGGCTATGGAGGCAGTCACAAGACCAGGAAGGGGAAGGAACTGGAAAATGCCATGACCACCCACCACGCCTGCATCTGTTCCTATAACCCCCTCAGTCCTGGGAGGGTGCTCGGCCCTCGGGCAGCCCGTCCCTCCCAAGGTGGGCAGGAAGGGATTTCCCCTGCTGGAACCGAGAGTGGTTTCATCACAACGAGGGCTGTGTCCCATGGATCCTCTGCATCATCCAATCAGCAGACAAGGTGCCTACTGTGGGCTCAGCACAGTGCCATGCCCTCCGCCCCCTCGGAGGGCCATGTCAGGCTAGCAGAGGTGGGTTGGCCCCACAAAAGCACCTAATGAAAGAGAGTTTGACTAGAAAAAGGCCCCATTCGGACACCAGGGGAGTTAAGGAAGCATAGGTGACTAATCCCACGCCACCCTGGCTGCCGACTGACTCAACTGCCCAAGTCATCCCCCATCGTCATGGTGACTGCACAACTTCTCGGCGAGGCCGGCAGCTCAGTGGTCGCCACATGGGCTCCAGAATCCGTCAGCCCCGGGCTAGAACCTGGTGCTGCTTCTTCCTCCTTGGGTGACTTTAATGCCATCATTTCAACTTTCTGATTCTCAGTCGCCGCATCTGTCGAATGGAGCTAATGGGACCCACTCACAGGATTTCTGGGAGGAGAGGAGAGGAGAGCTGCTGCACGTGGAGGCTTCAGCTCGGTGCCTGGCAGGCAGTCGGTGCTCAGCAATGTACCCGAGTGTGGCCAGTGCTGCTGGGGAGGTAAATAGGATGAACAGCGAAAAGCCTTGCCCTCGAGGATTATACATCTATAACAGAAGCAGCAAATGACAGAGCTGGACTGTAATGACGACTACAGTTAATATATAGTCATTTCATTTAATCCTTGTCCAAAATCAGGCAACAAAACAGTTACAGAACTACAATTTAGCTTGTTAAAAAAAAAAAAAAAAGAACGTGTGTGTGAGTGTCTGTGTGAGGGAGAGAGAGAGAGAGAGAGAGAGAGGGAGAAGCGGGGGGGGCGTGGGGGGGGGGAGAGATTGAGTAATTTATTTAGAGAAAAAGGGTTGGATCTGCAGTCAGAAGACCTAGGAATGAGTCTCCCTTTTGTATGGATCAATTTCCCAGTATCAACAAACAAACAAACAATTGGGAAACTAATGTGTTGTGTACTTGTCAGGTCAATAATAATTATTATATGCGGTGGAAGCAACCGAAACTAGATATAGTCCTATAGTTAGTAAGTTACAGAGCCCAGATTTAAAACTCGGTCTGACTTTTTGGGGGTCTTATATTTTTTAAGTAAGACTTGTGTATATTTAAGGTGCACAACATGATTTTCAAACATACATAGTGAAACACTGCTAGTCGAGCTAATTAACATACATACATCTCTTCACATAGTTACCACTTTTGTGTGTGTGGCAAGAGCACCTGCGGTCTCTCTCAACAAATGGCCAGTGTACAGTAGGGTGCTTTGGCCATAGACACCGTGCTGCCCATTGGGTCTCCAGTCCTTACTCGTCCTACCGAACTGCAGCTTTGACCCACCTTTCCCCATTTCCCCATCTTCCCGCCCCTGTAGCCACTTTTTTACTCTCTGCTTCTATGAGTTTGACTTTTTTAGAATTACATGTAAGTGAGGTTATACAGTATTTTTCTTTATGTATCTGCCTTGTTTCACTTAGCACAATGTTCTCCAGGTTTATCTGTATTGTCATAAATGGCAGGATATTTTTCTTTTTTAAGGCTAATTCATATTCCATTATGTAAAAATTAATTATAATGGAATCAATATTCCATTTATATATGTCATTCCATTATATATATATGAACAATTTCTTACAATTTCTTCATCCATTATCTGCTGACCCATACTTGAGTTGTTTCCCTATCGTGGCTGTTGTGAAAAATGCTGCAATGAACTTGGGAATGCAGATTTCTCTTCAAGGTAATGTTGTCATTTTCTGTGGGTATATACCCAGAAGAGGGACTGCTGGATCATATGGTGCTTCTATTTTTAATTTTAATTTTTTTAAATATTTTTATTGATTTCAGAGGGGAAAGGAGAGGGAGAGAGAGATAGAAACATCGATGATGAGAGAGAATCATTGATCAGTTGCCTCCTGTACGCCCCACACTGGGGATTGAGCCCGCAACCCTGGCGTGTGCCCTGACCGGGAAATCCAACCGTGACCTCCTGGTTCATAGGTCAACGCTCAACCACTGAGCCACGCCAGCTGGGCATCTATTTTTAATTTTTAAAGGAATTTCCATACTTTCTCCGTAATGACCATACCAATGTACATTCCCATCAGTAGTATCCAAGGGTATCACATCCTTGCCAAAACTTTTTTCTTTTGTCTTCTTGACTGTAGTCCTCCTGACAGGCGTGAGGGGAGACTTGCAGGTTTGATTAGCATCCTCTGGTGATTATGGGAACCCTGAGCACCTTCTCACCAGGACACAGTTCACAAGAAAAATGCATAAAACCTGCGGTCACACTGCCTGAGATGGTCCTTCCTCACTTTCTCCTTCTGTTCATTTCTACTCTCTGGTGAACATGTATTGTTTTGGCAATAATACAATGTTGTTATGGGTACATTTATTATTATAAATATAAATGTGTATAGAGACGAGTAGACCGGAAGGAACCACACCCAGAAAGCTAGCAGTTTATGCAGGAGTGAAGGGACTGTGGGGTTTTCACTTTCTTCTTTGGGTTTATCAGGAGTTCCTACATTGTCTTTACTCCTTTTGGAAGATAGCCAGTATTTTAAAGCACTAAGAAATCCCTCCCCCTCCCTGTGGATCAGTTTTAAGATCTTTTTATTCTACCCCTCACTGACCCCCACCCACAGCCCCTCTCTCCCCAAGTGGCCCCACACTCATCGCCTGGTTTGGGGGGGAAGGGGAACCGAAACAGGGGGGCCTGCCCGGGCATGCTGGGGCTGACCTTCTTTCGGGGCCCAGCCTCTGAGTCACTTGGGAAAACCTTAAGCACACACTCTGGACATTTCACTCCCTCTCCCGCGGCTGCACTCTCCCGGGGAGAGGAAGCTTTGAAAGAGCCATTCAGGAGTGAGGCTCCGACGGCCTGGAGGGAGGGGGCGCCCAGACTGGAGGGAACTTTGCTAGCCCAGGAGAAGCTGGGTGCAGATGGAAGGGTGGGCTCTGACATCAGGCTGCCTGAGCTCCAATTCCAGACCCACTGTTTACCCCAGGCTGCTGCCTTAGCCTCTCCAAGCCTCAGTTTGCTCATCTGCAAAATGGTACAGTGATGACACCAAGAAGGAGGTTACGTGGGAACAGAGAGACATGTTAATAAAACGTCACACAGAACATGAAGGAGTATACATTCCCCCTCCCTCAATGAGAAACTTATCAAAACCCACATAATTCACAGCAGGCCGGGCAAGCGAATTACACATCTTCACGCCATAGCCACGCAATCGTAACGCTTTGTCAGGCTGGGCCTTGTACCATGTGAGCTTGGAATTATGTAAGGTCTTCAGCGAAAGGATTCTCACATGAAACAATTTCATCCCGAATCTCACAGGATCATAAGATTCCAATGAGATACTTTACGTCCAGGGCCTAGGTTCGTGCCCGGCATGAAAAGTCTGCTCAGTGTGCAAATATCTGTTTCTAAAAGCCGCTTGCCTCCTGCCCACTGGCGCCTGAAGGCCACCTGAGACCCATTCTGCCACCACTGGCCCCTGCTTCCATGCAGGAAAGGGGAAGGGGCTGCTATTATTCTCCCATCTGATTCTCACCCCAGAAATAGAATGTAAGTGGGGGATGGGACTTTCAATAGAAATCCTGGAACTCCTCCTGGGCTGGAAGTAGTCAAAAGGGAGAGGAGAGCATTGAGTGTGTCCCCCAAGATGCTATTCCTCCAGCTGGGATGCTCAACCTCCTCCTTGCTTGGAGCACCCTGACTTGTCTCTGGCTTATGCATCACCTCCTCCAGGAAGCCCTCCTGGCCTACCTTCTGCCCAGTCTGAGTCAGGGGACTCCTCTGGCTTCTCCCAAACCCTACTCACCCCATCACAGCACCTGGTACAATCAATTGTCATTGCCTGTTTGCTTGCTCAACCCTACACTCCCCCCTTTAGCCCCCCCCCCCCCCCCCCCCCCCCCCCCCCCCGCACCTCACTGCCCAGTAGACCCAGAGCTGGGAGAAGGGGAGGGAGCGTGTTTTATCCGCCTATATCTTGGGCATCTAGCACAGGCTCAGAGTGGCCCCTCAGTAGTCTGCTACATTGGTAAATGCCTGACTCTTAGCACAACTTTTAGGGGCGAGGTTATGGGTCCAGACAAACCTAGATCCAGTCCCAGCTCCAGCCTCCGGGCTTAGACTGTGGGCAAGTGATTTCCTCCTCAGGCCTTGGACTCGTGGGTAAAAGGGGGAATAACAACAATTCCCACAGCGCAGGTTGCCTGGAGGGTTCCATGCCACACACACTGGGACGCGTTAGTTCAGAGCCCGCTGCACACAGCAGGCGCTCCACAAATGCCCTGGGTGCTCCTGTTTCCTCAGCCCCCCGAGAATGGCAGCTGGAACCCTCCACCCCCTCGGGTGCGTGGGGACCAGAAAGGGTGCGGCCCAGCGGGGGACCGAGGGAGCCAGGCCTCCGGAGTGCAGGCTTCCTGACCTGGATTCCCGCCGCTCCTTCCGAGAGAAGGGGAGACACCGCCTGGCTCACCCCTGGGGCCTCCAAGGCTGGGGCTCCCTCTCTCCCTGCCAACAATTAGCCTATCACGTCCTGCGAAACTCGGGTGGGTGACTCAGAGGCAGGCGGGCCTCCCGACTGCTGCTGCTCCCAGGGCAGGGCTCTGGGCACGGCCAGGCGTGGGCCCTCCACACACCCACACCTGCCGGGACCCCACAGCAGCTGAGAGCACCCTTCCCCCTCCCAGAACTGCCAGGGAGGCTCCCCCACCCCCTTCTCCTCTTTCCTTTTATTCCCACTCGTCTGGCCTGTTGTTTTCTCACTCCAGGTGAAACGTGAGATCTGTCATCAGAAATTACCTCCATTGTCTGGCAGCTGACGGCCACTCTGCCGCGAGGAGGAGGGGGCTGGGCTGCGGGCACCCCACACGGTTGGCTTTTCGCCAATTTCTTCCCACACGGCCCTCCCCCTGGGGCAGCGGGGCCAGATGTGTCCACACCCAAAACACAATGGTTGTTTCTAGAAATAGTCTGGGAGTGTCTTCCTACAGCAGCGGTTCCCCAAAGGCGGCCTGTGGAGTTCTTGGGGTCCCAGAGACCCCTGGAGGGGCTCCGCAAGATCACAGCTGTCTTCCTGATCGTATTGAGATGTGATTGGCATTTTCACTCTCATCCTCTGGAGCAGGGGTCCTCAAACTACGGCCCGCGGGCCACATGCAAATACAAATATTGTATTTGTTCCCGTTTTGTTTTTTTACTTCAAAATAAGATATGTGCAGTGTGCATAGGAATTTGTTCATCGTTTTTTTTTAAACTATAGTCCGGCCCTCCAACGGTCTGAGGGACAGTGAACTGCCCCCTGTTTAAAAAGTTTGAGGACCCCTGCTCTGGAGTTTTCCGGGAGCTACATGACACGGGGTATCGCAAAGACAGAGTGAAGCGGGGGACGCCAGCTCTCGCCGTCTTCCATGAAACCAGTCATTGAAGAGGCTGCAAAAATCGAAAGTGATGCCACTCTTCTCAATTTTTTTTATTTCAGAAATATGGCTATTTTTTTATAAAACATATGTTTATGTCAGCAGGCGATGAGTTTATTCTCCTCACTTTAAATCAGGGTGTCTCAACCTTGGCGCGCTAGGCATTCCGGGCCAGGTGGGTCTCTGCTCTGGGGCTGTCCTGGGCAGGGTAGGATGTGGGCAGCATTGCTGGCCTCTCCCCACCGGATGCCAGGAGCACCTCCCAAGCCCCAGTTATGCCAAACAAAACTGTCCCAGACACCGCCAAGTGTCCCCCGGAATGCAAACTCGCCCCCAGTTGAGAAGCACTGCTTTGAATGAGTTAATAGATGTAGATTACGAACATTCCTCAGGTTCAATTTCAAAAATGAACATTAGCAATAGATTCAACCCATCAAACCCCTGAATAGTTTTTAAGAGTGGAAAGTGGGCCCTGGCCGGTTTGGCTCAGTGGATAGAGCGTTGGCCTGTGGACTAAAGGGATCCCAGGTTTGATTCCGGTCAAGAGCACATGCCGGGGTTGCAGGCTTGATCCCTGGTGGGGGGCGTGCAAGAGGAAGCCAATCAATGATTCTCTCTCATCATTGATGTTTCTATCTCTCTCTCTCCCTTCCTCGCTGAAGTCAATAAAAATATTTTTTTTTAAAAAAGAGTGGAGAGCGGTCCTGAGGCTAAGAGCTTTGAGGACGACTGTCCTAACAGCACAGGAGCCATCTGGGGCTTGCAGGTGAGGACCAAGAAATTGCCAGCCCCAGGGGGCCTGCTCCCACCGAGGGATGCACAGCCCTTCTCACTGTGGGAGGCAGGAGCCATCCTCCCATCCTCCCAGGGGGACTATATTTTTTTAATTTAAATATCATTTATTTTGCTTTTTCAAAAAAGCAGAAATCAGCACATACTCAGGGTGGAAAATATGCAAAAATACAAGAGGGTGAGAAGGAATCCCCAATTATTCCACCACCCGAGGAATAAGTCACATGTTGGTGTTTGTCCTAATGCTTAGGGAACTGACTCTTTCTAAAGTTGGGGCCCCAGCGTTACAGCAGTGGGCACGGTGAGGTGGCTTTCTCCTCCAGCTCGGCAGGAAGAGCCCCTCCCAAGATTTCCCAAAGTAACTCTGATGCGGACCCGGCCCTGGGTGCCGGATCACATGGTGAGACTCCCGGAACACCCACAGAGCCAGCTGCCTCCGTGACTCACACCCGCCCTGGAAGCTTTCGGGACCACTGCTTAGTGCCTGAAAACTCACCGTTTGCGTGGCAGTCCTTTAATTTAGGGCTTTGCTCCCTACTCGACCTCCCGGAGGTATTTGCAATCTTCCCGCTCAAAACTCTCTAGCTTCTCCATTCTCTACGAGTTGAAGGCCCCACACGTTTGCAGGAATAGTTACAGTTTCTAATCACGGTGGGTTTACTAGGTTCCAGGCACTGTGCTGGGTGCTTTACAGACCATAACTCATTTAATCCCATGACCTACAAAAGGTGGGCATATTATCTCATTTCACAAATGAAGAAAACAAGGCATAGAAAGCTTAACTTGCCCGAAGCCACAGACCCGTCGTGACAGGTTTGAACCCCCTTCCCACGACCAAAGCCCGTGTTCCTAGATGCCACTCTCTACAGGCACACAGGCCCCTAACAGGTCCCCACCTGCTCCGTCAGCCTCTTCTCCCAGCAAAGTCAGCAGCATGGGCTGGGGGCACAATGGATTCCAAACTTGACTTGATCTTAAAATAGTTGTTTGACTTGAGGGACGTCACTCAGCCTTTCTGAGCCTCAGTTGCCTCATCTGCAAAATGGGATTGATAATAATACAGACCCCATAAGGCTGTTGTGAGGACTTGGTGATATAAAGCAGATTAAATCCTTAGCATTAAGCTTGGCCACCAATAAATTGTTCAATAAAAGAAAGAAAAATCCTTGGCCCTCACTACACCAAGATCCTCGCGGTTTCCCTGAGCTCCTTAAAGCCACTCTGCCTTCACGGGCACTGTTCCCTCCGCTGGGAATGTCCTCTGCTGCTTCACTTTCAACTCCTATTCATCCCTCAAGGCCCTGCTCAGACTCTCTCTTTTTCAAAGTCTTTCTTCTTTTCCTTCCCCATCCTCTAACCAGCTAAGCATTCCTTCCTCGGAAAGCTACAGCAATGGTCCCAGACCTGGCTGGGTCTCAGAGTCCCAGACCCCATGTTAAATCTATGTATGTCCAGGCCCCACCTCCTACCAACTGCATCAGAACTTCCAGGGTGGGGCCTGGACTCTGTATGGTGATCGGCTTCCCTGTGGATGGGGACATGCAGCCAGTGAATGCCCTCTGTGCTGGCAGCACCCCATCCTGTAATTATTTGTCTCCAGGACTCTCAACATGGTCTCCCACAGAAGGCGGAGGGCGCCTGCAAGGGCCTCCCAGTTTTCCAACCTCCCAACTGCCCCTGGCATTTGCCGAGCACTGACTCTATGGGAGGTTCTGTTTTAAGTGCTTTCCTTGTGTTTTCTCAGTTCATCCTCAGATCCCCCTAGGAAGCAGGTATTGTTGTCAGGGTGGGTTCTGTAGACTGACTTGCTCAACCTCCATCCCACCCTCTGGGGCAGCCTGAGAACAAGCCAGGAAGCTTCCTGTTACAGAGAATCATTGCCCAAGGGCCCCCTGCAGCCAATCCACCCCCGTGGATGGCTCCATCCATGACTAACTGTTGTTACAGGGATACTAATGCCGGCTCCTTCCTTAAAGACATTGGATTTCTTTGTTGGCCAATTTAGGGTCCAGGATTCTCCGATGGCTTTGCTGAAACTTCCTTAGATGTGCTGCCCAGCCTTCTCTCCATCTCTTCTTCACATGGAGCCAACTTGCTTTGTAAGCTGACAGCTCTCCCAGCCTTCCCCGGCTCCCTACCCATTTTCTCTCATTTTCTCTCACTCAGGCATTCTCCCTTTGGCTGCTTAACTCTTGCTTTGCATCTCCTTCTCAGAGGACCCAGGCTATCGCTCCTTCTGTGAGAAGGTCGGGAAGCTAAAACTACATTTCCCAGACCCCCTTGCATATAGGGTTCTGGCTATGAATTAGATTCTGCCAGTTAAGTATTGGAATGTTTGTAGATGGCAGAGAGGCAAGCCAAGGCCCCTTTCCTCTCCTTTTAGTTGCTTCTGCCGGTCAGCAAAGTTTGGGGAAATATGAGGTTTTTCTGCTGAAGAGTCCAGTGCCCCTTAGGTGCCAAGAGGCGGTTACCATGGCTTCAAAATCTGCCTTCCCACCCTGTGATTGACAGTGACCCAAGAGGTTATCGCTCCCCTGGCGGGTCAGTTCTGGACACGTCCCAGAAGCCCATCCTAGACCTTCCTCGCTCAGCCTTTCCAATGATCCTCTAAGCCCCTAGTTCCCGTGTTGGATCCCTCCTGTTTAAACACCTTGACTGGCTTCTGTTTCCTGCACTAACAATGGCATAATTATAGATGAGAAAGCAGAGCCTCCGGTGAGGACAGCTGCCGTGGTGACAGTGGGAATGGGCAGTGGCTGGCAGTCAGGGTGCAGGCAGGGCCCCTCGCCGCTCGCCAGCACCCTGCACCCTGCTCAGCACCCCTTACACTCCGGGAACACCCTCAGAATCATGCTGCAGGAAAACAGGCGTGCCACCTTATAAACGTGATCTGCTTTGTCTGTGTAATACAGTTACCTTTTACCCATTTCACTCCAATAAAAGATTTTGGGTGGTTTTTACTTACATGAAAAATCTTTCAAAATACAAATGGCATTTTGTGATGTGTTTAAGAATTGCCTTTAAATATAGGAGGAAAATGCAGAACTCAGCAAAAAAAAAAATATGTATATATATATATTATTGTTGACAGTATTACAGATGTAAAAATATACATTTTTTTAAACTAAAAATATATTTGGCTTTTTTTACTTGTTCTGAAAGCAGTATGTATTCTGTGTATTAACAGGGAAACACGCACACAAGATCAGAAAGTAATGATACGTTACTCTTGTTCCCTTCACTTCCCCCTTCACACTATCACTGTGGAGCATGTTCTCCGTCTTACTTTCTTGCTCATTCTTGTCTATTTCTCTCATTGTTTCTTGCTCATTCTTGTCTATTTCTCTCATTTCTTGCTCATTCTTGTCTATTTCTCTCATTGTTTCTTGCTCATTATTGTCATTTCTCTCAATGTCATCTGCATGAGGGCAGGGGGTTTTGTCTGCTCTGCTCACTGCTGTGCCTGTTACTGCAACGATCACACATATGTGCCCAACACATACAGGGTGTCCCCCCCCCCCCCCCCAAACGTATACACGTACATTTCTGAGAGCTCCACGGATGTTTCTTTCTTTTCAGATCTAACCCGCTGAATTGATAATTATTCAAAGTGTGTATACACTTGTTGGGACACTTGTATATATATCGAGTGAGTTCATGAACATCAAGAAAAGGTTCATGTTTACCAATGTTTTCAGTTTTCTCATTAAACAGTTTGGAGTAAAAAACCTGATGAGGTAAAAGCAGCTGCCCTGAAGACCCAGGTCTGTGGTCACCTTTCCCAGCGAGCAGTTAAACGTGTTCCCCCAGGACTGTGACATGCAGATGGAGCCATCCTAACAGATGCTGGTGAATTGGTTTCAGATTCTCCCCAGATCCCCCCAACTTGAGATCTGAATCAGCTCCTAACCTCAGGGAGGGTGGTGGTTTATATGGAATCCCCCGGCCCAACCCCACCGCCTCCAAGGCTGGTGCCAGCAGAGCAGCTCCACGTCCTTCCGCTGCCAGTCACCCTCTCGCTGATCCCCGCTGTCTTGCGGGGGGAAGCACAGTCCCTCTGATGATCTGCTTCCAGCGTGGCCTTGAAGTTCTTTTCTTCCTTCGCCAAGCACAGCTGAGACCCTTTAAACAAGATGCTTTAAAGCCGGGGTGGGGTGTGAGGGGAGTCAGCACAGGCAGCGTCCCACAGCTAAGCTCTCTGTGTCACATGTCATCCCTCCCCTCAGCTTTGTCAGCAACCTCAGCAAATGCCCAGCTTGTCTACTCCATGTGCAAGAGTCCCCTCTCCGCCCCCCAAGAGCACCCTCCAGCTAGAGCACCAGGCTCCACCTGGCCCAGATCGCAGTGAGCGAGGCCCAGAGGGAAGCAGAGGCCTCGTCACCTGTGGGAGGCCTACCGTCTGAGGTTCTGTCTTCCTGATCCCGGACCTGCCTAGCAGAGCAACTCGGGCCGGTGACCCCTTTTCCAGGAGAACAGCTCCCTCTGACCCTAAGACAGGGATGGAGTCCAATCCTAGAACAGGGATGGAGACAGCCTGGCACCCTCCTTCCTCTCCACCCCCAGCTGGCTTCTTCTAGCCTGAGCGGGGCTTCAAACCCATCAGATCATCCTGGTTGGATTCGTTTGCAAACCAAGAGTGACTGGTTAAAAATGAGGACCAGAGGGTGCTTCTGGGAGAAAAGCCATAGGTACCAGTGCATGAACTTTGTTCTGTTGGTTTCGTGTATTCAGAGGTCTTTCTTACTTACTTCCTGGTTCACAGATGAGGCTGCCTGATACGGGGTCTGACGAGCATAGGTAATGTCATCACTGAATAAATCCTGTCTGCTGTGGAATGTGTCGTGTGATTTTTTACTGCGACTGGAAACGACTTCCATAGGTTGGACTTAGAAGAATGATTTTGTCAAATATGTATTAGGTGCCTGCTCTGTGCCAGGCACAGTGGCTACAGAGAGTCAGCCAGCCACATGGGGTCCAGAACTGAGTACACACTTGACATGGTAAAGTCTTTACCCAGCTATTCATTCATTCATTCATTCATTCATCAAGGACTATTTAATAAGCATCAATACGTGCCAAGTATTGTTCTAAATTCAGTTACATTAAATCCTTTTAACTTCAACATTACTGTGCAAGGTAGTCTAGTAATCCCCATTTGACAGATGAAAACACTGAGTCAGAATGAAGAAGTCACTAGTTCAAGATCACACCTCCAGGATGGGGTGGAGCAGGGCCTGAGCTCTAACCGCCCCCTTTCCACCCGTTGCCCCCTCCCTGCCCCGCTCCTCCCTCCCCCCACCCAGGGCTTCCCACTCCCCCCAGAAAGCTGGGTCGCCGCTCTCTAAGGACCTTGCACCGAGCGCTTGACTTTGCCTGCCTGTGGGAGCCATGAAAAGGGCAATTTCACTGAGCTCTTTACAAACGTGCCTGGTTCCACCCTTGAGAGATACCTAAGCGCCAGCCTCCCATGACAGAAGGGGAAACCCAGCAGTCCTGGGGCCCTGGTGACGCTGGCCTGGTGCCAGCTGTCCCCAGCCCTGGAGGAAAGCCAGGCCTGGCTGTGAGGACCGAGGGCTGGCAAACAGAAGGCCGAGGGCACTTTGGAAGCCGGTGCTGACAGCATCTGCCTCTGGGGAAATGGCGGGGCTCTCACCTGGGTGAGTGGGGGAAGGTGCACTTTGGAGCCACAGAACCTACTCTGCCGCCTCTTGGCTGAGTAACCTTGGGCAAGTTGTATATGTAACTCTCTGTTCCTCAGTCTTCTCATCTATAAAACGGGGATGGCAAGCCCTACCATAAGGACTAAATGAAATCTAGTCTTCCTGTGTTCGACATATAACTCACCAGGAACATGAGAAGGACAGCACAGGTAACTCCCAACCTTCCCTCCTGTGCCCGTGGCAGACATCACTAGCAGATCACAGAACCCTCCCACTCCAAGCCCAGTCACAGCGCTGGACTCCTGCTCAAGGCCGAGTCCTAGGCAACCACTTCCAACACATAGAACTGACATGTATCCCAATAACCTATTACAGTGGTTGGCAAACCACGGCTCAAGAGCCACATGCAGCTCTTTGGCCCCTTGAGTGTGGCTCTTCCACAAAATACCACGTGTGGGTGCACACGTACAGTGCGAAGTTGACTTAAAACTTTAAGTAAAGTTTATTAAGTTAATTTTAGGGAACGTTGTGGAGTGAAAGAAGGTGTAGTGTCGAGGATTGAGAAAGGTATGTTGAGATGGTTTGGACACATAGAGAGGATGAACGAAAGGAGATAGACGAAACAAGTATACAAGACGAGTGTGGATGGGAGAGTTGGGAGGGGTCGACCTCAGCGAACGTACCTCAATCAGATTGAGGACGTTTTTAGCAAAGGCCAGCTTAGGAGTACCCTAATTAAGTGAATAACAATGTACCTACCTATATAGTTTAAGTTTAAAAAATTTGGCCCTCAAAGGAAATTTCAATCGTTGTACTGTTGATATTTGGCTCTGTGGACTAATGAGTTTGCTGACCATTGACCTATTAAAATTGGTGGTTTAAACAAGTATTTAATTCCATCTCATGGGTTCATGGGTTAGGAATTCAGGCAGGGTCGGCAGGGCAATGATCGGCTCCAGGTGGCGTTCCTGAGGTTGCTTGATTCCCATGGCAACGGGGCTCATGTGAAAGGCCCATCAGCTGCACCCGCAGTCCTGGCGGCTCGGTGAGGGCTACTGTGAGGCCGGGGAGCTGGGCCGAGCCCCCCCTCCATGTGGTCTTGGGGCCTCTGCCTGTGACGTCACAGCCACGGTAGTGAGGCCTGTCCACGCGCAGCTCAGGGACGAACGTGCCCGAGAGTAGAAACTGCCGTCTCTCCGGGCCCGAGCTGGGACCTGGAAGGGCATGGCTTCTGCTCTATTCTGTCGGTCAGAGCAGTCACAGGCCTGCCAGGGTTCAAGGCCCGGGGACCTGACCCGGCCTCCCTTTTGGGGAAATGCCAAAGATTGGCAGCCATCTCTAACCTGCTGCCGGGGAGAGATGAATGTGTCCCCCACCCCCCCCACCCCCACCCCACCGGGCCCCTGAGACAACCAGCAAGTCACAGGGCCCTTCTTATCCCTCCCAGGGCCTCTGCTGTCCCCATCTGGGTTTTTTTTAGAACCTCCTTTGTACCCTTCTCAGTGGGGGATACAGAAATCAGCGAGCCCTGGTCCCTGGCCCCCCCAGGAGCTCCTGGAAAATGGGCCATGGTCCTTAAAGAAGGAAGTCACCTTCCAAGTGACTCAGCCAAGGAAGAGACACAGACTCTGGAGGCTCCGAGGCAGTGAACATTGCTTCTGCTTGGGGAGAGGGGAGGGCAAGCTGCGTGTTAAAGACAGACAACACTTTCCAGCTGGATTCACGTGCTCCCCGAGCACTTGTTGGGCGCCAGCTGCTTGTGGCCCCGAGAAGGGGCTGTGGGCAGGACAGGGGCCCTCTCCCAAGAAGCTAGCCATTCTGGTCGGGGAAGACTATTAATAGGCAGCATTGTGAGTAAATAAAGAGCATAGTTTCTGATCGTGATAAAGGCTGTGAAGAACATAAAGTGGGATAAAGGGACGGAGAGAAACTGGGGTGGGGGAGGATGTTGTAGGTGGGGAGTCAGGCGAGCCCCCCCCCCCCGTCCTGCCGTACCCCCCCCCCCCTCAGGAGGGCAATGTGACTAGTGGGGAGGCACCAGCCAGATGAGCACGGAGTTCCCTACTGGCCAGGTGGGGCTTCCATCGGTGGGCAGGCTGCTGGGATGGGTGGTCACAGTTCTGCCTGAGGAATGGGAAAAGGCCAGGGGGGACGGTGCCTGCAGGGCAGGGTGCGGGGCAGGCCAGCCCAGGGCAGGGGCGTGATGGGAGAGCATGCTTTCCCTTCCCGTGTTCCTCCCGGGAAACAGCAGATAAACGCCTTCACACAGGGATACGCGATAGAAGACGGAACTGGTGACTCTTCCCTGGGCAACCTGGATTCTAACAATGGCAACGTCTTAAGCCAGAGACGTGAAACAATAATGGTGGGGCTTCGGGCATCATCAGGATGCGCCTGGGAGAGAAGTGTGCCAGGGAGCGGCTCTCAGCCGGGGCTGAGGCGGTCAGAGGCCTGCCGGCTTCAGAAACCCGGGTGGGGAGCCCCACTGCTCCCCACCCCCTTCCATACAGCACTCAGGAGGGACTCCACCGGCACTGTAGGTGCTCCACCTGCTCACGTCCACCAGCCCCGCAGCCTGGGAGGGGGCTTCTGCTGCAGACGAGAGGCCGAGGCCCCCCGGGGGGAAGTGGCAGGTCGTGGGGCTGGTACCGGAACTCGGGCAGTGCCCCTCTGGGACCTGCGTTCTTTATCTTGACCAAGCCCAGGGACATCATCATAACTGCTACCACTTATGGAGCACTTACTGCTCACCAGGCACCCGTCTAAGCTTCATGTGGATAACACACTCTTCATGACAAGCCTGTCAGGTAGCAGTATTATCACCCCCATTTTGCAGATTAGGAGACTGAGGCACAGAGAGGGAGGTGACCTGCCTAAGGTCACACCGCTGCCAAGCTGGGACGCAGAGGCGGGCCGTCCTGCTCCAGAGCTCGCACTCTTTCCCACCGTTACCGGAAGCCCAGGGCCCCGTGGGCGGGAAGAGGAGGGCTCGGGACAGCTGTGCACCTCCAGGCCATTTCGGAGGTTTCCCACTCTTGCAGTGGGAGATTAACACTCTGGGAATCCCAGACACCGGGGACGGGGTGGGCGGTGGACACATTCTTGGCTGGAGGCCAGTTGAGAAAGTTAAAGAAAAGACCAAGAAAAATCTCCTTTGGGGGGCCTGGTGCTGTTCTGCAAGGTGTTGCCTCTCTGCGTGGCTGTATTTGCTTTGCCAGACTGGAACGCTTTTCTGAAATACAGCAGCCTGGAAGGCCCGGGGCTGTTTGCCAAGGGAACCAGGGCCAGGGCAGGCGGGGAACGTGGAGGGCAGAGCTCTGCATCACCTCCCAGAGGCCCCTCTTACCTGGAAGGCGCTGCCAGAGAACTCAGAGGGCAAGAAAGAGCCCGACAGAGAGAGGCGGTGGGAAGAGCGCTGGGCTAGGAGGCAGGAGGCAGGTGACTTCCCTAGTCCCGTTTCCATGTGACCATTTCCAACTGTGAGCCTCCCAGTCCCCCGACCCCTCTGCCAGGCCACCGAGAGGTCTTGTTAAATCTCAGAGTTAACATGTCCCCAAGTCAGCCTCCGACCATCACCCCTCTCCCTGCTCATTCCCCAAGCTCCCAGCCCAGGGAAAGATCTCAGATCTAAAACCCAGGAGTGATCTTGGAGTCCCCTTCTTCCCTCAGGCCCCACCTCCTGCCCATCAGCACCTGTGGGTATGCTGTCAAAATAGATCCCACATCCGCTCGGCCGGTGTGGCTCAGTGGTTGAGTGCGACCTATGAACTAGGAGTTTATGGTTTGATTCCCAGTCAGGGCGCATGCCCGGGTTGCGGGCTCGATCCCCTAGTAGGGGCCTGCAGGAGGCAACAGATCAGCAATGATTCTCTTTCATCATTGATGTTTCTCTCTCTCTCTCCCTCTCCCTTCCTTCTCTGAAATCAATTATATACATACTAGAGGCCCGGTGCATGAAATTTGTGCACTTGACGGGGGCATCCCTCAGCCCAGCCTGCGCCCTCTCGCAGTCGGACATCTTTAGCGCTCCCAGTTGAGCATCTGCCCCCTGGTGGTCAGTGCGTGTCATAGCAACCGGTCGTTCCACTGTTCAGTCGATTTGCATATTAGCCTTTTATTATATAGGATATATATAAATATATATATATATATGTATATATTCCACATCTGACCACCCCTCGCCACCTTATCAGCCTGGTCCAAGTCCCCAGTCACTTCTAACCTGCTACTCTGTCCACCCTTGCCCTTCCACAGCGCTTCTGCACCTGGTGCCAGGGTGGTATTTTAAGAATGTAAATCAGATTGTGTGCCTCCCTGCTTGGAACTTCTCACTGACTGCCTATCACGCTAGGAATAAAAGCCATGCTTCTCACCATGACCTCAAGATCCGGTCCGGTCTGGTCTCTGCCCACCTCTCCTTCCCCATCAGCCTCCACCGCCACCCTTGCTCCTGTGCACCAGGCACTGGGACCTGTTGCCTTGTGCCTTCTGCATTAGCTGTCTCCTCTCCCTGGAATGTTCTCCCCGAACCTCCCCAGGCTCCCTTCCTCCTATCATTCATGTCTCAGCTCAGATGTCCCTGCAGGGAGTCCCTCTCTGACCACCATGCTCAATCCATCCCTGCCCCTTTTTTCCTTTATTAAAAAAAATTTTTTTATAAAACATCTATTCTGGAAGTATTGGGTTTATTCACTGTCATTCCCCTGTAGAATGTCAGCCACGTGAGATCCAGGACCGAGTTCCCTGCTGTGCCCTCAGCACTGAGCGCAGTGGCCACACACGCGGTGCTCACACGCACCCGTTCGCCAGGTAAATGACCGTGCTTTGCAGGGTCTCCGAGAGCAGGTTGTGGGCCCTCCGCCCCCAGGTGTAAAATGAGGCCTCATCGGCAAGGCCTTCCACCTCTAATATTGTCAGTGACTCTCTTATTGCTCAGAATGGTAGAGGCCGGGTGGAAGGCTTAGCAATAGATGCAAAAGAGAAAAGTGATAAAGGTGGAATTCCCTGCAGACAGTACAGAAAGGACTGGAAGCCCCAGGAGAGTTCGGGTGGGGGGGGGGGGCACGGGGGGGAGTGTTGGTGGGAAGCTGCAATCAGCGAGCGATTGCACTCAGTAAACCAGTAGCAATCTCTGAAGTTACCCCAATGCATTGTGATGTTTTATATTCTCTGTATTCGCTTTCTCTGTATTATTTAAATTATATTTTACAATGAATATGTATTTTTTAAGAAAAACAGATGTTTCTTTTAAAATATTAGATGCTGTAAATGAGAAGACTTTATCTATCACCATCCCATCACCACCACCATCTTCACCATCTTCACCAGCACCAGTACCACCACCACACTCATCACCACCACCTTCATCACCATCTTCACCACTTCCACCACCACCCTCAACACCACCATCTTCACCACCATCCTCACCACTTCCACCACCACCACCATCACCACCATCTTCACCACTTCCACCTCCATCTTCACCACTTCCACCACCACCTTCACCACTTCCACCACCACCATCACCACCACCTACACCACTACCAACACCACCACCATCACCACCATCTTCACCACTTCCACCACCACCCTCAACACTACCATCTTCACCACCATCCTCACCACTTCCACCACCACCACCATCACCACCATCTTCACCACTTCCACTACCATCTTCACCACTTCCACCACCACCATCACCACCACCTACACCACTACCAGCACCACCACCATCACCACCATCTTCACCACTTCCACCACCACCACCACCACCACCACTATTACCACCATCACCATCACCACTAGCACCACCACCATCATTACCACTAGCACCACCACCATCATCACCTTCACCATCATCATCACCACCACCACTATCCTCACCCCTTCACCACTTCCACCACTACCACCACTCTTGTCACCCCATCACCCTCACCACTTCCCTGACCCAAAAAAGGCAGTTCAGTAGTGTGAGCACAGGTTTTGGAACAGCATTGTCCAATCGAAATATAATATAATACGAGCCATATACACAACTCAGATAGTAGCCACATCAACAAGTAAAAGGAAAAAGTGAAATAATTTTAATAATATATTTTATTTATTTAACTCAATACATCTAAAATATCATTTCACCATGTAAACAATGCAAAAAATATTTTGCATTGTGATGTTTTACATTCTTTTTGTCATTCCAAGTCTTCAAAACCTGGTGTGCATTAAATACTCACAGCACATGTCGGTTCACTGGGGTGCACATGTGGCTGAGGCTACCCTATTGGACAGCACAGCTTAGAGCCACACAGCCTGGGTTCAAATCCCAGTTCCAACACATACCGGCTGTGTGTCTGTAGGCAGGTTACTTAACCATTCTGGACTCACATTCCCCATCTGTTAGTTGGGGAAAGAGCAGAGTTGTGGGGATCAAATAAATTAACATGCGTACATGTTTACCCCAATGCCCGTCACATAGACAGTGCTATATAGCATTAGCTGTTGTTATCCTTCCAGAAACCTGAAAGAAGTTCAGAGGTCCTGGCTGTGCATGTGGGGAGCACCAGAGAGAGGGAGATGCCTAAGGGCTGGTGCGGCCTAAAGGGGCTTTAGACTTCATGGAGGAGGAGAAGTCAGATCTTGCAGCTCAGGTAGTATTTGCACAGGAGAAGGAAAGTGGGCGAGGCTTGGTGGAGAAGGGAGGGGAGCAGGATCTGGGCTGACTAAGAGAGAGGGCATTGGTTGAGGGGCCTGATTAAGAGGAAAGAATTGGGAAGAGCCAAACAACGGGGGTGGGGCTGAAAGCTGTGGGACCCCCACAATCACATCCTCCGGCTCCCTCTTCTGACCGGTGGGAACGCTGAGGCCGGAGAGGGAAAGTGACTTGTCCAGGGAGCTCGGTGGCACAGCGGGGCTGCCCCTTGTTCACCGGCCGAGCACCTGTCCATCCAGGCCCCTGCCTCCGAAGGAATAGTCTGTTGTTAAATTCTGATCGGCTGAACGCATGTTGTATTGTTCTAAGTCGCTGCAATGAACTGTTCCTTCAGAGGCAGCACCTGCCCGTATGTCGTGTTGTTAAAAGTCATTGCTAAGATGGGCCTGTCCTTTTCTAGTATATTCTGTATCCCAGCATTGCCCAAAGGTGCTCAGTGACAAGCTAGGTTCATGAGATGCTTCTCTATAAAAAAAATAAATAAATTGTGAGGTCACGTAAATTTGGGAAAATGCAGAGGCTTGGAGATTCATAATGTGTGCTGACTAGGAAAGGGTCTGAGAAGGCCTGCAATACAGAAGTGGTATTAGTATTAACTCCTAAATCCCATGGTCCCAAATCTATTTGACCACAGGACTCTCTTGATCTGGTGGGAGAGTCACATGGTGTACATTGATGGGCGTCATTCAGAATTCACTTTGAAAACATCTACTGTTCCTGGCCTCAAAGAAGATTGGGTGATCAAGTAATGGTTGTGTGTGTGTGTGTGTGTGTGTGTGTGTGTGTGTGTGTTTCACCTGAAGGCTGGTTCTGAGGGCCATTTCCAAAGGGGGACCCAACATTTCACTATGAGTTGGAAGAGGGGCCAAGCCTCCTGCGATGTGGAAGCTCATTTCTCTCATGTGTGAGCTCACGACTGAGTTTGCACCAGGCTTGGTCTTAGTCTCACCTCCTTTCCTCACAGAGAATGAAAAGTGATGCCCGACAGTGGAGCGTGGGTCAACCCAGGAAGGCTTCCTGGAGGAAGGGCGTGTTGAGCCACCTCTTTAGGAGGGGTGGGGCCCAGATGGGCAGGGAAGAGGGTGGAGGTGAAAATGCCACACCCCTGGAACATTTGGCACCTTCCAAGCCATGCATCACCCTGTCAAAGCCAGCTGTTGGCTCTCTGCCCTGGCTTGCAATCCTCTTTCTTCCCCTCCTCCCCTCCCAGTTCCAGAACCATCTCCTGAGTCAGCTCTTTTTCTTCCTGCTGGGGGTGTCGGATCCCTTTCTGTTGGAGGAAGGGACACTCGTTTAGGACTCCAGGGTCCCCTCGGCCTTTCCTCTGGGGCAGCGACAAGGCACAGCCTGAAAGAAACGGACTGCAAGGCTCTGTCTTTCCTCCCCACCAGGGGCAGCGTGACCTCAGCCGGGGTCACACCGGAGGCTCAGCCCTCTCAGCCCAAACACTCGCCCAGGGGAAGGGACGGGAATCAGGTGCCTGGAGCCGAGGAAGGGAGACCCAAGTGTGGGAACCGGATTCAGGCCAGAGGCAGGACCTGAGTTCTCCTGCCCCACTGGAGGCCCCAGAACCCAGAGAGGGGAGCGGGGTGCGGGGAGCAGGGAGCAGGGAGCGGGGAGCGGGGAGCGGGGAGCGGCAGGGGTGGGAGAGGCCCGCTGAGCACAGGCGCCGGCCAGGCTCCTCCACCCAGCCCAGGGGAACGGTCCGGATCCCTCCCTCCCTCGCTCTCAGCTGACAGGGCAGGGCCTGGTGAGCGTGCAGGGACCTGGAACCGAAACTCAGCAGGGAGTACTCACCCCCGGGGACCCTGGCCTGGGGCAGAGCCCCAGCAAGCCCGGAACTGCCCTGGAGCCTTTCCCAACCCGGACCGTGCTGCCCTGCACGGGGCTCATGAGGAATCCCAGAGCCAGGGCGGAGGGGGAGGGCTCTGGGTCAGCCAGACCGACGTGTTCACTGAGCACCTGTTACCTTTCAGGCCCCGAGCTTGGTTCTGCGAACACAACAGGGACCCAAACCAGACCTGCGTGTTACAGGCCATGTGGCCTTGGCCACGTCACAGGTCTCCGAGTCCGGCTGCCTCCGCTGTAACAGGGGCGCCCCCTCCCCACTGCCTGGGCTGCTGCGGGGATGAACCGGCCTAAACCTTGTGCTGCAAGGTACCCGACACCCTGCAAAGAGCAGGTGCTCGATGGAGGCGCTGGGAGGCTGGAAGCCCCTCCAAGGAAGGCCAGCCGGGCAGGGTCTGCCCTCAGCCTGTCTCTAGACCTTGACCCCAGTGCCCTCTGGGTGACCCAGCGGGACCTGGCTTGTCCCTCGCTGGTCCTCAGTTCCCTCCCCTCCGTGCTGGCTACTTCCTAAGCTCAAACGAGAAAGACTTTGAGTCCATTTAGAAGGGTTTCCCTGGGGCAGAGAGGGAACAGCATGAGCAATGATTTTCAAACTGCAGGTCCCAATCCATACAGAGGCTTGAAAGCAGGCATCTTTACACAAGAAAAAGCTACATGACAGAGCGTCCCATGTAGTGCAGGTATGTTTTTAGCTCATGACAGTCTTTATTCCAGTTAATTATTGATATACTAGAGGCCTAGTGCACGAAATTTCATGCACTGGGCGGGGGGGGGGGGGGGTGTCCCTCAGCCTGGCCTGTGCCCTCTCACAGTTGGGACCCCTCAGGGGATGTCCCTCTCACAGTCCAACCCTTCAACCCCTTGCTCCTTACCGCCACTGCACGCATCAGCCATGAGCCTGGCTTCTGGCTGAGCGGTGAGGCCCCTGTGGGAGCACACTGACCACCAGGGGGCAGCTCCTGCATTGAGCATCTGCCCCCTGGTGGTCAGTGTGCGCCATAGCGACCAGTCATTCCGCTGTTCTGTCAATTTGCATATTAGGGTTTTATTATATAGGATGTGTGCTTGCTGAGTGGGGTGCAGCTCTTGCCGCGGGTAGGGAAGCATTGGAAAGCTGCTGGTCATAGCACAGGCCGTGGGACGGAGTAAGCCTGGGCTTGAATCTTGACTCTACCTCTTACTGCTAAAGTGACATCAGGTAAGTTACTTTCGCTCTCGGTGCCTCAGTTTCCTGACTTGTAAAGAGGGATAGAAATAACCCTACCTTGTCAGGGTTTGGGGAGGGCTAAATGAAGTGCTTAGAACAGCCTGTCTGAGCGTTGGTTGTAACAGTCAGCCTGAGAATGGGGGTGAAGTGAGGCCTCGGAGGAGGCAGCTTCTGTGAGTGGGGGGGAAAGGTCCTTCTGGCCCAGCCCTTCACCCTCCCATTTCACAGACAGGGAAGACTGAGTCCCTGGATGGGGGAGAAGAGCTGGAGCCCAGCCTCCTGCATTCCGGGCCAGAGCGCCGCCTGTCTCTTACCGCCTCTTAGGATCAAGCGAGCACTCGGCCTTTGGTTTTCTCATCTGTAAAATGGGGACAGTAAATAATCAACCTCAGATGGTGGACTACATGAGCTCCTGCATGCAAAGTGCTCAGGACAGTGCCTGGCACAGAGTAAGTCTCAATAAGCATTAGATATTTTCGCTCCCAACATACTGTCCAATAAAAAAGGCCCCCTGGCCAGGGTTGTTCAGTGGTTAGAACGTCATCCCATGCACTGAAGGGTTGCGGGTTAGGTTCCTGGTCAGGGCACATGCCGGAGGCAACCAATTAATGCTTTTCTCTTACATCCATGTTTCTCTCTTTCTCCTTCTCCCTTCCTCTGTCTCTAGAATCAATGGGCGGGGGGGGGGGGGGGGGCATATCCTTGGCTGAGGATTAAAAATAAATAAATAAATAAGGCAGGTTCTGAGCCACATGTACAGCCTGAGCCCATTCTGTGCAAGAAAGAAGGAAGGTGCGTGGCCTGTGCACCCTCCCACGGCCTCCCCGCCATTCCCAGGGGTCGGGCGGCAGGCACACCTTTGCTATTGGTTATATCTAAATATTTCTAGCTCCTAATTTTCCTCCGGCTAATGTGGATTGCTTTTGCTGTGAAGGCTAAAAAAGAGATTATTTTGATCAACCCAAATAATAACCACTACCCACCTCCACTGACTCATGTGACATTCCTGAGCCAGTGCCGCCAGGTATGTCACTGTGGCCTGGGGCACCAGAGCCCCGAGAAGCCGCCTGCTTTTCTTTTCTTGTTTGCTCGCAGTGACAGCTGATGCCCTCCTGGTGGCATGCTGCGTAACAAACGCATGCCAAAGATTGCTGATTCCATGGGGTGGGGGCGGGGGTTGGGGGGGGGGCGGGGAAAGGGCACGCTGTAGTTTGTCAGGCGATAAGTCCTGGCATCTCCTGTGCACAAAATCGGGGTTGCACCTGGAGCGTGAACATGGTTGGGGACAGATATTCTCTAGGCCTTGGGTGCCAAGCCAAGGGGGGATGAGGGAGGGGTCCATGGATGGGGTGGTGGGCAGCGGCCCAGGAGGGGTGGGGAAGAAAGGGACTGGCTCAGAGACTGTTTCCTCCTGCTTGGCCCTCTTCCAGGGCCTTCCCGCGAGGTCGCCCTCTTCTGGGCAGCAGTGACTGTGAGTATGTCTGTGTATATATGTATGGGGGGGGGGGGGGGGGCGTCCTGGGGGAGGCAGGGAAGAGGTGATATTTGGCCAAGAAAGGGCGATGGAGTCTGAGGAGTCAAACATGTTGGACAAGATGGACCTTTTAATAAAGGCAAGGGTTTCAGTGAAGCTGTGGTTTTGAGGGGTAGCACAGGCCCCCAGAAATTAGCCTCCACTGGTGACCCATCCTTCCACATTAGCTCTGCACCATCATCACCCATGTGAGTGCTGTCTCGCCCCGGAGGAGGGTGGGGGGCTTGAAGCTCAGTATGGGGCCGTCCTCCATCTCCCTCTGGCCCAGCGCTGGGCACAGTGCCTGGAAGCTCACAGGTGCTCAGCAAACGCCAAATGAAATGCCCGATTGTGAGGATGAATGAGGTCTGCGGGCAGGTGACTCACCCTGGCCTGTGGCTGGGGAGACCGGGGTCCTGGTGACGGGAGCCTGGGCATGTGCCTTCCTTGTGTTCCATCTGCAGCGTGGGGTTGGTAGGACCCACCTCCGTCTCTTTCCTGCTCTGAGGAGCCGAGAGGCTGCAGGAGGTCGGGGAAGAAAGTTGTGAAGGAAGCCCAGAGAGATCTCTTCTCTCTGCCTCCGAGTGGCGGGGAAATGTCTTCCCAGGTCTCAGTTAAGATCACTTTCCTTTGGTGTGTGGTGCCCTCTGGTGGTCACTCTTGTGAAATGCAGCTGACGATCTAAGAACTTTGGAGGGAGGGCGAGGGCTTTAAGGCTGAAGGTGGTGCCTGGGGACTCTGACCACCCTCCCCGAGGAGCTCCCTCCCAGCCGGGCCTTCCTTCCCTTAGATCCCAGAGTGTGTCCAGGTGGGTGAGGGCCATGCTGCTCCTCTCAAAGCTTACCCATCCACACCTTCTTGAGGGAAACCAAATTGGTACAGCCTTTCTGAAAGCTGTAAAAATCATCACGGGGGTGGGTGGGAGTTAATCAACCAAGGATCTTGTATGCATATATGCCTGGCCCATGGGCACAGACAACAGGGTGGTGAGGGCCTAGGGCGAGGGGGTGGGGGTGGGCTGGAGGGGGTCAATGGAAGAAAAAAAGGGGACATCCTATATAATAAAAGGCTAATATGCAAATTGATCAAACGGCAGAAAGACCAGACTCTATGATGCACACTGACCACCAGGGGGCAGACGCTCAATGCAGAAGCTGCCCCTGGTGGGCAGTGTGCTCCCATAGGGGGAGCGCTGCTCAGCCAGAAGCCCTGAGCCGGGCTCACAGCTGGCGAGCAGGCCTAAGCCATCAGTCGGACATCCCCCGAGGGCTCCCGGACTGTGAGAGGGCACAGGCCAGGCTGAGGGACTCCCCCCCAGTGCACGAATGTCGTGCACCAGGCCTCTAGTATATAATAATTTTGTTGTATCGCAAATCAGCTTACAACAAAACCACAGCTTACCTCGAAACCACAGCTTCACTGAAACCCTTGCCTTTATTAAAAGGTCCATCTTGTCTAACATGGATGACCCCTCAGACTCCATCGCCCTTTCTTGGCCAAATATCACCTCTTTCCTGCCTCCCCCAGGACCCCCCAGGACACCTAATGAGCCAATTAGTTAGGAGTCATCTTTATTTCGTGCAGGTTCAGAGCAGATTACCTCTGTCAAATTCTGAACAAACACAGGGAGGGAGTATTTCCTTTTTATATCCTTCTAGTTCTTTGTGTAAGACAGCTTGTAACCTTGAATACATATCATATCTAATCAAACACCTGTAATATCTATACAGACAACTTGTAACTTTGAGTACATATTATATCTAATCAAACACCTGTAACCTTGGATGAACAAACACTTGGCAGAATATGTGAGTTCATATAGATATAGTGTATCAGCCCCTTTAGATGGATAGCTTGCAAGGTCAGACAATTAAGTTTATCTTTTCTATTCAAGCAAAAAACAAAGTTATTTTACAGTCTAAAAATAACAGAGTTGACCTTCAGAATAAGAGACTGTCTAAGAATAACAGAGTAGTTCAAACCGCAGTTTTTCCTAAGGAGGGATTATTACCATGCTTCACTTTCAACAATAAAGAATTATTTTTTTTCAAATATATTTTATTGATTTTTTTACAGAGAGGAAGGGAGAGGGATAGAGAGTTAGAAACATCGATGAGAGAAACATCGATCAGCTGCCTCCTGCACACTCCCTACTGGGGAAGTGCCTGCAACTAAGGTACATGCCTTTGGCTGGAATCGAACCTGGGACCCCCGGTTAGGGCAAGAATTATTTTTTTTAAAAAATCGAGATTTCAAAAAAGGTTTTAAATGACATGTTCACGATATAATGCTAAGTGAAAATTTAGTACAAAAATACATATAAAAATACTCTATGCCCTAGCCGGTTTGGCTCAGTGGATAGAGTGTCAGCCCTCTGACTGAAGGGTCCAGGGTTCGATTCTGATCAAGGGCACGTACCTCGGTTGCAGCTCGATCCCCAGCCCTGGGTCCGGGCACATGCAGGAGGCAGCCAATTGATGTGTCTCTCTCACATAGATGTTTCTATCTGCCTTTCCCTTGCCCTTCCACTCTCTCTAAAAATCAATGGAAAAATGTTCTTGGATGAAGATTAACAATAAAATAAAATATATTTTTAAAAAATACTGTCTACACATCTACCAAACATAGACACAGATGGCAGTGAGTCTTTGGGGAGTAGAATTATGTTTTACTTTTTTTATCATTTTCTACACTTTCTATACTGAGCACATTTCACTTTTCTACAGGTTTATTCATAAAGGAAAAAAATAATAAAGTCCTTTCCACCTGGTGCCCTCCCCTCCACCTGCGGTGAGCGGTCAGAGCCTCCCCTTGGAACGCTGTTCAGTGAGGAACATGTGAGTTGCAGATTCGTCCACTGGAGGGAACCCGTGCGCATCCGAGTGGGAAGAGTCTGGACACCACGCCTTACCCAGGCATTTCAGAGTGCCGGCAGGGGGCGCCCCCAAACGGATAGCAGGGATAACAGTTACCGGTGTGTGTGTGGGGGGGGGGGGGGGGGTGCGGGGGGGAGAATGGGGGGATGGTGAGTCTGTGCTAATTATTACAAAGAAAATGAATAAAAAGAAAGAGGGGGTGGACCTAGCCGGTTTGGCTCAGTGGATAGAGTGTCCGCCTGCGGACTAAAGGGTCCCAGGTTCGAATCCGATCAAGGGCACATGCCTGGGTTTCAGGCTCGATCCCCAGTGCGGGGCATGCAAGAGGCAGTCAATCAATGATTCTCTCTCATCATTGATGTTTCTATCTCTCCCTCTCCCTTCCAATAAAAATATTTTTAGAAGGAGGGAAGGAGGGAAGGAGGGAAGGAGGGAAGGAGGGAAGGAAGGAAGGAAGGAAGGAAGGAAGGAAGGAAGGAAGGAAGGAAGGTGGGCGGGAGGCAGGGAAGGAGCCCCCCCCCCCCCCCCCCCCCCCCCCACCACCACCACCAGGAGGATGTAGCACAGGAGCCCACAAGGCCAGGGACAGGCAGACAGGAACCCCGCTGAGCTGGAAAACTCGGGCGGGGCGGGGAGCAGAGGCTCCCGTCTCAGGTTCGCACTTTCCCCAAATAGTCGGAGCGCCTCCTGGCCCGGGGCCCAGGCTCTGGATCTTGGCAGAGGCGCGGGTCCCTGCTCGCCAGCAGCCTGGGAACCGCTGTCAGTGCCTGGGGGCCTTCCCAGGCTTGAAGGGAGCAGATAAGGCAGGTTTGGGAAGAGCCTGGCTGTTCCTACCCGGAGGGCGAGGGGGCCCCGCCCCTCCTCCTGCTCCCTGCGCTCGGGTGCTCCCCGACCCCTCGCCTAAGGGCAGCGCCACACTTGGAACCTCCCCACATCCTCTGGGCCCAAAGGAGCAGCGGGGGAGGCTGAAGCCAGCAGGGAAGGAGGTCAACACCGTGGGCTCTTTCCAGGTTGCTCTGCCCCGGGGTTCAAATCCCAGCTGCGCTCTCCCCTCCCTCTTTGTGCCTTAGGGATTTCCTCCCAGCGCTCCTTCCTGGAGATATAATCTACTTATCTACTTACCTTAACAGTCTTTTCGAAGTGAACAATGTTTAATATATTCACAAAGCCATGCAACCATCATCGCTTTCCATCGTCTGGACAAAGAAATCCCTCCCCCAGGAGCAGGCAGGCCTCTGTTCTCCCTTCCCGCAGCCCCTGGCCATCACAATGCACTTCATGTCTATGGATGTGCATATTCTGCACGTTTCCTACAAATGGAATAATGCAATGTGTGGTCTTTTGTGACGGGCTTCTTTCACTTGTCGTGATGTTTTCAAAGTCCGTCCACGTAGGAGCATGTGCAGTATTTCGCTCCTTTTATTACTGAATAGTATTCCACTCTGTGGATGCACCGCATTTTGTTTGTCTGTTCAACAGCTGATGACAATCGAGCTGCTTCCGCTCTTTAACTGTTATGAATAATGCTGTAAGGAACATCCAGGTACAGTTTTCGAGTGGACATGTTTTCCGTTCTCTTGGGTCTATACCTAGGAGTGGAATTGCTGGGTCATATGGTAGTTTAATGTTTAGTTTTTTTTTTAGGAACTGCCGGTTTTCTAGAGCAGCTGCACTGTAGTAGCTCCATTTCTTAACCTCTCTGAACCTGCTTCCCACTGGCAAAGCATTAGTGTTGATACTTACCTAATAGAATGGCTGTAACAATTAGATAAAATAGTGACAGCAGTTAGCGCACAGTAGGTGCTCAATAGTGGATTGTTGGTAATTAGGAAACCTTTAAGACTCAGCCTGTTCCTTTTGGTTCCCTTCAAATCTGACTGGATATCTACTCCTCCTCATTGCCCTCCTTGTTTCCCTACATCTTGAATTTCCTTTGAATTAACTTTACTGTGGAGCAAAACTACACACACACACACCATTTGTTATTTTTGTGCTCTCTGTGGAGCCACCCTTTTTCTGCTCCTGTGTTTGGAGGGGCTGTCAATCAGGATGCTCCATTCACCCCTCCCACCCCAGGGGAGGGCATACTACCCAGGCTGGCCAATTAGAGTGTCCCCAATCTCCCTGACCACACTGATTGGTTCAAGGAATGGCATGTGACCCAAGGCAAGCCAATCAGAATCTTTTTCTGCTGGAGCCGGTTCATAGCCACACCCACCTTGAATTTTCCAATCTGGTGGGACTGCCCAATGCCTTTTTTGCTTAAGCCAGTTTGCATTTCCATCCTTGTTACCAATAAAGTCTTAAACGCCGTTGCCATATCCAGACGGGCCTTCTAGTTCTTGTATTCGGTCCTGCCTCTCTCTAGCATTGCATTAAAACCACAGCAAGGAAACTAACAGTCAAAACAACACTCGTTTCAAACCACTGAAAATCTTTACTTTAGACTCTTGGGTGGGTGGGGGGGGAAGGATGCCAAAAGGGATTCCAGCCCTAATATCAAGCAAGAAAGTTTTAAAATCCCTTTTCTCCACCTCTCTCCTCATCAGCGCATATTCACAGCAGCTGGCCCCTAAGCGCGCTCCTTTCTTCAGACGCACCAGCCCCCGTTAGCTCTTAGCTTTCCCCTCCTCTCCTGCCTTTCCAAGGTCCATGACCCAGGCTTGCTGCTCTTTGCCCGCCCAGGCAGGAGGGAAAGAGGCTGTGAATCCTCACATAGTTACGTGGTTTTATACGTCTTACTTTCAGGGTCGATGGAAGAGGCGACTGTAAATTCCCACCTGCAGAGAGAGACAGGACTGTGAAGTCATACTTTCAGAAGGTACTGAGGTCTTTTAACCAGGAGTCACATGCCAAGTTTAGCTTGGTACACATGTGTACACATCTAGTGAGTGGCTGAGTTGTTTGAGGCATCTGGAATTGTGTTCAACTGAGCCCCAGTTCTGTTACTCTTTTTTTTTTTTTTAGGAGGTTTTATTTATTTTTTTAATATATTTTTATTGATTTCAGAGAGGAAGGGAGAGGGAGAGAGAGAGAGAAACATCAATGATGAGAGAGAATCATTGATCGGCTGCCTCCTGCACACCCCCTACTAGGGATTGAGCCCGAAACTCAGGCATCTGCCCTTGACCAAAATAGAACCTGGGACCTTCAGTCCGCAGACCGATGCTCTATCCACTGAGCATAACTGGCTAGGGCTGTTACTCTTAGAAGAGTACCTACTATGTGCCAGGCCCTGAGGATATATCCAGGAAACAGAGATATTAAAGGCACAGAAATGATTTATAGGAAATAGTGATTAAATACTATCAAGGAGACTTATATGGGGAATGGGAACAAATCAAAGCTGGGGTTAAGGAAGGCTCCCTGAGAAACATTTACCAGCATCACTGTTTCCACTTCATCTCATCCAGAGGAGGCTGCCGCTCTGGTGACCCTGGTGACCGCCACACCTCGCCAGTCATGAGAGTTTCATGCTGTGATCTTTGCAAGTCAGGAAGTGAAAGAGGCTGGGGGATTTTATATTTGTCTGACCTTCACCATCTGGGGGCTGAGTGGCAGAAGTTTTAAACCCACAGGTTTTGAGGACAGCCAGACGGAGGTCTGAAACCCAGCGCTGTCGCTAACCAGCATGTGGGCAACGTGACCGCTCAGAGTCTCACTTGTTAGCAGGAGCTATTCATACCAACCCCGAGGGATTGTTGGGAGGGTTAAATACCATAATATAAGTAAAGTGTAGTCCCTGCCGCATCAGAAGTCTCAATAAGTATTAATGCTACTGAAAGCTGTTTTAGATAGAGAGAGCTCAATAGAGATGGGTCCAGCTTATTCCAGAGTGGACTTATTATCAGCATTTGAGATACTGGAAAGAAACTGACGCAGCAGACTGAGGGCATGTGTAGGCCTGTGTCCGCGGAACTGGCTGAAATTTTCTTGGACCTGCATCCAAGGTGACTTTTTTTTTTTTTTAAGGTTTTGAGAGATGCAACTTACCCAAGTTTGTGGTCACAAAATGTCCTTTTATACAGGCTGGGGCAAAAGTCGGTTTCCAGTTGTTCATATGGAAAATAATCAATAACCATACAAATATAAACTCCGTGTTTTGCATACTCACAACTGTAAACGGACTTTTGCCCCACCTCGTGTGGATGCACCCAGGCATCCAGACACACGGTTTCCTAACGTGAAATGATAGGGTGGGGGGAAGGGAGAACAAGCGAAATGGTCAGGTGCCACATGCAGACCAACATCACACCAGCAGAGCAGGGGGAGTCCCCACCGCAGAAATGCTCCCCGCCCAGGGGGCTCTGGGTCTGGAAGAGCTGCAGTGAGTTAAATGAAGTTGTAATCAAGTGAGAGCTGGAACTGCTCGCTGCCACAGCGGCCATCAGTCGAATGACATGGGGTACAGGCAAGGAAAGCAACGTTATCGAAAAGCCAGCAAGCCAAGATGGCAGACTAGCGTCCCAAAGAACCTTCTTGAGAAAGTACAGAATTTAGGCTCGTTTATGTCAGGGAAAGGGTGGACAGGGGTGGACTTTGCATTGGTCAACTAACTGTGGCCGCCAGTCATGAGGTGCCTATAAACCTTTAAATAAACAATCTACAGATAAGAATCCTTTAGTGCTTAGCATACCTCCTACATGCAGGACTGGGAAGTTACTAAAGGACATGTTATGGGAACTGGGCAGGCTCAAGCCAGATGGAGTCAGAAAGACTGATTATTTTATTCTATTACAAAGTCATAATTTCAGAAGAAACTTAAGAGTGTGCCTGCCACATGAGGCTCCTTCCCTGGCCTTTGAGGTCCAACCATGGTCCTGTGAGCCCCTGTGAGGAGGTACCGATTGGGCTGAAGGCATGATGCAAACCCTAGGACTATTTCTGAATGTTTGCACCGAGGGCCAAACTCGGGGCAACTTTGGGACCAGTAAGTTCTGTGAAAGTGCATTCTCTCTCCCAAGACTGCTGGGATCCGAGCGAGAGCCAGCATCTGCGATAGATATTTCTCTCTGCTGCCTGCCTGTCTTGTCCTAGTTCAGGGGCTTGGTCACAGCTGAACTGTGGTCACCTGGCCCGTCGCAGAGGCAGTATGCAACCCAGAGTCAGGCGCCTGCCTGAGCTCCCTGGGTTCTCAGAACGGCAGTTTCCTCATCGTAAAGGCCCCTGGCCAGTTTGGCTCAGTGGATAGAGTGTCTGACTGCGGACATCGATATTTCTCTCTGTCTTTCCCTCTCTCTTCCACTCTCTCTAAAAATCCATGGGAAAATATCCTCAGGTGAGGGTTTAAAAAAAAAAAAGGAAGAAGAGGCAATGCCTCTTTTAAGAGTTGTGGAAGGACAGGAAAGAATATATTTAATAAAGGAGAGCTATGATTATTTTTAGAATAGAAGTGACTTTTCTTGTTGAAAAAGCAACACACAAAGAATTGAAAATTTATAAAATGTGTTGCAGAAGACCGGAGAAGAAAACCAAGCAACACTTAGAGAGTTTGGAATTACACTCTTTAATATACACCGGTGGGCTTAGAGAAAAATGAATTCAAATTCTAAGCAGAGCTACAAGCAGAACTTTCCTTTTTATTAAAGAGCCAGCCCTATGTGTGCTTAGTGGTTATCTCGCTGGTGGCCTTGAAAACAACACAGTTCTATCCAATTAAAAAATACATCTGGCATGGCATGATAGTATGGGCGTACTATCATGGCCTACAAGGTCAGACAGCTAAGTTTATCTTCCTTATTATTCAAGCAGGCTAGAAAGCAAAGTTATTTTTTCAGAATGAGGGGCTGTTTAAAAAAATAGCAGAGTTGACTTTGCAGAATAAGGGACTATCTGAACAGCAGAGAATTTCAAATAGTAGTTTTTAAAAAAAATAGGGGTTAGCCCTCTCAAATAAACATACGCAGAAAGAAGATTTTAAAGTCCTCATCACTCAGAGATAACACCCACTAACAAATTGGTGTATACCCTCTCAAAGCTGTTACTCATGCCTACAGACACACTTTTCTTTTTAATGGGCCCATATTTTGGTAGTACTATAACCGGACAACCAAGGGGTCCGGACTGCCTGTCACTACTTCAGCCAATTAAGCAGAGACAGGGTTGAGTCATATACGAGTGTTTATTTCAATAATGCCGGCAGTATGGGAGAGCAGCAGGTCATCCGCAAACATCTGCTCTGCCTCTCCCCATAACCCAGCTGCGGATACTGGGTAGTTGCTGTAGAAGACCGAAGAAACCCAAGCGACGCTTAGAGAAATGGAGTCACACAGCTTTGTTACGCCGGTGGTCTCAGAGGAGTCGCCTCCAGGGTCTGAGCAAACCAGTATGGTGGAAGCCCTTCTTTTATCCCCTTTTGGTTTCTTTGTCCCCCAAATCCATATTTGGGGGACTTCCGAACCTTTTGTGGGCTTTGCAAAAAGCCCCGTGGGTTGGGATGGGGGTCTTGAGATCATATCTAAGGGCCTGGCCTGGTGCCAGCGCTGATAGGCCCCTCTGGGGGTTCATGGTTTATGGCCTCTGTAAAATGTGAGCGTTTAGGTAACAGGTCTTGCAAGACCAGATTGTGGAGGAAAGGGGCAGTGACTTCATTATAGGTTATCCAGAACGTACATTAGGTTACTGCACAGATTCAGATTGCTAGCCTCCCCAACATCAGGGTTACATTGGAATTAGCCTTTTAGCCTTCTCATAGTGAAACGGAGTTTTTAGACTAGAACCTGGATTCTTTGTCCGCCGGAATCGAAGAATGAATCCACGGACAGAAAGTGGTATAGCAAAGGTGGAGATTTATTGAAGAACAAGTATAGACTCCCACGTGGGGAGAGGGAAAGAGTCCCACAGAATGGACTCCCACGTAGGGAGGGGGAAAGGGTCCCACTGAGTTCCTTTTCCCTGGGGCTTATAAAGGCTGCAGATCCTGGTGCCTTGATATCCCCTCTGATTGGTCACTATTCCCCTAGATTGGTTACTATAGTTACTCCTGGGCTCAAAGGTCCAACCTCATATGGGACACGTGAGGTCCCTTCCTTATTGTTTTCTTATTCTCTCTGGGCTTTCTTCTCCATCTGGATGAAGGGCTTCCTCCTCTTTATTTTGTAAATATAGACCTTTTGCTGTTCTCAGCTCCCTCATTCTCTGGAAATGTATCTGTTGCAGCTTTTCAGCTTCTCCTGTTACAGTTAAGCCCCCCTTGTAAAATCTCTTAACCTCTGAATGTCCCTCTCAGGTATGTTGGCAGTTACTGGGGAAATGGAACCAACTATGGTCGAGGGTAGTCTGGGAAACGGGGCAAGTTTATAATAGTAGCTAGCAGCCCTGGGCAAACTACGGCTTCGGCCCGTTTGAAATGAATAAAACTAAAAAAAAAAAAAAAAAAGACCGTACCCTTTTATGTAATGATGTTTACTTTGAATTTATATTAGTTCACACAAACACTCCATCCATGCTTTTGTTCCGGCCCTCCGGTCCAGTTTAAGAACCCATTGTGGCCCTCGAGTCAAAAAGTTTGCCCACCCCTGAGCTAGAGAAACGGGGCAAGTTGATTAATAAATACCTTGGTAACGGGGCAGTGTTGATTAATGTGTCCCAGGTAACTTTGTGTGTGTTTAGCCAACCGTTTTGTGAATAAAAGGCTGGCCTGGAACCAGGGTCATCGCTGTCGTAGGAGAGAACGCCTACGGCAGTCGCTGGCCAGCTTTTCAATAAATCCTCACTTGCTGCTTAAGACCTAATTGGAGTTGGTGGTCTTACTCTCTCGAATGTTGATCCATAACATTCCTATTCTTTGGAAATATACCTTTTGCTGCTCTACAGCCCCGTGCTTCCTCCATGGTCCCCCAAATTTCCAAAATTTATAAAATGTCCTAAACCTGTCCTATTTTACCCCTAAAATTCCTGTTTCAGTAGGACAAGGAATACGTGGGAAAGTAGGAATTACAGGCATGGGGAAGTAGGCACAGTATAATCATTACAGGTTATAAGTCATGTAGGCTGGGGGAGGGGTCACAGAAGGTGGGTGCCTCTGGGCGCCCCGGGACCAGATTACAGGCAATAGGGGTTGGAGGATGTCAAGAGCAGATGCCTCCAGGACTCAATTGTTTCAGCCAAGAGGTTGTAAATCTCTCCATAATGATAGACAGTCTCGGAACTCCCAGCCGGGGTAGAATGTGCTTTCTTTAATCAGAACAAAACAATCATGGTTAACAGAGCATGATTAATATTTGTTTCTTGTAACTAATAGCTAGTTCCCAATATTATGTTTCTGCCCTTAACAGTTCTTGCTCCTGAGGGAATGCATTGTACACATCCCTGGGTCTGCTCAGCGCTTACCTGGGCAGCAACCTTTCTAATGACTGTACCGTCTGCGGAGGGACTGGTTCCAGGTTGCCACCCCCACGTGAGGAACACAGAGCAACGGGACCAACGCCTGGATTCTCAGGAAAGTCGGGAGATTAAAGCAGATAATGTGTTGAAGCGCTTGGCTCAGTATCGGCACATAAAACACGCTCAGATCCTGCAAGGGTGTCCGAGGCGAGGCTTGTTGTTACACTGGCCCTGAACTCCCCATGGTCCCGTTAAAAATCCCGTCTTGGAATTCCTAACGTTGATTATTAATAATAAACATTTTTCCTCCCCGCATACACCGATTTACGGTCCCCCCCCCGACCCGCACCCGCACCCGCACCCCGGGCTCGGACCAAACAAGCGAAGTGCAGGCGCCGGGGAGCCGGGAGCCCGGAGCCTGCAGCGCGAGTCTCGGTCTCCGCCGCGGGGCGCCCCCGGGGAAGCCCCCGCCGAGTCCCGGCCCACAAGGGGCGGTCCCTAGGCTCGGCCTCCCATTGGCTGCCATTCGCGTCACCTGCCCGCCGGTGAACCAGGAGGCGGGACCTGGCCCCTCCGGGGCGGCCGGAGAAGGGCCGACATGAGCCGGGCCGGGCCCTGGGCCCTCCTGCTCCTGTACCTGCTGCCGTCCGCTGAAGGTAGGGGTGCGGGAGGGCGCGGGAGGGTGGGGGGCCCCGGGCCCCCTGGGCGAGCGCGTCCACCCTCGGACCGGAGCTCCGAGCAGGCAGGGGCGTGGACCGAGCCTTCTGGCGGCCGCCCGAGCCCGCGGAGCGCTGGTCGCCTTGCCCACTCATCAGAGCCTTTGACATTCCTTCCCAGGAGGAAACCACCCGTTTCCGAACGCCAGGGCGGCTGCAGGGGAGCAGGGAAAGCGACAGCGATAAGCCGCTGCATTGGCTCCTAAAGTGCATTTTAATTTCTCCCCGGAGTCCTGCCCGCTGCGCCAATGCCGCGCTTGAGCCTCCTAGTGGGGAAGTCGGACCAGCGCCTGCCCGCCCCGCAGTCCTCTCCAGCGGGGCGTCGGGTGCTCCACCCGGGCCTGAGGGACAGGAGCCCTGGTGAGCCGGTGCCCCGAGGTGATCTGTCAGGGCGCCTTCTTGCTGAGCCCCACTGGAGGGTAAATAAGGTGGCCGGGTACCAAATACCTGGGGATAGCACCAAACCACCAGGTCCCAACCAGTCTTCCTAGAATTAGACTCACAATTTAGGATCTGGACGGGTCCTTGGATATAATCTAATAATTTAATAATTATATTTAGAGACAACTTTCATTGAGCAGGTTCTTTGTGCTGGGCACCACATTATCCTATTTAAGCTGTACAGCCCAGCCATCCCATTATGTAGATATTATTTTCTCCCTTTTCCGTTGTAGAAGACTGAGGCTCAGAGCAATTAAGGGAATTGCCCAAGAAGGAAGGCAGAGGTGAGATGCAGAACAGGGAAGACAGGCTGCAGCAATCATGGTTGGCTCTGTTTGTGGGTTGGGTGGTTGACACAGAGCTGTGTACCTACTGAGGTCAGCGCAGGGATTCCCCAGCCCCTGGTGCCTCCCAGCAGTGAGGGTCTTTGCAGCTGATGAGGGACAGTGGAAGGGAGGGGAGGAGGGGTCCTCTGTCTCCCAGTTTCACTGTGAAACTCAGTACCTTTCTTGTCTAGACCTAACTGAACTTTCCCCGAGAGATTCTTATTCATTTTATTTTTCTAAATATATTTTTATTGATTTCGGAGAAGAAGGGAGAGAGAGAGATAGAAACATCAGTGATAAGAGAGAATCATTGATTGGCTGCCTCCTGCACACCCACTACTGGGGATGGTGCCTGAAACCCAGGCATGTACCCTGACCAGGAATCAAACCGTGACCTCCTGGTTTATAGGTCGATGCTCAACCACTGAGCCACACCGGCTGACTCCCAAAGGATTTTTAATTTATGCAACACAAACTGTGGTGTGATGAGTCTGGGAGAAGTTCATCTAGATCCAGGTTCAAATCCTGGCTCCCCCACGAACTAGCTGTGCAGCCTCAAGCAAATGATTCACCATCTGTCTCCCAGCCTAGTGCCCCTCCACGAAAGGGAAATGACACCTACCCCATCGGGCGGTTTGTCCTCGGGATTGATTGAGGTTTGTGTATAAAATGCCAAACCCGTGTCTGGCAGCTGTTGAAAGCTCAAAAAAGGGTAGTTGCTCTAGCTGCTATTTCTCCACAGTGGCCAAGCTCAGACGTTGGCCTCCTGCCAGTCGTCTGCTAGAAAATCCAGAAGCTGGAAGCAGTGGCAGCACCAGGATCCCAGTGATCCATTTCCGACTTGAGGACACAGGCACCCATATTGGGGCCTAAAAGGCCAGGGGTAGGGAGCCCCGCTGAGCCATCAGTAGAACTGGCCAGACTCTCCCTAATGCGGTTCTGTAACCTGTTCTGTAATCTGTATGGATTTCTGTCGTGGCCCAGGTGGCACTTCAGGGCACTGAATTCTCCATGGGACCAGAGTGCCTGAAGGGCAGGGATGGAGTTGTATTCTTCTTTGAAACCTCTGGCACACAGTCGTCAATAGATATTGCTAACCAATAATGGTCCATTGATGTTGGAAGAATAAAGCTGAACAGGCCCCATGAGGAGGCTGTGTGGTCAAGAGCTCAGGCTTTGGAGTTGGCTAGGCCTCGATTTGAATTCTGACTCTACAGTTCATTAGCTGAGGGGGCCTCAGTTTCCTCATCCATAATGGGATGATCATGATTAGTACCAAATGCCTAGGGGAGTGGGGAGGTTTGAAAGAGGAAGTGCAGGCAATGTGGTTAACATAGTGCCTGGCACATAGTTAGGACACAACACACATTAGCTGCTGGCATCACCACTTCTTAGAAATGTCCGGGAAGGCTCCCTGGAGGAAGTGACATTTGAATTGAGTCTTTAAAAGATTAGATGATGGCCCTGGCCAGTGTTCTCAGTGGTTACAGCATTGGCCCACACCCCAAAGGAGTACAGGTTTGATTCCTGGTCAAGGGCCCATACCTGTGTTGTAGGTTCCATCCCCAGCCCTGGTTGGGGCACATGTAGGTGGCAACCAATCAATGTGTCTCTCTGTGTGTGTCTGTCTCCCTCTCTGTCTCTGTCTCTCTCTCTGTCTCTCTCTCTCTGTCTGTCTCTCCCTCCTTCCCTTCCACTCTCTCTAAAAATCAATAGAAAAAAATATCCTCAGGTGAGAATTAACAAAAATAGATAAATAAAAGATTAGATGCTGAATACCTGGCAGTCAAAGACACCTGGGTCCAGAGGCATCCCCAAGAATTCAGTGGTTCGAGAAGGTCAAGAAGGAGGATTGGCGCAGCCTAAGAGCCTGTGGGGAAGAGGTCGGCTAGATGGCCAGAGCAGGCCAAGCTGGGCAGGGCCCCATGTACTATGATAAGGACTGTGGACTTTATTCTGCAGGCAAGGAAAGGGCACGGAACTGGGCAGTTGTGTAATCAGGTGCATGTGTCAGAAGAGAGTTATCAGTGGGAAGGAGGGGAAGTGTCACCGAGACAGTAATGCTTGCTGTTCATGGCTGTTCCCAAAGCGTGCCCGACATTCCTCAAGAACAGCAAAAGGCCAGTGTGGCTGGAGAAGAGGAAGCAAGGGGCAGAGGAGTGGGACAGAGAGTCACATGATCTGACTTTCATTTGAACTTCTGCTGTTGTGTGGAGACAAGGTTGGAAGCAGGGAGACCAGGTAGAAGGTCTTCAGAATAATCCAAGTTATCACAGTACTAGAGGCCCGGTGCACGAAATTCGTGCATGGATAGGGCCGGCCTGGGCTTTCCTTCCCCTGGCTGCCATCTGCTGGCCGGGGCCTTCATTCCATCCGCGCTGCCCCCTGGTGGTCAGCACACGTCAAAGCAAGCGGTCAAACTCCTGGTTAGTCGAACTCCCAAGGGTATAATTTGCATATTTGCCTTTTATTATATAGGATTTATTCAGATATTTATTGCGCATCTACTATTTATGTGCAGGGACCATTGCAGGCGGGCTCTGGGGACGTGGCTGAGAACCAGACAGAGCCCCTGCTCATTAAGACCCTGGGGCTGTTCCCTCCTGTCGTCCAGGAGACCCAGATGGTCCTGCTCTGTGGTCTGCTGGAACCGTCAGGTGTCAGAGTGGGCAGGAGCTTCCTCTGAGGGGCAGGTGGGCTGCTAGGCCTGGGGAGGGCACGAGGCTGCAATACAGCCATTCTGGTGTGACTGTCACAGGGATCCTGATCCCCAGCCTCCACCATGTCCCCCACGCTTCAGCCACTCAGAGGCTCCTGGTTCCTCAAACTGCCTGCCATGCCACTCTTCAGCTCCGAAAGGCCCAAGTCAAGATGAGCCGGGAGCTCCAGGCTTCATGGCCTCTTTCTCCCCCACAGGGAGGCCCCATCTGGCCCCTCCCCAGAACGTGACGTTGCTCTCCCGGAACTTCAGTGTGTACCTCACTTGGCTCCCAGGGCCTGGCAACCCCCAGAACGTGACCTATCGTGTGGCCTATCAGAGGTAAAGGGGAGCCTCCAGGCTGGTGGCTGGGAGGCTGAGGAGGTGGCAGGGGTGGGAGGGGCCTCTTGGGAAGGCTGCTTTCCGTGTGGACAGCATTTGCCGGCTCTCTGGGTCCCTGGGGAGATGGCACGTGACAGGTGCTTGGAGAGGGCACTTGATAAAGGTCTGGAGGTGGGAATGGTACTGAGTGGAGAACAGCGCACAGGTGATAGGCCTACCAGGGGTGAGGGTGGATCTTTGAGAAAAGTTGGAGCAGGGCTTGGGTGGAGCGATGAGGGCCAGCGATGGAATTGGTGGGGGTCTGGATTCAGGGCTTGGGGTTGTTCGGGCAGATGAGGGAGGGCAAGTGGGTCTCCTGCAGAGCCCGTGCTGGGCATCAGTAGATGATCACCCTTTTCCCCCACGGAACCTGCACGGAGCCTCCTCGCCAGCGTCCTTCCCAACCTGGCAGGCCAGGCAGCCACTACCCACCCAGAGGTACCTGAAAATGCCAACGGCTTCACCTTCTCTGCACACAGACGGGAATCATGGGAGGGTCTCTAGTGGGAGAGTAAGCTGGTAAAGCACATGCTCAGGAGGATGGATCTAGAATCGGTGAGGAAGAGGATGCAGGAAGGGGAGCAAGCTGCCCTGGACTCAGGACCCCTTCTGCCTGCCGGGCTGAGCCTCGCATGAGTATTTCGCTTCTTCCTCCCAGTATCACCAGGCAGGCACTGCACTCCCCATTGTAGAGGTGAGGAAGCTGGCAATGGAGCCAGAAGAAAATCCCAATCCTTCTGACCCCAGAGTTTGTGCTCTTCCTATTCCGTCGCCATCCTTCTACCCATAGCACCCAGATGGGAGTGATGGGGGCCTGGCTTGGAGGACAGGCTGCAAGAGAGCTTTCAAAAGAAGGAACTGGGTCTCCAGCACAGAAGTTCTCCCACTGCAGACACAGCTGATTCTCACAGCCAATTGGCCTGGAGGTCAATTCCTCCTAGTGATAACTACAACAATCAAGGCTTAATTACAACAAGACTGTGCACAAAGCCCACAAGGGGGTGCACCAAGAGTGTCTACCTCAGGTAATTGGGACACTTAGCACAGAAAGGCACTCTATCGACACAGCGAAGCATAAAAAATGCCGAGACAAAGAAACAGGATACAAACGACAGAAATGGAGGAAAGAAAACTGCTGGATATAGAGTTCAAAACCACACTTTTAAGGTCTTTAAAGAACTGTCTAGAAGCCGCCAATAAATTTAATAAGGCCCTCGAAAAGACTGGTGAGACCGCCGATAAATGTAGTGAGATCTTCATGAAGACTGGTGAGACCGCCGATAAATGTAGTGAGATCTTCAGGAAATCTAGTGAAACCCTCGATGTTGTGATAAAGAACCAACTAGAAATTAAGCATACACTGACTGAAATAAAGAATATTATACAGACTCCCAACAGCAGACCAGAGGATCGCAAGAATCAAGTCAAAGATTTGAAATACGAAGAAGCAAAAAACACCCAACCGGAAAAGCACAATGAAAAAAGAATCCAAAAATACGAAGATAGTGTAAGGACAGCTTCAAGCGTACCAACATCCAAATTATGAGGGTGCCAGAAGAAGAGAGAGAGCAAGATATTGAAAATCTATTTGAAGAAATAATGACAGAAAACTTCCCCTACCTGGTGAAAGAAATAGACTTCCAAGTCCAGGAAGCGCAGAGAACCCGCTCTTCAAGTTGGCTCCTGAGTCCTTTGAACTCGACCCAGTTGACTTTGACATCTTTTATTGTTATGACAAGATGTCCCAGGCTCGTTTGCACAATTCCTAACCTAAAGCCTGAAATCAGTCACAACCAAGCCCTCTTTATCAAAAGATTTTCAGCCCCACTCTTGGTATTCTCTCCAGAATGTGCTTTCTCGCTTCCTGCAACCTGCATACGCTGAGAATTTTTCAAATCTTCAATTTTTAACAGTTTCTTCTATTTATTGCTCTTCTCTCTCCTCATTTTGCTCTAAGCAGAAAGGAGAAACCAGATTCCATCTCTAACACTTTACATTGAAATCTCCTCAGCTAAATACCCAAGTTCATCACGTTTAACTTCTACTTTCCGAAAAACACTAGAACGAGATTCAACCATGCTCTTTGCCTCTCTTTTTTTGTGTGTTTTTGTTTTTTCTACATGGGGATTTCTATAGGCTTTTGATCCAAACTAGTTGTTTATAAAAAGACATGTAAGGGACAGTGGGGAAATCTGGACCCAGACTGAACACTGACATTATGGAATGTTTAGTAATTTTCATAGGTGGATGACAGTTCTGTGGTTTTGCAATTCTTTGCCTCTTTATACCAAGGATCACCTTCCCTTCAGTTTCCAATAAGACGTTCCTCCTTCCCACCTGAGATCTCCCCAGAATCACCTGAAACATCCAGATTCCTACCAACAGTCTTTTCAAGGCAGTCTCGGCTTTTTCCAACGTGCACCTCAAAACTCTTCCAGCCTCTACCCATGACCCAGTTGCAAAACCACTTCCACATTTTTCACTATTTGTTACATTAGCACCCCACTATGGTACCGAAATCTGAGTGCGTTTAACTTAGTTTGCTGGGGCTGCCATAACAAAATATCATAAAGTGGGGTGGGGGCGAGGCTTACACAACGGGAATTCGGAAATTCGTGTCTCACAGTTCCGGAGGCTGGCAGTCCAAGATCAAGATGTTGGTGTGTCTGCTCTCTCCTGAGGCCTCTCTCCTCGGCTTGCAGATGGCCACCTCCCCACCTGGCCTTTCCTCTGTGCGAGCATCCCTGAGGTCCCTCCCTCTTCGTTTAAGAATACCAGTCTTCCTGACTTAGGACACTAACCTTATGGCCCAATTTAACATTAATACCATCTTTAAAGGGCCTGTCTCCAAATACAGTAGTCTCACCTTATTCGTGGTTTTGCTTTCTGGTGGTTTCAGTTACCCGAAGTCAACCAAGGCTCAAAAATATTTAATGGAAAATTCCAAAAATAAACAATTCCTAAGTGTTCAATGGCATGCCATTCTGAGGAGCGTGATGAAATCTGGCACCATCCCACTCCATTCCGGGACATGAATCACCCCCTGATCCAGCACGTCCATGCTGTAAACGCTACCCACCTGTTAATCACTTAGTGGCCGTCACAATGATCAGTTTGGTTATCAGAGCTAGAGAGACCACAGTCACATAACTTTTATTATCATGTATTGTTATAGTTGTCTTACTTTATTACTAGTTATTGTTACTCTCTTACTGTTCCTAATTTGTAAGTTAAACTTTATCAAAGATATGTATGTATAGGAAAAAAGACATATGTAGGGTTTGATACTATCAGCAGTTTCAGGCATCTACTGGGGGTCTTGGAACATGTCCCCCTCAGATAAGGGGGGACTACAATACAGGCACGTTGGGGGTTAGGGCTTCAACAGTGAGGCTTAAGCAGTTTGTTCGGTTTGTTCTATACATGTTCATTAGACCAACTTCCATAATTATTTTGTTCAGTTTTTTATATTTTTTCATTATCTTTGTTCAATTGTTAATTAATGAGTTAGTTGTATTAAAATTTTTTTCTCATTATAATTATGGGTTTTCTATGTCTTCCTGTAGTTTGTCTATTTTTACTCCAAAATATATCCTGAATTCAACCCCTTCTCACCAAGTCTACCACCATTCAGTGATCTCTCGGATCAGGGCTGCAGCCTCCTCGCTGGCATACCAGTAATCTTCTAAAAACATAAATTAGATCAGTCCCCTATTCAGAACTTTCCCGTGGCTTCCGCTCACACTTGCAATAAAATCCAAACTCCTTACCAAGACGGCGGCGAGGCCACCTGCTCTGCCCAGCCCGCTCTCCACCCTCATCCCCAGTCTGTGCACAGCTTCCTCCTCCCTGGTCCACTGGGTTTCGGCCACACTGGCCTCCTTGCTCTTGTCTGGATCCTTCCGATCCCATCGCAGGGCTTTTGCTTTTGCGGACCCTTCCCCCGGGCCTTCACCTGACGCTCTTCCTGTTGTTGTAGCCTCAGCTGTTCTGAGCCACCTTTGGAAAGCAGCCACTCCCACGTGACCCTGTTGTCACTGCCTTTACCAGGATTTATCTTGTTAATGTGATGGGGATCTCTAATCTCCTCCCACCAGCGTTTGTTCCAAGGGCCTTGTCTGTCATGCCTTGCTCCTTCCCCAGGAAGAATGCCCAGAGCTCAGGTCCCTTCTGTGGACCTCAGCGTTCTCAGGAGGTTGGAGTCGTGGGCCTGCGTGTCCCCCTCTGACATCCACACAGCCCCCAGCAGGTGCCTGGCGCACAGCGGGTGGTCGGTCCATAAGTGCCTGAATGAATAAACGTGGAAAATTGTTACTGGTACTAGCAATAGCAGCCACCATGACACACGACGGGAGGAGCCTGGGGCTCGGGGCTGTTACCTGCACAGGGGCCCAGAGCTGGTGAGGGCCGGAGCCACAGTTCCCACCCACGTGTGTCTCTCCAGAGCCTGAGCCGGAGAGATGGACGGACGGAGGACAGATGGGTGGATGCACGGGTGAGAGATGAGTGATCACTTGTTCTGTAAGTCCCCGGGTCCCAGGCAGGTGAGTCCATGGCCCAATGCTCCCCTGTCTGTTTCCTCCCTCAGCTTCCTAGCAGCCCCTGAACGGTGGCGAAAAGTGGAAAAGTGTGCAAGAACCAAGGAGCTGACGTGTTCTCTGATGTGCCTGGAGAAGCAGGACCTGTTCAACAAGTTCAAGGGCCGTGTGCGGGCGGTCTCTCCCAATGCCAAGTCCCCCTGGGTGGAGTCCAAGTACCTGGAGTACCTTTTTGAAGGTAGGTCTGTGGGTAAGGGACTGAGTGGAAGGTTCTCTGTCCAAGAACTTGGCTCAGTGGCACTGCTGTGCAACCGTCTGTCTCCCACTTCCCCGACGCAGAGAGCATGCCCTGTCGGGCAGCGCCCTGGCCGCAGCCCGGGTCCAAGAAGCCTGTTTTCATGGCAGGGAGTTAGGGGAGTACCACAACACCACAGTTCAGCTGGTACCTCCTACTATGATATTTATGATCTTCTATGGAGCACAGCCTTGATCATGAACCATACAGGCATTTATTATACTAGAAGGAAGCAAGTGTGGATGGAGAGAGGGAGGACAGGAAAGAAAGGCGGATGGGTGGATCAGTGGTTAGCACAGAAGCAAGGCTGGAAGGAAGGGGAGGGAGAGGAGAAGTGAACAAACAAATGAAGGAAGGAAAATCAAGAAGGAAAGACGTATGAGAAGGAAAGAAGGATGGATGGGTGAGTGGAAAAGTAGGCTGATTGGCTAGAAAGGATGGATGGGAAGGAAGGAATGTTGGCTGGGAAGGAAAGATGTGGAGGCAGGAACAGGGGCTGTTCTGCTAGAACAGTGGTTCTCAACCTTGGCTGCACATTAGAATCACCTGGGAATCTTTTTAAAATCCTGATTTCTGGGCCTCATCCTCCGGAAATTCTGTTCCTTTGTTACTAATGTTGTGGCCTCACCCCATAACAAAGAAACAGCATTTCCAGAGGATGAGGCCCAGAAATCAGGATTTTAAAAAGATTCCCAGGTGATTCTAATGTGCAGCCAAGGTTGAGAACCACTGAGTTAGAAGAACGATGGATGAACCACTGAATGGTTAGATAGATAGAAATGGAGGGAACGATTCAGAGAGGAGATGGCCTTTTTTTTTTTTTAGTTACTTTTTTTGCCTCCTCCTCCCTGAAGCACTCCTGATTTTCCTTCAGCACACCCTAAGCCCGAATGACCCTACCTGCCCTGTTCTGCCCTCCACTGTGGCCCTGGTCACTTTCTCTCTTCTGTTTTGGTAGTTTTCATATTTCATTTCCCCCTAATTTCTTTCAGTTCCTGCAGGGCAGGATCCATGGAGGCCTCATCTCCCTATTACCCTCAGCTCCTTGCCCAGAGCATAGTACATAGTCACTATACCCTAGACTCTGACCTGCAGCACTGTGAGATAATGGATGTGGGTTGCTTTAAGCCACTAAGTGTGTGGTGCTGTGTTAGAGCAGCCATAGGAAACTGATACGCAAGGGCCGGATTCTGGGAGGCTAGTGGGTATGTGAGGGTACAAGGGACAACATGAATAAAGGCAGGTTAACTGTGAGCTTGGCCTGGTCATTTCACTTCTCTCAGCCTCAGTTTCCCCTTCTTTAAAATGGGACTCGTGATATCCCCTCTGGGGCTTAAATAAAATGGCCCGGAGGCTCCTGATTCCCGGTTCCCCTTTCCAGGACAGCTCTCTGGGCTGGGCGAGGAGCAGGCTCACCTGGAGGCGGGGCAGTGGGCACACCGTGGCCCCAGGGGGTACTGACAAGTCCTGTTCTGTTTCTGCAGTGGAGCCAGCCCCACCCGTCCTGGTAGTCACTCAGACAGAGGAGGTCCTGAAGGTCAATGCTACCTACCAGCTGCCCGCCTGTATGCCCCCATCGGATCTGAAGTATGAGGTGGATTTCTGGAAGGAGGGGACTGGGAACAAGGTGGGAAGCCCCTTTCCTGCCCCCTACTTGTGCCCCCTTCCTCCCCGGCCCTACCAAACCTCGGTGTCCTCACCCTCCCAGCCTCCTACCTGCACGCCTCCTCCAGGAAGCCTTCCTACATACCCTCACCTTGGCATATCCCTGCCCTTCTCCACCTAAGAGGCCAAGTACAGGGCATCCTGTCCCTGTGCCTTATCGATGCTAACAGCACAGCCATTTTCTAACTAATATATTTTTTTAATTATGAAACCTGTTGGGGTTTTTTTTTTTTTGTTTGTTTTTTACAATAAAATCTGATTGAACTATGATGAGCTACAGGAAGCCTGCTTGCCCAGCCACTGGATTCATTATAGAAAAGTCAGAAAATACACATGAGCTCTACAGGGAAAACCAAAAGTTTTGACCACAAATAAGTCTTTGGTATCTACCCAGTTTCAGACTTGTTTTCTGTGGGTGCACGTGTGTCTGTCTATCTGTATTTATTTATGGCAGGGTTGGCAAACTTTTTTTGTAAAGGGCCAGATGTAAACATTTGTGGCTCTGCAGACCCTGTAGCCCAGCGGTCGCCAACCTTTCGGACCTCGCGGACCACCAGTTGGCGACCGCTGCTATAGTCTGTCACCGCTACGTGGCTCTGCATCTGTAACACAAAAGGAACCAGAGACAATATGTAAATGCACAGGCTTAGGTGGTTTCCAGTGTCACTTTTTAAAAAGCTGGCAGCCGGGTCTGCCCACAGGATGTATAGTTGACTGACCCCACCCTTACTCAGTTTTTCTTTCACTGAACCAACAGTCACACTCCTGGCCTCCTGCATCCTCTGGTTCCCAGGATGTACTCCACTTGATGTGGTCCATGCCTTCAAGAACCTTACAAATACCCTAGACCAATGGCCAGCAAACCACGGCTCTCGAGCCACATGCAGCTCTTTGGCTCCTTGAGCGTGGCTCTTCCACAAAATACCACGTGCGGGTGCGCACGTACAGTGCGATTGAAACTTCGTGGCCCCTGCGCAGAAGTCGGTTTTCGGAAAGGAGATAGACGAAACAAGTATACAAGACGAGGGTGGATGGGAGAGTTGGAAGGGGTCGATCTCAGCGAACGTACTTCAATCAGATTGAGGACGTTTTTAGCAAAGGCCAGCTTAGGAGTACCCTAATTAAGTTAATAACAATGTACCTACCTATATAGTTTAAGTTTAAAAAATTTGGCTCTCAAAAGAACTTTCAGTCGTTGTACTGTTGATATTTGGCTCTGTTGACTAATGAGTTTGCCGACCACTGCCCTAGACCAGTACTCTCCAATAGAAATGTAATGCAGCCCTGGCCGGTGTGGCTCAGGTGGTTGGGCATCATCCCGTGCACCAAAAGGTCGCCAGTTCAATTCCTGTCAGGCCACATGTCTGGATTACGGGCTCTATCCCTGGTAGAGGGTGTGCAGGAGGCAGCCCATAGATGTTCCACTCTCGCATTGATGTTTCTGTCCCTCTCCCCTATCTCAAAAATCAATAAAAATATTTTTTAAAATAAATGTAATGCAAGCCTAATGTGTAATTTTAAATGTTCCTTGTTAAATTAAATAAAAAGAAACAGGTGAATTTAATTTTCATTATATACTTTAATTCATCCAATAGAATGTTATCGTTTCAACATGTAATTAATATAAAAGTTATTGAGATATTTGACATTCTTCTTCCTTTAGTCTTGGAAAGCAGATGTGTATTTTATACTCAGAGTCCATCCCAGTTTGGACTGGCCACACTTCAGGTGCTCAGGAGCCACATGTGGCCAGTGGCTACTGCATTGGACGGGCACTCAAGAGTTTTCTGTGTCTGTGATGGCAGAATGATGCCCCCTAAATAAGTTGGGATGCCCTTGGGGCAGGAAGTCTGAGGGATATGCCCCTCAAAGTGAAGGCCAGCAGTCCCTGGGCAGGGGGCTGGGGGTCGGGGGCAGGGAGTGACCCTGAATGGCAAGGGTGCTTTTGAACCCAGACCATCTCTACCTCGAAACTCAGCAGAAAAGAAGCCAGATAGTTCTGGGAAGTGCTTCTTGAACACTTGAACTTGATTGCAGGAAAAGAAGTTGCAGGATCCCAGCTGCCAACCCCACCCCATCCTGGCTGTGCAGAGCCGGTTCCCACAACAGGTCCGCTCACCTCTGCTTCTTTCTCCAAACAGACCCGATTTCCAGCCACTTCCCATGGCCAGCCAGTCCAGATCCCCCTCCAGGCGGATGCCAGTGGATACCACTGCCTCAGCGCCAGAACCATCTACACCTGCGGTGACCCTAAATACAGCGAGTTCTCCAAGCCCACCTGCTTCTCCCTGGGGACCCCAGGTGGGTGCAACGTGGTACAGCCTCGAGGACTTTCCCTGAGGGTCAGGATCTTCATAATGTGGTGGTTAGGAGCATGTGCCTAGAGACAGGCTCACCTCGATTAAAACCCCGGCCCTACCACACTCACTGTGTGTCTTTGGGCAGCTTCCCTAACCTCTCTGAATCTTGGTTTCCGCAATCGGGAGCATGGGTTTATTCTTATGAGGACTGAGACTAGGATGAGGTATGAAAAAATAAATAAATAGGATTGTGTATGTACGTGAAGCCCCCAGGACAGATGCAGTCGGTAAACTGGAGCCGTTGTTGTTGCTTCTTCATCCTGATTATTTTTCCTAGGAGTCCACTGGGCGTTCCTGGTGCTGCTACCACTTCTGCTGCCGCTGCTGTTGGTTACCGCCACGGGCTGTGTGATCTGGAGGAGCTTCAGAGGGAACCCCTGGTTTCAGCGGGCAAAGATGCCACAGGCTCTGGTACGGCACATTTGGGGATGTGCACCTGAGCGGGGAGGGTTGTTGAAGAGCAAGGGAGTGGGGCTAGACTTAGCGGTAGTTCAGACGGATGAGCAAGGTGGCCCAGACTGCAGAGCATCCTTCCTTTGCATCTAAATTTCCACTATTAGTAATTCATTCCTTTGGCACCAAATTCAAATACCTGGGAGGGAGAAGTGCCTACAGTCCCTGTGAGTTAAGTAATTGCATCTCTGCTCAGGATTTGTCAGGTGCCAAGAGCAGAACCCCCAGCCTTGAGATTCAGGAGAGATGCCCAAAGAGGCGGTGGGGGGGAGGAAAAGGTACCAAAAGGGGAAGACTTAGAAGGGTCCCAACGCCTAGTTCACAGTCTACCCCAAGTGGGTGTGGCCCAGGCTGACCCTGGAGTCCCCTCACTGTCTGCTGGCTCACGCCCTTGGCATGTGGAGGCCACGGAGGCAGGGGAAGACTGCAGAGGTCAGTGGGTCGGACTCATGCGGGAAGCTGGGCCATAGCTGAGGCTCAGTGGCCACTGGACTGGTGGGAGCTTTGAGCATGAATTCTGAGTGTCCCTACCACGTGGGAGAGACTGTTTTTTAAATCCTCACCTGAGGAGTAAGGATATTTTCCCATTGATTTTTAGAGAGAGTGGAAGGGATGGAGTAGGGGAAGAGAGAGAGAGAGAGACAGAGAGACAGAAACATCGATGTGGGAGAGACACATCAATTGGTTGCCTCCCACATGTGCCCTGACTAGGGGTGGGGATCGAACCTGCAACCCAGGTAGGTGCCCTCACCAGGAATCGAACCTGCGACTCTCCGGTGTGCAAGCCAATGCTCTAACCACTGAGCCATGCCGGCCAGAGCAGGGAGGGAGTATTTCTAAAGTTCCTTCCAGCAGCTAGTGCCTGCGTCCTGGGGGCTGTCTCTCGCCTCTGGTGTCTACCCAGCCCATGCTCGTGGCTGGCTGCAAGTGCCAGGGAGGTGGCACTGCCTCCACCCCTCCCACCCTCACCTCATGGCACTGCACTGGCTGCCTGCGTCCCAGCAGGGTTAAGCTGCAGCTGCCTTAGATGTCACTTGCCTGGTAGCACCCATCTTAGTGGGTGTTATCCCACCCCTGTCTCCCATGCTCACTCCCTGTTGGCCTTTCCTGGGATCTCTTCCCAGAGAAGTGATGTCCATGGGCACCCTTGTCTCAGGGTCCATCCGGTTAGCGCAGTCATACTTCGGGAAAGCCTGACCTTCTGCTCTTGTCCCCCCCCCCCCCAAATCAGGACTTTTCTGGACACAGATACCCCGTGGCAACCTTTCAGCCCAGTGGCCCAGAGTCCCTGGAAGACTTGACCCTCTGTCCCCAAAAGGAACTAACCAGAAGGGTCAGACTGACCCCTAGAGTGAGGGCCCCAGCCACCATTCAGGCCGGATCAGAGGACGACGACGACGACGAGGAGGAGGAGGACGACGCAGACGACAGTGTCACCGTCCAGCCCTACATTGTGCCCCGTGGTTTCCTGGAGCAGGAGCCCCAGACCCCCGGGCACTCGGAGGCAGGGGTCCAGGTCGAAGGCTGTCCTGCTTGCGATGCTTCAGACGGAAGCTGGGCCAGCACTGGCGGCTCCTCCCTCCTGGAGGAGGCTGGGTCCTCTGGCTATTTGGCCAAGAAGGGGCCAGGCCGAGGGCTGGGTAGGAGCAGGTGTCCGGAGCCTCTCCCAGTCCCCGAATTCTCCAAGGACTTGGGTTCCCTGGAAGAGCTCCAGAGAAACAGCATCTCCTGGGCCAGCTGGGGCTCCTCACCGAGGCCGGATCTGGTCCCCGGGGAGCCTCCAGTTTCTCTTCGGACACTGACCGTCGCCTGGGACAGCAATGCCGAGGAGGAGGAGGAGGAGGAGGAGGAGGAGGAGGAGGAAGAGGAGGAAGAGGATGGAGAGGAATCAGAAATTGAGGACAGTGGTGCTGGGAGCTGGGGGGCCGACAGCCTCCAGAAGACAGGAGCCAGGAGTAGGACGCTGGGGCATTACATGGCCAGGTGAGCTTCCTGCCGAATCCGGTGCTACTGAGCTTCCCAGGGGCCCAAGACGCCACAGAGACTTGAGGCCTGGGAGCATGGTCCTGGGGCAGCCATGGTTCTTGCAGCGCTTCCAGAACCCCAGCTAGAGGCTGTCAGTCGGCTTGAGCAGTAAGAAGCCACCCCATCCTGTGGCCCACCCACCCTGGGCTGAGCCACAAGAGGACTAGAGAAAAGGATGGGCTCAGGTCAGGTCACCCCGCTGTCCCTGGACAACACGAATCAGGTGAGACCAGGTCACGGGGCATCAGGGCTGACACCACCAGGGCCATCTGGGCTCGGGAGAGGACATTCGGAGGCTCAGCTGTGTCAGAGCCTCCTGCCTTCCTCTGGCACCTTCCTCCCCGAGGCTCGGCCTCCTAACTCATGAGTCCCCCCTGGGGCGGGCCCCCAAGAGGAAAAGTCTAGTTAGCAGAGGGTGTGGAGGGGAAGGGAAAGGGCGGCCGTCATTCACATCCCAGGCTCCAGCCGTGGAGAATGCTCTAGGCTTACCGTCAGGCAGACCAGGGTCCAAATCCCGGTTCTGCCACTTCCTGGTTGTGTGACCTTGAGTAAGCTGCTCTCCTTCTCCTGGATTCCTCATCTATGACTTCCAACTGGGGCGTCGGGGGGGGGGGGGGGGGGGGGGGCGGTCCTGAGAGTGAGGTGTGCGACGCGGTGGCGCTCTCTCTTCTTGGTGGCAGGGAGGACTCTCCATCTGCCCAGGCTCTGAGAAGACCTCTAGGCACCTCCCACCTGTGACCCTTGGACTCAGAGCACCTGGGAGCATTCACCTGTTAGCTTATCTAACCTCTCATCTACCTCATGTCTTCCACCTTCACGGTCTCCACCGCCAGGTCAGGGAATGGAGTTCTCAGAAGCCAGAAGCCAGCCAAGGGGGACCTCCCTCTGCCCAGTAAAAAGCCAAGTGGTCCATCTTCCAGGGGGTCTGATTTGTTGGGGCGGGGCAGCAACCTGGCAGGGAGTTGGCCTCGTGGGCTGTGATCCCTGTTGTGGACAGCACTTTGGTGACCATTGTGGTTATAACAAGTCCCATCTTCCTGCTAGCTATGGAGAACCTTCTGGAAACACGTTGTTACTGGTCGTGGTGGGTGTTCACTTTGTTAACCGACACCCACCAGTATATGGATGAGCATGGCTGAGTATTCACCCAGAGGGAACAAGATTTTGTTAGAAGAAGCTGAAATGTTGGCTTCCTGCGTTTGTCCCCAAGGGTGAGATCTTTGGTGTCTGGCCAGCTGGTCCAACCCCTGTTAATCTTGGCCTTGTCGGCAAAGTGCTGAGGTCACAGCCAGGATTTCCAAGGGGCACGAAGCTGGCAGGAGGCCTTCACTGCTGGGACTCGCCCACATACACACACGCGTGCACACGTGTGTGCATTTCTGTGGGGTGGAAGCTTGTCCACCGCGCTGAGCACAGAGGGGGGAGAATAAACTGAAGCCCTGTTGCTGGGCGAGGCTGGACTCAGGGCCAGGTCCCAGGCAAATGCCCAGACTAAGGCGGACGTTCTTTCTGATTCACTGATCCGATCCCCGGTTTCCCCTAATCTGCTGCATGTTCCTTCCAGCATGTTCTTTATTAGCACTCTGTCATTCTTTATTTCCGACTGGTCTTTTTCCGTAGTTACCATATCTTTTCTCATGCTGTTGAGCATCTTTGCCGTCATTATTCTAAACTCTACATCTGATACATTTCTTAGCTCCGTTTCATTTGTTCTTTTATTTGGGGGTTGATTTTTTGTCTCCCCACTTTGGCTGCCTGTTTGGGTTTGTGTCTGTGTATTAGGTAGATCTGCTATGACTCCCAATCTCTAGTGCAGGACAATGTCAGACGCTGTTTCCGACTGGCCCTGAGTCCCCTGTTTGGAGCTATCGGCAATCCTCAGCCTGTGGCTCCCTCTGCTGGGGCCGGTGCCTTTGGAAAGGACCGAGATGTGCACCAGGGTTTGCTTTTCCTGGCCCCGGCCCGAAGGAGATCAGGCAAAGACTCAAAGCCTCCGGACATCCTCCTCCGTCTGCAGTCTGATTGTTATTCTCAGAGTCTTAAGAGGGTGCCTGCATTTCCAGCCGCCTTTCACAGCCAGGTGTTATGTGGGCACCTTTCTCAGTTCAGGTGCTCTGGGCTGGGGAGCCCAGCTTGGGGCTTAGACCCCAGCGTTCTCAGTGGGAGCCCCCCACAGCTGAGACATCCCCCCGGAACTTCAGCTGCTGTCTGTGGGCGCCCGGCCAGCCCTCTCGCTTCTCCGCCCCTCCTGTCACTCTCTGTGCGGTCTCCACTTTCTGTCCTTGGCTTTTTCTGTAGTTTAGTTATATTTCCAGTTTGGCCCACTTACTCCGCCGCCATTTTTAATCTCCGATCAATTCTGATGTTCTCCCAACCCAGTGGAGCCGCTTCATGAAGGAAAACTTCATGAAGTGTTTTGTTTTGTTTTTAAAAACTAAGAGCTATGATCACTCTGGTGTAGGGATTACTTCATCTCCATTATTAAACCTTGTTTTTTAAGCTTTTTTTTTTCTCAAAGTTTAATTTCAGAGATAAGCTGAGTTTTTTAGTAATTCTAAATGTCAGCTCCTTTGAGTCATTAAATCATTAAAAACTGTGGGAACCATTAGGAAAGAGCATGATAAACAATATACTGACCTGTCAGGTGTGCTCAGCACTTCACTGTTTGCAAAGCCCTTTCCCATACACAGTCCAGGGCCTCGCTCAAGGGGCAGCAGCCAAAGAACGCCGACGCCTCGGGTGAAAGCAGCATTACCATCCTTCAGAGCACAGTGACTTTTTTTAAAAGTATATATTGACCATGTCATTCATTTTTAAAAATATATATTTTTATTGATTTCAGAGAGGAAGGAAGAGGCAGGGAGAGAGTGACATCAATGATGATAGAGAATCATTGATTGGCTGCCTCCTGCACACCCCCCACTGGGGATCGAGCCTGCAACCTGGCGTGTGCCCTGACCAGGAATCAACTGTGACCTCCTGGCTCATGGGTTGACAAGCCAGCCTTGGCTCTTGAAGGAGTGAATCCCCCAAAACTTCAGTCGGACCTCAGAATCCATGGGGGATTGGTTCCAGGACACCCCCATTCACACACACACACGGATACCAAAATCCACACATGTTCTAACCCCTTATAATATAACAGTGCATATGGTCGGCCCTCCGCGTCTGTGAATTCCCAACCATGGATCAAAAATATTGTTTTCCGTCCAGGTTTGGTTGAATCTGTGGATGCAAAACCCAGGGATACGGAGGGCCGATTGTATACAGGGGTGGGCAAAAGTAGGTTTACTGTGGCAATGCAATAAATAATAATACAAGAACAAATTCTGTGTTTTGCGGACTCACAATTGTATTTATTGGGGAAAAAAAATCTGTGTAAATGGACCCGTGCTGTTCAAACTTGTGTTGTTCTAGGGTCACCTGTACTGAGCTTATATATTATTCTTAGATTTTTTTATTTATTTCTAATTTTCTATGTTTATATCATATTTAAATAACGTCTTAATGCTTTTTAGTATCCTGTTTTAAATAAAGAGCTCTATTTTTTGGAGAAAAGGCAGAATTGAATAGAAAAACGTGTGCTCTTATTTCTCAAAGGCTCCTCGGCTAGCTGTTTGGATTACAAGGGTCATGGGTTGGGTCCCCAGCTGCTGACCCAGAGACCAAGATTTCGGGGTACAAAGCTCTGCTGTCATCCCAGAAAGCATCATTAGGGGTGGTAGGAAGCCAGGCAGAGGAAGGGGAGCCAGTCCTGGTGCATAATCCAGTAGGTCCCTGCCCCGGGCCACTGGGGCCCAGTCCCCCTGAGGGGGTTGGGAGTTCAGTGTGCGCCCTGAAGGCGTGTCTGCCAGGGGCAGGAGCTGGGGAATTTATCTACAGACTCCCTCCCGCAGAGTTGCAGGTACTTGCAGTTGGAATCCATCAAGGTGGGTGCACGAGAAAGGTGAATGCCATGGGGGAGGGGGTGGGACACCCACATCACCTGCTACAGTGAGGCCGGAGCTGTGCCCACACCCTCGCAGCTCACCCTGTGGCAACTCTGGTCCATGGAAGGATACAGAACAGCGTCAGCAGCTGGCCTTGCAAACCCAAACTCATTCCAGCAGATGGCTGATGAGGTTCTCCCGGCCTCCAGCCCTTTTGTCAGGCCACCTGTAACTGCCCGCAAGGTCTTACAGGTTGTCACCTTTTACAGGCGCTAGACCAGCCATGGGCAAACTACGGCCCGCGGGCCGGATCCTGCCCGTTTGAAATGAATAAAACTAAAAGAAAAAAAAAGACCGTACCCTTTTATGTAATGATGTTTACTTTGAATTTATATTAGTTCACACAAACACTCCATCCATGCTTTTGTTCCGGCCCTCTGGTCCAGTTTAAGAACCCATTGTGGCCCTCGAGTCAAAAAGTTTGCCCACCCCTGCGCTAGACCCAAGCTGGGCTGGCCCTGGAACAGGCTCCATGCCCCACTTTCCATTCCGAGAAACGGGAAAATCCAGTGAGCAGAAGAGACAAGAATGAGGCCGCCACGCCAGCTGCTGAGATGAGATGATAAGCCCTGGTTCTGATCCATTCCTGCGGCCCAGTGGCAGCCCCGTCCGTTCTCATCGGCTTCCCTGCCTCCTAGTGTTAAGCCATCTCCCAGGACCTTCTATGACTGACAACCAAACACCCTTGCCAATTAACATTACATGCATTTTGCAGCTTGTGTTCTTGTTGGGGCATTGCCCCCTGAATGGATGCGCGCGCAGTAGGTCCTTTCCAGAAAACAGGGCAGAGCTTCCTCTTCAGGTGACCCCCACCTGCCTCCCCCCTGCCCTCTGATCCAGGTCACCTTTGAGCTTCTCTGGGCCTGTTGGTGGCCAGCTGCTGGTCAGCAAGGAGGGGCAAGGGCTGCTGATTGCACAGGGCAGCTGGGAGAGGGGAGGTTTGGGGAATAGATGTCACATCCTGAGAACTCCTTTAGGAAGGGACTGTTTTGCTCCTGGCACAGCACCTGGCCCGGGTGGAAGCTTGGGAAGGAAAGAAGGAAGGAAGGAAGGAAGGAAGGAAGGAAGGAAGGAAGGAAGGGAGGGAGGGAGGGAGGGAGGGAGGGAGGGAGGGAGGGAGGGAGGGAGGGAGGGGCTATGAATTGGAGTCCCTAAGGAGCTGGCCATGGCTAACTTACATTGCTATATCACTAACTGGAATGATAAGAGGGCCAGAGATCTTGCATGAGACGATCCCATCCCAGATCTCAGATTCCTGTTGCATGTGGATGACTGCTCTTCCTCAGCCCGGCTTCTGGTGCGAGGTGAGGGGATCAGTGCTGCTCAGGGAGGAGCATGGTGAGGGAGCGGGCAGGAGCGGGACAGCACCTAATCCCCTGACGTAACTCTGTTTCCCGTTTGATTGAGCACTTGGTCGATGGCTGCTTGCTTCCCTCTTCCCTGAGCTCATTGCTGTGCACAATATGATAAAAGGTGGGGGAGGGGGGAAACAGGCCAGAAGTTACATCTATATTTAAATGGGTGAGTCAGTTCCATGAGTCAGTTACTCAAGAGATACTGGTTGGCACCAGGACCCATTCCAGCCCAGGGAGCCCCACCTCTTGTCACGTGATGACACAGGATACAGAGGTGACAGCTCCCTATTAATTGTCAAGCCCCCCCCCCCCGCCCCCCGCACCTCTCTAGTGGGCTTGGAGGAGAAGGGGTGATCCCAGGTAGGAATGTCTCAGGGTACACTCTTGTGGTGGGAAAAACCGCCAGCTGGTGGTGGGAGGCCCCCTCCGAGGTCAGCGCCTCCGGGGTGAGTTTCATGGGGGTTTTTGCTCTGCATGCCCCCTCCCCAAGCCTCGGGCCACTAAATGGGTCATCTTGGAAGCCAGATTCCAACGGGGCTCAGAGTCCCACCCCACGCCCGTCTCTGAGGCCTCGTGGGATGCCTCTCCTCTGAAGAACCCTTATCCAACCTCCAGCCTAAACTGGAGGCCGCGCCACACTCCTCCGTCCCAGAATTCGGCCTCAGACACTGATGTCGACTGGAACTTCTAAGGGAACATTTATCACTGTCCTCACTGCCCCTCCCACTGTCCCCATCCCCACACGCAGGAGTCTGGGGTTTTGCAAAGCTTTCAAGGGACCTCTCTTGGTCCTCGTCCTCATCCTCATGTTGTAACAGGAGACTCAGCAGGAAGTGTCCTCCGACACATCAGCTAGTTTAACCCTCCCAGCAGCCCTGAGCGGACGATCACTTCCCTTTTGTGGATGAGAAAGCTGAGAGTGAAAGGTTAAGCGACCTACACACTGTGGGCAAGTGGCAGAGCTAGGATTCAAAGCTGGGTCTGTCTGCCCACTTCCCGGCTCGCAGGGGCCCTGGGAAACGGCTCCCCCAATCCTGGCATGAGACGGACCTTCTTAATGTTTTTAGGAAGCATGGTCTTATAAGCATGTAATAAGCTTCAAGAATTCTTTCCCTGAGAGGGAGCTGAAATTATACGCAGAGTCAGTAACTGCTGAGTGAGTTTGCGTTTGTGTCGTCGACAACAGCCACGAAGGGAACTCCGCGATGTCAGGGGAGGTTTTTCAATCCCAAGTGACATAGAAGCAGAGGCCGTTCAAGTTCCAAGGGTCCTTAGAGGACTTCTAGGCCAAGCCGCCTTTTCAGACAGAGAAACAAAGGCCCAGAGAGGGGACAAGACCTATTCAAGGTCACCTGGAGTCAGGTGCAGGGTAAGGACAAGGCCTAGGACCTCAACCTGGAGCAACCAGGTCAGTGTCCCTGATGACCCAGCCCAGGCTCGGAGACTCCAAAGTGAGTCCGATTCTCAGGCTTTTCTTCAAAAAGAGGCTATGGGGTGGTTCGCCAAAGCTTCGTTCCTTGCTCTTCCCACCCGTGAACGACCAGGGACCGCCTCCAGCTCGCTCACTGCTGGGCCACGACCACAGAGACAGAGCTCTCCCCGCCCCCAAAGCACACCCACGGGCTAGTGATGTTCTTGCTTCTGCAGAACAGGCTCTGGAGTCCCTGGGTGTTGAAAGAAGGGACGGGAGCAGGTCACATTCCTGAGCATCTGTCAGTAACTCAGCAGTTACTGACCCTGTGTATAATTTCAGCTCCCTCTCAGGGAAAGAATTCTTGAAGCTTGGCCGAAACCGGTTTGGCTCAGTGGATGGAGCGTCAGCCTGCGGACTGAGGGGTCCCAGGTTCGGTTCCGGTCAAGGGCATGTACCTGGGTTGCGGGCCCATCCCCAGTAGGAGATGTGCCGGAGGCAGCTGATCGATGTTTCTCTCTCATCGATGTTTCTAGCTCTCTATCTCTCTCCCTTCCTCTCTGTAAAGAATCAATAAAATATATTTTAAAAAAAAAATTCTTGAAGCTTATTACCTGCTTATAGGATGTGCTTTTTCTACAGCTTAGGGATGGATGTTCCATAGCCAAGATGGAAGCTGGCCAGCTCACCCCAGCTCACTCATCCAGTCAACAGACATGACCAGGTCCCTGCTCTGTGCCAGCTCGTGGTGGGTGCTGAGATGTCAAGGAAAGCAAGTTGTATACTTTGTCCCCACAACCAATGACAGGGTGGGGAGAGATAATATGGTGCAACACACACTAGGATGAGGGAGGGATGGAGGCTACAGGAGCACAGAGCTGGGGCTCCTAACCCACCCAGGTGAGTGCTCACATAGGCCAGGATTCCTGGAGGAAGTGAATCTGAGAAGAGGTCTGAAGAAGGAACAAGAACGAGGCGGCAAAAAAGGAGGCGGAGAGGCTATTCTGTGCAGCGGGCACAGCTTGTACAAAGGCTCGGAGGCAAGACCGTGCAATGCGTGTTGGAGAGATTTGTCCGAGAGAAAACAGGTGCATTTCCCCGGAAGTCCAGCCAGAGAGAATCAGCAGGTGCATCTGCCGCTATAAAGGCCAATTCCACATGTCGATGCTGTAAGTTCTCTACGTGCAGCCACGTGGAGGACACAGAGAAACACAAGGGGTGCTCTTCGCACGCAGAACCTTTCCTCTCTCACCGGGGAGACAAGCATCGTTGCACTTTGGAGACCAGAGAATAAAGTGGTCTAGGGACCATCTCCCAGTGTCACGGCCTCTCCCTGAAGACCCCCAGCAACCAAGAGCAGCCCATCTTCAAGTCAGCCACACCATCAGAGCAAGGGCTATTTCCTTAAATCTAAGGAAATGTGCCTCTTCGTTTGTCCCCTCCCAGTCCCCCTGGTTTTCCTGTTTAGGAGGTGGTTACCCAAAGGGGGACGAGACCCTTCTCCCTGCAACAGCCCCTCTGGTATTTGAAGATGGTCCTCTTGTCCCACCTTGAGTCTCTCCTTTCCAATCTTAAACAGGAGCACAACTGAGGAATAACATTGGAAAACGCTGAAGGTGCGGTGGATTAGAGTTCTGGAAGGATTTTTAAAGTGACAGTGTGGTGGCTGGAGTTGTCACAGCACCTTGCAGCAAGAGAGCCCATCCCCAGGGACTTCGAAAGAGAGGGAGTTTGGCTAAGGGAGAGGAAATGGTATTCCAGGAGCGGGGTGCAGCCCATGCAAAGGCATTTGTTTTGTTTTTTTTTATTACAGTTCACATTCAAATATATATATCCCCATTGATTTCAGAGAGGAAGGGAGAGGGGAGAGAGATGGAAACATCAATGATGAAAGAGAATCATTGATTAGCTGCCTCCTCCACACCCCCTACTGGGGATCAAGCCAGCAACCCAGGCATGTGCCCTTGACCAGAATCGAACCGGAACCGGGGACCCTTCAGTCTGCGGGCCAACACTCTATCCACTGAGCCAAACCAGCCAGGGCTTCAATGTTATTTTGTATTAGTTTCTGTGAACAGCTCAATGACCACTCGTACACTTCACAAAGGCTCTTCTTCAATGGCTGTTTGTTTTGTTCATTGATCTTGCTCTTCCTTAATACAAAATATTTCCTAGAAAAACTTCAGAAAATGCAGATGAGTCCAGGAAAGGAAATAAAAATCCCCTGCAATTCTACTACCACCCAGAGATAACTCCGTTGATATGTTCATATGAGATCTTTCAAGACTTTTCTCTCTACGTGTGTAAGTATGTGTTTTAACCAGGCGTGTACTACATGTAATCTATGCCGCACTTCCTGTTGTTTGGCAAAACGTGGTGAATGTTTACCAGGACACAGGACACTTTTCTCCCGAGTTACCTTGAAGGCTGCATTCATCTCGCATTGGGTGGACAGACCATTAGTCATTAAACCAAACCCCTGTCGTTGGACATGGAGACTGGTTTTGTGATTTTACTATTAGAAATGAAGTTGGCCCTAGCTGCTTTGGCTCAGTAGATAGAGCGTCAGCCTGCAGACTGAAGGGTCCCAAGTTTGATCCTGGTCAATGGCAGGTTTCGGGCTTGATCCCCAGTGGGGGCGGGGTGGGGGTGGGGGGGCCTGCAGGAGGCAGCCGATCAATGATTCTCTCTCATCACTGGTGTTTCTATCTCTCCTTTCCCTTCCTCTCTGAAATCAATAAAAAAATATTTAAAAAAAAAGAAATGAAGTCTGTGTATCCCCAAGTTCTTTAACAATTCAGGTGTCCCCCTTCCCATTCATTCCTACATAACCAAGTCCCTCAGACGACCGGAAGGCTGGTTCTACCATCAAGTTCCTCCCTCCACTGCTCCTGAGGGTCCCCGAGGAAGGTTTCATGTCCCACAGATCTGTCCTCTCTGCAAGGCAGCCATGGTGGCTCTGGCAACTGCTCCTCTCCCTTTGTAACCTGTTTCTCTGGCCATGATCTCCCCACACACCTTGTCCCTGAAGCCATCAGAGGCCCTGCACCCATCATGGTCCATTCAGGAGCACAGAAACCTCTCAAGTCTCCCAAACCCAGGGACTTTAATACCAGGGAGTTGGTTACCCAGATGATGGAAGAGCTGATGAACCAAGGAGGAAATTGCTCCGCCCTTGGAGCTAAAGGGCAAAATTGGGGGAGAGGGGGGAGACAGATGTTGTGACCAGGCGCTGGCCACCTGAAGGAAAGACGTTGGTGGCTGCCTGGCTGGAGGGAGCCCGAGCTCCAGAGGACACACGGCCATTGCTGGGGATGCCACTCAAAGTAAAGAAAGAGGGGAAGAAGGACCCTGACTTCTCTCCTCCAGCTCTTTCACATGTCCCATTGGTCAAACCTATCAGAAAGCTGTTGACAAAGGAGTCTGGGAAATGTAGTTTCCTACAATTACAGGACATGACTAGCATAAGCCAACCCTCAATTCTCCCAAAACACAGCTCAAATGTAGCTGTTTTGTCAAACAAACTTTACCGAAGACTGAGGGCTGATAGAAAGCAATTACAACACAGAAAAGGAAAACTTAACTACAGATCCTTGGCTATCACAGCCTACTACAGTGGGGCCTTGACTTACGAGTGTCCCGACTAACGAGTTATTTGAGATACCAGCTGTCTCTCCACCGATTTTTTGCATTGAGTTGATAGAGTAATTTGAGTTAACAAGCTCCTTAACGAGCTCGGTCTCGGAACGAATTAAACTCGTAAGTCAAGGCCCCACTGTACATCCGAAAGGCAGGCCCTTAGGAGCCAGCTCTCCTGCTACTGGCCTCAGCCTGCCGGGTCCCTAGGGTCAGCCAAACGCTCCCCAGGGCCAGAGAGCTATGGCCATGTCCACCCTAACCAGAGTCCAGGCCCCTTCAATGTTCCCTGAGGTCCAGTGAGGAGAAAATATTTCCTAAACACCCATCCCAACGAACTTCACGTTACTCCCCACGGATTCAGCTCCTGGGAGAATGATGGTTGGGTGAGCAGTTTGAATCTTCATTGTCCCGAACTAGAGGCCACTCATGAACTTTGCCCCCATCGTTAGCACAGTAGACAGTCCCTGAAGTTTGAGATTCGTACTTTCCTCCCCAACCCCCAGCAGATCCCAGACCTTAAAGGCTCAAGTGCCAGCAGCCCCCTAGGGGGAAGGCTCTCCGCATCCCACCCTCCAGCATGGGACCTGCTTTCCATGGGGCACAGGGGGCAGCGGACAGCCTCTACTTCCTCCTGCCAGAGCAAAGCCAAGGAGTCTCAGCTTTTCCTTTGCCACAAGGAACATTCTGGAATATGTTTTCTGCTCCCTGGTCCAGTTCTCTTCCTCAGGGAAAACCCCTGGGGATGGAACTACTGGGGCAACATGCACGTGCTCCAGGCTTTTGCTACCCGGTGCCAAATGGCTCTCTGATAAGGCTGCATGGCGTGGCTCCTCGTTGCCTCTCCTGCTCCCAGCTCCCTGATAACCACGGAAGAGTCTTGGGATGAATCAGCCACCGGACCAGATAAACAGGCTGGCCCGTCACTATGGCTACTTTCTGCATCGAGGAAAGGAACTCCCTCCACTCCCACCCAGGACCTGGAATGCCGAAGCACCCACACCAGGCACCTTTGTACCCGGCCCCACAGCTCAGGTCCCACCCTCCCCCTGGCCCCGCCCTGAGCCCTGAGCCCGGGTGGAGCCAGCTGCCAAGGCGGCAAAGCTTCCCAGCCTCCCTCGCCCGGCGCTTGGCCCGAAGGGGAGGCCAAGAGGGTTGTGTGCCCAGCGGCCCGATGAGGACGCTACTGACCATCCTGGCTGCGGGATCCCTGGCCGGTGAGTGCCCACCTACCCGGGAGCCAGTGCGCGGGGGCATCTCCCTGCACCCTGCCTGGCCCAGGACAGCCAGTTTCAGTTTCTTCTCTGCTGGGACTGAGCTGCACACTGCGACGGGGTGGGCAAACCCCTGCTCCCTCCACACCCCAGGGGGCCTCTTCCAGTCCTTCTTGCCAGACCTGAAAGGGCATTTTCTCCCACAGTGGCCAACTGTGCAGCCTGAAGAGGTCCTAACGCACCTGGCCCTTTCCAAAGGGGATGAGAGGGCACAGTTTTCAAATACAATTAGGTGGATTTTTTAAAATCCTCACCCAAGGATATGTTTTCATTGATTTGAGAGAGAGAAGAAGGGAGAGGGAGAGAGAGAGAAGCATCAGTGTGAGAGAGAAGCATTGATCGGTTGCCTCCATATGTGCCCCAACCGGGGGATCAAACCCACAACCTAAGTCTGTGCCCTGACTGGGAATTGAACCTGCAACCCTTTTCGGTGCACAGGACGACTCTCTGGTGGATGTTTTGATTCATCATTAAGGAGAAGTTTCTGGCAGATGCGTGAGATCCTAGGTTGTGTCTGCTCTCTAAGAAGCTTAATAAGATTCAGGGACCTTTCTCAGGAAGTAAAAGCATAGTCCTTGCTGGAGAGGGGGGATGGCCTGGGCAAGGCCTTGCAGGTCAAGAGCAGGATGAGCCCATGAAGGGCCAGAGCTTCCCGGCCAGTGCTGACTGGACCCACCATGTTTCCAGCTGCTGCCCAGGCCCCTCCAGTCTCTTCTCTCCCTGCCGTCACACCAGGCCCAACACCCTGGGGCTTTGATAAGCTAGGAAGATATGCATCCTCAAGAGACACCAAGACGTGTTCCTTTAGACCCCCACCCATTCTGGTTGGGAGCCATGGAGGCTCCTGGCCCTTTAAGACAGGGAACCCAGCGGTAGCAGTCCCTGGGAGATTGGTAAGGTCACTCAGGGGACCCGGGTTCGCTCACCCCAGCTTTCTCGGGCTGATTCCAGAGCATGTTGAATTGCCTTTGTTTGTTTGTTTGTCCTCAGCTTCCCATCTGGTTGACCTAAAATTATGTATTCATTAAAATGTCAAACTTTCTTTTATAAAGTCTACAGTTTGTCAGTCTCTGCAACACACGTTTTCCCGGGATTTCACAATGTAGACTTTCATCCGGGAAGTGTAGACATGACACAGGCTGAGGAACGGATGATGCATGTGAGGAGGAAAAGAAATGAGTGGGGTGGAGGAGAGGGGAGAATTGTTAGCCCTTGACACCTCCTAAAAGAGGGGGCCGGCCAAGGTCCAGCCACCCCATTTCAGGGAGCCAACTTCAGTTCCCTCCTGAGCGGTGGGAACTCCACCCAACCGGGGCCATTGCCTCCTGAGTATGTCCCAGCCTCAGCCACCTGCCTTCCCTCAACCCACACAGCCCACAGGATACTGACCCCAAGGAGCCATCTTCCCACTGCAGACCCTACCCCTTCACTACAGGAGGCTAACCCCCCTACCCCGCCCCCACAACAGACCTTGGCCTTCTCTCAAATCCCAACCCTCCTCTCTCTCCTGCCCTTGACCTTACCAACCCACTGGAAGCCATATTCTGTTCTGACCTCAAGCAGAGCCTTTGCCTTCCTAAGAAGGCACATAGTAGGTGGACAGGGATTGGTTTGGCTAGCAGAGAGGCAGGAATCTACAAACATGTTCTTTATCTTTGATTGAAATTACTGACTTTGGGCAAGTTACTTCTTAGACATCTTAGTTGACTATCTCTAAAATATGAGTGAGGATACCAACTTCAGGTGGTGTTATGAAGCAAATGAGAGCACCCTAGCTAGTTTGGCTCAGTGGATAGAGCATCGGCCTGTGGACCAAAGGGTCCTGAGTTCAATTCCCAGTCTGGGCACATGCCTGGGTTGCGGGCTTAATCCCAGTAAGGGGTATGCAGGAGGCAGACGATCAATGATTCTTTCTCCTTGTTTATGTGTCTGTCCCTCCCTCTCCCTTCCTCTCTGAAATCAATAAAAATATGTTTTAAAAAAAGAAGTGAATGAGAGATAACAACAAGTGTTGGAAAGGATGTGGAATAATTGGACCACTCAGACATTGCTGGTGGGAATGTAAGATGGTGCAGCCACTTTGGAAAACAGGTTGGCAGGTCTTCAAAAACTTAAACATAGAGTTACCATACGACCCAGCTATTCCACTTCTAGCTGAAAACCCAAGAGAACTGAACACAGGTGTCCATTTGAAAATGTGTATACAAATGTTCACAGCAGCGTTAGCCCCAAAAACCAAAAAGTGGAAACAACACAAACATCCATCGACTGATGAATGGATAAACACGATATGATATATCCACACAATAGCATATTACTCAGCACCCATTCATGCTACAGCATGGATGGATCTGGAAGACATTGTGCTAAGCGAAAGAAGCCAGACACGAAGGCCACATGCTGTATAACTACTTATATAAAAAGTCCAAACGGCAAATCCATAGAGACAGAAGGCGGGTTAGTGGTAGCCTAAGCATGGGAAAGGGGAAGAATGGAGAGTAGACTGCCAATGGACACAGGGTGATGTGATAGCGGGAATGGTTGGCATTTAATAGTGGTAATGGTTGCACAGTTTTGTGATATACTTTACAAAAACCACGGACTTGTGCGCTTTAAATGGTGACTTCTATGGAATGTGAGTTGTAGCTCAATGAAGAGGACACTAAGAAGTGAAGGAGGGCAGCGACGGTCAGGGAGCACAGTCTCTGGTGAGGGGGCGGGTGCTGTTTCTCACCCCCCCTCCTTGGACACTGTGTGCTGGGGGCGGGGTGCACGGGCCTCTGCTCACCCTGCTCCCCCTTCCTGCAGCTCGCATTGCCGAGGACACCTCGGATCTGCTTCAGCGCGTGACATTCCAGTCCAGCAACTTTGAAAACATCCTGACCTGGGACAGCGGGCTGGAGAGCGCCCCAGACACAGTCTACAGCGTCGAGTATAAGACGTAGGCTTCCCGCCCAACACGACCTCTTCTGACTCTGCTCTGAAACCAGCCCCTCCAAGAAAACGCCCCCTTCCACGTGCCCCCCACCCTGCCTGGTGTTACACCCCCCAATGTAGCTCTGCTTTTTGATTCTTTTTCAGAGGGAGGATGAAATAATGGTTAAAAGTATGGGTCTGGCTTGAATGCCAGCCCTCACCTATATAACCTTGGTCAACTGGGCAACCACACCAAGCCTCAGTTTCCCCATCCATAAAGTAAGAATAGCGATAGTGCCTTCATCATACGGTTGTTAGGTGGGTAGTCATGGGCACCGGTGCCCCACAAATAATTGTTTTATTTGTTGGTGAGACTAAGCCAACACAAACTTGTGCCCACCCCTTTGCACCTATGCCCTCGGTCCCCCGCAGGGAAAGCAGGCTGGCATGGGCTCAGGGGTCTGCAAACCCAGCTTTCCTTCCTGGTCCTGCCACTTCATCCTATGGCAACTCACTCCCCCTCTCTGAGCCTCAGTTCCCTCATCTGTAAAGTGGGGTAATAGCGCCTACCTCGAAGGGGGATGGTGACAATGAGCCCAGAATGTGGACTCAGACTGGCTGGGTTCAAATCCTGGCCCCCCCGAGGCATGCTTCAAACACCTGGGCATAATTTACTCCTAAGCCTCAGCTTCCTTATTTGAAAAGGAGCGAGGATAATGTCTGAATCTCACAGGATCGATGTGAGGACTAACAAATCATCCACATAAAAGGCCTGGAACACAGAACATGCTGAGTAAATATTAGATATCGTTATCATTCTTAATAAACCGCAGGCCCGACACCAGGCCTATTCATGCACCGTGTGCTCGGCCCCTCCCTGGCCTGCAGGTACGGAGAGGTAGGGTGGCTGGCAAAGAAGAGCTGCCAGCGGATCACCCGGAAATTCTGCAACCTGACCACGGAGACGGGCAACCTCGAGAAGCTCTACTACGCCAGGGTGACCGCCACCAGCGCGGGAGGCCGGTCAGCCACCAAGATGACCGACCGGTTCAGCCCTCGGCAACACAGTGAGTAGGAGCCCCTCTTATTACGGGGGCGGGGGGGGGGGGGGCGGAAAGGGGGGCGGGGGCAGAAGGGCTCTGCCTTCATGGGTGGGGAGCAGGGCTGCTGGGGATGTGGCTTTTAGGGAAGGCATCCCGATGGAGAACACCCCCCAGTGGTTGTTCATCCTCATCTCCATCCCACACCCCCTGGTTCAGGCCACCTTCATCTTTGCTCGACTACACGCCAGGCCTCTGAACTGTCCCTCCCTCCAGTCCCCGCCACACGCGCACACGCACACACACACACACACACACTCCTCCTTTGACTCTGTTCCAATCTTGAGTCTGATCTCAGCTCCCACATCACCTCCTATGTGAGCATCCCCACTCCCTGCCCCCAACCTGATTTTACAATGTCACCACCTGGTATTCTTTATCAAAATGAGCTGTTCATCGTCTCCATAGCTCATATCCCAGTCTTCAATCCCTTTTTGCTTACCTGTGAATCGCTGGCCTCCACCGCTGACACGTGAGCGCCGTGAGGGCGTGTGTGGGTGTGGAATTCAACGTATTCCCAGACTTTAGCATGGTGCCTGGCACATAGGAGATGCTCCATTTGTAACTGATGAAAGAAGGAAGGAATAACGGAAGGAAGGAAGGAAGGAATATGCATTGCCAAATTCTCCACACTAGTTAAGCAGGTGATAATATTCACTAACTCCACAACCACAGGTGGTTTTTTTTTAAGTAAATAAAAAATTAAACAAGCTATTTTATTCTTTTCTTGTCTTGTTCAAGTATAGAAATACACACAGAAACATAACAGTAACCCCAAATAATCTGAACATTTAAACACAACTGTATCTATTCCTTTGTAATCTGGCTGTTTGTTTTTCATATAGTGGTATCCTGGGCATTTATTTGCTCATGCCCATTAAATATTTTTTCATAGCATGATATTTCACTGCTAAAAATGGTCCATTCTAGGCCTGGTGTTGCTCAGTGCTTGAGGGTCAACCTATGAACCAGGAGGTCACAGTTTGATTTCCAGTTAGGACACATGCCTGGGTTGTGGGCTCGATCCCCAGTGGGAAGCGTGCAGGAGGCAGCCAATCAATGGTTCTCTGTCATCATTGATGTTTCTATCTCTGTCTTTCTCTTCCTTCCTCTCTGAAATCAATTTAAAAAAATGCACTTTTTAAAAAGGATCCATTCTATACAGGTACCCTACTCACTCCCCTAATTCACTTTTGAAGACATTTAGCTCAGTTTTTCAGTTTTATAAACACTGAAGTGAACATTCTTTTGGCTCAGATGTTTTTGATCCTGGAGATCAACGGACCCTTGAGGGCTTTCATACATTAGCTTTAGGGGAAGTGGGGCTCATGAATCCCTGAAATTGAGGGCAAGATTTTTGCATATGTACATTGTAGAGGAGAGGTGAACCATCGCATTCATTCAATTGCCAAAGGGGTCTGTAAACCAGTCAAGGTCATTTGGCTGTTTAGAAAGTCTGTCTGAAGAAAGACTAAACTCTTAGGCCTGGCCACTGAGGCTGAATCAATAATAATGGGCACCCCAAACATGTCGTTGAACCATCATCAGTCCCTAAAGCTGTCTGCCAGGAGGCTAGGGGGAAGGGCGCCCCAGGCAGATTCAAGGTGGGTGAAGGGCCCAGGATGTAGGGGGGCTGAGCCAAAGGCATGATCAACCACGTAGGGGCCAGTGTCCCTCTCCCTGACATCTTCCTACTCGCTCTTGGTCACCCCTTTGCCATCCTTAAACCCAAACACCGGTTGCTTGCAGAACTTCTCTTTTCTCGCCTGTTTGAGCGTCAACCTCTGAGGCAGGAGGTCACGCAGAGCTGGGGCTGGCGTGGGAGGAGCAGGGAAGCAGTCCTTTCCCGTGGTCCAAGGCAGCCTCACGCACTACTGGCTGGTTCCGATCTCTTTCTTTTCTTTCCTCTCTCTCCCTTTTCCCAGCTATCATCAAGCCACCTGATGTGACCTGTATCCCCACGGTGAGATCCATCCAGATGATTGTCCATCCCACCTCCACGCCCGTCCAGGCCGAGGACGGCCACCGGCGGACCCTGGAGGACATCTTCTCTGATCTGCTGTACCGCTTAGACCTCCACATCAACCAAACCTACCAAATGGTAAATAAATGGCAACTGCATGTGCCACCCTGGGAGTCCCGAGTGGAGTCACGTACACAAGAGCACGATAAAGTCTCTGACAAGTCCTGCGCGCCCAAGACCCCACTTCCAATTTGTGTTTGACACAACTTCTCCCAGACATACTTGACCTTTTATTTTGTACAATATTGGTTTTCTTAATTTTTTGCCTAATGTCTTCTAACATTCTGGGGAACAACCTCTATTAACATCCTCAGGTGTCCACTTCAGGAAATTTCTTCTGGCTGGTTCTCCACTATTTGTGGGAACTGGATACAGGCAGTGTCTTAAGATCTGTAATAATGAGAGATGGAAGGCAAGGGCATGAATTGTCAAACAATATACAAGTGATTTCCTTCTGTATTCAGAAAATATGTGGTATTTCCCCCCAGTATGTGCCACTAACTCATAATTCCATTGACTATTTCTGCACTCAAGGTAGTGGTGGTGGTCATGGTAGTGGTGGTAGCAGTGATGGTGGTGGTCATGATAGTGGTGATGGTGGTGGTGGTGGTGGTGGATGTTATAGTGGTGATGATGGTGGTAGTGGTAGCAGTGATGGTGATGATGCTGGTGGTGGTGGTGGTCATGGTAGTGGTGGTAGCAGTGATGGTGATGATGCTGGTGGTGGTGGTGGTCATGGTAGTGCTGGTAGCAGTGATGGTGGTGGTGATGGTGGTGGTTGTTACAGTGGTGATGATGGTGGTAGTGGTAGCAGTGATGGTGATGATGCTGGTGGTGGTGGTGGTCATGGTAGTGCTGGTAGCAGTGATGGTGGTGGTGATGGTGGTGGTTGTTACAGTGGTGATGATGGTGGTAGTGGTAGCAATGATGGTGATGATGCTGGTGGTGGTGGTGGTCATGGTAGTGGTGGTAACAGCAGCTAGTATGTACTGAGTGCTTACTATGTACCAGACACTCTTCTAAGTGAGAGTACGTGGGGCTTGGTGACTGACTAGATTTGGGGATAAAGCAGGAGGCAGGTGGATGGGATTGGAGCCCTGCAGACTGACCGCCCATTTCTGGTTTGGGAGCTGGTGGTGCCCTTGCACTGAGTGCAGTCACCCAGGCAGAGGTGTGAGAGGTGTAGGTGGCCTGGGCTCCGCGTGGAGATCGGAGTATAAGAGGAGTCACTCTGGGTTCTCTGCCAATTTCAGCACCTTCAAGGCAAGCAGAGAGAATACGAGTTCACTGGCCTGACCCCCGACACAGAGTTCCTTGGGACCATCACAATTGTTTTTCCGATCCACTCCAAAGAGAGTGCCCCCTACACGTGCCGCGTGAGGACCCTGCCAGGTAAGTGTGGCTGAAGCGGAGGGAGGTGGGACGCCTGAGTTCAAGCCTTCACTGTGTGCTTCCCTCCCTGTAACCAAGGCGAGGCTGGGCAGTGCTCTCAGAAACTGCGAATGGTGATTATTAAAGTCAATCTTTGCTTATCCACAAACGCAGTAGCTGATGGGTTATCATAGCACATGTTTAATCTCCACCCTCCAGCCTGGGTCCGGATTTCCTCTCTCTGGCCTGCTTAGGGTGCACCTCGGCAAAGCAACTGCACCTTAATGTTAACCCAGGTGACAGACACTGGGAGATTATCTGCAGAGGGGGAGCAGAGGAGATAAAAAGATCCCTCCATATCTCCCGGGGTCAAATAACAAGAGCAATGAGAGCTAGCACCTGTGCGGTGCTAACCAGGGACCAGGCACGACTGAGCGCAACCCTGTCATCACCCTCATTGGACAGATGAGGAGGCAGGGTCAGAGTGGTTCAGTGACGGCCCCGAGATCACACAGGTGGTGAGGGATAGAACCGGGCCTCATGCTGGAGGCCACGCCCTCCCCGTTGTGCTGCTGCAGAAACAGCTTTGAGTCACTGGCTCGGTGAGCTGGTCCCGCGCTCTCTTCCTCTGGCACCTTGGAACTCGACTCTCTTCATGAGCGGGGTGACGTTTTTTATTGGTGTTTATTTTCACAGGCAGATGGGAATGTAATGCTCAGAGCAGCGAGTTTGGAGGGTGAAAGGGATAGCAGTGGGTTGGATTTGGAGAGCCGGACTCCACCTTAGGCATCTGGTTTAGATGGATGAGGTCAGCCGGTGAGTTCTGTCCTAATGAGCAGAGGAGAGGCGGCTGTGCGCAGGCCCTCGGGTATAACTGCAGCCGGGATCGGTGCTGGTCCTCCGTTTTGTTGGGAAACTCAACTCATCAGTTGCCCCAAGAGCCCACAGGAGACGGCTTTCTCCACCGCAGTGCATTCGTGTCGGGGGAAGACTGCCCGGTGGGACAGCCAGCCCTGGCCACGTGCCCGGGCAGGCCCTCCCTGGGGACAGGGCCACTCAGGAGACCAGGATAGAATTTGGGAAGAGGAAAACTAGAGAAAGGAAACCAGCGTTACAGGCGCTAAGCTGGGAGCGTATAGATGGCCGGTGACCCTCTCCCCCCGGCCCAAACTAGACAAATCTCACCCATTCCTGGCCCGCCCCGCCCCCACCCTGCTTTTTGACAACCGGCGGACCACTCCTCCCGCATCCTTCCGTTGGCTTGTTCTTTCTTAACCTAGCTCAGTGGTTCTCAACCTTCCTAATGCCGCGACCCTTTAATACACTTCCTCATGTTGTGGTGACCCCCAATTTCATTGTTACAAACTGAACATAATTAAAACATAGTGATTAATCACGAAAACAATATGTAATTATATATGTGTTTTCCGATGGTCTTAGGCGATCCCTGTGAAAGGGTCGTTCGACCCTCAAAGGGGTCGCGACCCACAGGTTGAGAACCGCTGAATCTAGCTCATGATGTGATGCCGCTTTTATATAAATCACACTTCTTGTTGGCTATTTCCTGCTGGCATATAGAAGGCACCGTATTCTCGAAAATGAAGTATTTTAATAACAATTCCAACCATTTATTAAATGCCTATTCTATTGCCAAGCACTGTGTTAAATGCTTTACCTACATGATCCCCTTTGGTTTGTATAACAATCCTGCAAGATGGGTAGCCTCATCCCCATTTCACAGAGGAGGGACTCGGGCTCAGAGAGGTTAAGCAACTTGAAGGTGACCACACAGCTGGTCAGCAAGCCTCATTAGGTTCATCTGATCCTGAAGCCTGAGCTCTAACCACCCCTTTGCTATTTTGTTTCTAGCTAATCGCCCCCACTGCCCTCTTATTCCCCTTCCTGCCATTTCAGAGTGATACGTCCTGCCCTTGACCCTGTCTCCTGGGGCCTGTCTTATCCCCAGAGCCTGGACTCTCTGCTGGATCTACCTCTCAGGATATCTGGGATGGTCACAGAGCAACACCCTAGTATCTTGATGCTGGAAAGGACTCTAGGGGTCACCTCACTCCACGCCTAACTTTGACAGATGAGGAAACCGAGGCATCCTGATGTTGGGTCTATGAGGATGAGGTTTGGAGTTACACATGTCCATTCTGACTTTCCCACTGAATTGCTGGGTGACCTTGGTCAGGTCGCTTACCCTCTCTGAGACTCAGCTTCATTCGACGTAAGCAGGGCGTGTCCCTGGCTCTCTGTGTCTGATGAGGTGACATAAGTAGAGCACCCACACAGGGCAAGGCACGTCTTAAGAATTCAGTAATCACTGGCTGCTGTCATTCATACGTGGTAGAGCAGAGAGGGTTGTGCAACAGAGAGGAGGATGTGCAACAAGAGAGGAGGATCAGGGGCCGAGCCAGACATCTAACCCCCCACTCGCGAGCGTTGCTTCTATTATTTCTTCCTGTCTCCTCGTGGGTGAAATGGCACATGGAAAGTTCCGTGTCCCTGACCTGTCCTGGCACAAGGACAGTGGTTTTCCATGAGGTCTGTCACGTACAGTCGGGTCGTATCTTCTCCCTGGAGCATGCTGGGAGTGTCGTGTGGCAGGGGCAGGGTATGGCCGGAGCTCAGGGCCGGGGGAGGAGCGAGGGGTGGGCTAGATGTCGAGGCTCCGGTCCACGGCGTTCACGGTGATTGCCAAGGTCATGGGCAGCTGGTGCGCAGCAACTCCAGCTGAAGCCACTGGGCGGAGAACAGGAGGGTACTTTGGAGAGTCAAGAACCTGGATAATACCAATCCCCAGTTTTAAACAAAAAGCTCCAATGACTTCTTCCTCCCCAGCCCCTCACCAGTCCCCCCTGGGTTGGTGACAGGAAGTGTGACATGCCTGGCTGTGCCCATCCCAGAGCCCAGAGCCGGAACCACCGGAAGAGGGAGCACACGAAAGCCCTCAGGCGTCTATTTCCTTCCCTTTTAGAAAGGGCAGTGCCTCCTGAGCAAGGTGGTCCCCGATACCCAGGCCTTTGCTTGGAAGGGAGGGGGTAGGACAGCCCCTCCCCTTGTCACTCCCTCTCCCCCTCCCCCGCCACCCTGGACCCCGAAGTCCCAATGGAAATGCCCCGCCTGTGTCCACTCCGGGCAGATCTCTCAAGTCCTTCCTCCTAAGGCAGTGGTTCTCAACTTTTCTAATGCCTCGACCCTTTAATACAGTTCCTCATGTTGTGGTGACGCCCAACCATAAAATTATTTTCGTTGCTACTTCCTGTCATTTTGCTACTGTTATGAATCGTCATGTAGATATCTGATAACAGGATGTATTTTCATTGTTACAAATTGAACATAATTAAAGCATCGTGATTAATCACAAAAACAATATGTAATTATATATGTGTTTTCCGATGGTCTTAGGCGATCCCTGTGAAAGGGTCGTTCGACCCCCAAAGGGGTCACGACCCACAGGTTGAGAACCGCTGTCCTAAGGGGAGACACTCCGTGGGCATGCAGACCCTCGGCCCAGAGGGTGCCCGTAGCTGGCTATTGATTGGGGGCCTGGATGAGCTTGGCCACGTGGGCTGGGACCACGTGCGAGGCCCTGGCATTGTGAGCTGCAGCCGGTGGGCAGGGCCTTGTCACAGTTCCCCAAGGAGCCTGAGAACAGAATTCAAACCAGGCCTCCCAGCTTGTTATGAAAAGCACATCTGTCAAGGTGGGAGCATAGACCATATTTACAAACAGCGTGAAACGGGATTGACAAATTCTGAATGTTTAGATGGGGTGGGGCGGGGGGAGGGAAAGGAGGAGGAGACTCTTTCTTTGTGCTCTTGCCACCCTTCCAGTAGCAGCGGCTCCCAGGCCAGGTCTAAGGAGGGAGGGGAAACCCTCGGATGGACCCACCCTCCCGGGCCTCACTCTCCCTGTTCTGGCCTCTTTGCTCACGCAGACCCGACATGGACCTACTCCTTCTCCGGGGCCTTCCTGTTCTCCATGGGCTTCCTGGTCGCAGGGCTCTGTTACCTGAGCTACAGATACGTCACCAAGCCGCCTCAGCCTCCCCACTCCCTGGTGAGCACCCCACCTGGCGCAGGAGGGGGAGGTGTGGGAGGACCCCCAGCAGCCGAGGGCGTAGGCCCGGGGAGCCCTGGCTCTCCCTGAAGTGCAGGGGTCAGAGCACAAAGCAGAAAGCCAGGCCTCGGTTCTCCCTCCGATATGAAGAGCTTGGCCAGGTGGGCTGGGGCGTCCTAGCCGTGCCAGGCCCCTGGCACTGTGAGAGGCCAGGCTTGGCAGGGGCGCCTGAATGGGGGTTGGCGGGGAGTCGGGAAGAGCGCGCTTGGAAGAAAGAACCACGCGGCCTGGAGCATCCACGTCCAGGCAGGCGGAGTGGGACCCGAGAGCAGGCCCCCGCAGGGCCGCAGAGCGGTGGGTGCTGGGGGTCCCCGAGCTCAGCCCTGTCTCAACGGCAGCCAGTTCCACCCCCTGGGAGCACGGGCCCGATCTTAGCATATTTTTTCAAGAGAAGTCAGAATTGCAGATGATAATGCGAAATCTCTCAATTTGCAAGTAAACCACACACGTCCCATGGCAGCCCCCGTCTGGCCACCAGCACTGCGTCCGCTAAAGGCCCTCCCACAGGCCGAAGCCCAGGCCCGGGGGCTCGGAGCGGGGGCTTTCGCCCATCTGAGGGGCTCGAGGACAATGCACTCACTGTCACAGCCCAGATGAGCCATTTCCTATGAAACTCTCCTGGTCTCCCCTGTCCCCCATCCCTTCCCACCTTGCCCCCTACATTGGCCCTTAGGAGCCCCTGAGCAAGAAGCAGTGTGGGCCACCACCTCCAGAGCGTACCCCAAGGCCACCCCAAATCTAAGTCATCTACTTCCTGGACTATCTACCTCCCGGAGAAACCGTAGTGGGAACCTCCCTCTGAGAGAGCCCGACCCCGGGAGAGGCCTCAGCTCCAGGCCGGCAGCCCTGCCCTTGGGGGGCGGTGGGGCATTTAGCGGAATCTGGGGGAGGTGAAGGGACCTGTGGGATATGCACTTGAAAAGCCTCCGATGGCCTCTGCTGTGGCCTCTGCCTCCCCACGGAGGACCTCACCTCCAGGCGCCCTCGGGGAGCTGGGAACGGCTCCTAACAGGCCTGTTGTTGTCCCCGAGCAGGACGTCCAGCGTGTACTGACCTTCCAGCCTCTGCGGTTCATCCAGGAGCACGTGCTGATCCCTGTCCTGGACCTCAGCGGCCCCAGCAGCCTGGCCCAGCCTGTCCAGTACTCCCAAGTCATGGTCTCTGTGCCCAAGGAGCCCCCGGGAGCCCCCCCGCTGCACAGCCGGTCTGAGATCACCTACCTCGGGCAGCCGGACCTCTCCATCCTGCAGCCCGCCCGGGCGGCACCTCCCCAGGCAGGCTCCCCGCCGTCCTACGCTCCCCAGGCTGCCCCTGAGGTCGGGCCCCCAGCCTACACACCTCAAGTCACCCCCGAGGCTAATGCCCCATCCTACACTCCGCAGGCCGTCTCTTCCTACGCCCCCCAGGCCGCTCCGGACAGCTGGCCCCCTTCCTATGGGGTGTGCATGGGAGGATCTGGCAAAGACTCCCCTCCGGGGACACCCTCTGGTCCCAGACCCCTCAGGACTGAGGGTCAGCTCCGGAAAGAGCCACCAGCCGCCGACCTCTCCCTGCAGGGGTTGGCTTCCGGGGCCACGGAGGAGCCCCAAGAAGCCAAACCCTTCCCCCAGAGCCTGTGCATTGACCCGGACAGAGCACACGACACGACTGTGCTGCACAAGGGGGAGCCAGGGACACCGGGGTACCTGAAGGGCCAGCTGCCCCTCCTCTCCTCTGTCCAGATCGAGGGCCACCCGGGGTCCCTCCCTCTGCACACTCCTTCCCTCCCATGTTGTCCCATGGACCAGGGTTCACGTCCCGGGGGCCTGCTGGAGTCCCTCGTGTGTCCCAAGGACGATGGTCCCGGGTCCGAGCCTGAGGCCACGAGCTCGGCCCCTGGGGCCTCAGCCCTGGAGCAGCCCGCAGAGCTGGACTCCCTCTTCAGAGGCCTGGCCCTGACCGTGCAGTGGGAGCCCTGAGTGGACGGCAGGACGGCCTGGGGCTTCCCCCTCACCCCCAGCCCAACCTCACATCCGCTGCCGTCACTCCCAACCCACCATGCCGTGCACACAGCCCACCCGCCTCGGTGGGGGCCCTGAGGGAACCAGAGGAAGGGAGCAGGAAGACACGATGAGGACATCAGATGGGGAGTGATGGGCACGCATCCTGTGCCAATGAGTGTGTGCCAACGAGTGCGTGTGCAGAGCTCTGCAGGAAGGGCGGACCGTCAGTGCGGGGAGGTAACTAACGCAGGGGGACTTCCAAGGCTGGGGCCCAGCTTCTAGTACGCTGGGCACAAGGTTCTCTGGGAGCCTAGTCTCCCCCCCCCCCCCCCCCCCCCCCGGCTCCGGGTCAGTCTCATAATCGAGTTCGACAGAGAGGGAGGTCTGCCTCCTCTGTGACTCCCTAGGTGAGAGAAGGAGCTGGGGAAAGGATGCCTCGTAGCAGGCTGGGCAGAACCAGAACAACCTGCGCTTCTGCCGAGGGAGGCGAGAAGCAGCGCCATGGCCAGACTCCAGGGAGGGGTGCGGCCTGGGGCTCATTCCCAACCAGGGCTGCTGCTGCTGCCTGAAGTCGCAGCCTTCCAACTCCACTCCTCAGCTAGAGGCTGCGCCCCCAGGGAAATGCAGGTCCACCGGGGAGGGAGGGCCTTTCCATGGAGGGAGTTTCAGACCCCATCCTGGGAGCAGGGTTTGGAAGGAAATGAGCCCCCGTGGCCCCTGAAGGAGACACAACCAACACCGGCACTCACTTCACGACTTTGGAAGCTCAGCCTCGGGTTCAGCCCATCTGGGTGCAAATTCCATCCTCACCACTCACCACCCCTATGACTTCAAGCACATGAATCAGCGCTCAGAACCGCAGTTTCCTCCTTGGTAAATGGGTGTGAGAACCCCTACCTCACGGGTAGTGGTGAGGGTGAAACTAAACAACTCTGTAAAGTGTGTGAGTGTCTGGCTCAGGGCAGTGCCCAATAAATGGTAGCTACTTCCTGTTGTGATTTTTTTTTTTAATCAGACAGCACAGGACCCACTGCCCCAGTTCCGGTTGGCTTCAGACCAGGCATTTTCTCAGATTATCCTGCTTTCCCCGGGATTGCTCCAGGCCAGGCCAGGGAGCTAGTCTGTCTGGTGGAGGAAGCCAGGGATGGAGTCACAGGGCCTCCCGGAAGCAGGGGCCAGGGACAAGTGGAACCTTCTTCCCGAGGTTGTAAGTGGGAGCTGTTTCGGGGGTGTCGGCATGCTCAGGTGGCCCCTTTGCGTGGAGCCCCGAGGCCTGCCTCCTCACCCCCATGTCTGCTCACGTAGGGAAAGGGCCTTGCTCTGTGCTTTCGGGGTGCCGGTACAACCTTTGTGCCATTTGCATCTCAGATGAGAAAACTGAGGCCCCGAGCGGAGAAGGGACTCACCCAGGGGCCCCATTGAGCCCATGACGCGGTTGGAGCTCGAACCTAGTGCTTTTTGTTCTCATCAAGAGAAAGGACTTTGCACACCAGTTTGGATTCTTAGAGGATGAGACATACGGGCCCCAATGGGGTCCCCGTCCCCTTTCTGTCCCAAAGCCGGATCTGAACATCTCTGAGAAACAGGACCACTGTCCGGCTGCCTCAGTGTGGCTTCTGCAGTGTGCCACGCCAGCACGGCCAAGGGTGAACCTGAAGGGGCGGGGGGCGCGATGACGGATTGAGAAAAGACAGACAAGAGAATAAAAGCTGGGTCTGGGTGGGACGCTGTCCTCTCTGATGGAGAGCTAGCGACAGCACCACAGGCTACAAGCCGTGTCTTTATTTTATAGCAGATTCCACAAAGCAAAGTAAGGGCGTGGTCAAGATGTTTACAACATTCTCGTGGGTTTCGAATCTACTCAATTACATGCACCTGAACTCTATCAAGCCCACATGACTCAGCCACATGGGACCACAGGTTCGAACCATAGGGTCAAGCTTACAACTACGGCCTTTGGCTATAATTGTGCTGGGAGGGCTCTGCCCTCCAAGCTGGGACTTGCACGTGGCTTTGCCATGAGAGGACCGTGCCCTCTCATTAGTCCGAGGCTTGAACCTGTCCAAACACTGTAGCCGCTCTCCACACAGGAGAGAGTACAGTGTCCTCCTTCCCCTGAACCCAGATATGCCCTCCCTCCCCTCCCTGCGACAAGCACCAGGTGGTGTTGTTCTTATCTGTTTGCAATTAATATTTAACATTTCAGGGTTGCCGGTTTAGGCCCAATAGCTCCATAAGAGAGGGTGGGCCGCCCTCCCAAGCACCCCAGGCCCATTCTCCTCTTAGCAGCCACTAAGTTGGCGTTAATGAATGCCCCCCCTCTCCCCACTCTGCAAACAAGGCTGCTGCCTGTCACTTGGGATGAACTTGGCCAAAGGGTGTCTGTCTTCACCTTGTTCAGTAATGAACAACAGCTTCACAGCTGGACTGCTCTCACCAGGTGAGTGGGACCCGGCAACACAGAGGAGTTTCTTTATTAAAAGCCATAAACCTCTCTTCCACTTCACAGGGCCACAAGGCTCTCTAAGCTCCTCCGAGTGACAGATGCACCAAGGACTCCATGACTCTGGAGGGTGGGTGGAGTCTGAGTGCCTGCGGAGGGAGGTGAATGACCGACCGAGTACTGTGACCCTCGTCAGGCTGGACCCCTCCCAGGACAGGCCGCAGGCTGCACCCAGCAGGTCTTGGGTGTCCTAGGCAGGCAGCCCAGGCCTGCAGTTACAGCCACAACCAATAGAGGGCAATGTCCCCAGCCCTGAGAGCAGGGCTGGGACCTGGGGTTCCTGAGTGACCCAGGCCCTGAACCCATTAGCAGGAATCTCCGAGCTGCCACCTGCCTCCAGGCCCGGCAGAGCCCGGCCCAGGAGGAAAGGAACAGAAGCAGTCAGAGATGAGGAGGAACTCAGGCACGTGGCCCTGTGGTTTCAGTGGGCGATGACTCCTTTTGTATTATTGATATTTGCAAAGGAGGAAATGTTGCATGGGGAGGTGACTTGCCCAGGTTGTTTCCTAAACTTGCCTCATCCTGAGAATCCCCTGGGAGCTTAATAAAAATACAACTTCCCCAGTCCCCCCCCCCACCCCCCCCCCCACCCCCACTGCCTCCCCGCACGCCCCCCACCCCCGCCACACACACACAGAGACCTTCATGCTAAATCCATGGCTCCTGGGGAATCCGGGTTTTTAACAAGCGCTTTTAGCGATTCACCTCAGACATGTTGAGGGAATAGTGCCCTTATACCAACAGTATCCCTGTCCATGGCCTCGAATCACCTCCCTAGAGTCACCCCCATTATACCCCCTGGATGGGGGTAGGGCTACTTGGGTGGTATTTCAGTCTGTGCTGCCTGCAGACCCGCCGCCTCCCAAGCCCTGGACCCCAGGAACATAGAGGGGTTGGTTGCCTGAGTTTTCAGCCACAGAAGAGGGGCTGAGGGGACTGGAGCTCCTCCCAGGTCCCCGGAGACCAGGTCCCTCCGGCCCCTCCCAGTCTGAGTGTCAGCCGGGACCAGGAAGCTGTGGCCAGATGTCAACACCAAGGCTTGTCCCTGTTGCTGTCCCTGCCCTGCCTTCCAGAAAGTGGGAGAGACAAAAACAAGCTGAGGCAGGAACGGATGGAGAGATACAGACAACCCGGCCTCGCCTGCTGGCGCCAGCAGGACACAGCTCTGAGGCCCAGCCCCCTGCTCAGCTCCCATGATCCCTTCCCACTCTGCAGATGGAGGGGCACGAGGAAGATCCATTTTGACCTGTAAGTGTGAGGAGAACAGTGACCGGGAATAACCTGAAGTGCAGGAATGATCTAGGGAGTGCGGGATGAGGGAGGTCGGGGGGAGAAGCACTGGGCCAGACAGCTCTCCACGTGGCCACAGGAGAGCCGTCAGCTGTCTGGGAAAATGGTGAGGAGGTTCAGGGTGGTTGATAGGTGAAGTGGGGGTCAAAGGACTGTCCTACATGTCCATAGGCCCAGGGAAGGCAATAGAAGGGAAAAGAAGAGAGGAAGGGGGAGAAAGAAGGAAATACTTTGAAGAGTATTAGCCTTGAGTCGGTACTATAGCAGACAGTTTACACGTTGTAAACTCATACTCATTCTGCAAGATAAGTATTTGTTCATTCATTCATCCATTCATTGTTAAACAAGCAGACACCGAGGGCCCAGCGGTATGCCAGGCACTGTTCCTGGGGTTAAGGATATAGCGAATAAGACAGGCAGGCAAGTTCCCTGTTGTCTTAGATCTTATCTCCCATTTACCCATTAAAAAAACAAAGCCCTTGCCAAAACCGGTTTGGCTCAGTGGATAGAGCGTTGGCTTGCGGACTGAAAGGTCCCAGGTTCGATTCCGGTCAAGGGCATGTACCTGGGTTGCGGGCACATCCCCAGTAGGAGATGTGCAGGAGGCAGCTGGTCGATGTTTCTCTCTCATCGATGTTTCTAGCTCTTTAACTCTCTCCCTTTCTCTCTGTGAAAAATCAATAAAATATATTTTTAAAAAAAAACACAAAGCCCTTGCCCAGCCAGTGTGGCATGTGGTTTAGTGTCTACCTATGAACCGGGAGGTCACAGTTCGATTCCCGCTCAGGGCACATGCCCGTGTTTCAGGCTTGATCCCCAGTAGGGGGCGTGCAGGAGGCATCCGATCAATGATTCTCTCTCATCATTGATGTTTCTATCTCTCTCCCTCTCCCTCTCTGAAATCAATAAAAACATATTTGTAAAAAAACAAAACAAAACACAAAAAACACAAGGCCCAGGTCTGTGAGTACAGCTACCAGAATTGGGATTTAAAAACCAAGATTTGCATGACTTCAAGTCTAACCTCTGCTCAGCCTCCTGACCTAAGGGTTGGCTGTGTTCACAATGAGGCACATCAGGGCCTGCCTGTGAGGAGGGGTTTGGTCAGCAGACGGGGCGGGGGGGAGCAGGAGAAGGCTCTCAGCAGCCCTGAGTCATGCAGCTGTCGGTGGGGCTCTCATTAGCAGACACCTGTCTACTGGGTGCAGGGCCTGTGCTGCAGGCTTCAGGTTTCCTAAATGAATCTTTGCAATCAGATTGCAAGGCAGGAGTCATTGACCCCACTGACAGATATGGTTAGCGACTTCCCACGGCCACACAGCTAGCAAGTGGTGGCCCGCCCACCAGGCTGCCTCGGGGGAAGGGTGGCAGGACCAGTCCAAATGCTTGTCGCCGGCTGGATGGGAAGCCCGAGCTCCTCTTTGCTATGTGTACACCTTCACATCCACCCTCCCAGTGAATGTACAGATGTGGGTCTCGGGAAGCCCTTAGGTTGGCTCGATACAAGATGGGAGAGAGCTGCCAAGTGTTCCCCCCAAAAGATGCTCTTAACACTGCACCGGGGGGAGGGAGAATGCCCAGAAAGGGGCTTTCGGCCTCGCGTCCCTGCCCCGCTGTCTGGCCCTGCGGACTCACCACTGGCGACCCGCTACTGACCAATCTGCCCGGCACTCGTGTGCAGCATGTCTGGCTCCTCCAGCGTCACCGTCACCGCTATGAAGAAAGTGGTTCAACGGCTCCGGCTGGAGGCCGGGCTCAACCTCGGGGTTTCCCAGGCAGCTGACGATCTGAAACAATTCTGTCTGCAGAATGCTCAACGCGACCCCCTGCTGATGGGAGTATCTTCAAGTACCAATCCCTTCAGACCCAGAAAGCTTGTTCCTTTCTGTAGTGAAATGAACTGTGAAAGTGTCTAAACCATGTTTCTTTTCTTTTTTTCCCCTCTTTTATTTATTTATTTATTTATTATTATTTTTTATAATATATGTTTATTGATTTCAGGCAGGAAGGGAGAGGGAGAGAGAGATAGGAACATCCATGATGAGAGAGAATCATGGATCGGCTGCCTCCTGCACACCCCCTCCTGGGGATCGAGCCCACAACCGGCATGTGCCCTTGACCGGAATCAAACCCCGGACCCTTTGGTCCGCAGGCAGAGGCTCCATTCGCTGAGCCAAACCGGTTAGGGCTAAACCACTTTCCTTGAATCAGTGAATATTCAAAGAGAGCTAAAGCTGAAGCCTGTACAAAAAGCTTATCCTATAACATGTGCCGTGCTACACAAACTTCTGCTTTTGTCAGTCCTTAGCATCTACCTCTCTGAATTTTCATGAATTTCTCTTTCACAACAATGATTATTTTATACTAGAGGCCTGGTGCATGAAATTCGTGCATGGGGGAGGGGGTCCCTTAGCCTGGCCTGCACCCTCTCCAATCTGGGACCACTGGCTCCTAACTGCTCGCCTGCCTGCCTGCCTGCCTGATCGCCCCTAACAGCCTCTGCCTGCCAGCCTGATCACCCCCTAACTGCCCTCCCCTGCCAGCCTGATCACCCCCTAACTGCCCTCCCCTGCCAGCCTGATTGTGCCCTAACTGCTCTCCCCTGCTGGCCTGATCACCCCTTACCACCTCTGCCTTGGCCCCCGCCACCATGACTTTGTCTGGAAGGATGTCCGGAAGATGTCTGGTCTAATTAGCATATTATCCTTTTATTAATATAGATACACTGGCAGCAGCATACAAATAAAATAGTATAAAAAGTAAAAAAAAAAAAAAAAGAAATGGGCAGGAAACTGAGATTTTGGCTGAGAAATCACTTGTGTTCTCTCTCTCTCTCTCTCTCTCTCTCTTTCTCTCGCTCCTCCCCCCACCAATGAGAGGCCCCAAGGCACCAGGAAGAGTGACAGGCACAGTGTTGCTGGGCCCCTGAGGCCCCAGGACGGGGCCAGGGACAGCCTTCCCCAGACCTGGTCATCCCCTAGACCTGGCTCAGGGGTACCTCCCCGATCTCCCCTGTTGTAGCTGCCTGTCTCCTTCTAGATGCCTCCACATCATGGTCTTATCTTACTCACATTTGCCTTCTCAGTGGCCACCAGGCCTGGCAAAGGGCAGGTATGACCACTGTGAGGGAAAAGGATTGAGAGGGGGAGGGTGTAGGAAGGTTGGGAGGAAGGGCCCTGAGGAATTTGGACAGTGAAGAAGAGATGGCGTCCCCACTCCCTTCTGCCTGTGCCACGTCCCCATACACACATGACCGTGACCACACAGGTGCTGGGTGAGTAGCTGCAGGGAGTGGTAGAGAGACAAGAAGCCACATACCCTGGCTGGCGTGGCTCAGTGGTTGAGCATCAACCTATGAACCAGGAGGTCATGGTTCAATTCCTAGTCAGGGCACATGCCTGGGGTGTGGGCTCGATCCCCAGTACGGGGCATGCAGGAGGCAGCCGATCAATGATGCTCTCTCATCATTGATATTTCTGTCTCTCTTTCTCTCTTCCTTCCTCTCTGAAATCAATATATTAAAAAAAAAGCCACATACTTCCATTTTAGCCAGTGATAACTCTGAGCACATGTCTTCCACTGTCTTCATGAAATGTGGGTGCCCACTCACCGTCCCCGTTTTTTAGGAGGGAATCAGATCAGAGGGGCTGGTGTCTTCCCCAAGGCCCCGGTCAGTGCGGGGAGAGTTCAGATCAGAACTCCGGGCAGCTGGGAAACTCCCCTGATCCGCTCTCCATACAACCAGCCTGAGCTGCTCCCTCCTTCCACTCTCATGGGGGCTGGAGTTGGGCTGGAGGGACCCAGCTGAGCAGGAGGAGCCACCGGGAGGCCGGGTGGGTGGGGACAGCTCCACCTGTTGCCTCTGCCTGAGCAATGCTGGCCGAGGGAGCAGCCCGTCCCTCACAGTCCCCGTCCATTGTCATCGCTGTCTCAGCTGCTATATTTAAGGCCGTGCAGGCTCCAGGATCCACTCTCCTCCCGTCCCGCTGATCCCAGGGCCAGAAGACACCAGGCATCCTCCGTCCTCTGGACTCTCCTCCCCAGAGACACCCAAGTGGACAGGCTGCCGCTGTGAGCACCTCCAGGGTCAGGGTGGGAGGGACCCTCTAGGGAGACAGGCCCTCACTTCTCACTGGGAAGTGGGGTGTGTGTGTGGGGGTGGGAGGTGAGTGTGTGTGTGTGTGTGTGATGTGTGTGTGTGGGGGGGTGGGAGGTGTGTATGGGGGGTGTGGTGGTATGTGTGTGTGTGATGTGTGGGGTATGTGGACGGTGTGTATGTGGAGGAATGTGTGGGGTGGTGGGGTGGTGTGTGTGCGATGTGTGGGGTGTGTGGGAGGGGCGTGTGGTGTGTGTGTGTGTGTGGTGTCGGGGGGTGGTGGTATGTGTGTGTATGTGTGTATATGTGGTGTGTGTATGTGGGTGGGGATGGGAGAGGGTATGTGTGTGTGTGTAATGTGTAGTGTGTATGTAATGTGTGTGGGGGGGTGTGTGATGTGTGTGTGTGGTGTGTGTGTAATGTGTAGTGTGTATGTAATGTGTGTGGGGGGGTGTGATGTGTGTGTGTGATGTGTGTGTAATGTGTAGTGCATATGTAATGTGTGTGTGGGGGTGTGTGATGTATATGTGTGATGTGTGTGTGCTAGAGAGGAGCTGCCGGGAGATCTGGAAAGAGAGGTGGACATGTGCTTAGGCAGCACCCAGTGAAAGGGGGAGGGGAGCCTAGACACCTCCATCCACCCCCTGCTGTGCGGTCGGGGTCTTCTGAGCTGAGCCCCTGTGATGCGAAAGCTGAGAAACAAAAGGCCCCTGGGGGTGCCTGGGGGTGAGGCGCCTGCATGGCAGGGGCAGGGTGAGCTGCGGGCCCAGCTAACCTAAGCCGTGCCCGGTCCTGCGTGACAGGGAGAGAGAGCCAGCCCGCTGGGCCCAAGCCACAGGCCAGAGGGGCTCACCCAGCCTGGTTCCCTGGCAGGAAACTGAGGCCCAGACAGGGCAGAAATGGTCTCAGTTGCTCAGCAGCAAGGTCAGAATTCCTGCCCCTTAGACGCTGGTGGAGCAGAAAGACTGACAGGCTGTCTTTGCTCCGCCCACAGGGCCCACACAAAGCTGCACCCCCTCCCCCTCCCCCCCAGCACCTCTCTGTGCCTCCTGAGGAAGGGGAGAGGCCGCCTTGCCCCTCAGGGGCCGTGCAAAAGCAGGCTGGGGCTTGGGAGGCAAGTGGCCATGCGCAGGACCTCAAGCCCCAGCTTTGCCGCCCCCACCAGAGGGCAGGGGTGTGTTCTCAGCAGCCCTCACCCCACAGACCCCTCCCCACCAGGCACACACAGCGTCTGGGAAGAGGGCAGGGGAGGCTGTGCTCCTGATGCTTAATCCTGAGCTCAGTCAGCGCTTTAAAAAGAACCGATGGCTCATCCGCTCAAGCGGGCGTCTGGTTTCGGGGAGGCCCAGGAGGTCAGGGATGGGGGCCAGGCTCACCCACTGTGCTAACTGGGACGGAGCATGGGGAAGGGAGCCAGCCACTGACGCCAGGGAACGTGAAACCACAGCGGCTGGGGCCAGGGCCACGGTGTCCCGGGAAAGCCGCCCCCCACCCCCACCCCCAGGGTGGTACCCACAGCTCTCCTCTCTGCTGTGAGGAGCAAAGAGCAGAAGACAGCCATTCTCTGGGTGAGGCAGACCCTCTTCCTCGGGGCGACCAGGTGGGAACCCACGGGTGCCGTCCTGTTATGTTCAGCCGAGGTCAGGGCATGAGGCCGAGGAAGCTTCGGGCAGCCGTGGCCCCAGCAACACCCCTCAGTGGTCCAGTCTCTCTTGGGGGCTCTTTGTGGACACACAAAAGGAACAAACCGTCAGGAACTGGGAGGCATCGGTAAGCGCCCACCAGGGGTGGCATTTGGCGCCTGAGCCCCTGACACCCCACACAGGCCTCAGGCCCAGGGTCCCGGGGAGGCCAGTGGGCCTCCTGCCATGAACTTAGAGACACGGTCACTCAGGTGCCCTGTTCACACCAGGTCAGAACACACACACACACACACACACACACACACACACACACACACACACGCCCTTAGGGGGCGGGGCCAAGACCCCCACAGCTGGGCCTCGTGGAAGCAGGCAGCACCGGGCTGAAGTGTTAGTCTCGTCTGCTTGCTTCTTCCTGTCCAGGGTCTGCATCAGGTCCAAGCCGGGCAAGGACCCTCCCAGGTCAGAGGCCTGCCCCCCAGAACCCCCACCTGGAGAGCGTGTCAAAGCCGTTCAGGGAACTCTCCAAGCATCCCAGAGCCTCGGCCTCAGAGGGGCCTCAGGGGGGCACAGAGCCACCTCTGGGAGGGGACTTAGCACAAGAACCAACAGCAGCGAGCGAGGAGCCTCCTCGCCTCCTCTCCAGGGTCCGCTCCCTGATCCCTGAGCCTCTTTCAGACCAATTTGATCCAACCCCACTGGGCACCTCCTAGGGCCCAGACCTAAGCCTCGGGAAAACAAGGGGGACCCCACTCCACTGTGACCCCCTTACAAGAAGGAAGGCCATGTGGCCCACTGTGTCCCCAGCCTCGGCCCAGGCCTGGCCCTGAGTAGATGGCGTAGAGGTCGAGAGAGCTGAGTGGGGCAGACCCGGTGCCAGTCGTGGCCCCGCCACCGCCTGCGGAGTGGCCTTGGGCGAGCACGGCCCCTCCTCACAAGTAAAGTGGCCGATGACAGCGCCGCCGCGTGGTTTGGATTGTTGTAGGGACGGGAACGACGCATCTGAAAACTCCTAACACGCGGCCTGGCCCACAGTGAGCACGTGCTGTGGTGACTTTTAATTCATTTACAACCTTGTTGAAGGTCAAGGTGCACAGATATGAAGTAATTAAATGGTGAGAGGAGGCATTTTTTGAGTCAGAGCTAACTTGTCAAGTCCAGATACAAAGTACAAAAGGAATTAGAGGAGGGGAAGTCTAAGTCAGCGGTCGCCAACCTTTCGGACCTCATGGACCACCAGTGTCCACGGACCACTGTTCTAAGTGGCCTGCAGTTTTTCGGCAGCGCTTAGAAAAAATAACGTGAATGTCTATCACTTATAAGTACCTACTATGCGCCAACCACTCATCAAACCTCTACAACCACCTGAGAGGTCGATAGACCCATTTTATAGATGAGGAACCAAGTCATAGAGCAGCGTTTCTCAACCTGTGGGTCGCGACCCCCTTGGCGGTCGAACGACCCTTTCACAGGGGTCGCTTAAGACCATCCTGCATATCAGATATTTACATTACGATTCATAACAGTAGCAACATTACAGTTATGAAGTAGCAACGAGAATAATTTTATGGTTGGGTCACAACATGAGGAGCTGTATTTAAAGGGCCAGAAGGTTGAGAACCACTGTCATAGAGTCTTGCCCAAGGTCACACACTTGTAAACTGGAATGAGAAGCTGCGATCACAGTGGGTATCGGGGGTGGGGTGGGGGTGGGGGGTCTGGCCCCAGAGTCTCCACACTCAGCCTTCGTGCTCACTTACGCATGCTCACATGCTCGCAGGCTCGGGTTGGGCTTTGATGTGACTAGAAAAGCAGCAGGAGGAAATGCTCCAGGTGAGGAAACCAGTGAAGGCTCCAGGTTAGGACTGCGTGTGGCGAATGCAGGGAGAGCAGAGCAAGGACAGCTGCCCATCCTGGGTCTAGAATGCTCCTTGGACATTACAGCCATCAATCATCTGGGAAGCTGGGGCCCAGGGAAGGCAAGGCCTTGCCCCAGGTCACACAGCGAGGCAAGGACAGGGTTGAGGCTGGAAGCCTGATCCCCAAAGCGGGGCTCTACTCACTCAGCTGGGGAACTCGGGGGGCGGGGGGGGGGGGGCGGGTGGCGGATAAGCCAGGCTCGGGGCACAAAGTCCGCCTCCGTCACCTTGGGCGAGTCCCTCTCCCTCTCAGGCCTCCATTCCCCTGCCTGCCCACTGGAGAGAGAACCCCCCACCCCGCCACCCACCAACCTCCCCGAGATGCTGGGACCACGTGGGGAAGGGATGGGCCCACGCCTGGTGGAGTGACCCTGCGGCCTTGGCTTGGCAGGTTGTTGTTGTCGCAGCCATGACTCTGCCCCACAGCCCTGGAAATGTGGGGGAGCCCCAGCCCCCCCAGGCCATGGAGGTCCACAGGGTGGAACGCCGCCAGGAGGAGGAGCAGAAGGAGCAGCGGCAGCACAGCCTGCACATGGGCTCCTCGGTGCAGAGGCGGACCTTCCGCAGCAGGTGGGAGCATCAGGGACCCCGCCCCGGCCACTGCACTACCCCTGGGGTCCCTAGTCTGAGGGGGAGGCTCCAGCCTGAGGGGGGAGGCATGGCCCTGCTTCCTGAGTCTCCAGTCTGAAGGGGAAGGCACAGCCACGCCTGCTGGTCGCTGGGGTGGAGGTCGGTAGCTGCAGCCCTAAACTCGGGGAGCCCCGGCCAGACCCCCGCCATGCCTCTCTTTCCCGGGCAGTGAGGAAGAGTACCAGTTCAGCGCCGCAGACCACGCCCTCGCAGCCGCCCTGGCCCTCACAGCCTCCTACGAGATGTCTTGGTAAGTGAAGCGACCTTTCCAGAGAGCCCTGGGCTCAAAGGGGCCATCCACCCAGACCCCGCCTCCTCCTGGGCTCCCACTCTGCGCTTCACGCTGCCCAGAGTGACACATCTAGACTAAAAGGGCTAGACCAGTGATGGCAAACCTTTTGAGCTCGGCGTGTCAGCATTTTGAAAAACCCTGACTTAACTCTGGTGCCGTGTCACATATAGAAATGTTTTGATATTTGCAACCATAGTAAAACAAAGACTTATATTTTTGATATTTATTTTATATATTTAAATGCCATTTAACAAAGAAAAATCAACCAAAAAAATGAGTTCGAGTGTCACCTCTGACACGCGTGTCATAGGTTCGCCATCACTGGGCTAGACCAAGGTCAAAGCCCAGGGCCGTCTGACCACAAAGCCCACCTCGCCGCCCTGAGTCCACAGGCAGTCGTGAGGGACCATCCCCGAGAGAGAGGGTGGGGGTCCACCCTTCCCCAGCCAGCTGCACATGCGGGAGGAGGAGCAGGTAAAGGAGCCCCAAGTTTCAGACACGAGTCCCGAGACTGGAAAGGCCTCTGCGTGTGAGAACATCAGGAGGCCGCACCCTGGGCTGGGAGGCCTGGGTCCTGGTCCTGGCTGACCCGAAGCAAGTCACTGAGCCACCGGTGTCTGTCCTGTCGAATGGCGAGACTAGCCCGGCCGGGGTGTCTCAGTGGTTGAGCGTCCACCTATGAGTCAGGAGGTTGCTGTTCAATTCCCGGCCCAGGCACACGCCCACCCCCAAACAGAGCAGCAGCTGCTGGGTTGAGGCTCAGTCCCCAGGAGGGGGCCTGCAGGAGGCAGCCGATCGATAATTCTCTCTCATCATTGATGTTTCTCTCTCCCTCTCCCTTCCTCTCTGAAATCAATAAAATATATTAAAAATAAATAAATAAAATAAAATGGCAAGACTAATGCCTGTCCACTTAGTTGCAGTGAAAACAGGAGGGACAATGGTTTGTGAAAGGGCCTTGCAAACCATATTGAGAGCAGCTATTATGCACCTTCTGTAAGCAGGACCCATGCACGGTATTTTGGAGGCAAGAGAGGTTTAAAAGTTGCTCTTGTCCTCAAGGAGCGTAAAATACAGGTGGCAATGCTGGGTGCGGGGATGGCACTGCCCTTCCCCAACGCTGGGTCCTCAGCCACTGAGTCCTCTGTCGCCACAGGGAGGCCCAGCTGAGGCGCCAGACCTCCACCGTGGAGCTGGAGGAGCGAGGGCAGAGGCGCGTGGGCTTCGGCAATGACCTGGAGAGGACCGACATCGCCTTCCTCCGGACCCAGTGGCTGCTGCGCCAGAGCCGCGACCGGAAGGCGCTAAGACGGCGGGTGAGGGGATGGGCTGGGGACCCCAGGGGCCCGAGGCCTGGGACACATCACATGCCACCCACCTCACTCTACCCCCTTCTCTCTCTTTTTAAAAAACATATCTTATTGCCGAAACCGGTTTGGCTCAGTGGATAGAGCGTCGGCTTGCGGACTGAAAGGTCCCAGGTTCGATTCCGGTCAAGGGCATGTACCTGGGTTGCGGGCACATCCCCAGTGGGAGATGTGCAGGAGGCAGCTGATCGATGTTTCTCTCTCATCGATGTTTCTAACTCTCTATCTCTCTCCCTTCCTCTCTGTAAAAAATCAATAAAATATATTTTTAAAAAAAAACATATCTTATTGATTTCAGAGAGGAAGGGAGAGGGAGAGAGAGATAGAAATATCAATGGTGAGAGAGAATCATTGATCAGCTGCCTCCTGCACACACCCTACTGGGGATCGAGCCCGCAACCCAGGCATGTGCCCTGACCGGGAATCAAGCCGTGACCTCCTGGTTCATAGGTTGGTGCTCAACCACTGAGCCACACTGGCTGGGCTCTCTACCCGCTTCTCAAGAAGCAGCTGGACATCAGGAAAGAACCCCGGCCCTGGACGCGGACCCGGGCTTGAATCCCGGTGCCCCTTCCCCAGCTGTGTGACCTTAGACAAGCCACTGATTCCTCCTGAGGCTTTCTCATCTGCAAAATACATGTCTGTGGTTGTACCAGCCCCGTGCTGAGATGTGAATTAAATGAGACTGAGCTTCTAACGTAACTTTCCCAGGGCCCAGAACTCAGCAGGCCCTCAGGAAATCTATTCCTGACAAATGCCAGGGGCTGAAGTCACGCTCCTTACCCCCTCCCTGGGCAGAAGAGCAGTGCCCATGGTTTTCACATATTAACTCATTGGATCCTCACTCCAGCCCCACAGGAGGGCGGGGGAAAGTTATTATTGGCCCATTTTGCAGAAGAGGAACCTAAGGACTTGCCTATGGTCTCACAGCAAGGAAGTGGCAGAGTTTGGCCATGACCCTGGCCCGCTGGGTCATGGCCTCTCCGGTGCTGCTGAACGCTCCAGCTCCCGTGGACCTGACTCCAGAGCCGGGTGTCGGGGAGAGGTGGCCGTGAAGATGGGGGGGAGTCGGTGCCCAGGCTCAGAGGGGTCACAGACCTGCTCCTGCCTCCAGACAGAGGAGAAGGTTCGGGAGGCCAAAGAGCTGAGGGAGCTGTGTTCCGGCCGCGGGCCCTGGTTCTGGATCCCACTCCGCTCCCACGCCGTCTGGGAGCGCACCACGGTCCTGCTGACCTGCACCATCCAGGCCTCGCCGGCACCCCAGGTCACCTGGTAAGACACTGGGGCCGGAGAGAAGGGCCCTCGCCTCATCTCTATGGTTACCTGAGTGTGAGTTCCTTACTCCCAACATCCTCCAGGAGCCCAGCCCCTCCCCCAGCAGTTCCTGCTGCCTTAGGAAAGCTGCAGCCCCACCGACCCTGAGTCCTGCCCAACACCCCCCACCCCCCCCACCCCCCCCCCCCCCGCCAAAACAGAGCAGCAGCTGTTGGGGAGGCTCAGAAGGGGGTATTCTTAGCTGCCTCCCAGCCAGCCTGGGGCTAGAAGACTGAGCCACCAGGGAGCCAGCACTTGTAAAAATACGATTCTGGTGGCATGAGAAGGCAGCTACTCCCAGCTGGGGATCTCCAGGGTTAGAGGATGATAGCAAGAGGCAGGGCAGGGGGCAGGGGAGGAGGCAGGGAGGGCAGGGGCCCTACAAGGAGGAACTCAGGCCTGGAGTGGGAACCCTACACTCCAGGCCTAGCTCTCTCTCCCTTTACTAACTCACTGTGTGATCTTAGCTACATCTCTTAATCTCTCCAGTCCTGCCTTAGTTTCCTATTCTGTAAAATGGGTTGAAGACCTGTCCAGCTTGCATGTGCTGAGGATCTAATGCCACAACAATGTGGAAGCTCTCAGAACTTGAAAGGTGCTCGAAAAGCAGGAGATGTCATTCCTGAGGGGTGGCAGGTGTCCCCTGAACAAGCTGGTGGAGATGGGAGTGGGCATGGCCATGTTCGGGGTCTCGGTTCTACGACTGAAGGAGGCATGTCCTTCACACAGCTGAGCCCACTGCTTCCTGAGTTCCCCTGAGTCTAAGGCCCATGATCACTCACGTTGGAAGATGAGTAAGGGTTTTCAGCCAATATTTACCATAAGTATACTCTGTCCCAGGCCCTGACTCGGGCACCGTGGTATAGAAATGACTCAGACACAGCCTCAGCCTCAACTGGAGGAACTCTCAGCCCAGAAGAGAAACGTCGACACACAGAGAAATGAATTCATAAGTGACATTTGAGCTAAAAGCGTGACGGTGAAGAGGAGGAAGTGGCTACCTCCATCTGGAGGATCCAGGAAGGCTTCTCGGAGGAGGTGCCACATAAGCCAGATCTAGAGGGTGAACAGACCACGGTCTAGTAGGAGAGAGACGATAAGCACACAAAAAACGAGGTCACAAAAGAAAAAGCAACATCTAATACTTGAACCCGCTTTACACTGACTCAGCACTTTTCTCTCATTTGAGCCTCGAGGCCACCTATGAGGGAGGGACTATTGTCCCCATTTCCTAGATGAAGATATCAAGGCTCAGAGAGGCCGTGTGTCCTAGGATTCAACTGCAGGTCTTTTGCCTTCCAGCCCATAGCTCTTTCCACGGCCGAGAGAGTAGGAACGTCATAATTATAGTTCTTTTTTTTGTTCTTTTTCTTTAAAGCACACATAGTGCTTTAGAAGTCAGAGAAATAGACAGCACTTAGGCCAGGAGCACTCAAGAAAGGCATCTGGAGGGTGTTGACACTGGGGCAGGCCATTGCCAGGTGGCATTCACTCAAACAAGTGTGCCAGGCACCATGCAGGGCACTGGAATGCTGTGGGGTCCAAAGCAGTGCCTGCCTGCAAGTTTCTGGTCCCGTAGGAGGACCGCGTCCGACAGCTGGGCTGGGCCAAGTGGGGGTCAGGCCTCAGCTGTCCTGGCCCGGCAGCCAGCCCTGCCCTGCCCGCCCTGGCACTGAGGCTCACCTCGAAGACATTCTGTGGGAGCCTCTCGACAAGGGGCTCGTTTCTACCCCTGCCAGCACTGTTGCCACAGCAGGGCGACGTTGCCACAACAGCATTCCTTGTTTGTAAGGGGTGGGAGCCAGGCCAGGCCCCCCTCCAGCTGCAGGGACTCAGGTTGCCTCTGTGGCTCCTGGCTTCAGGGGCTGGTTTTCCATCATCAATCACCTCCCACAGGGCCACACATCATCCTGGGACTGGCCTCCAGAGCTCTGTCCAGGCCCCAGGAGAGACCCAGCCCCCAGGCCGGGAGGAAGACCCTGGCCCACCGGGCTCGCCAGGAGAGTCCTTCATTCAGCAATTATTGAGCGCTTCCTGAATGCAGGGGCAACAACAGGGCAGGGTAGGCAAGGCCCCCTTCCGGCCATGTTTATGCTGCAGAAGCGGGCCCTGGACATGATTCTACCTGATTCCAGAATCAATCTCCTAGGCCGAGCAGCCTTAAAAAGTAAAATCTAACACCAAATATGTAAAGAAAAGTATAAACTCCGATAACTCTTTTATGTGGCCATCTCTAAGCCAGGCTCTGGGCCGGGCACCTGCCCTCACTGTCTCATTTGATGCTGTTTTATGATTGGTGGCCACTTGGGATCATCAGCACAGCCCATGCCAACGAGGGCCCACTGTACAGGCAGGAGAAGCCCAGAGAGAGGGCGAGATGAGCACCGAGGTCCCTGGCCGTCCAGGTCATTCCCAGAGCTGGCCAGGCCGAGGTGTCTGGAATGTTCCGATGGGGGGGAAGGGAGGGGTTGACCTTGGCCCCCAAGCCTGGGAGAGGTAGAGAGACTGGGCACGCAGATGAGGCACCACCTCCCCACAGAAGACCTAGTTGGGTTCCTTTCAGAAGAGGGTGTAGCCTGAGGTTTATGTGGTAGAGTGTGGGCAGGGCACTGTTTGGTTGCCATGGAGACAAACAGGGCAAGGCGTGGGAGAGCCAGGTCCAAGGAAGGCAACGCACTGAGGCCAGGGTGCCCTCTCTCGGCTGAGGCCTGCTGTCAACTGCAACCACCACTGGGGCAGACTGTCCATGCAACGCAGAGAGGCCCAGAGAGGGGGACTGACTTGCCCGAGGTCACACAGCAATATGTGTCAAGGCCTCGCAGCCTTCACAAACTTTCATCTACCAGCCCTGACTCAGGCTCCAGACCTCCCGCAATGGCCTAGGGACAGAGGCAAGACCATCACCTCGGACGGGAGAGCAGGACCCAGTGTGCACAGGAGACAAGCAGCGGCATCCAGGGGCAGAGGGGACCCGCTGGGCCACCCTTGGGAATCACCTGAGAGTTTCAAGCACACCGATGCCCAGGTCCCACCTCCAGAAATTCTGATTTTAATTCTGGGATGCAGCCTGGGCATGGAGAGGTTTTTAATGGTTTAAATAAGATAGTTTATTTTTCTTTCATAAAAGTGTCTGACGTAGACAGGGTGGGGCTGCCGTGGCAACTTGGCTCCCGGGTTACTCAGGGATCGGGCCTGGTCTTCCCCCTGCGAGACGGCAGTCATCCCGGCCACAGTCTGCCTCAGAGTGGAAGGGAGATGACACCGCAAGGGGTGGGAGCAGCCACGTGACACCTGTTTTCCTTTCTGTTGAGAGGACTCAGTCACATGGCTACACCTACCAGAAAAAGAGGCTAGGAAAGATGCTATATAGTTAGAGGCTCAGGGATCGTTTCTGTCCCTTTAGAATAAGAGGAGACTGTCTGTAGGAGAATAATTAGTAGTTTCTGATGCAAATTCCAAAATTCTTATGTTTCAAATGGGCATGGAGATTTTTTAAGTTGCCTCTAGTGTTTCAAGAGTCAAGATAAAGAGCCGCTGTTCTGAAGGGTCGACAGGGTGGGAGGGAGGAATGGGGGTTCCTTCCTTGGCCACCCACCTCAGAGGAGAGAAAATCTAGGGCCTATTCCCTGGAGGTACCCCGATATGGGGAGGAGCAGCTATCCCTAGTTACAGGCCCCCTCTTCTCTGCCCCCCAGGAGAGGAATGAACTCGAGAGCATCTATAATGTTCAGGGCGCTGGAGAAAAGCTTTCCATATCTTATCCCATTTAATCGGTGTAACAACCCTTCAAGGTTGGTTGCCTTGCTTACACCCATTTCTCAGATGAGAACAACCGAGGTTCAGATCAGTGAAAGTGCTGCCCAGGATCACACAAGTGAGTAAGAAGCACAACATTGAGGTTGGAACCCAGGTCCGAGAGACTCCAAATCCTTCCCGCTCGCTCGAAACCACACTGCCCGCCACAGCTCGATCTACTGTCTCCACAGGTACAAAAATGACATGCAAATCGATCCCCGCCTCTTCCCGCCTGGAAAGTACCGAATCACCAACAACTACGGGCTGCTGACCCTGGAGATTAGGAGGTGAGACGGAGCCATGAGCCCCAGGCCCCAACACCCCTGAAGCAGGATGCCCAACCCTTCCTCAGAGCTGTTTCCTGAGCGCGCAGCATCTTCAGAAGTGTCTGGGGTGCTTGTTAAAACACCATTTCACGGAAGGACCCTCCTCTCACCCCCAGAGATTCAGATGAAGTAGGTGTGGAGGGGGGCCCAGGAACCAGTATGTAACACGCACCCCCATGGGGTTCAAATGCCTTGGAATACACAACGAGAAACGTGGGCCAGAGGCTAGTAGCAAGGACTGAATGTTGAGCGAGGCAAGTTGGGAGAGCTCCTTGCTGGGGGAGAGAAACCACAAATCCTTACACACACACACACACACACACACACACACACACACACTCACACACACAAGTGCCAGGGGAAGCAGTTGGAAGGGAGAGTTAGACAGGCCTTTCGGGAGATGGTGAGTCTAAAGCAAGGTTTTGCAGGAAGAGGCCACATGTGTGGGGGAAGGCACGCAAGCAGTCCCCAAGTGTGCATTACCCCAGCGCCAAGCCCTGTGCTCGGTGCTGCACAGTCAGGGGACAGCGCCCACCACTGTTCTTGCAGGGAAGCCTGTGGTAGGTGAGGAGACAGAGGCTGCGAGAGGTCAGGGTCCTGCACAGCTTTCACAGGGCAGGCCCGGGCTTTGAGCCAGTCCCTCCATCTGGTTCCTCCCCATACACCAAACCCTCTACTTTAACCAGCTGGGGCTTCAGAGACACGGGTGTGAGCCGGACACTGATCCTACCCTCTGAAGCAATGGAGGGGCACACGGATCAACACCTGGCCATACAATGCTACAGAGGGAGGTGTCCCTGGGCTGCGAAGCCAAGGAAGGCAGGCAGGCCTGGGGGTGTGGGAGGGGGGTGCTTGTAGAGGCAGGTGGGACTGGCCCTCAAAACAAGAGGGATCCCAGCCCTGAGCTGCCAGGGGGAGAGAGGGGACACCTAGGGGCCTCTCTGCTGGCTTATGGGTGCCAGATGGGCCACATCCTGCCAACGACTCTGTCACTAGATGCCTCTGGGATGGAGCTGGCCCAGGCCTCCACTGCGAATGACAGGGTTGGCCTGGGTGGTGGGGAGACCTGGGCCTGAGATTGAGAACACCTGGGCATCAGGCCCAGTTCTGCCTCGGACTGGCAGCGTGTCTCGGCAAGCCTGTGCCCGGAGCCTGCTCCAGGCCTCTGATCTGCAGGTGTTGATGGGGGAGGCCATGCCTGGGAGAGGGCTTTCTGCCCTAAAGCTGGTTGAATTCCAGTTGCTGTGTGACTCTGGGCTCGGCGCCTGACCTCTCTATTCCTGCTGAGTCAGCAATAACAATCATCGTTTCAGAGCACTTTCACCTGAGAGGGGTTAGGTGATGTCAGCTCCCCAGTTCCCAGAGGTGGACACGGCATGGAGGGGGCAGTGGCCAGCCCACAGGCACACGGCGTTTCAGAGGTGGAGCCGAGCCAGAGCCTGAAGTCTCCCCAGCCCCAGGCTCCCCATTAAGCCCCACCTTTCCCACCGCAGCTGGGGACTTGAGTTTCCCAGGGAGCCCAGCAGTCTTGGGGGGCACTTCTCCCTCCCTCCTCCTCAGGTGCACCATGGAGGACACGGGCACCTACACAGTGAAGGTGAAGAATGCCTACGGCCAGGCCTCCTCCTTCGCCAAAGTCCTTGTCCGCAGTAAGTCCTCCCGCCCCCACAGGCCAGGCCGGCCCACAGCAAACCCAGGATGAGCAGATGAGGACCTGAGTCTGCGGTCAGACTCCAGGAAGGGCCCTGGCGCAGGGGTATTCATATTTGGCCTGGGATCAGGTGACCAGGGCAGCCAAGGAGATGCTTGCTTCCCTGGGTTCTTTGGAGCAAGTGAGAGTCCCTGCCCTCAGCCTGTACAACCTATACAGCCGTCTCCGAAGAGCACTTGTCCTGTCGGGTTGGGCTTGAGTCCAGGTCCAGCTCAGGGCCTCTGAGGGTGACCTGGCCCCACCTGCCCTGCTGAGGGGTCCTCAGGGGCAAAGGCCAAACCCTACCAACTCCCTCCTGACTCCCACTGCCCCATTTGGCTGTGCCCAGAATCAAGCCCAAGGTCAGGCTTCAGGCCCTGCCCCCTCTGCCCGCCCATCCTCCCCCTCACTTCCTCCAGACCCCGCTCCCCGCTCCATCAAGGCCAGCAACTTCGGATCCACCAGGCTTCTTCTTGGCCCCCAGACTCCAGCCAGGTTCTCACTGAGACCACCCACTGCCTGCCACCCCACCCTCCCCTGCTCTCACTTCTGTAGCATCTGTGGGGGTCCTCGAGGGAGGCTTTGGGCTGGGAGGCAGGCGCTCTGGGTTCTGGTCCTGAGTCTTCCACTGACTCTGTGTGACCTCGGGCAGCAGGTCTTGGCCTCTTTCCAGGGACCAATGCCACATGACAGCTTCCGGCTGGTTGGACGATTATACCTCAGTTTGCTCATCTGTCTGAGAGGGTTATAGGGGCACCAACCCGCAGGCCTATTGTGGAATTAAGTTAATATGCGGCACGTGGTACTTACTATGTGACCAGAAGCGTTCTTACTATTCTCTGGTGTCTGTGCCAATATCTCTTTGGATTTCACCCTTATGCCCCCTGATGGCTCCCTTAGCACTGCCCATCCCCTAACCCCATCCCCACCCCAAAACCCTGGTCTGACCAGGCTCTACCTCTATGAAGACTATGTGATCCTGGCCATGAGTCGGGCAAGGGAAGGAAGCCATTTATTTATTTACTTATTTAAAAATTTTTATGGATTTCAGAGAGGGAGAGAGAGAGAATCATTGACGTTGCCTCCTGCACTCCCCCTACTGGGGATGGAACCCGCAACCCGGGCATGTGCCCTGACCAGGAATTGAACCGTGAGCTCCCGGTTCATAAGTGGACGCTCAACCACTGAGCCAGCCAGCTGGGCAGGAAGCCCTTTATTGAGCACCTCTGGCTGAGGGCTTTGTTCACGTGAATTCACTTGTTCAGACCCCACCACCACCGGGTAGGAATCGCAGTCCCCATTTTACCGAGGTAGAAACTGAGGCACAGAGGGGTGAAGGAGCTTTCCCAGAGCCCAAGGGGGAGCCCCTCTGTTGAGCAGGACTCAAACCCACACCAAGGCCATGCTGCCGCAATCTAGCAGGAACGTGGGTCTGAACCGCCTCAGACTCCGCGTGCTCTGCTTTTCAGCTTACCTGGGGAAGGATGCCGGCTTCGACTCGGAGATCTTTAAAAGTAAGGAGGCTGGGGGAGGGCTGAGCCTTCGGGGGGAGGGGGTCTGGGACTTCTCGTCAGGCCGCCCACAGCCCCCCTTTGGAATACAGCCGTCCATTGCCCACTAAGGAATGTCCCCATGGGTTTGCCTCTGAGCTGTTAACATTTGCAGGCTGGTTTCTGGGGGTCCCAAGGTAGCTGCTGAGTTGCCCAGTGGCCAAAACAGAGTGAAAAGGGCAAAGGCAAAAAGACAAATGGACGTGACCTTTGGGCAGTTGCTCTTTCGGCTCGTCTGGTCCCACCTAGATCGTCTCTCCCCCAGCCCAGGACCAGGCCCCCCTCCTCGTTAAAAGCACCTCAAGAACTGTGACTAGAGAGTGGGGACACCCCAGAGGGGTCCTTGCTCCCACCCAAGCCCCAGGCCAGGCTGGCGGCCTCAGGAGACTCCTGTCCTCAATGTCTGGCCCCACCCAGGACTGATGTTCGGCCCCAACGTGGACTTCACCTCGGTGCTGAAACCGGTCTTCGCCCGCGAGAAGGAACCCTTCTCCCTGACCTGCTCATTTTCAGAAGATGTATTAGACGCGGAGCAGAACATTCAGTGGTTCCGAGACGGTAGGACCCCCGTCCCGGGCCCCAGCCTTCCGAGGCAGACGTGGAGCGGGGACTGCAGCCCTGGCTCCCTGGCCAACCCTGGGCCCCGAGCATCCGTGTGGCAGGACAGGGGGAGGCCCAGGCGTTCAGGGGCCCGTGGCCTGGGAGGAGGGAGGAGGGAGGAAGCCACTGCCCGTGGAGAGCCCGTCATGGTCAGGCCCTGGCTCAGCCCTAAGAGTGAGCGATGGCATCCACAGCCACGGGAACTGAGGCCAAGGCCAGGGGGCAGGAGGGCACGAGGGGGTTCAGGGCAGGTTGTGACAGTCGTGCAGGGCTTTGCAGAGTCCGGGGGTGGGTGCTGGTGAATAAACACCACCCAGGAGCTGGAAGACCCGGGTGGCACAGGCAAGGCTGCAGAAGGCTGGTCAGATACGGCAGAGCGGTGCCCAGCCCGGGAGGAGGACGGCTGGACCTCTTCCCCACCTGTGACCAGGCCCGCAGCCAAAGGACAAGGAATACAGCCGCCCCCACCCCACCCCAGCACGACAGCTCTGAGCCGGGCAGGCTGCACCTGCCAGGACAGGGGGGGCGGAGGAGGGGAGGGGCCACGGGGAGCCCCGAGGAACAGCTGCAGTAACCAGTGTAGATGTTTTCCCAGCCCGTGGGTCCTCCAGAATAGAGGTGCCGACAGGAGGGAGGGGCCTTGGAGTGGGATAAAGAGCAGGACGGCCCAGCAGCGTGCCCCTGGGGCGGGGCCCACGCCCTGAGTCCCAGAGCCCCTTCCTCAGTCCCCATTCCTCTCCCTAAGGTACCACCCACTGAGTCCCCATTCTCCTCGGTGACCTCTACCCCCCAGTGAGCCCTCTACCCGCCTCACTGACACCCCAGCTCTCTCAATGAGCCCCACCCCTTTTCTGAACAAGCCCTCACTCCCTTCATCCGGTTCGATATCTCCCCTCACTGAGCTCCCACACCTTCCTAGAGCCCCAGCCCCTTCAATGGGTCCCCGGTCCCCTCACAGAGCCCCTGACCCTCACACAGGCTCCATCTCTTGTTTTCACTTTCTCACAGAACCTCCAACTGCTCACTGAGCCACCATCCTCATTCCCCTGGTTGAGGTCCCAAACCCCTTCCCTGGGCCCTGCCCCACCCCCAAGCCTTCTGGAGAGCTCAGTGGCCACCTTGGCAAAGCCCTGGAGGCCACCTCCCCCTCCCTGACTCCCCAGCTGAGCCTCAGGCTATAGCCACGCCAGCCCCACCTCTGCCTGGACCCCCAGGGCATCTGCAGGTTCCCAGGTGAGGCCAGGATCCCCCATGAGCTCACACGGGACCCCTCTCCTCATCAGGGAAGCGGATGAGGTCCTCAGGACGCCGGCAGACCCTCTATGCAGACCGCCAGGCGTCCCTGCAGGTGTCCTGCGCCTACAAGGAGGACGAGGGGCTCTACACAATCCAGGTGGCTTCGCCCCTGGGGCCCCGGGAGCAGAGCACCTACGTGTTTGTGAGAGGTGAGTGGGGGTGGGGCAGAGGGACCGCTGAAGCCCAGAGACCAATTGTCCACATGCGAGGTGTAGGGTGGCCCCCAGTAGTCCCCCCACCCAGATGCTGTGGTTTGAGAGGAGGACGCTATTATTCAGGTCCTGGTCTTCAAGATCAGCTCTGAGCCCCTGGACGGGGAATGGAAGAGGTGTTGGGCGGGCATGGGAGGGAGCCGCTGCCCAGTGGACACGGACTGGAAGAGCCTCCCCATCCCCTCTCTCCCCATCCTCCCTCTCACCCCACCCGGGTTTCAGATGCTGCAGCAGAGAACATGGGGGCCCCGGGCTCCCCACTGAACGTCCTGTGCCTGGATGTGAACAGAGACTGCCTCATCCTGACCTGGACCCCGCCCAGTGACACTCGGGGCAGCCCCATCACCGGCTACTCCATTGAGCAGTGAGTCAGCCGCTGGAGTGGAGAGTCCCTGGCGGGGAGGGTCGCCCTCTGCCTGGTTGTGAGGACAAGAATGGGGCCACAGGAGAGGGAGCCCCATGCCTAGTCTCAGAACAGGGCAGAAGGTCGACTGTGCTGCTCACTTTAGGGGCAATAAAAGGGTGTTCAGTGAAACTCCACCCTGGAGTCAGCCGCTGGCCTCTGGATTGTTTGCAGTAAGGGGGTGGGGGGTGGGGGAAGTGGGGGAGGAGGGGGACATTAAGTGCCTGAAACCCGACACATGTGCCCTTGTTGACTGTTTCCCTTCCTGAGTGACAGAGCGGCTGTGACCCCAGAGGGAGGGGCACACTGGGCAGGGGAGGCCCCGGGACACCTGCCTCCTTAGCGCCGACAGCTCTGAGGCCCAAGCCTGATGCAACACGCAGTCTTGTCACTGACGGGCTCGGGGACCGTGTACCTGGGGCTTCGCGCCTGATCACTGCGTCCTTCCAACCTCCCCATCTAAGGGGCAGGGGGCTCCTGGGTGCCCCGATCTACAGATGAGGAAACAGATACATGGGGCGATGACGTTGCCCGAAGTCACATTGCTCATTAGCGTGGAGTCAGGTGACCACTGCCCCATCCCACCCGTAATGTTGCTGTGAAGTGACCTGAGGGCATGGTGCCCAGCTCTGAGGGTCAATCTGGACCACATGCAGATTTCGGGAACGGACAGCCCTCGGGTGAAAGCCTAACTCCATCCCTCACGCACTGTGGGCCTTGGGCAAGTCCTCTCCCTCTCTGAGCTGTGCATCCCTGGCTAGAGTGACAGTCATCACACTGACTCCGCGGACTGTTGGGACTCAATGAGCTGATGGGTGTGGAGGGCACAGCACGGCTCCAGCCACCTGGGGCAGCTCCATGAACGGCATGGAAAGTTCCATCACGGGAGGTGGAGGATGACCCCATCCTCCTGGGGGCCCGAGGTTGGAGCCAGGCGTTTGAATGGAGAGCAGGCTTAATTCGCAGGCAGCCCGGGACAGGGAGACGGCCCTGGTAGAGGCTCACACAGGGAAGGCGTGAGTCACAGGCAGGGGCTGAAGCTGGCGTCTCCCCCACAGGTGCCAGGGCGAGTCTGGGCAATGGGTGCCCTGCCATGAGGCCCCCGGCGGGACCTGTCGGTGCCCAATCCAAGGTCTCGTCAAAGGCCAGAGCTATCGGTTCCGGGTGAGAGCCGTCAGCAAGGCGGGCAGCAGCCTCCCCTCCAAGGCCTCAGAACCGGTTGTCATGGGTGACCCCGATGAAGCCCAGAGGAAGACAGGTGGGTGACTGACTCACCCAGGAGAATGCACAGCCCATTCCAAACCCTATTCCGAGGGCAAGCCCAGCCCAGGCCTCAGGGACTCTAATCCGATGGAGGAGACAGGGCCTTAGGAGCCTCTAGTCGGTGGGAAGAAACACAGTGTGTCCTTAGGAACCCCCGGCCTGAGGAGAGGGCACTGGTGGTCTGATGGAGGAAGCACAGACCGGTCCACAGGAGATGCTAAGCGGGGGGAGGACCACAGCACTGCTACAGATGCTCTCAATCTGAAGGAGGAAACAGCCTGCCTCGGAGCCCCTGGGGAAGGGAGGGGACACAGAAGGTCTCTGACCCCAGGCACATCCCTCCTCCTCTCGGTCCTCGTTTCTCCCGAGAGGACAGGGCATACCCCAAGCTCTAGAGCAGCAGTGCTCCACTTTGGACCCCTGGGAATACTGGGGCCCAGAGAGGACCTCCCTGAGGTCACACAATGAAAGGCCACGGCCAGGAACAGGGGGAGGAATCAGACCCTCCTTACCCAGCCCCCACGTACCCTGCACCCCTACTTCTCCCCCAACTTGCTCCATTCTCCATCCTAGAGATCCCCTTTGACCTGGGGAACAAGATCGTGATCAGCACAGATGATTTGGAAGGTACGTGGGAACCTCCTGACCCTTTGCCTCAAGACTCCAGCCCCCTTTATGGTTCTGGAAACTGGTCCACGAACCGGCAGAGAGACGGAAGCTGTCCCTGGAGGGTGGGGGGTGTGAGGGAGGGTTTTATTTGTAGGAGCCAGAGTTCTCTGGTGAGGTTGGCCCGTCTTGCTGTGCCCCTCGTGGAGGGGGTGGAGAGTCCTAGGCAGGACATCGGGAAGCCCGCCTTCTGGCCCCAGCTCTGCCGGCCTTGCTGGGTGACCTGGAGCAAGTTCCTGCCCCTCTCTGGGCCCCAGTTTCCTCCTCTACGAAATGAGGGGCTGAGATTAGGGGTCTCTAAGGGCCCACTCATCTCTGCCCTGGATGACTCTGATTCTAGGCTTCGTGACCATCCCCTCGCCTCCAACCAATGTCCATGCCAGCGAGATCCGTGAGGCCTACGCGGTCCTGGGCTGGGAGGAGCCGAGACCCCGGGGCAGAGCTCCGCTGACATACTCCCTGGAGAAGGTAGGAGACCCCAAGGCCTGAGAAATAGACTTGCTGTGGGACCAGGTTGTGGGGAGTCAGGGAAGTGCCGAGAGCCCCGGGCAAGGCCGTGTCCCCTGGGGAGGCCTTCAGAGCAGGGAAGAGCGGTCCCTGAGCTGGCCCTTCACAGGAGCAGGGGGGTAAATGGCCCTTTGAGGTTCCCTCCAGCCTTGAGAGGCAATTTCTGATGGCAGTGCCTGAGGCTATTCATAGAAACACACAAAATTAAGAGACACAGCCCTAACCGGTTTGGCTCAGTGGATAGAGCATCGGCCTGCGGACTCAAGGGTCCCAGGTTTGATTCCAGTCAAGGGCATATACCTGGGTTGCGGGCACATCCCCAGTAGAATGCGTGCAGGAGGCAGCTGATCGATGTTTCTCATCGATGTTTCTAACTCTCTATCCCTCTCCCTTCCTCTCTGTAAAAAATCAATAAAATATATTTTTTTAAAAAATTAAGAGACACAGAAAACAATACAACAGTAAGATCCCCGCCCCCAAGTCTGGCTGGCATCGGGCCATGCATCAGGCCAACAACTCCTCTTGGCCAGAGCCATGACGGGAGGGAAGCCAGGCGGGCCCGCGCCAGCCGGGGTCATGGCGGCGGCACTCACAGGGCACGGGGGCGGGGGTGTAGAGGAGGCCATTCTCACCGGGGACAGGGTGGGAGCAGGTGTCTGGGAGCGGGCAGCTCTGTGGAGTGGATGTCATGGTGGAGAAGGACAGTGTGGCGACAGATCATTCCATTCTGACTTGTGCTGCGTGAGCCCGTTTCCTAACTTCTCTGAACCTCATTTCCTCCAGCATAGACTGACATCCTCCCCCGTGAGGGTGAAATAAGACGCAGCACTCAGCCCAGGCCAGCAGCCATGGGCCTGTGAACACTTCCCGAGGAGATGCTCTAGACCAGGGGTCCTCAAACTTTTTAAACAGGGGGCCAGTTCACTGTCCCTCAGACCGTTGGAGGGCCGGACTATAGTTTTAAAAAAAAAAACTATGAACAAATTCCTATGCACACTGCACATATCTTATTTTGAAGTAAAAGAACAAAACGGGAACAAATACAATATTTGTATTTGCATGTGGCCTTCGGGCCGTAGTTTGAGGACCCCTGCTCTAGACCCTGGCACATAGTAGGTAGACAGTACAGGATTAGTGGATCAATGAGTAAAAGGTTCCAGGGAGGCGTCTCTGCCTCTGCTTGCCCAAATGGGCCTCTTTTCACACACTCACGGGTGATCTATTTCTCCGACATAGGAAAGCTATTCCAAGAACTGAGGATTTGTTTTGCGAGGCTGTGGAGTCTGTCTAATGCAGCGGTTCTCAACCTGTGGGTCGAGACCCCTTTGGCGGTCCAACAACCCTTTCACAGGGGTCGCCTAAGACCACTGGAAAACACATATATAATTACATATTGTTTCTGTGATTAATCACTATGCTTTAATTATGTTCAATTTGTAACAATGAAATTGGGGGTCCCCACAACATGAGGAACTGTATTAAAGGGTCGCGGCATTAGGAAGGTTGAGAACCACTGGTGGTTAGACCATGGAGTCAGACTGCCTGGGTTTAAATCCTATCTCTGCTACTTACTAGTTGTGTGACCTTGGGCTGGTTATTTAGTCTCCCTGTGCCTCAGTTTCTTCTCCTATATAATAGAGATAATCATTGTACACGCTTTATACGGTCAATATGAGGATCGAGTTAATTAAAACCTGTAAGACTTAAAACAGAATCTGGCGCACCAGTGTTCAGAAATGTTCACTGGTTTTCTGGCGATTTCTTGCCTCGCTGGGTTCTAGGCCACCACCAGCTGGGTGGGCCTTGGGTGGAGGTGAGGTGGGGAGCACAGGGAAGGCAGGGTCAGGGGTCCCCTGGTGCTTCTCAGCTTTAAGTCTCATACCTAGACTCAGCAGAGTGGCCTCTGGGTGCCTCGCCAGCCTGCATCACCCTCAGCTCTTCACCCTCTATCTGCCCAGAGACGCAGAATTTATGGCTGCCTTTGGGGCCCCTGGCGCTGTGGAGAGTGAGCAGGTTTGGGGGCACCCACTCCTGAGCTTAAATACCAAATACACAAGCTATTAGATGCATGACTTTCTCCCCAGTTACCAAAACTCCCTGAACCTGTGTTTCCCCATCGGCGGGGAAATTAACACCTACCATCCATTTATTCATTAATTTATCCCACAAACATAGATGGAGCACCTCCCATGGGCCGGTACTGTCACTGGCCCCAGGTACAGACAAAAACCCTGCCTCTGAAGCTGGCATTCAAGTAGGGAGTGGAGACGCATGATAAACAAGACAGATGAGTAACATATTTAGCACATTAGCTAGTGGTAGCCCTGAGGGGGAAGACATAAGGCAGGGAGGGGAGGGCTGCTGACGTAGGTGGAGGGCCTGGGGAGGCCTCCCCAGGACGGTGAGTTCTTTTTTTAATATATTTTATTGATTTTTTACAGAGAGGAAGGGAGAGGGATAGAGAGCTAGAAACATTGATGAGAGAGAAACATCGATCAGCTGCCTCCTGCACGCCTCCCACTGGGGATGTGCCCGCAACCAAGGTACATGCCCTTGACCGGAATCGAACCCAGGACCATTCAGTCCGCAAGCCGACATTCTATCCACTGAGCCAAACTGGTTAGGGCGACAGTGAGTTCTGAATAAAGGCCTAAAGGAAATGAGGAGCCAGCCAAGAGATTTCTGAGGGAAGAACATTGGGGGGCGGTGAGGGAGGAGGGGGGGAGAGACCAGCAAGTGCAAAGGCCCAGAGGCAGAGGCTGGGCCTGGCACAATCAAGGAGCAGCAGGGGGCACAGAGCCATGGTGGGTGGACAAAGGGAGCATGACATGCGGCCAAACAGGTGGCCAGGGCCAGACCCTAGAGAAGCTTTCGCTCTAAGGGAGCTGTGGGGCCTGGGAAGGTTCTAAGCAGATCAGCACACCCCCTGACCCATGTTGTAAAAGAAGCCCACAGACCATCATCTGGAGAGAAAAAGGCTGAAGGGAATTAAAGGTAGAAACAGGCAGACCAGCTAGGAGGCCATTAAACTAACTCAGATCTGAGAGACAATGGTGGCTTGGATGAAGGTTGTGGCAGGGGACCTGCGGGTGGTAAGTCATAGTTGGAGTCTGGATACATTCTGAAGGTAGAGCCGACTGCATTTGGGGATGGAGCATATTTGGGGTGTGCGGGAAAGAGGGCAGGAGTCCTGGACCGCTCCAAAGGTTTGGGCCTGTGCGAAACCTAACTCATGTGGGCAGCTTCGGTTTGGGGCACGCTCCAGGGTCGAGTTCTGGACATGTGGCAGGTGAGATGCTCAGTGGGCATCCAGGTAGAGATGGCGAGGAGGCAGGTGGATCCAGAGCTCGGGCGTTCAGGGGCACCAGCCATATATTAACTCAGGGATAAACGTTAGTGAGAACATGTGTGGGAAGTGGGCGGCCCAGAGCAGCTCCGGCAGCTGCTTAACCAACGCGAGTTTCTCTCCTTTGTCAGTCGGTCATAGGTAGTGGCACCTGGGAGGCCATCAGCACAGAAACTCCTGTGAAATCCCCGAGATTCGCACTGTTGGATCTGGAGAAAGGGAAGTCGTACGTCTTCAGGGTGCGAGCGATGAACCAGTATGGCGTGAGCGACCCCTCGGAGCCCAGCGAGCCCATCGCCTTGCGGGGAAAGCCAGGTACCTGTGTGGTGCAGAGGGTGGGTGGGGGTGGGGCAGGCCCGGCCCGGGTGGTGGGTTGTCAGCATTCGGGGCTGTGAGACCCCAGGCCACAGGGCCAGGGCCAGGCCCATTTCCCTGGTCCTGACCGCCTCTACCTCCACGGAGCTGAAAAGCAGCATGACCTCAGCCTGGGAGGTGTCAGGACATCAGCCATCACATTTCTCTGGGCAGAGGGCTCATGGACGTACAGGCTTTTCTTTCCAAACCACAGTTCACAGTTTGCAGAATCCAGCTGGGTCCAGCATAGGTGCTGAGTGTGACCAAGTGGCCCCTTAGTTCTAAAGGTCTCCAGCCAGCACCCACTCCTGCCTCCTGAGCAGGTCTCCTGGTGGGGGCTCAGCTGTCCTACTTGAGCCCTGGCTCACCTGCTAGGGAGCGCTCATCTTCAGCACGGCATGGGCCTGGGCACATCATCTCAGAGCGGCAGACCTGGTGTCCTTACCTGCCAAATGAATGTACATCTATAATAATAAAAGCATAATATGCTAATTAGGCCAGACATCCTTCCAGACGTCCTTCCAGACAACCTTCTGGACAAAGCTGGGACTGCAAGGGAAGCCGAGGTCCTGGATCCCAGGTGCCGGAGGGAAGCCGGTGCCAGCAGCCAGGGGAAGGAAAGCCTACTCTTGCATGAATTTCATGCATCGGGCCTCTAGTATTTACAATAAGTGTGAATGGGTTGGTGGGCCAGTAGGGTTTTTCTTTCATTCTGGTCCAGCAAAGGTTTAGGCCTGATTTGGGGCCTGGCCAGTGAGTGGCCAGAGAGACAGTGTGGGCTGTCTCTGGACCACTAGCCGGAGGGCAAGGTTCCAGCACAGTTCAAAAAAAGAAGGGAGAGGAAAAGATGGGGGAGGAGGGGAGGAAAAAGAAAAGCTATTGACTTGTATTCCAGACGTAAAATTATGTTAAAATGGGAAAGTACCCCAAAAAGCAAAAGAGTGAGAGAGGAAGGAAGGGAAAGAGGAATAAATTGAGAAACTGATAAACAGAAAGAAAAGAGTACTCCCCCACCATGATTCCACTGCCCAGTATCTGGATGCCTGGGTTTCTGGCCTTCTGACCACACACATATCCATTCATCTTTTTCAAAGTCTGATCAAACCATAGTAGAGCTTTGCATTCTGCTTTTAAAAGTAAACATTATGTTGCAAACATTTCCTCAGGTCATGAAATCCTCCTCGAATTCCTGATTTTAATGCCTGAGGACTACTCCATGCCATGGAACCCTCGGCTCAAGTTCTTGCCTTTGGGTAGAATCAGGTCTCTTGTGCACATGGGGTCCCTGGGTGGCCTCCTTCCAGCCTCTCCCCTCCATCCAGCCTTCATCCGCTGCCACATTGTCTTCAACCCGAGAGGCTGAAGTTGTTAACAGGACTTCCTGTGCCCAGGATCTCAAGTCCATCTCTCAGTACATCCCCTGTGCCGAGTGCAGAGCCTGGCTCAGCGTAGGCACTGAGTGAAAACTGGATTTATGTTGGATGGATGATGCTGAGTTCAGCCTTTTCCTGTTGACTTTGTGGCACCACCAGAACACAAGGGAAAGTGTCTGGGGAGAATGGAAGATGAGCTCTAGAACTCGGGGGAGAGGGCAGGGCTGAAGTTAAAGCCTGGGGAGTCACCTGCACAGAGGTGAGGGTTGAAGGCATGGGAATAGATGAGAGGAGAGAAGAAAAATACAGCAAGTCAAGGAACAGAAGTTGGAGGAGTCCCACATTTGGGGACAAAAAAGATGGGGAACCCCAAAAGATATATAAGGAGTGTAAGAAGTAGAAAGAGAAGGAAGCTCCTGCACCAGCCATATATTAACTCATCCATTCACCTATTCATTCATCCATCCATTTGTCTATTCATCCATCCATCCGTTTTCCCATCCATCCACCCTTCCATTTGTTCATCTGTTCATCTATCCATCTATCTATTCATCCATCCATCCATCTGTCCATTTAACAAATCAGGGCAGTTCGTACTTCAAGGAGCATAGTCTCAGGGAGCCAGGAAAGTCAATAGAGAAATTTCAAGGAAAGAAAGTCAAGTTTTCTAGCGATTAAAGATAAACACTGAGGAAAACTGCAGACCTGGTGACTTCTAAGTGAGGAAGATTGTAAGGATTGATGACTGGAGCCCTAGTGAGGAAGTGGAGATGTTTGGAGGTAAGAGGGGAGAGGACTTTGGGAATACACGAGTCTGGGGCACTCCTCCAGGACAAGGAAAGCACTGCCAAAGCCCCGGGGCACATTGGAACCCACAGCCCACCACTCCCCGTCGTGTTAGTACCATGTAACTCAGCATCCTTACTCAGTCCATGTTTCTGTCTTTAGCGACCCTGCCTCCTCCAGCTCAAGTTCAAGCTCTCCGCGACACACAGACCTCTGTCTCCCTGACCTGGGATCCTGTGAAAGAAAGCCCAGAGCTCCTGGGGTATTACATCTACTCCCGGGAGGCAGGATCGTCCGAGTGGCAAACAGTTAACAACAAACCCATCCAGGGCGACAAGTGAGTTTGCCACACCCCTTCCTGCACCAGGGCACCCTCCAAGGAGGCGCCATAAGAACAATGAAGCCCATTTCACAACACGGCACTGGGTGCCGGGCACTGTTCTGAGCTCTTTTCAGATATGAGGTCATTTAGTCCTACCTGCAATCCTATAATCCTAGGACTATTATCTTATTATCACTGGACAGGTGAAGAAACTGAGGCACCGGGTGGTCAGGTGACTTGCCAGAATTCCCTATCTAGCAAATGAAGGAACTAGGACTTGACCCAGATGGCCTCTTCTTCAGCAAACACTGGAGGAAGGCTTCCTGTTTGCAGACAGAGATGACTCATTAGGTCTCATCCTTCCAGGAGCTTAGATACAGAGAGCAGAGGGTGCAGGGCAGCCAGTGGCTCCAGGACCAGGGAGGCCTCGGTTCAGACCCCACCCCTCACTTGCCTGGTCAGGGACTGGTCCTCTCTCAGCCTCAGCTCAGACTCCAGTCCTCTTGCCTTTCCAGCTCCCACTCCCCTCCGAGGCCCCTCCTCTCTCGGAGGCCCTGGTCCTGCAGGCTCCGTGAGCCTTGAGGCTTCTGGGCTCATGACTTCGCTCAGTTTAGAGGCTCTGTGGGGCACCGGCTCAGGTGGTGACCTGGGCAGGCCCTGAGCACGCCTGGCTGTGCTCCTCTCACCTGGGCCCCAAACTCTGAGATCATCTTACCCTGAAAAAGCGACAGGAGCTTGTCCCTCTGGTCTTCAGCACCTCCCAGTCTGCTGCGGGGGTCACGCATGATTGGTTACTGCTGAAGTGTCCAAATTGGAGAGAAACTGGGTGTTTGACAAATTAGCCCCGAGTCGGAGTTATTCCTAGAATAACACCTCTCCCCCCACATGCATTGAGTGTACTTTCCAGAGGAGGGGCAGGGGCTGAAGGGGAGTCACGTAAAGGGTGTGACAAGCCTGGGGGATGTGTCACACCTGGGAGGGTGGCATGCTCCTCTGATACGTCCAGGAGCTCATCACACATGAGCATGTGGCAGGTTACATGTCTCATGGCTGCAAAGAGGCTGGACGTGCTGCCCAGGAGAGCTGCCTGGGTGACGGCACGAAGGCAGCTCTGTGGGGCTGTGGTGGTCAGTTCAGTGCCATGTTGCTGGGCCCCACCGAACCTGGCTCATAGGAGGTGCTCAAAAGTGTCTGAATGAATGAATGAATGAATGGGCATAATGGTGCTGTGCTGGGACTCAGCTGTGTTCCCAATTGGCTGTGTGCCCTTGGCACACCTCTTTCCTTCTGGGGGGGGCTTTTCCAACCTATAAAGTGAAGGAACTGGACAGTGTGATCCATAAGGTCCCCTCCAGCTTTCAACTTCACCCTCACCTTCAAACAGGGGTAAGTAACAGGGCATTCGGACAAGTGCCTTGAGTTTGCACAGACCCGGCGGAAGCTGGGTGCTAGACAAGCATGCATTATTGTCACTGCTGTCATTCATGGTCAGCAGGGGCTGGTCCAGAGTCACCCCAGCCTCACCTGCTCAGGCTGCCTGCCCATCATCCCTGCAGTGTTTCATTCTCTCTTAAAGGCAGATTGCCCGTTAGAGGTGGGTGTCCCTGCGCAGGGAACTTGATGCTGTATCGACCATCAACCTTGATTTAAGTCCTTGGGGCTCCTCGAGGTCAAACTCCCTGTAGAACAAGATTTGCTAGAGGGAAATGTTGATAAACGGAAAGGGAGAAAGGAGTCCACAATTTGGGTTTTATCAAGAAAGGGCAGCATGAGAAGGACATTTTTCTCCAACCCCGGGTGAACCTGTATGTTTCTGGACAACAGTTCTCTCTGGGGGTCTTTAAAGGGACTCCATGTTTTAGAATCGCAGCATCTGTGCAGATAATAAAAGCCACTTGTGTTTCAAGGACAAAGTCCCAGAGATGTACCAGGGAGCACGGTTCACCGGTTAGCTGCCTGAGCCTCCAACAGTACCTTCCCCAGCGCATTCACATTTTAGCGGCGGGCTCTAAGAGCGTTTTATTGAGAAATAATTGACATGCGTCACTGTATGACGTGTACAGCATGATGGTTTAAGTTACAGACACTGTGACATGATGACCATGATAGGTTTAGTTAGCATCCGTTATCTCATACAGATACAATTACAAGAAAAGGGGAAAAAATTCTCCTTGTGATGGGAGCTCTCATAACAACTTTCCCGTGTAGCAACCAGGAGAGTTAACGATAGTTATCATGTTGGACATTACCTCCCTAGTACTTACTGATCTTATAACTGGGAGTTTGTACCTTTTTTTAAAGATAATTTTATTGATTTCAGAGAGAGAGGGAGAGAGAGATAGAAACATCAGTGATGAGAGAGAATCATTGGTCGGCTGCCTCCTGCCTGCCCCACACTGAGGATCAAGCTGTGACTTCCAGGTTCATAGGTCGATGCTCAACCACTGAGCGACCGGCCGGGCTGGCGGTGCATCCCTTTGACCACCGTCCTCCAACCTTTCATTAAGGACTTCACCCTGCAGGTGTGCGCGTCACTCTGGGGGCAAGGGCAGTACCTCTAGGTAAGACCCTGGAATCCTGCCACGCCGGCTACCACTCATCCCACAAGGTTGTTCTGGGAAGTTTGGGGATGTCTGCGAGCTGGTGGCCATCCCTGAGCGCTGCACATTTCTCTCCCAGGTTCACGGTTCCTGGGCTAAAGACGGGGAAAGAATATGAATTTTGCGTCAGATCAGTGAGCGAGGCTGGGGTAGGAGAGAGCTCAGCAGCCACCGAACCCATCAGGGTCAAGCAGGCTCTGGGTAAGTCCTCGGGGCAGCTCGGGGCCGGGCAGGGAGCAGGGCTTACACACCACATCTTGGAGGGTCCGTCCCAGAGGCCAGTGGGGACAAGGCCCCGAGGGGAGCGGGAGTGTCCCCTCCCCGACCTCCCTTTCCTTTGGGAAGGAAGCACCGTGGCCTGAGGCCATGCAGTGATGCCTGACCAGGTGCCCTCCCAGGGGCAAAGTCAAGGTTACTAGCGGGCACCTCTGGCTAAGTTAGTACCCCCCAGAGCAGGCTGGGCGCCCACTGGGGAGGCTTGGTGACTGCCCCTGGCCTCCCCTCCCTGCCTCCCCGTAGCTACGCCATCTGCCCCCTATGATTTCATCCTCCTGAACTGTGGGAAAAATGATATGGTCATTGGATGGAAGCCCCCCAAGCGTCGTGGGGGTTGCAAGATCCTGGGCTACTTCCTGGACCAGCACGACTCGGAGGAGCTGGACTGGCACCCGGTCAACCAGCAGCCGGTCCCGACCCAGGTCTGCCAGGTAAGGCTGGAGTGTGGCTGCCCGCCTGGTGTCCTTGCTTGTGCGGGTGAGTCGCTGGTGGAGGTCCTGAGGCTGAGAGGGACCTCGGGTTCCCTGGCCTCCAGGTGCAGACCCACGTGGCCAATCTTGTTAAAGCCCCAAGGACTCCCTGCTCTGAACCTCTCCCCACGCTCCTGCTGCTCCTCTGCTCCTCCACCCCACCCTCACCACCCCCACCCCCCCACCCTCACCCCTGCCTCGGCTTTCAGTCCGTGTTTCTGCTCTTCAAGGTCAGCAACCTTCGCGAAGGCCACTTCTATGAGTTCCGTGCCCGGGCCGCAAACTTGGCAGGTGTCGGCGAGCTGTCGGCGCCCAGCAGCTTGTTTGAGTGCAAAGAGTGGACGATGCCCCAGCCAGGTGAGAGGGCACCCCTCCTCCCCAAATCCAACCAATGCGAGGACCCCTGCCGAGCTCTCTGGGCATCCATGTTCGCGCTGTGGGTTCCGACACCAGACTCCTGGCCCTTCCACCAACGCACCCTGTAATCGCTGACACAGACAGTCTTAACCCTGCCTTGCAGGACCCCTGACCTTGACCGTCAGCTGGCCCTGTACCCCAGCACAAACTGTCCTGTAGCTCAGCACATCCTCGGCCTCTGGTTCTCGCCACAGACTAGTCTCAAAGGCACTCTGCTAGGGTGACTGACTCGTCCCAGTTTGCCCAGTTTGGTTTTACCGCTAAAAGTCCTAGACCAGTGATGGCGAACCTATGACACGCGTGTCAGAGGTGACACGCGAACTCATTTTTTTGGTTGATTTTTCTTTGTTAAATGGCATTTAAATATATAAAATAAATTTCAAAAGTATCAATCTTTGTTTTACTATGGTGGCAAATATCAAAACATTTCTATATGTGACACGGCACCAGAGTTAAGTTAGGGTTTTTCAAAATGCTGACACGCCGAGCTCAAAAGGTTCGCCATCACTGTCCTAGACCAACAAGGAGGCCTGGTCACCTGCACACCACTCCCCTAGCCCTGTTAGTTTCCTCACAAATGAGCCCCTCACCTCCCCCCAGGAAGGAAGGATCACGACCCTCCATCATTCTGTGCAGCTCAGTTCTGTTTTCTACACAAAACCTTTACCTGAATGGCAGGTAATTACTATGTGTGATACTTTAGTCAACAATAATGATAAACAACTAGTAGTTACTGGGTATTTACTATGTACTTACACGTCCCATAAATTATGTCATTAATGCTCACAACAGCACTATATTGTAAGAACTATTGTTATCCCCATTTTACAGATGAGAAAACAGGGAACATTGAGGCTAAGTAACTTGCCTAGAGTCTCCACAACCTGCAAGGGTAGAGCTGGGCCGTGAGCCCTGGTGATCTGACTCGGGAGGCCACACCCGTGGCCCCTCCACTAAACACTGAAACAGCAAAGATTCATGCTGACTGGCACGGGGATGGGAGGCTCTAGCCCTACTTCAGGCCCAGGACAAGCTTTGTCATGAAGCCACGGCCAGCCAGGTCCCCACCATGCCCAGAACAGGGACTTCCAGGCTTGGTCGTGACTGACGGATCGACAAGCTTGCTCAGTACCTGGCTATCTGGCTGGCCATTGGGCTGTCTGGCTGGTTGCCTGGCCGCCCAGCTCCTTCTCTACCCCATCTCCCACAGGTCCCCCGTATGACGTGCGAGCATTCGAGGTGCGGGCCACCTCCCTGATGCTGCAGTGGGAGCCCCCGCTATACACGGGGGCCGGGCCGGTCACAGGCTACCTCATCAGCTTCCAGGAGGAAGGCTCCGAGCAGTGGAAGCCACTCACCCCAGACCCCATCTCTGGCACCCACCTGAGGGTGAGTCCCTGCCCTTTCATCCGCTGGCCCACCTGAGCCTTCCCTGCCACTGGACAAGGCAGGACTACAGAGCGTCAGAGCTGGAAGGACCCTCAGGGAGTACTGCCCTCACTTAATGGCAGCAGAGGACCAGAGAGGGGGAGTGGCTGACCTAGGGTCACACAGGAATTGGTAGTAGGTTGGCTGGCTGGTAGACAACCTGCTCCACTCTGAGCAGACTCCTCCCTGAAAATGCACTTATAATCGGTGAGGCGTATCAGCATTTGGACATGCTCATCCCTAGAACCAGGAATTCTGCTTCAAGGGCTGGAGTGTCGAGAAATAATTAAGCAAGTGTGCAAAGATCTGAGGATGACGATGCTCATTGTTGCATAGTTCATAAAGGCAAAGGTTGGAAACAACTTTACTGTCCATCAAGGGGTTTGCATAAATAAGTCAGAGTGTATCTTTAAGTGGAATCCTGTGCAGGGAGCATGAAGACTAGGTGGTTCAAGGAGTGGCGATAGGACAAAGAATGAGGTAGACATACATGTGCGTGTTGACATGAAAATATAGCCATCATATGTGGCTAAGAAAAAAAAGCAGAATTCAGAGTAGGACATACATACATTAAGTACCATATGTATATCATAGTACACATGTGACATATTAACAAACATATATGCAGATGTATGTTTTTTTATTTGAACGAGGAACACAAACTCTTTGGATAAACAAGAACTCTGGCAGAAGCACTGGCTGTATTCACCTGTGGTGGTTGTAGGAGGAAGGAAAGCACTAACAATCCCCCAGCATAACAAAGACACCTTTACAAGCCAGGAAACTCAGGCGTCCATGGAAGCATTCTTCACAGACACAAGTGAGCGACTTAGACAATCAGTGAGAACCCCAGACTCCAGGCCACGGGCTGCTTTTGCAGGCTCCAGCCTCCAGCTCTGAAGTCCGGAAGTCTCACAGGCCTCCCTTGTTTAACGCACAGTTCTGGGATGTGGAATAGGGGTTTTTTCTGGGTCTTGGGAAAGGATTATTTTCTCCAACTCACTTTCCTGAAGGTGTCTTTCACCAGCAGACAGGAGGGTGGGGATTTCAAGTCCACACATAAGCATTCGGTTCGTTAGCACCAGGAGGAAAGATAGGCTGAAGGAGCCAACACAGAGTGGAAAGAATAAGACACCAAAAAAAACAATAACGGCACATGTCATGTTTCTACACGAATGGTGTGCATTTAAAGGCTAAATGGATTATTACAAAACTGTTGATTCTGGTTGTCTCTGGGGATGGGACCGCTGGGAGAGTTTTAAACCTTCGTTTTATATTCTCAATTGCTTTAATATTTTCCCTAACAAGTGTGTTTCTTTCATAACCAGAAAAAAACAAAAATACTTTCATTTGAAAAAATAACATTAAGACCACCTAAGACAGAGTCAGGGGGGACAAGCCCGGCCCGGCGAAGGCTCTAGACCAGGGGTGGGCAAACTTTTTGACTCAAGGGCCACAATGGGTTCTTAAACTGGACCGGAGGGCCGGAACAAAAGCATGGATGGAGTGTTTGTGTGAACTAATATAAATTCAAAGTAAACATCATTACATAAAAGGGTACGGTCTTTTTTTTTTTTTAGTTTTATTCATTTCAAACGGGCCGGATCCGGCCCGCGGGCCGTAGTTTGCCCACGGCTGCTCTAGACTGCAGTTACCGCCTCCACGAGGCCAGCTCCCTGCATAGAGTCGGCCAGTGCTGGACAGCTGGCCTGAGAGAGCCACTCAAAATGGATGGTCTCTCTGCCCGCCCCCCCCCTAAGTTGGCCCAGGACAGAGTGGGCAGGCCTCAGTGACTTGGCACCATTTCTTCATTCACTAAATACTTCTTGACACCTACTTAGTGCCAGATCTGGAAGCAGGTCCTACATGGAGCCATCCTTGGGTGACAGGCAATTACAATACCGTGTATTGCACAATGGAGGGGTGTCTGAGGGGTTCTGGGAGCTGGGAGGTCAAGGATGAGCTGGGAAAGGGGGTGGGGGGAACTCCAGGCAGAGGGCTCAGCGGAGGCACAGTCAGGGGGGCATGAAAGGACGTGACAAACGCGGGGCCCCTGAGGGGTCATGGAATGAAGGGGGCACCGAGAGGAGGAAGAGGACAGGGGCCAAGGTCACATTAGGGGGAGTCTCGGTACTAAACCTCAAAATCAGAACTTGACCCTGAAGGCCACTGACAGATCTAAGCATAATCCGACTGGCATCCTGGAGAGACGGGCAGAGGAAAGATAGGCCGGGAAGTGGGTCTGGGCGGAGATGCCACTGGGGACGCTGTTGGACTAATCCGGGCGAGGAGAAAATGAAATGGGGGCTTGGTGATCGCATGTGCGGGTCTTAAGAAAAAGGTGTTGAAGGCTTCTCTGGGGCAATAAATAGAGGAAAGACGGGGTGCAGGAAGCGGGAGGGGTCCTCACAGGGAGATGGATGATGAGTTAAGCCGCGAGCCAATGGGGTTTCAGGTGCCACAGGCATGGAGATCATCCCACTGGGGAACCTACTAAAAACTGGAAGTCAGGAGAGCAATGTGCTCCTAGCCTGTCCCCACCCCCAGGGCAGCCTGTGCCTTCCCGGGGTTCCACAGATGCGCGGTTCCCAGCACCCCGTGGCCGTGGTTTCAGGAAGGGTGGTCATTGCTGTCCTCGGTGCTCACTCTCGCCTCCCTCCCCCACTCCCACCCCCAGATCTCTGACTTGCAGCCGGGGAAGCGGTACGCATTCCAGGTGCAGGCTGTGAATTCAGCTGGTCCAGGGCAGCCGTCCATGCCCACCGACCCCGTGCTCCTGGAGGACAGGCCAGGTGGGGGCAGGCGGAGGGATGGGCTGGGCCGTCGAGGAGGGGCTCAGAGGGGGTCAGAGGAGCATGTGGAATTGCAGGACAGGGCCTCTGTCCATCCCCCCCACCCCCTCCCCAGCCCCCCGGGCACTCCACACTTCTTCCCGCCTTCCTTCTTCCTGCTGTTTCTCTCTCCACCATTCCGTCTATTTCTATGGAATCCCAAGTTATGAACACATCTTCTGTCTGAAGGGATCTCCTGTGCTTTCACATGCCACGTTCATAAACTCACACACCTCTTCATGGAGATTGGAAATAACGCCCAACTCCAGTCCCAAGTATTATTTCAGATGGCACGCGAGGCTTTGCCTGTCCTGCAGTCACAGCTCCTGAGGTCCCCTCCTACACGCACGCCAGCCGCTGTGCCAGGTTCTCACCCTGCCCTGGCCCTCCCAACCAGCCACCCAAGGAACCAGTTTAGAACGGAAGTCATTGTAGCTCCGAGAGGTGAAATGATCAGGTCGCACAGCTAGGACATGACAGTCACTCAGCTCTCCTCACTATAAGGCATATCTCCTTCCATCTTTTAATTATTCATTCATTCAGCAAATATCTGATGATGCCCACATCACACTGGGGATACGGCAGGGATGAGAAAGCAAGGTCCCCGCTCTAGTGTGTGGGGGCGGGGGGGGGGAGGGAGAGGCTGGGGGGAGGGGAGGGCAACAGTACAGATGGACGGTAAACAAGAGCCAGTTCCATGAAGGAGACAGTGATAAATGCTATAAGGGAAATGCAACCGGGTGATATGGTGGGGTGAGGGTCACTTTAACGGGGTGCTCAGGGAGGACATCTCTGAGGAGGTGACATTTGCAAGGCCTCAGAAGCCACCGCAAGGGTCTGGGGTTGTTGTTTTGTGCAAGTGCAATAGGCAGACGTTGGAGGGTTTAGCAGGGGAGGGGCGTGACCTGTTTATTATTTGTAAACATCGGCGCCCTCTGTTGGACCCCGCCCTCAGATGCCCCTGAGATCAAGGTTGGTGTGGATGAGGAAGGCTTCATCTACTTGGCTTTCGAAGCCCCCGGGGCCCCCGACTCCTCAGAGTTCCAGTGGTCCAAGGACTACAAGGGCCCGCCGGACCCCCAGAGGGTCAAGATCGAGGAGGAAGCTAGCAAGTGAGTGAGGGGAGGGGTGGCACAGCTAGTCCATGGGTCCCACGTGTTGTCAGATGAGTCGGCAGAAGCTCCTGGCTGAGACCACCCAGCAGGACCCACAGGTAATGAATGAATTAATGAATGAATGGGCCTGAGAAGGGATGCTTGTCTCTCACTAAGGATGCCGACTGTCACCTTAGGGAGAAATGGAGGAACAGGGCATTTAAGGCGCTGAAATGACAGTGTTCATTTGGAGTGTTTTTCTGTAAGCAACTGCACAGGACTCCCTTTCTAGCCTGGGAGCCAGTGACTTGTTCTTGGAGCATCTCTGGGCTCCGTGTCATCTCATTTGTAAAAAAGAGGGGTTGGGCCCTAGCCGGTGTGGCTCAGTGGATAGAGCATCAGCCTGCGGACTGAAGGGTCCTAGGTTCAATTCCCGCCAAGGGCACATGCCCGAGTTGTGGGCTCGATCCCCAGTAGGGGGCAAGCAGGAGGCAGCCAATCAATGATTCTCTCTCATCATTGATGTTTCTATCTCTCTCTCTCCCTCTTCCTTCCTCTCTGAAATATAAATAAATAAATAAATATTTTTTAAAAAATAAATAAGTAAACAAATAAATAAATAAAAAGAGGGGTTGGGAACAGATGACCAAACGGGTCCCTGGCAAATGCCTCCACCCCAGCAGCTCATGGCCTCGGCCCTGTCCAGCAGGAGGTAATGCTGATGACTTGAGCCCTACAGGGGGAGTTGGGCCGTGCAGCCAGTAAGACCCCGTGCCAGCCAGCCCGCTAACGGGGGCCACTGAAGGTGCCAGGCCTGAGCTGCCCTGGGCAGGGGACCCCGAGGAATTGTGAGGAGGCAGCCACCCTGCTCCCCAGCCTGGCCGGGGTCTGGAGTTGGGCTGCAAGGCTCCAAAGCTGACCGAGGCTCTCAGCCCCCAGGCCTCTAGTGCACAAGCCCCCGCTCGGAGTACCTGCTCTCCTCTCTCTGCCAGGTCCAAGGTCATCCTGAGAGACCCTGGCCTCGAGGACTTGGGCACCTACTCGGTGGTGGTCACCGATGCCGATGAAGACCTCTCAGCGAGCCACACGCTGACTGAGGCAGGTAAGTCCCTGCTCCCCTGCCACGTGCCCAGAGAGACAGGCCCAGATCGAGTCCCCCAGAGGCCGGCAAAACGCAACAAAAGTTCGTAAAGCAGCGATTTCCAGAGAAGTGGGTCCTCACCCACCCATTCAGTCAGCCAGCCAATTAGAAAATATCTAGTGAGCACCTTCCATACACCAGGTACTGTCCTAGGATTACATCCGTGAACTCAACGGGCAAGAATCCCTGCCTGGTAGAGTTCGCGTTCTTCTTGTCTCTCTTTCCTTTTTCTAATTTGGATAAAAGCAAAGTTACCAGAATTATTTTCCTTTCTTCTATCGCCTAAAAAACAAAACAAAAAACAAAAACATTTCATCAGAGAAATGAGAATAGCAATAGGGAGCAGTGGGGACTGTGACCAACCAGAGAATAGAAAGGTCATCTGTGTTGGATGATTTAAACAGAACTGAGCCCTAGCTGGTTTGGCTCAGTGGAGAGAGCATCGGCCTGCAGACTGAAGGGTCCCGGGTTCGATTCTGATCAAGGGCACATGCCCGAGTTGCAGGCTCAATCCCCAGTAGGGGGCGTGCAGGAGGCAGCCGATCAATGATTCTCTCTCATCATTGATGTTTCTATCTCTCTACCTCTTCCTACCTCTCTGAAATCAATAAAAATATAAATGAATGAATGAATAAATTAATTAATTAATTAATCAATAAAACCAGAACGGAAATCAGTACTAATGACAGATAAGACTCACTCTCTTCTGTCTCGATAGCAACTGGGGGACAGCCCTGTTGATGGCACAGGAGGTCCTTTGATTTTGTTAAGAAGCAGAAGCCAGACAGACCCAATTACAATTCCACAGTTTTCTGGCTGTTTGACCTTGAGCAAGTCATGTCACCTCTCGGGGCCTCAACTGAGACAATGTTATGCAGAAACATTTAGATGATTCTATGCAAACTAAAGCCATCAACAAAAGGGATGGACTTTTCGTTATGTTTTGTTCTGACTAATTCTTGCTGTGAGGCCAGACTCATGCGGAAGCCTCTGGGGCTCACAGGGGGAAAGGAGAATGGGCTCTGCCGCTGCCAAGTCATCATGCAACACATGTTTATTAGGTACCTACTGTGTGCCAGACACGCATGTAGACTCAGAGCTCAGCTTTGCAGGAGAGAAAACCCAACAAAGAGGCAGTTAGCAAATGAGACAGCACTCGGCAGAGCTGCCCTGGAGACTTCTAGACTGAAGTGCTGTGTTGGGGCCAGACCTCAGAGACCAGGGCAGCATACCACAGGGGCTTAAGGACGGGGCTCAGAACCCAGTGGGCCTGGAGCGGTCAGAGGTGGACAATAATGCTCACCCCACAGCAGTGTATGAGGACCAGCGAGATAATGCAGCACCCGGCACATAGTAGGCACTTCTCAAGGGAAGTGGCGCTTGATCTCAAGGTGACCTGCATCCCCCTCTGCAGCCCCCTCAGTCGCCCCGGGGCTAAGGCCCACAGTGCTCATCTTCACCGCCTGTGTTGCAAGTGACCCCAGGTTGAGGGGTGTTTCTCTGGGACGTTCACCCAGCAGGGGCCCTAGGATGGCTGCCCTGGACCCACTGGTCGCAGTATCTCATTCTCTTTGATTTCTTCCTTGCTCTTCCCTATCCCAGAGCTGGACAAGCTGAAGAAGTTGAGCCATGAGATCAGAAACCCAGGTAAGCAATCCTCAGGCACCTCTTGGGGTGTTTGGAGCAGAGTTGAATCAGCAAAAGCCAAAAACGAGCTGGGGAGGTGGGGGGGCAGGGGAGGGCTTGGGGGGAGGCAGAGGATGAGGGCCTCATGGGGCTGGAGGGCAGAGACCTGGGGTGTCAGCAGTCTGTGAACTGGAAAAGGGAAGCCAGGCAGAAAGGGAATGCGAGGAGGGCGGGGGGGAGGTGGGGAGGGTTGTGTTTCTTCTTAGGTGGGTTTTGCATCATGGGAACCTCTGCTTCCCTCCGCTGGCTAGTAGCGGGCAGGGTCATACACTTGGGTGCACATTGGAATCACCCCGGGAGCTTTTCAAAATCCAAATGCCCAAGCCACACCCCAGACAAATCAGAGCCTGAACATTGATGTTTCTGAAAGCCCTTGGGGTCTGCCAGGGTGAGAGGCACAGCCTCCGAGGTGTGGAAAGAGGAAACACCTTAAAATGAGTTCACTCTAGAGCGAGCCCCACCCCAGTGTGTCTCCTTCAGACATGCAAGCGCTGTACACACCATGCTCAGGGCGGGGTTGGTGCCGAGTAGGGAGGGGAGAAGGGGCCCAGGCCCACCCCACTCCTTCCTGCCTTCTGTCTGCCTCGCAGTGATCAAGCTGATCTCGGGCTGGAACATTGACATCCTCGAGCGAGGAGAGGTGCGGCTTTGGCTGGAAGTAGAAAAGTTATCTCCGGCCGCTGAACTGCATCTAATCTTCAACGAGAAGGAGATCTTCAGCTCACCGGTAACTGGAACTCAGGTTCCTTCCTGCCCAGCTCCTGGCTTCCCCAGGCAGTGGTTCCCACGGGTCGGCAGCGCCCCCTAGCGGACATATTGGAAACGGTCACAGTGATGGGAACACCTGGTTTTCAGTGCCTGGAGGGCAGATGGAGGGATGGTAGGTGCTCGCCAATGCGAATCCCACAAAGCGTTTCCCACACCCCCTACAACATTTGAATGTCCCGCCAGACATTCTTCAGATGAAAAACCCACATTCATACTGATAATTATCCAAGCCTAGACCCTAACTCTGAGATATACAGAGAATTTTAGCACAGTTTTAACATACACTGAATAGAGTTTTTATTCAAGTAGACATTTCAAGTAGACATGCTCTTTTATTCATTTTCCTGTTCTTGGACGGAATATTTTTTTATCTTTTTCCTCTTCTTAAATTCAAACCAATTCATTATAAATCAGTGCAGCATGAGAGTGTACCTGATATTACTTTTATTTCCTGAAATTGCTTTTATTTCTTCTTCCTATTACACTTGTAGTATCCCATTGTTTTTTATAGTTGACATACAAGTTGCCCATATTCAGCTGTTTTTACTTACAAACACAATTTCAATCTCATGGCAGATTTAATTATGAGATCATATTATTTGGGAATTTTATCACCACCAGAAACTATGTGTTGTAGAGAGATGAGAAAGAGCTCAGGGTTAGATGTCACAGGACTCATATAACATCCCCATCGGTTGTGTGCCCTTGGACAAGACCCTTCCCCTCTATATGCCTCTGTTTCTACATCTGTACAATGGGGCTGGTTGTCCCAGCATCAGGAGGAGCAAATGAGGAAATAGATTTGAATGTTCTGCTTAACGATTAAGTATGAACTTGGCACATGGCAGAGGAAGTGTCACAAAGTCTACACTATCACTGGCCCTGCTAGAAATATAAAATAAAACTAGATGGCTCCCTCAAACCACACATACAAACAAGACCAGAGGGAATAAGGTTCTAAATGTGGAAAAGAGCCCAGCCTGCGTGGCTCATCAGTTGAGCATCGACCTATGAATGAGGTCACGGTTCAATTCCCAGTTAGGGCACATGCCTGGGTTGTGGGCTCAATCCCCAGTGTGGGGCATGCAGGAGGCAGCCGATCAATGTTTCTCTCTCATCATTGATGTTTCTCTCTCTCTCTTCCTCTCTGAAATCAATAAAAATACATTAAAAAAATAAAATAAATGTGGAAAAGAAAACTTTTAAAACTCTTAGAATATGACAAAATACAAACAAGTGTTAATTCTGGATAGCAAGTGCACAGGCTTTTTAAATATTATCCTTTATACTTTTATGGAGAATTGTAAAAGAAGTAGAAAAGAAAAAAAAATGGCACAATAGGGCTTGGAGCTTATTATTAATTGCAATTAATTCAAGCACCAAGACTCATCCCTGTGCCTGCCGGACCTCAGGGGTGTTCTTGGGGGCTGAGTCGGGGGAGAACCCCACACCATAAGCAGTGGAGGGTTATCCAGGGCTCCCTCCCCATCTCTGACGGCTTCTACTCTGCACATACCTCTCTCCAGGTCTAACTGCACGTATGTGCCCATAATGCAAATGCCCTGAGACTGGAAAAGGGCAAAGGTGATTCTCGGGTTTCTTCTCCCCAGGACCGAAAAATCAATTTTGAGCGAGAGAAGGGCCTGGTGGAAGTAATCATCCAGAACTTGTGTGAGGAGGACAAAGGGTCGTACACAGCTCAGCTCCAAGACGGAAAAGCCAAAAACCAGATCACCCTGGCCCTGGTGGACGATGGTCAGCCGCGCCCCGCCCACCCCGCCCATGCACCCAGCCTCAGCTCGCAGCTCTGGGGTCTTCTGTCCACCCTCATGCCCCTCTGTGGACTGGTGTTCCTCTTGGCTCATGCCAGCCCCTCCCTATGTGTTCACAGATTTTGACAAACTTCTGAGGAAGGCAGATGCTAAGAGAAGAGACTGGAAGAGAAAACAGGGTAAGAGTTACTGGGGTGAAGTTTAAAGGCCTCAGCCACGGGGCCAGGGGTCAGGACTGGGGAACTCTGGACTATTAGATTAATAGATCCCTCAGCCCTGCTGGGCCCCCAGGGAGGCCACAGCAATTCAGTCCAGCTCTGTCCCTGTGCCAGAACCAAACAGCGCTTGCCCCACGAGGAGAGTGAGGCCTCCTTAAATTTTGCACCCTAGGCACCTCCCTTGCCTCACCCTGGCCTCTGCCGCTCTGGTGGGGCCAGAATCTAAGGGGACCCGTGGTCACTAGCTGCCCCCACCAGAGCTGGCTTCCCTGGTCTCGCCACCAGGTGGCGCCCTGGCCGAGCCTGGAGCTCTGACTGGTGGGCGTGTTTGTTTTGCCCTTGCAGGTCCCTATTTCGAGGAGTTCTTACAGTGGAAGGTCACTGAGGACTGCCAAGTGCTGCTGACATGCAAGGCAAGTCCCTGCCCCTGCCTCCAGCCCTGCCCCGAGGCCCACTGGGCCTCTATCTGTGGCTTGTCCCCAAGCCTGGTGGCTGTATTTGCTCTGCTCCCACAAAATCAATACCCTGTGCTTGGTTGACCCCATACCTGCAAAGTAGCCCAGGGAGACTGCATTTAACCAGAAAGCAAAGCCACCCTTCACAGAGCCCAGGGAGCAGAATTAGCGTGAGTTGGGTCAGCCTGGAACTAGGTCTCCGAGCTGCACAGGGTAGGGGTTCATTGGGGCCCGGGGCCTGAGAGCAAGTGAGGGGTCTGTGTTGAGCAGGTTCCCTGGTCTCTGTCGGCCGCCTTGCCAGACACTCTGCTCGGTGCTGCAGAGCATGATTTTATTTCATCTGCCTCACGAGCATCTGTGGGTTAGGCATTATCACCCCCACTTTCCAGATGGGAAAGCAAACAGGGAAGTCACTCAAAATCAACAGGTGGAGCCCAGAGTCTGTCTGACTCGAGTGGTGCTCCTTCCCAGCACCCTGCGGCCTCTTTAGGGAGCTGGGGGAGGGCCGGCTGGGGGAGGGTACTCTCCCAGAGCATATCCGCTCAGCAATCTCAAAGCACCTACTGTGCACCAGGCACTCTGCAAGGCACTGGGCACACAAGGAGGAAGAAGTGGCCTCCTTAGGAGCCCACGGTCTGAATCCGGATCCTTGGAAAACAGCGTGCCTCCAGCTGTGACCGAGACTCGTGTGCACGCTGGGGGGCTTCAAGGGAGGCTTCCTGAGGGAGGTGACCATTGACAAGGCTAAGATGCAGAGGTGTTTACAAGGAAAATAGAGCAGCAAAGGGATCGAGAGGCAGGGGGAACAGCATTAGCAAAAGTCCTGAGTCCAGAAGCCAGCAGAGACATGGGTGTGAGGAAGAAGGTGGCTGGGACTTGCGGTGAGGGTTCGTCTGTGCAGGGGAAAGTGTCACATTTATAAAAATAAAATAAAAAAATTCTGATGAGCTGAGTTTTTACTTAAAAAGAGGAAGCCTGATGGAGCCACCTTCTCCACTTTCCCCAGGTGACCAACACCAAGAATGAAACCCGCTTCCAGTGGTTCTTCCAGAATAAAGAGACGCCGGACGGTCAGTACGACCCGCAGACCGGAGCAGGGCTTCTCTGCATCGAGGAGGTGAGTGCAGCTCCGGGCAGTGCCAGGAGCTCCGGGTGCCGGGCCAGGAGCAGGGCCAGGGCTAGGGTGAGGCCGGTGAGCCAGTCACCACAGGTACAAATGTAAGGGGGCAGGCACTCAGTAATCAAGATAAATAATATTTCAGCCCTCGCCGGTTTGACTCAGTGGATAGGGCGTCAGCCCACGGGCTGATGGGTCCCGGGTTCGATTCCAGTCAAGGGCACATACCTCAGTTGCAGGCGTAATCCCCTACCCTGGTCAGGGCGCATGCAGGAGGCAACCAATTGATGTATCTCTCTTACATTGACGTTTCTCTCTCTCTCTCTCTCTCTCTCTCTCTCTCTCTCTGTCTCTTCCCCTCCCTTCCATTCTCTCTAAAAATCATGGAAAAAAATATCCTCCAGTGAGGATTAACAATAATAACAACAAAAGATAAATGGTATTTCATACAATCTTTTTAAAAATCAAAATAATGGGGCCGGGGGAGGCATGGGGGAAACAATACCAAGATTTTAAATAAAGAGAGGATCAGTAATACTGATTTTCCCTTTTGTGTGGACTCCAGTCCTGGCCCTGCCCCTCTGTGGCCTTGGGCTAGTCACTGTTCCCCTCTGACCTCAGTGTTCATGGTGGGAAGGGATGCTCTCTCAGATTCCTTCCTGCCCTGACAGGCTAGGGTTTTAGGACGTGAAGGCCGGGCACCAGGCCTGGGACTCAGTTCACCCACCCACGTCCCCCGTGGTCTCTGAGGAGCATGACCTGGTTAAGATAGAAATGCAAGTCTTGTTCTCAAACATTCATGTGTTTCTGCCCTGCTGCTGATTTCTGCGGCCTCACTGGGTGCCAAGGGGAACTGGAGCAGCACAGACCTGCTGGCGAGGAAGGAAATGATGATTTCAGGGTCTTCGCCCACATCCCGGCCGGGACGATGCCAAGTTGGCCTTTGTCCTCGAGGTGCAAGCTCCTCACACAGGGCTTGGCACTGAGTAGATGCTTAATAGCTACTGAGTCTTATGATCATTTGGCCGGTTCGTGCAAAACTTTCTGGCTTCTGAAGATCCTCCCTGCTCCTCACAGCACAGCCACCACGTAGCCAGGCCAGGATTCTGCCACCATCTTAGATGAGTAAACCGAGGCTCAGAGGGTTTAAGTGCAAAGGCCCAAGGCTAGAGAGTTGGGTCAGAAGTCCCTGCAGTCACCTTCCCCAGGGGGGCGGGGGGGAGGGGGGGCTGTGGAGCCTACACTTGTGGGGGGAGGGAAGGGCTAGGAGAGGACTCTTGGGGTTTGGCCCTTTGGTCCCCAGGTGAGGAGCTGCCTCTGCCTTGGCTGCTGCCTCACAGCACACGATGTAGAAATGGTGGGGCTGAGGGGACAGGGAGGCAGACATCACTCCCCAGGCCCTGAGGGAGACGCTGGGTAATGAGAAGTCACATCTGACCTGTGGACCTTGTTTTAAAAGTATCACCCAGCCCTAGCCGGTTTGGCTCAGTGGATAGAGCGCCGACCTGAGGACTAAAGGGTCCAAGGTTCCATTCCGGCCAAGGGCACCTGCCTGGGTTGCAGGCTAGATCCCACCCCCACCCCCACCCCCAGTAGGGAACGTGCAGAAGACAGCCAATCAATGATTCTCTCTCATCATTGATGTTTCTGTCTCTCTATCTCTCTCCCTTCTTCTCTGAAATCAATAAAAATAATTTTTTAAAAAAAGTACCACCCAGCCAGGCCAGTGTGGCTCAGTGGTTGACCATTGAGCTATGAACCAAGAAGTCACGGTTCAATTCCTGGTCAGGGCACGTGCCTGGGTTTCAGGCTCGATCCCTAGTGTGGGGCTTGCAGGGGGCAGCCAATCCATGATTCCCTCTCATTATTGATGTTTCTATCTCTCTCTCCCTCTCCTTTTCTCTCTGAAATCAAATATATATATATATATATATATATATATATATAGCCACACAAGTTAATGGTTTACTTATGTGTTGCTTCAGGCTTCATTTTGGGGTTAACGAGCATGTGCCAGAGAGGACCCCCTTGTCCTGAGGGAAGGAACACACTTCCTTCTGAGAACTGCAGGGGCCCCTCCTTCAGGGGCCGCGGAAGCAGGCAGCCTGGGTGGCGGTGAGTGGTGCTGAGACAGGCTCCACGCAGAGGGGCCACTCACTCTGCTTGGAGCAGCTGCTCTCGACTGTCCACCCACCACACCCTCAGGCCCAGACCAGCCCTGAGTTAGAATCAGGGGGCTCTGGAGCTGGAAGAAGCCTTAGAACGCACCCATTCCAGATGGGTAAACTGAGGCCCGGGGAGGAGATGGGTCTTGCCTGAGATCACACAGAGAGCGAGGCCCGGCCTGGAGCCCAGGCTGACCCTGCCTTCACTCACCCTTCTTTCCAGCTGTCCAAGAAGGACATGGGAATTTATAGAGCGTCGGTTTCTGATGACCGAGGGCAGGATGACACCATACTGGACCTCACAGGGGAAGGTAGGAGCTGGCGATGTTGGAGGTGGGCCAGGAGGGCCAGGGGGAGATCACACTGAACCAAGAGACAGTGGTCAGGAGCCCCATAGCACTTGGGGCAACTGAGGCCCAGAGAGGTTAAGGGGCCTGGTCTGCGTGACACAGATGCCCATGTTCACAGAAGCATACCACAGTGAGCCCAGGCTTCAAGACTCCCAGCCCAAGTTCACTCCTCTGCCCCACAGGGGCCCCTGGCTCCTCGTCCAGCTGTTGGTGCAGCTGGCAAGAGCATTGTCAGGTCGGCCCGTTTGGCCTCCACCCGTGGTGCCCCTGCCTTATCCGTCACTCAGTGCCCCAGGCTCACTCCCGCCCCGACCGTGGCAGGCATCCTGCAGGCTCGGGCTCCCTGTGCACGGAGAGCCGCTCGTGAGCTCCTCCAGCCTTTCTAAAGATGTCCCCCTCCTGGTGCGTCCACGGCGGAGTCCGACATCCGCTGACCGCTCTCTCTGTCTCCCCCAGCCCTGGACGCCGTCTTCACGGAGCTGGGCAGGATTGGTGGTAAGTAAGCCCCTCTCTGCCCCACCCTCCCTGATGCCAAACCACCTCCAGGGACCTCCAACCAGCTTTGGCTCCTGGGGGTGGGCTTAGTCTCCAAACCCAAGGACCGGGGGCGGAGGGAGGAGAAGCTCCTGCCTCCTCACAACACTGCGTCCTCCCACCGCACCCCGAGAGCAGGGACAAGCTGGCGGGCCCCAAAATGTGCTGCCCGAAGGAGCTCTGGGGAGACTCACGCCTTCCTCTGCCTCCCCAGTGCTCTCTGCCACCCCACTGGAAGTCCAGGGGACGGAGGAGGGGATCAGGATCCTCAGCAAGGTCAAGTACTACAACGTGGAGTACATGAAAACCACCTGGTCCCACAAGTAGGTCGGCTTTACCCTGGAGCCCTAGTCCGGCTGTAGGGGGCCCAGCCCAGTCCCAAGGGGTCGGCAGACAGGGTCTCCCACTGGTCCTGTTGCCCACAGAGAGAGTTGGGAATTGGGAGCAGAAGGGAGATCCCCCAGGGCAGCTGGGTAGCCTGGTGGTAGGACCAGCTTAAGGCAGCATCGGGAACTGAGGGAGGGAAGGGTGCAGGAACCAGGGCGAAGCAGACAGCCAGGTGGAGGAGGGGGTCATGGTGCCCTTGTGGGCCTCTGCAGCCTTAGCAAACTCAGGCGCAAGCAGAAGGGCCTGTGGGGCTGACAGCTAACTGAGGGCCAGGGCTTGAAGGTAGGACAGATAAGGTATCCACGAAGATTTGACTGCGAACTGAGTAACCCCAGATTGCATGAGAGCAGAATTTTTCTGGCGCTTCTCGTCATTTGCACTCCTCAGCCTTGTGGAGCAGACATTGCTGCACCCATTCTGTGAAGAAGGCTATACTGACGTGGTCAAGTTTGTCAAATAAGTGAGAGCTGAGGCCAAGTTGAATTCCAGGATAATGAAGGTCCTACTCTAGCGTTTCTAAGCCCTGTGACTAAGCCCAGATGTCTCACTTCTGCAACACAACACTGGGACGTGGGCCAGGTGTTTTCAGGAATGAACTTGAAGTTAAAAACAAAAACAATACCCTAACCAATAAAGGAATTAAAGATAAAGATTTTTTAAAAAAGGTTAGCCCTAGCCAGTTTGGCTCAGTGGATAGAGCATTGGCCTGTGGACTGAATGGTTCTGGTTTCAATTCCATTCAAGGGCATGTGCCCAGGTTACGGGCTCGATCCCCAATAGGGGGCAAGCAGGAGGCAGCCCATCAATGATTCTCTCTCATTATTGATGTTTCTATCTCTCTCTCTCCCCCTCTCTCTTCCTCTCTGAAATCAATAAAAAAATTTTTTTTTTAATAAAAGTTTAGCCCTGGCCAATCCAATGTGTCTCAGTAGTTGCATTGTTGGCCTACACACCTAAGGGTTGTGGGTTCAATTCCCAGTCAAGGGCATGTACCTGGGTGGCAGGCCAATCCCCTGCTCAGGTCAGGTTGTGTTAGGGAGGCAACCAATAGATGTTTCTCTCTGTGTGTCTCTCCCCCTCCCTCCCTTCTGCTCTCTCTAAAAATCAATGAAAAAAATATCCTCGGGTGAGGATTAACAAAAAAAAAGCAACAAAAAGAAGTTTAAACGGTTTCTTCCTAAGGGAGAGGGGAGAGTGATTGTGGGAAAAGCCCTGGGAGGATTAAAGAGGAGGAGAATGAAGAGGCGAGGGAGTGACTGGTGGTCACTGACCTGAAGCACTACTTCCTCCGATTCCCAGCCTGCAGGACAGGGCACAACACACTCAGCAGTGGCACATAGTTGATGTGCCACAGGGTTTAATGGATGGATGATGGATGGATGGATGATGGATGGATGGGTGAATGATAGATGGATGGATGGATGATGGATGGGTGGATGATGGATGGATGATGGATGGATGGGTGGATGGATAATGGGTGGGTGGATGGATGATGGATGGGTGGGTGGATGATGGATGGATGGATGGATAATGGGTGGGTGGATGGATGATGGATGGGTGGGTGGATGATGGATGATGGATGGATTGATGATGAATGGATGATGAATGGGTGGATGATGGATGGATGGATGGATGATGGATGGATGGGTGGATGATGGATGGATGGGTGGATGATGGATGGATGGGTGGATGATGGATGGGTGGGTGGATGATGGATGGATGATGGATGGGTGGATGATGGATGGGTGGGTGGATGATGGATGGGTGGGTGGATGAACAGTTATGGAGTGTCTCATGGATGCTCACCACCGTCAGCTCAGGAATCTGGAAACAAAACCCCGGGAGAGGCGTTCGGGGCCGGGGGAGCCTGTAGACCTGCAGACAGACAGCCAGTGAGCAGCACGGGTGGGCTGCGCCGTGGTGACCATTCCTCTGCCCCACATTCAGAGAGAAGCGCCTGGAGAGTGGGGACCGGGCGAGGGCTGGCACCACGCTGGATGAGATCTGGCTCCACATCCTGGATCCCAAAGACTCAGACAAGGGCAGGTACACCCTGGAGATAGCAGCCGGGAAGGAAGTCCGGCAGCTCTCAACCGACCTCTCGGGGCAAGGTGAGCTGTCCGCCTGTCTGTCCCCAGTGACAGCCTCATGGTCTTTGGGGTGGGGGGGGCCATCCCCACCCAACCTGGCATTGCTCCAAGAGGAAATGGGCTGGGAGGGGGAAGGGTGGAGGGCCAATGGCGCCGAGCCCTGCACCTGCGGGTCACAGGGGCAGGCGCCCTCACACCCGCTTCCCCTTCCCTGTCTCCTTCTCACAGCTTTTGACGACGCCATGGCTGAGCACCAGAGACTGAAGTAAGTTCCTGTGTGTTTCTGTGTGAATCACAGGCCGAGGGTCCTGCATGAACTGTGCACAGGACCCCTTTCTGGGAGCCGGCCAGCTCTTCCTTTCCCTCCTCGCCCCTCACCCCCACCCGCGCACCCTGTCCTTTAGCAAGTGGAGCCCTGAGCCTTTTCCCATTTCTGTGTTTCAGAGCCTTGGCCGTCATCGAGAAGAGTAAGTCCACCGACATTTCCGTTGTTTTCATTTCCGGGGTTGGGGCGGCTTCCAGGGAGCTTATGGCCCCTGAGAGGCTGTGCAGGTCCCAGTGGAGTCTGCGTGGCTCTGAGCTGTCACGGAGCTGCCAGGGACACCTGGGCGGTGACGGCGTGAAGACAGATGGGTAAGGACTCCGAGGGTCCCTGAGACTGTGGGCGTGGAGGCGCCCAGCGTGGGCCAAGTGCCCAGCAGGCCATGGGCAATGTCAAGTGCAAGGTCAGGTGGAACCCCGACAGGCAGAGGACAGACAAGAACAGGCTGGGCTGGCTTCTCCACATGAGGTGTAGGGAGGGGGAGACTTTAAAGCTGAAGCTGGTTCTGGCTGGTTCTGGAGCAGTGGTTCCCAAACTTATTTGGCCTACCGCCCCCTCTCCAGAAAAAATATTACTCAGCCCCTGGAAATTAATTTTTAAAAAATTTTAATAGCAGTTACTCATCGCCCCCAAATGCACCTGTGGCCATCACCGCCCCCCTGGATCGCTGCAGCGCCCACCGGGGGGCGGTAGCGCCCACTTTGGGAATCACTGTTCTGGAGCCTCATCTCATGAGGGCCCAGCCCCAAACCCGGAGGGAGGTGGTGCAGTGTCTGCGCTGCCTGGGGCGCCCACCCCAGGTCCATGCACCTGAACTTCGTCAGGTCTGCCCCAGCCAGGGCTGGACCACCCTGTTCTAGGAGGCTGCCTGTGTGGTCCCACTGACCCGGCAGATCAGAGCCGGAATTTCAATGAGAAAAGACTTCTGGTGGCCGCGCAAAGCAGCCCCCCGACAACGCGACAACCAGGAAAGAAACTGAATGACTCTGAGAAACAGAATCGAGAACTCAAAACTGCTGGCTGGGGTCACCCGTGGGAGGGGGGATTCTCCCTCCACAGGGACATTGTCCCTGAGTCTCCCCACTTGGCGGGAAGTGCGGGCCTCAGCATTCATTAAGGTAACTGGGAAGTGGGGGTCCACCGGCCAGGCAGTGGGGAGTCCTTCAGGGGCGTGGCCTCTTAGGTGGCGAGAGTGCAGCCCGAGACCCCCCTCAGCCTGCGCCTTGCCAGGAGGTGCTGCCATGATCAGGAGGCTCGTAAGCCCATCACACCGCCATCCACTCCCTTACCCAGCACGAGCGTCCTTCCCATCCTGGGATGCGTGCCCCTGGGCAGGACACCTGTCCGGGAATCTAACAGAGGGCGCTGAATTCGCCACACACGGTTGCTGGGCTTGTGGAGTCCAGAGTCCAGGGAAGTGGACCCTTTCACCAGCCGTGAAGGGCCTGGCCACCGTTTCACCGCGTCCATCTCTGGGGCCTTCTCCCCCACCCCGATCCAGGGTCCTGCTCCCCTGACAGCAGTCAGACTGACACCCGCCACTCAGGCTCTTTGCACATCCTGGTCCGTGCTCCAGGGCCCACGCTCCCACCCCTCCTGCTCCCACAGCCTCACCTGCAGCCTAAGGAATATGCTGACTTCCTGCTGAGTGATGTGCAACCACTCCCCTTGCCCACCCACATGGCCACCAGGTCCCCTCCTTGACCAGAGCCAGTGTCCCAAAAGCTTCTGTCCCATTTTTCCTTGTGGCCCTCCCCCCAAGTCTCCAGTTCATCAACACCTACTGTGTGCTTTTGCCAGTTTAAGGCTCAGAGCCATGTACCATCTTTCCCAATTCTTGAGGGAGGGGCATCCCATGGCCCCCTCCAGGTGCCACCAAACATGACGAGGACTTCAAGTCAATAACAGAAACACATTATGTCCCCTACTTTCTGTTCATGAAGGCAAGAAAACACGTGACACAAATTTAAAGATTTCCATCCCTAAAATGAAAATAGAAAAAAGGAGCATAGCTCAGCTCTATGGAAACTTGCTTCTGGGACGCAATCTGCAGGAAAACATTCCTCACCGGGGTCTCCCTTTTTCCTTGCAGATCGTGCCAAAGTGGTGAGGGGCCTGCCAGATGTGGCCACGATCATGGAGGATAAGGTACAGACTGTCCCCAGCCTAGGGCCAGCAGTCCCATGCTGTGTTCCCTCACGTGTCCATCAAAAATCAAGACATAGCCCTGGCCGGTGTGGCTCAGTGATTAGAGCGTTGGCCCGCATATCAAAGGGTCATACGTTCAATTCCCAGTCAAGGCCACATACCTGGGTTTCAGGTTCAATCTCTGGCCCTGGTCAGGGCTTGTGCACAAGGCCACCAACGGATGTGTCTCTCTCCCATCAATGTTTCTCTCCCTCACTCCCTCCCTCCTTTCCACTTCTAAAAATCAATGGAGAAAAAATATCCTTGGGTGAGGATTAACAACAACAAAAATGATGACACCCTGTAGCACTGAGGATTCCAGCGCCTGGCCGAGTGACACCACCTCATGGCCACATGTAGTATAAAGGACGCCCCTGAGCCTGGGGTCAGACCCAAGGGGGTGCTCGCCCCAGCTCTGCCAGCTCGCTCTACTGGCCCTGGGTGTCATGAACTTCCTCTGTGAACTTCAGTTTCCTTTAGGAGTTCAGTTAGATGATCCCTAAAAGCCCTTCCAGGGCTGCAATTATGCAAGTCCAATATTCTAGAAAATGACAGTACTGTTATTCCGGTGCTTACTTTGTGCCAGGCACTATTGCATATGTGTTACATATTTTAGCTTGTTTAACCCTCCAGGCAACCACATGGAATGGGATATTATTTCTAGTCACACTTTATAGCTGAGAAAACTGAGGCCCAGAGAGGTTAAAGGACTCACCTAAGGTCACACAGCTTGAAGGGGCGGAGCTGAGGCAGCCCAGCCCCAGACTCTGAGTGTTCGACCATTACATTATACGGCTCTGATTCAGAGCTTATTCAAGAATTTTCAAACGCAATTTATAAATCTTTGTATTAAAGCAAGATAGCCTTATTTGCACATGTCATAGTAACAGATATGGCACAAAAAGCAATAAAGCAAAGTTCAGGCCATTCTGGGGCAGATAATTGGCAGAATAATAATGATCTAAAACCCTAACTCAGTGGTTCTCAACCTTCTGGCCCTTTAAATACAGTTGCTCATGTTGTGACCCAACCATAAAATTATTTTCGTTGCTACTTCATAACTGTAATGTTGCTACTGTTATGAATCGTCATGTAAATATCTGATATGCAGGATGGTCTTAGGCGACCCCTGTGAAAGGGTCGTTTGACCACCAAAGGGGTCGCGACCCACAGGTTGAGAACCGCTGCCCTAACTAGTAAGTATTCTTGTGGAAAAGTGGAGGATGGAGGAAAGCTGAGGATGGAGGATGTGGGGTTAAAGTGAAATGCCCCTCCCTTTAATGTTGTCCCTTTATGTGATTCAATGAAATGCACAGGATGAATTTATCACAAGGAGCAACTTGCACTGGGAGCTCTCTGGGGGAGTGACGGCGAATGCCCGGGGTTACTACAAGGAGCTGATCAAGCGTTCCCTTCCTGTCTTTCCAGACCCTGTGCCTGACCTGCGTCATCTCAGGAGACCCCGCCCCTGAAATTTCTTGGCTGAAAAATGACCAGCCTGTCACCTTCCTTGACCGCTACCACATGGAGGTTAGGGGGACAGAGGTCACCATCACCATCGAGAGGGTCAACAGTGAGGACAGCGGGCGCTACGGCGTCTTTGTCAAGAACAAGTATGGCTCCGAGACAGGCCAGGTCACCATCAGCGTGTTCAAGCACGGGGAGGAGCTCAAGGTGCTGGAGAAGAAGTGATCAGACACAGCCAGGAGAGGGGGTTGGGTGGGTGGATACACCACAGTAGAGCAACAAAGACCAGGGTGGGGTCCCCTCCAGGAGAGTAGGATCAGCCCTGGACTTGGAAAACGACACCTTTGAGCAAGACCCAATTTCAGCTCTACAGTCTCCATCAGCCTTGCCTTTCTCATCAATCAAACAGGAATTCCTACTCCTAGGGATTGTTTATGAAAACCCTTTTATAAACCATACTAGAGGCCCAGTGCACAAATTCGTGCACATTGAAAGGAAATTAATTAGAAGAGATATTTTAGAGGCCGGAGAGGGACCGCGGGAGGTTGGCTCCTGGGCATGTCTGGCCCGTCTCGCCCAGTCCCAAACGGCTGGACCCCAGCAGCAAGCTAACCTATAGGTCGGAATGTCTGACCCCTGGTGGTCAGTACATGTCATAGCGACTGGTCGAGCGGTCGACCATTCAGTCGGACACTTAGCATATTAGGCTTTTATATATATAGATACCAGTGGTCCTCCACAAAAGACAATGTCCAAGTTTTTGGTTGTCACAACTGGAGGTGTCTATTGGCAGAAGTGTCTATTGGTAAAGGTCAGGGTGCTGCTAAGCACCATAGCTCCGCACCACATGGAATTATTCAACCCCAAATGTCAGTGGTGCCAAGGTTGGCTAGCCCTGCCATAAAGTGATATATCACAATATGCCTCTTCTAGGATACTATATTTTCCATTCACGTAAGTTCAACAAACATTCATTTGAAGTCTAGCATGTGCCAGGTTGAGGATGGCATTGGGAGCACAAAGATAAATACTATTCAGGCCCTGCTGCCCAGGAGGCTTCAGCCCATTGGGGAGAGTCAGACCCGGGTACAAATGACACCAGGACAAGGCAGATGATAAGATTATAAAACAAGTGCAAATAAAGTGCCACTCATGGTCAAAGGAGAGAGACAGAGGTCCATCCCAATTGGAGAAGGGGGACTTTCAGACATCTTCATGGAATTAGCAGAATTGTGTTGGACCCTGAAAAATGAGCCCAATTTGGTGGGGGTGATGTGAGGAGGACATTTCAGGAGTGGGGCATGGTGGGAGCAAAGGCGAGGAGGTGGGTGATGCTGCCTGGATGGCGTTGGATGCCAGGCTGGTGAGCTGGATGACCTTCAGGACGTCTTCGAGCTCAGGGCCTCTACCTGCTATGACAGATACCAGTTGGCCTTGCTTGATGGTCCTCAAGTCCGAGCTGGGCATTTCACCACTCTCCAGTTTCCTTATTTTTTCCATTGATTTTTAGAGAGAGTGAAGGGAGGAGGGGAGACAGAGAGAAACATCAACGTGAGAGAGACACATCACATCGATTGGTTGCCTCATGCACATGCCCTGACCAGGGCTGGGGATGGTTTCTGCAACCGAGGTACGTGCTCTGGGCCGCAATCGAACCCGTGACTCTTCAGCCCATGAGCCGATGCTCTATCCACTGAGAAAAACTGGCTAGGACTTCGTCTTTTTTAAAATAAGGTTTGGATTGGGTGAGGTTTATAAGGTTATAGATGTTTGTTGTAAAAATTTAGAAAACCATCCTATATAATAAAAGCCTAATATGCTAAGTGTCCGTTCAACCAATCAAGGAGTAATATGCTAATGATATGCTAAGGCCACTCAACTGCTTGCTATGACATGCACTGACCACCCGGGGGCAGATGCTCAACACAGGAACTGCCCCCGGGTGGTCAGTGTGCTCCCACAGAGGGAGCGCTGCTCAGCCAGAAGCCCTGAGCTGGGCTCATGGCTGGTGAGCACAGCAGCGGTGGCGGGAGCCTCTCCTGCCTCCACAGCAGCGCTAAGGATGTCCAACTGACAGCCTAAGCCAGGGGTGGGCAAACTTTTTGACTCGAGGGCCACAATGGGTTCTTAAACTGGACCAGAGGGCCGGAACAAAAGCATGGATGGAGTGTTTGTGTGAACTAATATAAATTCAAAGTAAACATCATTACATAAAAGAGTACGGTCTTTTTTTTTTTTTAGTTTTATTCATTTCAAACGGGCCGAATCCGGCCCGCGGGCCGTAGTTTGCCCACGGCTGGCCTAAGCCATCAGTCAGACATCCCCCGGGGCTCCCAGACTGCAAGAGGGTGCAGGCCAGGCTGAGGGGACCCCCCCCCCCTGAGTGCACGAATTTCATGCACTGGGCCTCTAGTGAAAATTATAAAAAAAGAAAAGAAAAATCACCTATAATTCCAACACCAGAAGATAACTCACCTCTGTTTTCTGAAATGACTTCTGAACTTAAGAGTAAAATGAATCATTCCCACATCTACCACCTGCACATGCATCAGGAATGGTGGGTAACACAGCCCCCAGCCCAAGTTCTGGGCTCATGGTTCAGTCATGCCAGGTGTTCAGGGGACGGGGGTGGCAGGAGGACTTGAACATGCCCTGGCCAGGAATGAGTATGGGGAATTGTGCAGGTCTTGGAGGCAAACACATTTTGGGCAATTCTTTTCCTTTCTCTGGGCCTTGATTTCCCACCTATAAAAAAAAAGAAGAAGAAGAAGAAGAAGAAGGCTGCCCTGGCCAGTTTGCTAAGTGGTTAGAGCATCAGCCCGCAGACTGAAGGGTCTCAGGTTTAATTCCCAGTCAAGGGCATGTATCTCAGTCACAGGTTTGATCCCCCACCCTGATTGGGGGAGGGGCGGGAGGCAACCAATCCATGTGTCTCATATCAATGCTTCTCTTGCTCTCTCTCTCCAAATCAATGGGGAAAATACCGTCGGATGAGAATTTAAAAGAAAAAAAAGGAAGACTGAAAGATGGTTTTTGAGGGCCCTTTCAGCTGACACTGATATTACTTCCCAAAACTCAATCCTCCTCTGCTTTTCTGGTCTCATGATGATCTGATGAAGAAAAAGGCTCATCCTCACCCTCCCTCCCACTCTCGTACTTGGCATCTCAGAGGAGAGACTTGGCTTCTTACACGTGTCAATGAAAAATGTCACCAATTTCAAAAAAATCAGCACAGTACCCATGCACCCTATCCCTAGCAGCAGTCCGGATATGTGTCCATATGTACTTCATCTTCACACAAAGCACCCTCCCTCTCCTTCACGTGATCTTCACCGAACACAGGGAGGTAGGCAGAGGTCTTGATGACGACAATATATCACAGAGGCACAACACTTAAGAGGTTTTAAAGCATTCTCATACCGCAGAGTTCATCAGTTCAGTGGGACAGCATCAGGGGCCCCCTTTTTACAGATATGGCAGTTGAGAACCTAAATGGTAAGTGGCAGGGTCAGGTCAAGGACAAGAACAAGGGTCCCTAGATCCTGGTTCAGAGACATTCTGCTCTGCCACGCTTGCCCTTGAGCCGAGCAGACCGGTATATGGAGCCCAGAGGTGAAGCAATTATAGTTCTTCATCAACACGTGAGAATTGCCAAAGTAATGAAGGAGCAAATCAGTGAGCAGATGTGTAAATGGAAGTTGCCATTGTCCAGAAGGATAACATTTTCTCCATGGAAGGAAGGGGGCTGGGTGGGGACCGTGGTCCACAGCAATTTGTCCTGAGTTGTTCTCTGAGTAACATTTATCCCTCCTGTTGGCCCTGATGAAACATGGTGTGAGCGCCCCCTGTTGGTGGGGAGCGGGATTGCATGCTAAGAAGAAGCTCAGAAGCAGTGCATCCTGGGGCTGTGAACTGTGATTTGGTAACAAATAGTTGGGGAACTAGAGCTGAGTCCTGTTGTGCTTTATATGGACAGTTTGTCTTTGTCCAATCTCCCTGGATAGAGTCCTCAGAGCAGCATCCTTGAGCAGGCTTCCTGAAGTCTGGGACCCCCATCACCCTTGTGTGCTCTGCTCTTTTTCCCTGCTTCCATCTCACGGAGCCCAGGCACAGCTGGTTTCTCCATTGGCGTCCCACCCAGGAAGACTGTGGACAGGGCAGGTCCCAAGAGTGGGGCCATGGGGATGGAAGTAGACCTTTCATTGTTCTCTCTCAGTTCGTCCCACTTAATCCCAATGAAACCTCAGTCCACTCAGATGGGAGAAAGTGGGACGAACCTTGCTAACGGATATTGTGATATAATAAAACTAGAGGCCTGGGAGGGGGGGGGGGTGTCCCTCAGCCAGGCCTGTGCCCTCTCACAGTCTGGGAGCGGGCCTAAGCTGTCAGTTGGACATCCTTAGCGCTGCCGCAGAGGCAGGAGAGGCTCCCGCTACCACCACTGCGCTAGCCAGCTGTGAGCCCAGCTTCTGGCTGAGTGGTGCTCCCCTTGTGGGAGTGCTCTGACCACCAGGGGGCAGCTCCTGCATTGAGCGTCTGCCCCCTGGTGGTCAGTGTGCATCATAGCGACCAGTCATTCCACTGTTTGGTTGATTTGCATATTAGCCTTTTACTATATAGGATAAATAAATATTTGGTCTTTGGTCTTTGTCCTTGGTTCCTGATACACAGCTCCTAACCTATGGAGTCTCAGGGATGCTAAGAGTGTCTTTTGCATGCTAATGAGATGACTGCTTACTGGAGCTCTTAGATAGCTTTAGGATGGGCGCCTGTCTCCAGAAAGCCCAAGGCATGCTTATAGGGTTGGAACTTTCTGTCCCACCCTGTAACTTCCAGGGAGGGGAGAAGGGCAGGAGATCGACTTAATCACCAATGGCCAATGGTTTGATCAATCATGCCACAGTAATGAAACCTCCTCAAAACCCCTAATGATGGGATTCCGGGTTTGTGGACACATCAAAGTGCTGGGAGGGTGGTACACCCAGAGGGGGCATGGCAACAACACACATATTCTTGCCCTATGCACCTCTTCATTTGGCCGTTCACCTGTATTCTTTATAATAAACCAGTCCATGGAATTAAAATGTTTGTCTGAGTTTTGTGAGCTGTTCTAGCAAATTATCGAGTCTGAGGAGGAAGTCATCGGAACCCTCAATTTATAGTTGGTTGGTCAGAAGTACAGGGGGAAAGCTGGGCCTTGTGACTGGTGTCTGAAGTGAGGGCAATCTTGTGGGGGCTGAGCCCTTAAACCTGGGGAATCGGGACACTAACTCTGGGTAGTTAGTGTTAGAATTAAATTACATAGTAGGGCACCTGTTTAACATCTGGGGATTTGGAGAACTGGTTGTTGGTGTGGGAAAACCCACACATTTGATGTCAGAAGTGCTGTGAACCAACATAGGTTCAGAGTTGTCACTCAACCACCTCCCCGTGGGGTCTCTTCCATCTCATCTACTCTATCCCCTGAGCCCAGGGTAGGTGGTGATGGCACGCCATTATCACCCAATGAAGCCAGACTCCGCAGCTTCACCTCATTCACACTCTACAGCTTGAACTGCCACCCTTCACATTATTCTCCTCTTCCCAACCTGTTCCCGATGGCCTCCACTCCTGCCCATGGCCTCCACCACTCCCAGCATCCAGCTTGCTGGACCCCTCTGGCTCCTGCCTGGCTATAACTCCCGATTGCTCCTTGTATCATTCTTTTACTGGCTCACCCTGGGAAACGTCTCAGTGGGGCTAGCCTGATCCCTGGCACCCTGCATGGAACTCAGAAGGTCAGGAACGTTGTCTCCCTTATCTAGTGGAGCAAACACACAGTCCCAGCATTCTGCAGGAACCCTCCATGGACCTCCGGGCATGCCGGACTCCAGGGAGCCCGGTAGGGCGTGCAGGCTGAAGGAAGGACAGACAGCCAGTGGCTTCCTCCTTTATCACACCACCGGCCACTCCTCCCCGACACCCTTCTGCCACTTTCAGGTACCAGCCCCTTTCAAAGACCTGCAATCCGTAGCCTAAAGCAGTGAGGGCGAACCTTTCGAGCTCGGCACGTCAGCATTTTGAAAAACCCTAACTTAACTCTGGTGCCGTGTCACATATAGGAATTTTTTGATATTTGCAACCATAGTAAAACAAAGACTTATATTTTTGATATTTATCTTATATATTTAAATGCCATTTAACAAAGAAAAATCAACCAGCCCTAACCAGTTTGGCTCAGTGAATAGAGCGTCGGCCTGCGGACTGAAGGGTCCCAGGTTCGATTCCGGTCAAGGGCATGTACCCTGGTGGCGGGCGCATCCCCAGCGGGGGGTGTGCAGGAGGCAGCTGATCGATGTTTCTCTCTCATCGATGTTTCTGGCTCTCTATCCCTCTCCCTTCCTCTCTGTAAAATATCAATAAAATATATATTTTTTTAAAAAAAGAAAAAGAAAAGAAAAATCAACCAAAAAAATGAGTTCGCCTGTCATAGGTTCGCCGTCACTGGCCTAAAGCATGGAGAGCAGGAAATGGGGGAAGTATAAGAAGCAGGAACCCTGATGGAAAATGACTGGCCTGTGTACTAACCTCTACCCACTCAGCCTCAGCAGAGCTCTAGTCAGATGCTGTCCATACCTTAAAATTTCCAACTCATTTCAAACAACTTGGGTGACACGTTCGTGCCAAAAATAGTTTCAGAAGCAGCACTCCCCAGCTGTCTCTAGCTAGAGGAAGCCAGCTTTTTTCCTTCCAGTATTTGAGAAAAGTGTAAATCCCGAGGCCAGAGGAGTTGCAGCCAAGAAGTGCCCTGGGTTGAGAGCAAAGCAAATTGCACAGCCGGCAAGGAATGTGCCTCTCCTCTTCTGGGCCTCCCAGAAATCCCTGCGCCCCCCGGCTGACTTTTATATCATCGCTTCCTGTGCCAGCAGATCTAAGGAAAGAGAAACTCAGGGCCACACAGAAGTCTTTTCATTCCGTTTATAGAAGTGTTCATGGTGAAATGCATCTTTGCATTTGCTTTAAAATACTCCCGTTTGGGGGGGGGGGGGGAATAGGAGGGAGATAAATGAATAAGTTAGCAAAATATTGATGATTCTTGAAGCTGAGTGGTGAGTGGATGGGGGTTCAGACTACCATTCTCTCCAGTTTTGTTTATGTTTGAAGTTTTTTAAATAATAGAACATTTTAAAGACTCCATGGGAAACCAGTCCTCAGCTGACTTTTCATCTGGAGTCATTTTAGTTCCATATCCAGCAATTAGTCAAGGACATTCGATACAAACAAGTGAGCACGAAGCTCCTCTTTTGCAGGCAATTGATACAGCCTGTTATTTTTCAGCCGCACTAATTACAGTGAGTGGTAATGGAGGTGCCTTACAAGAAATCATGATCACGTAATGGTTGTAGTGTTTTGTTTCGTTTTTATGAAACGTCCAAATGATTCACCGGCTCTGCCTCCGTTCAACACAATCTTTGCTGAGCTGGTGATGTGGCAGGAACATGTAAAACCAAAGCTGGATGCTCTCATCTGAGGTCCAGCTGTTCTTTTTTTTTTTTTTTTTTAAACTTTTTAACATGCTCATTTAATTACACTTTGGAAGGCAACTTTGTACGAGAAATGTCATTTTCTAAAATACAATGTATGTACAATACAGATGTATTAAACATCAAACAGATAACTGCTTGGCTGTGATTTATTTTTCAGATGATAACTACATAGAACAAGTTTGACATCACTGTCCAAACAACTGTCGTGTGCATGGATGTCCAAAGAGATCTTGTGTCTTACACAGAGTCACCATGAAGTAGGTGCTATGTGTGGAAATGCAATGCAGGCTTCAGGAGTCAAAAACCACTGACAAGGTACCTCCAGGAGGATACAAGGAACCAGCACCCTGGCCACAGGTTCCGGGATGTCACCTCTCCAGGCCACTGCGGCCTCCATGGTGTGTCTGGCCCTCGGTCTGTGTGTCCCTCGGTCACCGACACCAGCTGAGTATGCTCGCATCTTCTCAGTGGGGGTGACTCTGGGAGCTGCGACGCAAGGCAGTAGAGGGGAGCACATGCAGGACCCTCCTCTGTCCATTTCCCGCCTCCTTCACACCCCGCTTTCCCCTGCTCCTCCCAGCCTCGCCCCCGAGAGCCTCGCCCCTGACATGATGGCTTGGGAGACCCTGCACGGACCATGCTAGAGTGGCCTCGTCCTGTGGTGTCAGGAACTTGGCAGCTGAGGGACACTCAAACATTTTATTTTTATCTTATAGACACAGCGCATGGGAAAACAGCGTAGCTAAATGCTCTGCTCATCATGGTGCCTTTCTTTACGGGTATGCTGCTTTCTCACACCCTCCAAATCTTTTCCTTCTTTGTACTTTTTTCGTGTGAATGTTTTCATTAATTCTTTACACAGGATATCTTTTTCCCATTTATTTTTTTTAGAGAGCGTGGAAGGGAGAGAGGAGGAGGAGAGAGAGAAAACAAGCAAACACGAGTATGCAACAGACACATGGATCGTGGGCTCCCACAGGAGCCCAGACCCGGGCAGGCGAGGAAACATGCATCCCAGGCATGTGCTCTGGACCAGGAATACCACCAGAGACCTTTCCCTGGGCATCTGAACTTCTAACCAGCGAGCAACACTGGCCAAGGCCTATTCCTTCCACTTAGCAGATGAGAACACATGTCACTCTTTCTTCTTGCAGAAGGAAGGCAGTCAATCTATGATGATCACTCATCATTCATGTTTCTCTCTTCCTTTCTTAAATAGAACAAATATATATTTCTGGGGGGGAAAGGGATGTGGGGGGTGAGGGAAGAGATTGGACAATAATCGTGTACCTATGGATTAGGACAGTGGGTGGGGAGTGAGGGCGGTGGGTGGGGTGGGAACTGGGTGGAGGGGAGTTACGGTGGGGAAAAAGAGTAACTAATGTAATAATCTGAACAATAAAGATTTAATTAAAAATAAATAAATAAATAAATAAATAAAAAACACACTGTAGTCCTGACCGCTGTGGCTCAGTGGGTAGAGCGACGGCCTAAGAAATGAAAGGTCCCTGGTTTGATTCCCAATCAGGGCACATGCCCTGCTTGTGGGCTCGATCCCCAGTGTGTGTGTGGGGGGGCGGGGGGACAGGAGGCAGCTGATCCATGATTCTCTCTCATAATTGATGTTTCCATCTCCCTCCCTCCCTCCTTTCCTCTCCCTTCATCTCTAAAATCAATAAAAAAAAATAGTTTTAAAAAACTCACTGTGTTTCAACAAAAAACTTGACAGTGAATTTTTTTCTCGTGGTACTAACACATTCCCATGATAACCCTGCATCTGGAGGTGCCATCAACAATGACAGCCTCCCTGGTACTGATGGCATCAATAATGGCAGCCTACAGGGGAGGGCTGCCTCAGGAATACCCACCTCTAGGCTACTGATGCATCGATCATTGCAGCCTCCAGGGTACTGGGTGCCTTAGTAAAGGGGCCTCCCCACGCTTGTCCCAAGCCTCCCCACGCTCACCCAGCTCCCCGGCTCCCCAGCTCCCCGGGCCGGGCTCGGTTAAATACTGGCTGGTGATTGAGGACTCGTGGTGTGTGGTTAAGTAAGTCAGCTGAGGAGGCTCTGGGAGCCGCTAGGTGCCCGCCCTCGGGGTGTTTGCATAACCAGCTGGGCCAGAGCCCGTGCTCCTGCCCAGGGATGAAGCTGGCAGCCTGGGCTCCTCGCAGGCCCCCCATGGCCAGGCCGCCCCCCTGCCTCCAGGCTGCTGTGGCTGCTATGACAGGGGCACAGCGCCCGCCCTGCCTTACCTGAGCTCCATCCCGGATGGCCGGGAAGCCGTTGCCCAATTTTGCTTCCATTAAAAATGTCTGTGTATTTCCAACCCTCAGCAACCGACTTCCGCCAGCGGAGGCAGCGTGCGCCCTGTGCGAGGTCACCTCTGAGACGACAAAGGTGGTGGTGAGCACGGGGGCTGAGGTTGGGGCCACAAGAAGGCTCCAGGGTCTTCACGGCCTGGCAGGCCGCCCACGGACCCCGCTCAGAGGAGAGGGACGCGGGCCTGGGCGGGGAGGGGCCCGGGTGCTGAGACGGCGCCCCTAGGATCGCCCTGGCTCAGCCTGACTAGCCCCCTGGGCCACCGCATCAGACACCAAACGGGAGAAGGTAAGCCGGCCCTCATCGGGTCTCCCGGTGCTGTGCGCTTCCTCCTCAGCCAGAGGGAGCCACCGAGGCGGAGGGGAGGGAGGTAGCAATGCGGTCTCACTAGGCGCCTCTCTAAGCCAGTGATGGGTATTCGGGTGGATGTTGGACGAGAAGTCCGGCTCATTCTTCCAAGAACACACAGTCCAGTGGCTCTTTGTCTTCCCAACAACACGAATGCAACTGAAACTGACACTCCATTTCTCACCCAACACATGGGCACACCGTCCGCAGGCCAGAGGCACTGGGCTGGGCTGGGAGCAGGTGCTGCACCCCGAGGTGGGTGTGGAAGCGGCAGCATCCGGGAGGGATCTGTCTTGTCCCCACAGGTAGGGAGACACAGGGACCTGGCCCGCAGCCCCAGCTCGGTAACGCGGTCACACGGGCCACCTGCACAGCGACCTACATACACCATGGCTCCCGGGGCAGAGCCCGCAGGGCAGAGGGTGGGAGGGCCTGGGTTATTGCGCCCGGGCTGCTGGGACACCCGGCAGCTCTGAGCGAGAGCGAGAGCGAGGGCGAGCTGCGTGCCGCTGTCAAGGTCTTCAGAGCATGAGGCCAAGTGAGAAGCAAAATATAGACTCGGACTGCTCTGTGTCCATGTAGAGTTCTTTTTCCCTCCTTTTGGTACGGATTCAAAACCCTCTGCCTTCCTCCTTTCCTTCTTCTCAAGTTTGGTCTCACAACCTGGCCCCACCGCTTGCATGGACACACTTTACCTTATGTCCACCTCATTGTTCTCTTGATGTGTGGACTGAGGGCTGTGTGTCCGGGCCCAGTATCTCATCGCAGGTCCTGGTTGCTGTTGTCGACCATTGGCAGGAAGCAGAATCTCAACAAATTGATGGAGAATGGAGGTTTTTCACCAAGTTATATAAATAGACATGAAAGGAATACATATAAGTGAGTTGCATAAAATCCACTGGTGATAGATTGGGGAGGTGGGAGAAAGCAAAGAGGGGAAACCTCTGGGATTGTGTAAAAGTAAAACGATAGACACAGGCTTCTTTTAGGTGGTCCAGCTGTTCTTCAATGATCTTTGTCCCCCAGGCCAGACCGACAGGCCTCACTGCACATACACCCACCTTCCCCTGTGTTTGATCCCTTTCCCCAGTGATTGGCAGGGAAGGGACCGGTGGATCCCTGGGGACTGTGAAACTTGCAGCTTTCTGATGAAGCTGCCCAGATTGAGGAAGAAACTGGTCTTGCAAGGCCTGTCAGGACATAAAAACTGAACAATGCACTGCCCTGGGGGGCGGGGGGAGGTGTTATCGCTGGCCCCAGGAAGATCATCAGATATGACCTGGGAACCCCCAACACCTGGGGGCCTTCCTGTAAGCCCACAAGGCGGAGGAACCATATCTGCAAGACAAAGACCCCAGAAGATTATAAAAAGCGAAGCCTCTGTATGTTACTCACTCTGATTTGGAAATTATTCCTGGAGTCCACTAGTCACTAGTGTTAATAAATGGGTCCCTCCCTTTCTCTAGGAAGCGGGCTTGGCATTTCTTTGCTCTTCTGTAACAAGATGACCATGCTTAGAATGCCTGGCCTCCCCTTGCCTTCTTCCTATTGTTAATATTAATAACTAGCTAATGACAACAGTAACCATAGGGGAGTCTCCCATGTTCTCTGCCCGGACTATGCATTTTGTTGCCCCTTTGGACCAAAGCCCCCATGTGACCCTGTAGTGGTCTCTATTGTTAACACACAAAAAAAAACATTCAAACCTGTAAAGAATTGTTGTGAGTTTATTTGCGCCAAACTGTCAACAATTGCTGGAAAGCAGAATCTCAATGGATTGGGATAATGCTCCGAAGAATAGCCTTTTTGTTTTGTTTTTTGTTTGTTTGGTTTTGTTTCTGTTTTTACCTATTTTTATACATTACAATCAAAGGAGAAGACATAAGTGGGTTACATGAAATCCATTGGTGAATTGATTTTTTTACAGAGAGGAAGAGAGAGTTAGAAACATCTATCAGCTGCCTCCTGCTGGGGATGTGCCCGCAACCAAGGTACATGCCCTTGACCAGAATCAAACCTGGGACCTTTCAGTCCGCAGGCCAATGCTCTATCCACTGAGCCACACCAGTCAGGGATAGACACATACTTCTTTTACTTAGGTGGGTGCGGGATAGTTAACAGTCAACAATTAACATGATAACAATAACAGTGAATGAATTTATGGTCTCTGTCTTGGCACCCAGGTGCATTTGGTTGTGCCCCAGGGGTGGGGTGGGAGAGAAGTTATAAGTTACTGTAACATTTCACAGGTATGTTTTCTTAGAAGATGCAAAAAGACAATAAGCTCAGTTAAGGTAAAGATTGCCCTTGTCAGAGAAGATACCGGCCTAGGAGGTGACTACCCAGCTAACTGCTTTTAGTTAAAATTTAATTTCAGACAGCTGATTCCAACAGCCAGTCCGCCTGGTGGTCAAATCCCTCTAGTGTTAACTACAACAATTAAGGCTTGGCTAGAACAAGACTGCGCACAGAGACCACAAGGGGGTGTACCAAGAAAGCATAAAAGATGCGGAGACAAAAAAACATGACAGAAATGGAGGATATGGAGCTAAGAATCGCAATTTTGAGGGCTTGCCATAAATTTGTGCAGAGCCTCACGAAAACTAATGAGACCCTCGATGCTACGATAAAGAAATTAGAAAGTAAGCATACACGGACTGAAATAAAGAATATTATACCCAATAGCAGACCAGAGGAGCTCAAGAATCAAACCAAAGATTCGACAAAAAACACCCAATTGGAAAAGCAAAATGAAAAAAGAATCCGAAAGTGTGAAGATAGTGTAAGGAGCCTCTGGGACAGCTTTAAGCGGTCTAATATCAGAATTATTGGAGTGCCAGAAGATGAGAGACAGCAAGATATTGAAAACCTATTTCAAGAAATAATGGCAGAAAACTTCCCCCACCTGGAGAAAGAAATGGACTTACAGGTTCAAGAAGCGCAGAGAACCCCAAACAAAAGGAATCCAAAGAGGACCACACCAAGACACATCATCATTAAAATGCCAAGAGCAAAAGACAAAGAGAGAATCTTAAAAGCAGCAAGAGAAAGAGGCTCAATTACCTACAAGGGAATACCCATACGACTGTCAGCTGATTTCTCAACAGAAACTTTGCAGGCCAGAAGGGAATGGCAAGAAATATTCAAAGTGCTGAATATCAAGAACCTACAACCAAGATTACTTTATCCAGCAAAGCTATCATTCAGAATTGAAGGTCAGATAAAGAGCTTCACAGATAAGGAAAAGCTAAAGGAGTTCACCACCGCCAAACCAGTATTATATGAAATGCTGAAAGGTATCCTTTAAGAAGAGGAAGAAGAAGAAAAAGGTAAAGATACAAATTATGAAAAACAAATATGCATCTATCAACAAATGAATCTAAGAATCAAGTGAATAAATAACCTGATGTACAGAATGAACTGGTGATTATAATAGAATCAGGGACATAGAAAGGGAATGGACTGACTATTCTTGGGGGAAAAGGGGTGTGGGAGATGCGGGAAGTGACTGGACAAAAATCAGGCACCTATGGATGAACACAGTGGGTGGGGAGTGAGGGTGGAGGGTGGGGTGGGAGCTGGAAGGAGGGGAGTTATGGGGGGAAAAAAGAGGAACAAATGTAATAATCTGAACAATAAAGATTTAAAAAAAAAAAAATTTAATTTCAGACCATCCTTTGTGGTTACTTTAGGTCTCTGAGTTTGCAAGACAGTCATGCAGGCCTTCCCTGAGCTTGTCAGGTTAGCATGTGGCCCCTTTCGTCCACACTATGTACCTTCAAGTGCTTCTCAAACCACTCTTGCCCCGAGGCACCAGTCCCATTGGCTACCTCCCCTCCCCCAGTGCAGTCATAATCACATATTTGGACACAGAGCTCACTGTGATTGACCCGAGTCCAGGCTGCAGCTTTGAGTAGCTCCCCGAGGCCAACTCCTTAGCAACTCTCAAAGATAAACAAAGCTGACATGATTTAAAACAGCAAAAATAGATCTTACTCAGTAACTACTGATGCTTAGGAAATTGCTGAATTCCATGCCAATTTGCAAAGGGCAATTTTAAAGGGAGAATGAGAGAGCAGGGAGAGGAAGAAACTGGGAGACCTTGGCCCTGTCCTTCCTGAGGGCTCTCAGGTCCTTGGGAAAGACCCCCCTGAGTTGCAGGTGTATATAAATCCCAAAGGGACAGAGGAAGGGGCAGTAAGCCTTTTCTAGTAAATGCTCTAAGGCAGTGGTTCTCAACCTTCCTAATGCCGCGACCCTTTAATACAGTTCCTCATGTTGTGGTGACCCCCAACCATGAAATTATTTTTGTTGCTACTTCATAACTAATTTTGCTACTGTTATGAATCGTCATGTAAATATCTGATATGCAGGATGTATTTTCATTGTTACAAATTGAACATAATGAAAGCATAGTGATTAATCACAAAAACAACATCTTACCTAATAATAGACAAACATGTAAATTGACCGTACCTTCACTATGCTAACCAGCCAATCAGGAGAGTATGCAAATTGACCTAACAAAGATGGCGGTTAATTTGCATACATAGGCTCCAAGCGGTGGAGGGAAGCCTGACGGCCCCGGGGCCCCCGGAGCAGCGAAGCCTCACAGCTCCGGCTGGAGCCTAGCCAGAGCAAAGGCCTGGGTCCCAGGTGCCGGAGGAAAACCAGTGCCAGCAGCCAGGGGAACGGAAGGCCTATTGCACAAATCTCTTTGTGCAACAGGCCTCTAGTGTAATTATATATGTGTTTTCCGATGGTCTTAGGCGACCCCTGTAAAAGGATTGTTCGACCTCCCTAGGGGTCTCGACCCACAGGTTGAGAACCGCTGCTCTAAGGGAAGGAAGTCAGAGCCTATGTCAACTGTTGGCTAGAACAAACAGTACATTCTTTTGACAACCCTGAGCTTTAGAAGATTAGAACTCAAAAGGGGGTTGGGTGTTCTCAGGGCCACCGCCTTAGGCTGCTAGAAGCCATGGTAGGGTGGGTCAAGTCTCTCAGTGCAGGGGTTTCACTGGAGTCATCAAGTGCCCGGAGTTCTTGCAATTCTCACTACTCATCACCCAGATCCCCAGCCTTGAGCTACTGAGCTTACCTCCACTACTTGCCTACTTGCCGCCAACCTCTACGCTTGCCCACCAGCAGCCAATGGCACCACCATGACTTGTCCCTTATATATCTGACTCTGATGCTCCCCTGTCTGTTGTTGGCAGGTCTGGATGAAAAGAGTCACATACTAACCCTGACAAGCTCAGGGGAGGCCTGCAGAGTGGCCTTACAAACTCAGAGACCTAAAGCAATCACAAAGGATTAACCAAAAGCAGTTTATGGTGGGTAGTCATGTCCTAGGCTAGAATTTTCCCTGACAAAGGTCAACTTTCACCTTCATTGAGCCTGTTATCTTTTTGCATCTACAATAACATACCTTTGGAATGTCAAGGTAACTTCCCTTTTTTCCAGACCCTTCACGGCACAGCCAATGCACCAGGGTGGAGACCACAAATCCCCTCCTGGTTTGAATGTTTCTTATATTGACACAGGGGAAGGATTCAACTGTCTCTCTTGCTTGGGTTCCAGATGCCACAACTCTCAGCTTTTGTGCCCAGAGCATGCTCCTTCCCCAGGGTAACCATGAGCCACCATCACGGTGTTCCAGTTACAGCCTCACCCAGTGAGAGAGCCACTGCTCACATCCCACCCAAGTGCCCGTGTCTGAGCTTACAGTGGCCAGATTCCTTCTTCCCCACTGTCGCTCCCCGCTGGAACACAATCCACCTACATTTGAGCTTGGAAGGATCCACCCTCCCCATACTCATCCCACCCTACTCCCCTCACCAAATAAGCTCAAGTAAATTCTATCCCCAGATGAGAGCAAAGTTCAAATTGTTCCACCGTGGGCTCCCAGGCCTATGTAAATAAACAGCTATAGCCCCAGCTGGTTTGGGTCGGTGGTTAGTGCATCAGTCCTAGGACTGAAGGGTCTTGGGTTTGTGTTTGGTCAAGGTCACATACTGGGTTGCAGGCTTGATCCTGGGGCCCCTTCAGGGTGTGTGCAAAAGGCAACAATCAATGTGTCTCTCACATATCGATGTTTCTCTCTTTGTCTCTCCCTCTCCCTTCCACTCTCTCTCTAAAAAAAAAAAAAAAACAATGGGAAAAGTATCCTTGGGTAAGGATGAACAAAACAAACAAAACAAAACAAACAAACAGCTGTAACCACGTGCAGGATACTATTTTACAATGTTACCAATGTGGATTTTGCTCCTGAATCCTCGGATTTTGCTCCTGAATCCTCCCACTCCTCAAGAATCATCTAGGACATGTGAAGCGCACCCTCCCAGGAAACCATGGAAGATACAGCAGAACAAAGAGAGTCCTCTGAGTTTGAAATTTATGGTGAGACCATATTTGAAAAAAGAAAAGTGAGAGAGAAGGGGGAGGGTGTTGAATTTTAAAATCTAAGTCATGAAAAATTTAGAGCATAAAACATATGTCTCAATAAATTCAGAAGAATGTGCAATAAAGCAAGAGCAGGCAAATATCATTTTGTGCTTGTGTGATTCAAATACCACATTGTGGATTTCAGATGTCGAGTAGAGGGAAAAAATTTTTTTTCCTATATCTATTTTAAGTACTCAGCTGGGGCTCTGTGACATGAGACAGATTAACAAGAAACAAAGAAATATAACTTTATTAACATGTATATCTAATGTGCACATAGGAGAAGCTCAGGGATGAGTAACTCAAAGAGATGGCTTAGAACTCAGGCTTATGTAGCATCTTCAACAAAGAACAACACATTTGTAGAGAAATGGCAGGGGAAATAAAAGTTCAAATTATTCTACCACAAGCTTTTGGCTTCCAAGGATGGCAAACTGTGTGAAGACAAATATATGGGGGAAAATTAATTGAGTAAGGTTGTTTGCAGAGTCCTCTGTTGCGGTCTCTGGGCTGAGAAGAGTCTAAAGTCATCTCCAATAAATGAAAATTTATATCCTGCCTTTAGGCAGAAAGGGGAAAAGTATAGAGAGCTTTCCCAGCATTTTCTATCCTCCTATATAATAAAAGGCTAATATGCAAATTGCCCCCTCGACTGGGAGTTCGACCAGGGGGCAGGGCCGCCCAGCCAAATGCCTGAGGCCCCTTCCCCCAGCCCGGCCGGCCCAATTGGACCCAATCAGGGTGGGCTGGCTGGACCCCACCCATGCACGAATTCGTGCACCAGGCCTCTAGTTTCTTAATAATTCTTACGTTGAAGAGGCATGTTTTAGGGTGACATATTCTGGTTTCCTCCACTGGACCATACATCCATCTGCAGATGGAATCACTGAGAAATTTGGAATTACAAAACAAAGGAATGTATCTGATCTTGGCACCCAAGGCAAGTTCCTAGAACCTCAGCAGGACCGTGTAGTGAAATAGGACAGAACACTGGAGTCAGAACACTGTGTGATCTTGGGCAAATTATATCTCTCTCAAATCAATTATTCTCTGTTTCTCCATTACATGTAACTCAAATGTAGCTGAATCTCCTTGTACCTACCCAAGACTTAAGTCAATCTCACACATAGTTACATTAACATGGGCGCGTGCATGTACACGCACACAGACATCCAACTTCAAAAGCAAAGGTGAAAAGAATGAGTGCTTTTCCCTGAAAGTTTTAAGGAGAGAATTACAGTGTGCATTACATAGCAAAACTTCCAAAACAGCTTGGCTCTGTAGGACAGGAAAAATAATCATTATGCCTTTTCACACTTCTGAGTTCATGGCTGAGAGGCCTGTAATAAGAGATTAAAAACGAAAAGCAAACAGAAGTTTATTAAGGTGTATATCTCAGGTATACATGGAAGATACCCAAGAAAAATTAATACCCCAAAGAGGTGGCTCTAGAATTCAGGATTAAATACTATCTTAATAGGGAAAGGGGAAGTCGGTCTCTTAGGAGAAAGTATGTGATTTTTAGGAGAGACGAATGGGCTCCTGGAAGAGTACACGGAAGGTGTGATAGTTTGTGACAAAGTTTATACAGGTGTGCTGTTGTCAGGGATGGGGAGAATTCCCCCTCTCTACCCTACTTTAGTTCTCATTGCTTGATTAGTAGTAAAACTAGAGGCCCGGTGCACAAAAATTTGTACACTCGGGGGCGGGGGGGGGGGAGTGGAGGGGGGTCCCTCAGCCCGGCCTGTGCCCTCTCGCAGTCTGGGACCCCTTGGGAGATAACGACTTGCTGGCTTAGGCCTGCTCCTGGGTGGCAGAGGGCAAGCCCAATCCCTAGGTGCAGCCCCTGGTCGGGCTCAGAGCAGGGCTGATTGGGGAGTTGGGGCACCACCCCCTGTCATGCACAGAGCAGGGCAGATTGGGAGGTTGCGATGCCACCCTCAGTCACGCTCAGGGTAGGGCTGATTGGGGGGTTGGGGCACCGCCCCCTGTCACACTCAAGGCAGGATCGATGGGGAGGTTGCAGCGCCACCTCCTGTCACACACAGAGTAGGGCCAATCAGGGGTTTGGGGCGCTGCCCCCTGTCACGCACAGAGCAGGGCCAATCAGGGGGTTGGGGAGTTCCCCCCTGTCATGCACAGAGCAGGGCCCATCAGGGGGTTGAGGAGCTCCCCCCTGTCACTCACAGAGTAGAGCCGATAGGGGAGTTAGGGCACCGCTCCCTGTCACACACACAGCAGGGCGGATCAGGGGGTTGGGGTGCCGCCACTGTCACACTCAGGGCAGGGCCAATGGGGAGGTTATGGCTCTACCCTGTCACACACAGAGCAGGGCCCGTGGGGGGTGGGGGGCAGGTTGGGGCGCCACACCCTGTCACACACAGAGCTGCAGGGCGATCAGGGGGTTTGGGCGCTGCCCCCTGTCACGCTGATCCGGTGCCAGGAGGCCTCGCGGCTCCGCTGATCCCGGTGCTGGGAGGCATATTACCCTTTTACTATATAGGATAGAGGCCTGGGGGCCGGCTGGTTTGCCCTGAAGGGTGTCCTGGATCAGGGTGGGGGTCCCCACTAGGGTGCCTGGCCAGCCTGGATGAGGGGATGATGGCTGTTTGCAGCTGGTCACACACCCTTCAGGGTGGGGGTCCCCACTGGGGTGCCTGGCCAGTCTAGGTGAGGAGCTGAGGGCTGCTTTCAGTTTGGCAGTTGACTGAAGCTCCCAACCGCTCCTTTTTTTCTTTTTTTATTCTGGGCCAGCTTTAGCTCTGGCTCTAGCTCTGAGGCTTCCGCTGCTGAAAGAAGCTATCTGGTTTGTTTGCGTTCTATAATCAAAACAATGTATAACTCCAGCTCTGAGATCCCGGCCTGCTGAAAGCTGGTTTCTGGGGTTTTGTTTAGCTTCTTATTTGCAACATAGTACATAGTTTCTTAGAGTTGCAGCTCAGAGGCCGGCAAGTCAGGCGGGGAACGTTGGAGTCTGCAGTCACTGGAGCAAGCAAGCCTCATGTTTGCTTCCAGCTGCCTGGCTGCCGGCCGCCATCTTGGCTGACAGTTAATTTGCATAAGGATATGCTGATTAGCCAATGGGAAGGGTAGCGGTCGTACGCTAATTACCATGTTTCTCTTTTATTAGAGTAGATAATAAAATTGACACAAGACTAGATTAACAGGAGAAAAAACAATTTAATGTGTGTGTACCAGAGAATCACAATATGATGTTTAGATCATAAAATGAGGCTCAAAGAAATGATCAAATCAAATCTTTTATAACTTTTAGACCCCCCTGTCCCCTCCCCCACCAAAAAAAGTTTGTGAGACATTGACAAGAGAAAGAAAGTTGGTGTCCATTAGAAAGGAACCTAAGCAAGGTTTGGGTATTCATTAATGAGGAATTTAAACAAAGTAATAAGTGAGAAAATAGACAGTAAGCCCTAACCGGTTTGGCTCAGTGGCTAGAGCATCGGCCTGCAGACTGAAGGGTCCCGGGTTCGATTCCAGTCAAGGGCATGTACCTTGGTTGCGAGCACATCCCCAGTAGCGGGTGTGCAGGAGGCAGCTGATTGATGTTTCTCTCTCATCGATTTTTCTAACTCTCTATCCCTCTCCCTTCCTTTCTGTAAAAAAATCAATAAAATATATATTTTTAAAAAATAGACAGTAAGATTTGATTATACAGACTTTTCAGCACTGAGTTGTTTAGTTCACCTGGGAGATTTCTTTTCTTCATCGGAGGAGACAGGGAGGGCCAAGGTGCCCTGGCACTGGCTGCTGGTCAAGTAACGTGAATCACGTCATCAGCATGTCATTGTGGGATATGTTGGGGTCCCCCACTGTCCTAGTCTCCTCTCCGGCGATGAATCATCTTCCCTGGTTGGTGACTCCCACGGAAGAACGTATGACGATAGAGTTCCTTTTGGAGGATTTCTCTTTAGACAGATACAGGAGTTTAGAGAAAACCTCTCTGTGTGTTTACTGTTTTCCAAATGCCTATCGCTCAACATAATCAATCAGAAGACCAAAGCAGCATATTCTGAGGTTTGGCATGTCCTGAACTCCTACAGTCATAAGCATATTCTGCTCCCTTCAGCTCCTTCCTTAAATCTCTACTAGCTGCCGCAGGTGTTCCTCCCAATCTCTCTCTCTCTCTCTCTCTCTCTCTCTCTCTCTCTCTCTCTGTTGCTGATGCCCCTTGAGCCTTACCCCTTTCTTCTCAACAGCAGTGAAGCACCTCGCACCCTCCTTAGGTGATTGTTTATAACTGATCCTTAAAACAAAAACTGAGGAAGAACACAGACCTCACCATGTCACTGTGAGGATTAAATGAGATAAATATGTCAAGTGCCCAGCACAGAGAGGCAAATGTGTTCGTCTCTTTGCCTTCCTTTCTCCTGGATGATACTGGATAGACAGAAAGGAAGGGAGAGGGATAGAGAGTTAGAAAAATCGATGAGAGAGAAACATCAATCAGCTGCCTCCTGCACACCCGCTACTGGGGATGTGCTCGCAACCAAGGTACATGCCCTTGACTGGAATCGAACCCGGGACCCTTCAGTCTGCAGGCCGATGCTCTAGCCACTGAGCCAAACCGGTTAGGGCTTACTGTCTATTTTCTCACTTATTACTTTGTTTAAATTCCTCATTAATGAATACCCAAACCTTGCTTAGGTTCCTTTCTAATGGACACCAACAACAAAAAAGTAAGTTGCCCTAAAGGGAACTGTTGATCACTTAAAACCAGACTGTACTGAGATTTTTTAGTCTGTGACCCTGAGCCCTGTTTCACACTCCGCCCCCCCACCCCCAGCCACACACACACACACCTTTCCAAAGTCCCCACAATCCTCCTTCACACAGTCACCCATTGCCCTCAAACATGACTCTACCTGACTCTTACCCCACCTGTTCTCATTACCTACCGGTAAGTGTTCATGGACTTCCTGAAACAGTCAGGCGAGTTACTCACTGATTGAGGACCCTGCTCCCCCTTCTAGAAACCCCCTCTGTACCCGACTCCTGAGGCAGTTCCAGTCCCTGTGAGTCCAAACCGATTGCGCCAGCGCTACCTCAGAACAAACTGCGCAGCAAGCAGTTCCTTATAAAGTTAAACATGCATTTGCCATATGAACGGGCCATTCCACTGCTGCTATTACCCAAGAGAAATGAAAGTATATGTTCACACAAAGATGTATACACAAAAGTACCTAGCAACTGAACTGGTAATCATCGAAAGTTGAAAGCCACCCGAATGTCTAGCAACAAGAGAATGGACAAGCTGTGGCCACTGCATACGTGGAACCAGCCATGAAAAGGAACGAACTACTGATACAAGCAACTGCACAGCTGAACCGCCGGCTGAGCAAAAGCAGCCACCACAGACGTGTACATGCCCGGTGATTCCATTTATATGAACTTCCAGAAAAGGCAAACCAGATCCGGGGTGGGGAGGGGAGAACTGCTAAACAGCAGGAAGAAACTTTGGAACTTGATGGAAAAGTTTTTTGTTTTTTTTAAATATTTTATTGATTTCTTACAGAGAGGAAGGGAGAGGGATAGAGAGTTAGAAACATCGATGAGAGAGAAACATCGATCAGCTGCCTCCTGCACACTCCCTACTGGGGATGTGCCCGCAACCAAGGTACATGCCCTTGACCGGAATCGAACCTGGGACCTTTCAGTCCACAGGCCAACGCTCTATCCACTGAGCCAAACCGGTCAGGGCGATGGAAAAGTTTTATATCTTGATTGTAGTGGTCATTTCCCAAGTGTATACATTGTCAAAACTCATCCAACGGTATGCTTTATTGTTTTTTATAACCACTGTGAATAATGAGAACTAGCTCTGTGTGTGTGTGTGTGTGTGTGTGTGTAAATATCTAGTGCTAACTGAAGTGATTCTTTTTTTTGTTGTTTTACTTTATTTTTCAGTAACAGTTGACATTGATTATTATTTTTATTAGTTTCAGGTGTACAGCATAATGATTAGAGATTTATATAAATTTTTTTTAGAGATTTATATAATTTACTAAGAGATTGCCCCAATAAGTCTAGTACCCACCTGGCACCATACATAGTTATAATATTATAGACTCTACTAGAGGCCCGGTGCATGAAATTCATGCACTCAGGGGGAGAGGGGTCCCTCAGCCCAATCTTCGCCCTCTCACAGTCCAGGAGTCCTCAGGGGATGTCCAACTGATGGCTTAGGCCCTCTTCCGGGAAAGCGGGCCTAAACCAGCAGTCAGACATCCTTAGCATTGCCATGAAGGCAGGAGAGACTCCTGCCACTGCCTCTGTGCTCACCAGCCATGAGCCCAGCTTCTGGCTAAGTGGTACTCCCCCTGTGGTAACACACTGACCACCAGGGGCCAGCTGCTGAATTGAGTGTCTGCCCCCTGGTGGTCAGTGTGCATCATAGCGACCTGTCATTCCACTGTTCAATCATTTGCATATTAGCCTTTTATTATATAGGATTCCCTAGGCTGCACTTTACATCTCTGTGACTATTTTGTGACTACGGATTTGTACTTCTTAAGCTCTTCACCTTTTCCACCCAGCCTCTTAACCCCCTTCCATCTGGCAACTATAATTTGTTCTCTGTATCTGTGAGTCTATTTTTGTTTTGTTTGTTTTTCAAACTGTACACTTTAAATGGTTGCACTTCCTTGTATGCAAATTATACCTCAATGAAGTTGAGCTTTTTAAAACTGTTCTGTTTCAGCTGGTCTCTCAGAGGCAGGCCCTAAAGATAACAACTGGATTGTAACTAAAAGAAGGCGCTGTCCCGGTATCCCAGGAAGGGCCAGCTCCAACCCCAAATCTAGCATATTCCACAGAAGTCTCTCCCCAGGGTTAGATTTGCACCAGTTCAAAAGCAGAGCGTGAGGCGGTTTCCTAGCTCAATTCACCAAGCCAGAGTTGATCCCGCCGCCTGCTGAGAGCAGGTCTGAACTATTTCAGGCTCAAGGGCAACATCCTTGAGAGATTTCCATCTGGAAAGAGTAGGAGGTCACCATGGCAACCTGTTCCAGGCCCAGGCCTGGCGGGGCTCCAAAGCACACAAATAAAGCCATTGGAATGTGGCGCAGAGTTCAGGGAGGGGAAACTAGGAAGTTGCCAAGTTTTCATGAAAATCAACAATGGGAGGCTTCAGTAAGGAAGCTCGGGTCCTAGCAGGATTAGCCCAGGGAGACCTCTCTCTCTCTCTCTCACACACACACACACACACACACACACACACACACACTCTGCTTGGAGGACAGCAGCATTGCCTCTTGATGAAATGAGAGCGCTGGCTTTACAGCCTGACAGACAGTGGTCACTTCCTGGTGGCCTCAGGCAAGTTTCTGAACCACTTGCCCACGTGGCCCACTGCCTCCCCATCTCCACATCTTTGCACAGAGGTCACCTTCTCCATGAGGCCTTCCCTGGTTACCTGAAATCAAACTGCAGCCTACCCCCACCTCAAACTCTTGCTCTGCTTTCTGCTTCTCCATAGCACTTAGCACCACCTGACATACAATATACGTTATTTATTTATCTTATTTATTGCCTTGCTAATGTGTCAACCAAACGTTAATGAATCAGAGGCTTTGCTAGAATTAAATGACCAAGTTTTATTCAAGGGTCTTGAGTGAGTGACTTGCAACTCAGGAAACACTATTAGATGATACCCAGAGTGTTCTGAAGAAAAGCATTTTTATAGTAAAAAAGCACTTTTTTTTTTTTAGAAGAATCAGTCCTCAATCTTAGCTTCTGATTGAAAGGGCGAGGGCTATGGCCTCCATCTTGCCCCGTATCCTCCATGTTGGGGCAGTAGCCATGGGCTCAGGAAGGTACCTTCTTCCCGGAGGCCCAGGCCTCTGCTGGCCACGCCCGGGATTTCTTTAAACTGACCAATGACAATCAAAGGACGTGCGAGCCATAGCCTGTGTAACAAGACCCGGCTTGCGCCTGGCCAATCGGCAAGGCCCACAGTCAGCTCTCCTCCCCTCACTCCACCCCCTATTAAAAACCCTGTTTTTTCTCACAACGGTCTCTCTCTCCTCTTGCCGTTGCGTCAGAAGAGGCTGGGAGCCAGACCCGGGTCTGTAATAATAATAAAGGACTCTCTGCTTTTGCATCGGACTTGGCTGGCTCCCTGATGGTCTATTAGGGATCTTGAAATCTGGGCATAACACTGATTTGGTCTGAGGTGAAGATCTTCCAGGTGCCCAATGGTCTAGATCAGTGGTTCTCAACCTTCCTAATGCTGGGAACCTTTAATACAGTTCCTCATGTTGTGGTGACCCCCAATTCCATTGTTACAAATTGAACATAATTAAAGCATAGTGATTAATCACAAAAACAATATGTAATTATATGTGTGTTTTTCCGGTGGTCTTAGGCGACCCCTGTGAAAGGGTCATTCGACCCCCAAAGGGGTCGCAACCCACAGGTTGAGAACCACTGGTCTAGATACATGAACATTCTTTCCTACGTTTTTTCAGAAGATTATCTACAGAATTTACTTATCTCCAGGCATTGACACACAACTAAAAAATTCAAAAGGTTAGGTTTCCAGGCTAGTTAAATTAAATTAAATCATTTTCCTTATGTTTTAGTCTACTCTGATTTTCTGTCGGTTTCACCATAGTGACTCCACTGTGTTTCTGCACTCTTTCCTCATATGTCAGCTCTATTGAGGGCAGGGATTTTTTAACTATTATTATTCTTTATGTTTAAAGTTTTACATATGTCTCCTTTTTCTCCCATCAACCCCTCCTCAGACACCCTCCAGCACATGCCCCCACCAGCTCCAGTGTCTGTGTCCATTGGTTATGCTTATATGCATGCATACAAGTCCTTTGGTTGATCTCTTCCCTCCCACCCCACCCCACCCCCCGACCCAGGGCAGGGATTTTTGTCTCTTTTGTCCATGCTCTATCTTCAATGCCTAGAGCAGCGCCTAGCACATAGTGTGTGTACAGGGACCGTTATAGAGCATGAACTTCTCTGAACATCTGTTTTCTCATCAGCAAAAGGGGAATGATGTTACTCCCATAAGGTTAGTGTGAGGATCAAAGGAATGAGTTTAAGGCTGTGGGTTAAGTGTCCAGCCCTTAGTGGAGGCACTGGTGTCACTCACTGTTACAGCTTTCATTTGGTGAGGCTTAATCCTCAACAGGCCCCCGTTACCTCCCTATAGCACTTTGGTCCACATTAAGAACAACTTCCATGGGCTCTTACCCTGCCTCCCTGACCCCTGAGCCCAGGAACTTACCCACGTCCTACTTCTGCAAAACCACTGGACATTACAGACAATGGAATGAGAGATTCAGTCCACAGAGGCCTTTTCCTGTCTCTAAATATTTGTTAGGAGCAGATGAACTCATTCATTCATTGGCAAACAAGGTCTTCAAAAGTGAAAAGGCGATTTGAAGAGGCAGGAAATGTTTAACCTGTAAAAGGGAAGAGCAGGCATTTCTTGTATCCTTAATGTGTGCCAGGTGGCATGTTAGGCACCTGGCGTGTCTTATGTTGTTTCATCCTTGTGTTAATCTTTCAAGGAAGGAATCTAAGAAGGAAGAAATTGAGGCCAAGATGTCAGGACACCAGCCTGAGACTTCACAGCCTTAAGCAGCAGGGCAGGAGTTGAACCCTGAGCTGATCCAGCCCTAAACCTTGTGTTCCTGCTGTCCCGACCCACCTTCTTTGGAAACTCACTTAGTAGAAGACCTCTCTGCCAAGCCGGAAGTTTGGATGTATTCTGTAGGCAATTCTAAAAAAAAAAAAAAAAAAAGCAGCTGAGCATGAATATATGGGAACTACTAAGGAAGGAGGAATTATTTCTGCCTGAGATAAATCAGAAAAGCTGCAGAGGGGAGGTGGGCCTGCTTCTGGGACTGGTATTTCTGGTTCATCAACAACATTGCAGAAGTTATCACTGGCTTTTATTTCCAACACATGACAGTGAATGGCACTTTCTATTCACATGGTCATCTGGTCATATTTTCAACAGGTCATTCCTTTGGGATGTTATTTTTATTTGGAGCCTTTTGCATCATGTCATAGCCGGAATTTAGCATGTTCTGACAGCAACCACTTTCTGAATGGCTGGACTCCCCAGCACTATGAACCTTTAATACAGTAGTTTGGAGTCTGCTTGAACCAGCTCTTCATGACTTGGTTCAGTGACTTCCTACAGATACCCTGAAATTCACCAATACCACAGAAACCAAGACACACACCCCCACGCCCCCAGAGAGCCTGTTGTTAAACATTGCTCAACACACAACTAGCTTACCTATACATAGTGAAAGAGCAGAAAGAACCCTGGATAGAAGTCAGAAAACTGGTGTTGTTACTAATTCACCATAAACACTTCTCTGGGCCTCACCTTCCTTAGCAATTAAATGTAGGGAGATTGACTAGATTCAAAAACCAGGATCACTAAGTCCTGAGTTATTTCCCAAAAAGAAAACAGCTTGGAAATTCTTCAAGCAGTTTTCAATATTAAAATAAAAAGAAAACAAAAATAATAATAGAATAAAAAGAAAACCATGCACAACCCCCCTGATAAGCTCAAATAAATTAACCTAAATAAATTGTGTTTGGTGGTTAAAAATCTTTCCAAATCAAACATCTGAAACCCAAGGGGAATGAGAATAAAAGCAGTCAGTCCTCCGTCCCCTTCAGTCTAATAGAATGAGCACCTGAAATGGAGCGGTCACTGCTGGCCACTGATGCTATCATGCTGAAGAAGACACGGCCCCTGCCTGGGGAGCTTACAGACAAAGGAAGCAGACAGACAAGCTGGCATGCATCGCAAAGAAAGGGGATCTATGTTCTGATGGGATAAGATCCATGTGAGTGCTCTTAAGAGAGCACTATGAATGTTGGGAGAGTTGAGGATGGCTTCTTGGGAACAGAGACATCTAATGGGGATTAAAGTCCAGAGTTCAAAGATGTTAGGAACATTGAGGAACTGCAGACATGGGAGTAGCTGGAAAGCATGGCACAAGTCGATGCTGGAAAGGCCCATAGGAAGGGCCTGTGTATCAGGTAAGGAAGTTGAGAATTTATCTTTAGAGAACTGGGAAGTGTAAACAGGGGAGTAATTTGAGCTTTAGAAAGCTCCTTCAGGAAGTTCAGAGGCTCTTGTGGCAAACCAAGTCTAGTGGCCTGGGGTAGAGCGTGAGTGGATGAAGGCATGGACCTGTATTGGCTCCTGGGGCTGCCATAGCAAAGTCCCGCACACCTGGTGGCTTAAATAACAGGTGTATTCCCTCACAGTTCTGGAGGCTGGAAGTCCAACTCAAGGTGCAGTGGGGCCATGCTGCCTCTGAGACTCGGGAAGAATCTTCCGTCCTTCTCCCTAGCTTCCCTGGTAGTGCCCATCAATGCTTGGTGTTCCGTGGCTTGCAGCTGCCATTACTCCAATTTCTGCCTTGTCATCACGTGGTGTTCTCCCTGTGTGTCTCTCTTCACATCACAGTTGTAGTTGTTAGAAATAAGGCGATCCCCAAATTCAGGGGTCCCCATAGAACACAAAACATACTCGGGAGCCAGGCAACAAGGCAAATATCTTTACTTATATGTAGAAGGGTGTGCACACATGGTCTGGAACCGGGGTGGGCAAACTTTTTGACTCGAGGGCACAATGGGTTCTTAAACTGGACCGGAGGGCCGGAACAAAAGCATGGATGGAGTGTTTGTGTGAACTAATATAAATTCAAAGTAAACATCATTACATAAAAGGGTACGGTCTTTTTTTTTTTTTTTTTTTTTTTTTTTTTTTTTTAGTTTTATTCATTTCAGGCCGTAGTTTGCTCACGGCTGGTCTGGAAGTACGTGCAGGCGGTCTGCTCGGCTTTATAATCCCTCATGCATATGACCTGTCCCTTGCTCTTGATTGGAGCTCAGGCGCACAGTCTTTTGTGATTGGCTAATTCAAAGGGAGGGGTTGGCCTTTGCTGTTCCAAGATGGCGGCCCCCAGGGGAGCTGCAAGCCATGCGGCCAACATGGCGCCTGCCGAGTCACAAAGTCCAAAACGGCGGCCGTCTAAACCGTTCTTTGACAGAAAAGATGGCTTGTTTCTTCTCACATAGTGGATTAAGGACACCCCACCACCACCCTACACTTGCATGATTGTATCGTAACTCATGTCAACATAAGAAACATTCACACCTATAGAGAATTTTTGTGCGTTTATTTGAGCCAAACTGATGACAATTGCAGGGAAGCAAAATCTCAACAGACTTAGAAAATGCTCCAGAGAATGGCAGTTTGGCATCTTATTTCATAGAGTACAATCAAAAGAGAAGATGTAGGTGGGTTACATGAAATCCACTGGTGGTAGATTAGGGAGGCAGGAGAAAGCAAAGCAGGGAAACCCCTGGGATTGGATAAAAAGGAAAATGAAAGACACAGGCTTCTTTTACATAAGTGGGTACAGGATAGCCAAAAGTCAACAATTAACGTGATAATAATAACAATGAGAGGATTTGGTCTCCACCCTGGATCATGGGTTGTGCCCTGAAGGGTCTGGAAAAAAGGAAGTTACCCTGACGTTCCAAAGGTATGTTATGTAGATGCAAAAAAGACAATAGGTCAATGAAGGTGAAAGTTGACCTTTGTCAGCAAAGAGTCTAGCCAGCCTAGACATGCCTACCCACCATAAACTGCTTTTAGTTAAAACGTTTTCATTTCAGACCATCCTATGTGGTTACTTTAGGTCTCTGAGCTTGTCAGGGTTAGTATGTTGCCCCTTTTCATCCACAAAGGTGGTGAGTTCTATTTTGGATGTATATCAACTGCCTTTGGACTGCACTGAACCAAAAACCTGGGGACTTTTTGACAACCCAGTTCTTCAAGATCTTGGCTGCCTTTAGTACCATGAGTAACCCTCACCTAAAGACCTTGTCCAGATACAGCCGGACAGTGACTATGTGCCACCCCAAAATATGCCACTTTGGCATGTTAACGTAAAATATCCATTGAAACCTGTAAAGCATTTTTGTGAGTTTATTTGAGCCAAACTGTTGACAATTGCCAGGAAGCAGAACCTCAATGAATTGAGATAATGCTCTGGAGAATGGTGGGTTACATCTGCTTTTATACATTGCAATCAAAGGAAAGGGACGTAGGTGGGTTACATGAAATCCATTGGTGAGAGACGAGAGGCTGGAGAAAGCAAAGCAGGGAAACCCCTGGGATTGGAGAAAATGTAAAATGATAGACACATACTGTTACTTAGGTGGGTGCAGGAACAATTAACATAACAATGAAGGAATTTGTGGTATTGGCACCCAGGCACATTAGGTTGTGCCCCAAGGGGTCCAGAAAAAGGAAAATTACAAGTTACCCAGACATTTCAAGGGTGTGTTATTATAGATGCAAAGAGCCAGACAGGCTCAGTTAAGGTAAAGGTTGACCTTGTCTGGGAAGATACTAGCCTAGGATGTAGATATTCACCATAACTGCTTTTAGTTAAACTTTAATTTCAGACCATCCTTTGTGGTTACTTTAGGTCTCTGAGTTTGCAAGACCACCATGCAGGCCTTCCCCGAGCTTGTCAGGTTAGCATATGGCTCCTGTGAGCTTGATCCCCAATAGGGTGTGTGCAGGAGTCAGCCAATCAATGATCCTCTCTTGTTATTGATGTTTCTATCTCTCTCTCTATCCCTTCCTCTCTGAAATCAATAAAAATATGTGTGTTTTTTTAAAAAGGACATTTTGACCTTCCTCCCCCTTTCCCTCCTGAAAGCAAGAGATAAAATTCCCATGTGAAAGACACCCTCCCACACCAGAAACATTCTTATCACCAGAGAGGTGGGGGCGGAGGGGGACAGGGAGTCAAGGCAGAGAGAAACTTATACAAAGAGACCTTGTTAAAATAACTCATCTTCCATTAGTCTCCCCATCTATGTTAGTTACTTTTCCACAATTGCCTGTCTCTGTTCAATCCAGTATATACACACTTGGGCCTATCTCCTGTTTGGGTCTTCATTTTTGTATGGGGCTCCCATGTCCGTGTAAACATCTGTATGTTTTTCTCCTGTTAATCTCTCTTATCAATTAATTCCCCGGCCCAATCAGAGACCCTAAAGTTTTGCCTCACCTACAGAGCCTTTTAAGTCTGAAGATATGCTTTTTTAACCTCTGTATTCTGCTAATCCTCTTCTCACTTAGTTTAAAGGTCTTACTCTTGAGACAATCCAATATCATTGGTGTGGGGAGGCTGGAGTTGGAAAGGAAACTCCCTTAATGCCCTCTTTGCTGGTAGACTTCCTTCCTTAGATAATTCTTATGGAAAACCCTTTCATAAGGCCTAACCCTCTTTTGGAGGACTTTGCTAAAAGGGGCAAGAAATCGATGGTACACAGCAACCTTCTAAATTTTTTCTTCCATTTCCTCTAGTTTTGATTGGCATGACTCTGTCCCAATGTAGGACAGGAAAGAGTTTGACTAAATGCCACTGCATAGGGGCAATAGGGCAAAAGAGAGGTGTTTGGCAAAGAGATATTGAAGACCTGCAGTCTCTACTGGGTAGGAAAAGAATTAGAATAGAGGAAGTGAAAAGAAAAGGAGACCGCAGAGGGGCCACGGGGCTGGCAGTTCCAATAAATTTGAAGAATGGTTGTAGTGGGAGCAACTGAGTGGGAAAAGGTGGAAGGATGGGAGGGTGTGATCACAGTGGGATGTCTGAATTCAAGATTTAAGAAATGAGGGAGTCCTAGGTGATGCAATGTCCAGGGGGTGGCCATGGCAGTGGGTACCTTAGGTGGAGCAGAGGTGAAGGTCCCTGGAGTTGAGGTCAAAGAGCTAACAGGATGCTCTCACCTACTTAAATGAAGAGATATCCCATGTTCATGGGTTGAAACCCTCAATATTGTTGAGATACTTTAGTTATCTTAAAACTACACATGTCGCCCTAACCGGCTTGGCTTAGTGGATAAAGCATTGGTCTGCGGACTGAAGGGTCCCAGGTTTGATTCCGGACAAGGGCATGTACCTTGGTTGCAAGCACATCCCCAGTAGGGGGTGTGCAGGAGGCAGCTGATCAATGTTTCTCTCTCTCTCATCGATGTTTCTAACTCTCTATCCCTCTCCCTTCCTCTCTGTAAAAAATTAATAAAATATATTTTTTTAAAAACTACACATGTCCATCATCAGTAATTCATTGTTTAAAATGGTGGTTTACATTTTATATTATTCATATCTGAAAAATATAAGCACTTTATTGGGACACTCTATGTTGTTGAATTTGTTTAATTTCAGGGTGGGCTTGACAAAAAAGTAATTTCTCAACCTGTAAAGAAGGTGATGAGAACCTGGATTCTGGGGTTTTTATGGGGAATATTCCAGCAGTAAGCAAATCTCTTGGACTCCTCTTTAGCTATATCAATCTGAGATTAAGTCTCAGTTTCAGAGGTAGAAATATGTGAAAGCAAGAGGGTGTCAATTAAATGGTTCCTAGGGCAAGAAATCTTCAAATTCGCCACCTGTAAAGTAAAATTAATTCCTGTGTTCCTGGATGATGGAGCTGTATTACAGATAAGATCTTTACATTACTGGAAAGTTAACTTTTTACAAGCAAGTCATTAACAGTTCTCATGCCCTGGTGAAACCAGACAACCAATAGGTCCCAGTTGCCTGACACTACTTGAGCCAATTAGGCAGAGATAGGGTTGAATCATATATGAGCGTTTATTCTAATAACTAGAGGCCTGGTGCATGAATTTCATGCACGGGTAGGGTCCCTAGGCCTGGCCGGTGATCAGAGTCAATCAGGGCCACCCCTTGGTGGTCAGGGCACATCATAGTGAGCGAGCGAACTCCTGGTCTCCCAGTCGAACTCCCGAGGTGACACTTTGCATATTAGCCTTTTATATATATAGACTAGAGGCCTGGTGCATGAAATTTGTGCATGGAGGGGGGGTTCCCTCAGTCCAGCCTGCACCCTCTCCAATCGGTGACTGCTTGAGGGATGTCTGACAGTGGGATCAGGCCTAAACCGCAGTCGGACATCCCTCTTGCAATCTGGGACCTCTGGCTCCTAACCACTCACCTGCCTGCCTACCTGATCACCCCTAACTGCCCTCCCCTGCAGGCCTGATTTCGCCCGGCTAATTTGGTTCTGATTGGTCTATTTCTATGCCAGTCAGCATCAAAAGCTCCACCTCCTAGGCAGCCATTGGCTTCTCACAGTTGACCCAGATTTGGTTCTGATTGGTCAATTTCTATGCCAGTCAGCATCAAAAGCTCTGCCTCCTAGGCAGTCATTGGCTCCTCACGCTTCACCCAGATTTGGTTCTGATTGGTCGGTTTCTATGCCAGTCAGCCTCTCTGGGCCTATCAATGGGGCCTGATCAGAAAGGCGGGCCTGATCAGCAGCCCCAGTGGAGGCCTAGAGAGAAGTGGAGGTGTGACTGCTGGCCCTGTGGGGAGAGAAAGAGAGAGGCAAATGCTGATCAACAGCTGCCACACAGGCTATGGATCAGATCTTTCTCTCTTCAGGCCTCTCTCTGGGCCTGATTCACAGCCCCTTTATCAGTTAGTGCTGGGTCACCATGCCTGCAGCCACAGCAGTCAGTGCTGGGTCGCCACAGCAACCCAGCGCTGACTGCAGGACTGACTTCTAGTTGGTTGAGCCTCCGGTGGTGACAGACCCAGGTTTTTAAATATTAGGAATATATATATATATATATATATATATATATATATATATATATACTGGCAGTATGGGAGAGGAGCAGGTCATCCACAAAAATCTGCCTGCAACCCCCTATAAATTAGATTCTTATATGGGGTAGGGCAAAGATTACATGGGGAAGTAGGCAAAGGAATAAGAATGGGTTTAATGGTTAGAGATTACAGGCAATGTGGGCTGGGACAGGACTCCATTGTTTGGGCAACAAGATCATTAAATCTTTCCATGATAATAGATGATAATAGGCAGTTCTCAGATGAGAACAGACCACATTCCAAGGTTGACTCCCAGGTCCCAGGAGTGGGGATGTACAACTCCCAGCCAGGTTAGAGTGTGCTTTCTTTAATCAGAACAAAACAATCATTGTTAACAGAGCATGATTAATATTTCTTATAACTAATAGCTAGTCCCCAATATTCTATTTCTGCCCCTTACACTGGGGCACCCCAATTTCAAGAGTCAAGTTGAAGAGGGGGAACCAGCCAGCAAGGGAGACTGAGAAGGAATGTCCAGTAGGATGGAAGGAATGTTCAGTGTTATCCTTCCTAGAAGCCAAGAGAGGCAAGTATACTAGGTTCTATATTTTTTAAAATATATTTTGTCTTGATTTCAGGGAGGAAGGGAGAGGGAGAGAGAGAGAAACATCAGTGATGATAAAGAATCATTGATCCGCTGCCTCCTGCACACCCCACACTGGGGATCCAACCCACAACCAGGGCATGTCCCCTGAACTCCTGGTTCATAGGTCAATGCTCAACCACTGAGCCAAGCTGGTCAGGCCTAGGTACTATATTAATCAGGATCTAATCAAGGAAAAGAAAACCAGTCTAGGTATTTCTTTCTTTCCTTTTCTCTCCTTTCTTTCTTATTTTTTTTTTTTTTTGAGAAATAATGTTTTTAATTTTGAGTTCTTTCAAATCACAAATTCAGAGACGTGTAAACATGCAGTTCAATCCCACCCTCCCCCCCAACCCCCGCAGGGGGAAGAGGAGGAAAGAGGATTCATTCTGATATTTATGATTCCAAAAAAGCTGTAATTTTGTGCTTAGAACACACAAACCAGCTATTAACTTCTTGCTACTCTAACAAATGCTAACAGTTCAGTCCAGGTTACTGTGACCTCTGACAGATCAAGGAAACAAGTTGTTTTCTCCTCTTGTAATTATAGCACATTGCCAGACACATTTGCCTTTTAATAAATGCCCTGGTACTCTGAGTTTCCCTTCCAATTCATGTAATTTCCAACAGCCTGTCAAAAAAGAGCCAAGAAACAATACTGAATTACATTCTGTTGGGTCTTTCAAACCCTCAAACTCCAGACTGTAAAAACATCTTATGTGTCTCCCGCCCCTACCACCCGGCTTCTTTTCCATACAGCACAGACCACCCATAGATACAAAGCCCAGGGTGAGGCTGACATGGTCTATCTGGAGCCAGTGGACAGGAGGGCGGTGAGGCCTGAGGAAGCACTCATGGACAGAATATAGTTCACTATGGGGTTGAAGTTCTCCAATATAAAGAAGGATGCAACAATGACCAAGACCATGAACAGGGTGCTGTTATAGAAGATGGGAAATGTTGTAGCTTCATAATCAGCAACTTCCTTCTTCTTCCACATGATTCTTTCTTCTTTTTCCTTCTGAGACATCTTTCTATTATCAGCTTCAGAAAGCTTTCAAGTCACTTCTTTGGAAACAGCATCTTCCCTCTTCTGTGCTACTTTGTGCTTGAAAACAGATTTCACATTTTTGTAGGCAAAGGCTACCCAATAAGTGCTTACAACGGTCATCACGCTCTACAGAACAGCAGACTGGATAAGATCCAGATGCCATATTCGCCAGTGTAACCAGATGGGGATGGTGAACATGATGAAGGTGTTCCCAAAGAACAGAGCGGAGGACTTGGCCAAGAGGTTGCGACTGAAATCCTAAAGGAGCAGGTCCTCCCCAGTCTGTAGTTATTTCAAATAGAAAAAAAATAATGAAGGAACTGGCTACCAGAGCATTAGAAGCACAGGTCCTGAGTCCTTTCCCTGCCACGGGATGTTGCTGAACAGGAGGAGCAAAGGAGGGGAGGGGGAGGGAGACTACTCAAAGATGATGAACTTCAGGAGACCATCCCGCCCTGGGCTAAAGGAGCAAAAAATAATACCCAAAGCTCAGAGGCACGGAGTCCCTAAGGCTCTTGTTGGCCATTGGAGCCCAGTTGTCTGAGCAGGAACCCAGGAGCCTGCACTTGGCAGGTCATTGCTTCTGTTCCTGAAGCCACTATTCATACCTATTGTTGTCATTGTCATAAGAGCCAATGCTGTCACCACCACCAATGCTGTCATCGCCGCTTGCTCCTGCCACTGCTGCAGAAGATGCCCTCAGAATCCAGAGGCAGGAAGGGAGTTTACTCTCTCCACCTTCTACTGTCTTTCATTGACAAAACCTACACAGAAACCAGCTAGTATGGGAGCCTGGAAAATATAATTTGAGCCTTAGCCTAGCACTTAAGGGCAGATAAGGACTGATATCAATAGGCACATGACTAGGACAGTTTACCTCTTTGGTTACTCAGCATCCTTTCTCATTCTTCTAACTATATTTAACTTTCTTACAACCATTATAACAACTTCATGCTTTCCTTCCTCAGAACATGCAGTAATCCTTCCCACTAAGACTCACTCCCCCCTCACCTCAAAAAAAGTGAAATATGAAATCCATCTACATATTCACCTCTGGGTGATGTTAAACCCTCTTTTAGCCCAATCACAATTCCATCTAAATATTTTATACCTCAGAGACTAAATTGAAGTTAGTTAGCCATATCGCCTTCATCTTATATTATTCTTGTTTATAAACATTTCATAGCTCTTCATTATCTTCAGAGTAAAGTCAAAACCCCATTGCTTGGAGTATAAGGACCTCCAAGCTAGACCTAACTTCCTTTCATAACTTCTTACGACTCAAACTAGCTGGCTCCATATTTTATTTCCCAAACATAACTTGTACATTGTCCCCCTAAGCTTTTGAGCTTATCATTCTCCCACCCAACATGCATTCCCTATTTCTTTTTCTTTTCTGCCTCCTCTCCTCCAAGCCTGCCCAATTTTCAAGGCATGGCTCAGTTTCAATTCCTCCACACAGCCCTCTCCCAAAGGCACCAGACCTCAGGACTCTTTCCACTATCTGAACTCCTCTAGTCTATGCCACTGACAGAGACCAGCTACCCTACCTGCCCCCTCCCCGCAACTCCCCCCCCTCCCCCCCGCCCCCCCAGTGGCATATAGCCTCCCACATATCCACTTACTGGCTGATACCTGACTATGGAAGACAGGGAAAATGAATTGGCAATGCATAGCTGGCTATTAATTTAAAACCCAAAGCACTTAATGCCCAATATCAGCTTCCTGTAGCCTCCCATAGGCCCCACTATGTCTCTGCTTATTTGCTTCTGAATTATACTTTGAAGTTTGTCAATTCTCCCTAGCAAACTTTAAAGGAGTTCAGTCGGCCTCTAGAGACACTGTTCTCAGATTACTGCCTAGCAACCTGTCTGATGTTATTGGGAAACCTCCCAGCTAGCCAGCTAATATCAAGTCAAAGACAGAAGCAAACAGAATGCATTCAAAGGCATGTTGCTCAACAGGAATTGCTCGCCCTGAGAGAAAACTTGCAGGATACTAAAGTGCAAAGACCCAGAACTAAACAAATTTTGCTTAGCCATTCTGAGACTATTCCTGACCAGGATAAGAAGAAGCCAAGCACCTATAAATCTTCCTTCCTATGGAGGTTTGAAGATATGGTTGAGAATGCCAACTCCTACCAACAAAGATAATTGTTCATGAGCACAAAAGGCAATTAGCAAAGAACCTAGCAACATGGTGCTTGTCCCAGTTCTGCGCTGGATGCAGTATGTCCCTTTTCCTCTTTGGATCTCAAGTTCCTCATCTGAAAAATGAGCAGGTTTAAACTACATAATCTCCAGGGGCGCTTCCCATCGTAAAATCTGAAGACATCTTTAACTGTTTTCTGTTCTTGTTACTAAACATCTGATTATGCATTGAAGACTATTAATCATACGTTATCCTCAGGGCCACCACATATGACTATTTGGGTTGTACAAAGAGCAAACCCAGAGGGCGCCATTCTCATTGTAGTCTGTGTAAACGATACCCTCATGTTGGGTGGTACACAACTTGGACATCCATATATAGCAGTGGTTCTCAACCTTCCTAATGCCACGACTCCTTAATACAGTTCCTCAGGTTGTGGTGACCCCCAACCATAAAATTATTTTTGTTGCTACTTCATAACTATAATTTTGCTACTGTAAACAATATGTAATTATATATGTGTTTTCCGATGGTCTTAGGCGACCACTGTGAAAGGGTCGTTCGGCCCCCAAAGGGGTCGCGACCCACAGGTTGAGAACCGCTGATATATAGCATCCTTGATTATTCTCTTCAATTTTGTAAATATTTAAGATTTGTGGGGGTTTTTTACATTTTATTTTCTTAATACCCATTGTTTCCTGGTCTTGGGTGTCTACCAAAAGAGATGAAACTATATTTATATTTGATACTGAGCAAAGTACTCTTTTATTGATTAATGCTAGTGGACATGAAATGAGTTTGATAACATTAATACAATCTATTTGTTGATCACCTACCATGCGCAAGACACTACATACATTGCTACATTTAATCCTTATGAAATTCCATGAGGTAGAAAACATTATCCTTATCTTTAGGTGAGAAAGTTGAGGCTCAGGGAAACTAAGGAACATGGGATTCACAGCCATAGCCAGAAAGTGGTTGAGATGAGGATTCAAACGTACCTCTGACTCCAAAGCTCATTCTCTTTCCAGTCCACTGTCTATCAGAACACTTTCTATGCTCCGTAATCTCTCTCCGGCTTGACACTCTTGTGATATCATTGAGCAAATGCAAATAGTTAGAACATTCAAGTGACTGGAAGCAGACATAGTGAAGCATAAGCATGCTGGAAGGAAAGACAGCACTCACAAATTTCCATCCTGATGTTGTCACTCACCAGAGGTGTGCCTACCTCCCTATGGGCCTTAGTGCTGTCATTGTCAAAGAGGGGTGATGTCTTGGGGCCTTTGTAGGATATTCAAGTACCAGCAAAGAGTTCATTAGTCTTTTTGGCTCAACTAAACTTTTGTACGACTCTTAGGGCCACTTCGGCCACCAAGAAGAGTTCCCTGCTTCTTTGTGCCTTCCAAAGGCCATTCCTGTACTCCCCCATCAAGACCCCAGATTTGAGAGCTTATTTCTTATGGACTATGAGACACTTGCTTATCAGTAGCCCTTGTTTCCTTCCCTCTGGTGTCTCCAGCTTTTTTTTTTTTTTTTTTTTCAATGAATCATGCATTACATTCCTAAAAAGGATTGACACCAGAATTGTGGTCAAGCAGCAGATGAAGTGGAAGAATGATGCTGGCTGCTCTTCTATTTTGTATTTTTTAAGTATGTTTTTATTGATTTTAGTGAGAGAAAAAGGGAGAGGGGAGAGAGAGAAAGAGAGCGAGAGAGAGACAGACAGAGAGAGAGAGAGGGAGAGAGAGAGAGAGAGAAACATTGATTGGTTGCCTCCTGCACGCAACCTGTGTAGTGCCCTGTCCAGGAATCGAACCAGCAACCTTTCAGTGTTCAACCAACTGAGACACACTGGCACATTGGCCAGGGCTGTCTTTCTTTTAAAGACCCTGTCTTCACATCATGCAGCAGAACTAGAAGACAACATAATAAGCACAAGTTTCAGATCCAGACCAGGTCTTCCCTCTCAATGCGAATAATGACTATGATTATGAGAGTGGGAGAAGTGGAGATCTAAATAAAATTAAAATGTGTGGGTTATTTTTCAAGTATAGTTAGTATTTTCCACTCAATAACATTTGAATGCAAGATATCATCTTTTATTTGTTTGCCTGAACCAAATTACTAGTATATCTGCTTCTGAGCTCTTACCTATTGAGAGAGATAAAATATAATCTTAGTTATGTGTAGTGGCCTGCATCCTTCCCAGAATTGTTCTTGGATATCAGAGCACTTAGGCCATCCCCAAATTTGGGGAAAGGGTCTTTAATTTCAGACTTCCAAGGTTCTCACTAAGATGCTCATTACTCAAAGCTATATGGCCCATCAAAAGATGACAGTTGAGCTCTGGCCAGGTAGCTTAGTTGGTTAGAGTATTGTCCATGTCTAAGTCTGGAAACCAAGTGTGTGATTAGTGAAGCCTTCATCACAGGCCACACCTTAGCTGCAAGAGAGGCTGTGAAAACAAGTGTCGGGCTCTATAAAATCTATACTATGAGGCAGGCTCTGCCTGTCACTGAGACACATAAAGTGGATAATTCCCCAAACACAGCATGTAAAGGAAAAAAGAATAACAAATGTTTATGCGGTTTTAATCTATGGATCATGGGGAAAGCCCTATCCTTTCTTAGCCTCAGCTCCCTCAAGTGAAAATAAGGGTAATAGCATCTACTTCACAGAGTGAAAGCCCAGGAGACAAGGTATAAAGCCTTTCTACCTTGGGGTGTGACAGCACAGGGAAAGGGGAAACACTCCCAGGAGGGGAATGAAATGGCTGTAAGGAGCATGACCCAAGGTGATTACGTTGTGATCATGAAGGAAAGGACCAAGACTGAAATTCCATTGCAAGTGCAAATGAACCCTAGCTGGGTAGCTCAGTTACTTAGAGCATGGTCCCCAAACGCCAACGTTTCAGGTTCCATCCCCAATCAGGGCACATACAAGAGTTAACCAATGAATGCTTAAATAAGTGGAACAAAAAAATTCTCTCTCTCTCTCTCTCTCTCTCTCTCTCATCAATAATATATATATATATATATATATATATATATATATATATATATATATATATTTTGTAAGTGATGACAGGGATGAATTATACACAGTGTGTGTGCCGGCCTCCGTGGGTAGGCCTGGTCCCCGTACTCTCCATTGAGTTATACCATCACACAGTTAATTATAGGAGGTCTCCACTGTAATCAACAGTAATGAACACAAAGGGTGTGCTGTGTGTATGTGTCAACAACACACCACCATGTGCTGTTTGGAAAAGAGCTCCAGGGCGCACAAAGCCAGCAGCCTCTCCCCTTGAGGAAATCGGAGCTGTTCTAGTTGAGTGGCCACCCCCAGGGGATCTGTTAGTCCTGTGTCCCTTCTGGCCTCGATGATTGGAGTGCCTGGTTCTCAGGAGGACTGTTGGTGTCCGTCTCTCTGAACCTTCTGTTGAAGGGTCCTCTGGAGATTGGTGAACGTGGGGCCTCCTCATGTGCGAGTGCCTGGCCTGGCCTCTAGGTTTGCCAAATAATAAATTTTTTTTTAAAGTAAAAGTAATCCAGCCCTAGCCATTTGGCTCAGTGGATAGAGCATTGGCCTGTGGACCAAAGGGTCCTGGCTTCGATTCCGGTTAAGGGCACGTACCTCGGTTGCAGGCTCCTCCCCAGCCTGGGCCCTGGTCAGGGCTCCTGCAGTAGGCAACCGATCCATATGTTTCTCTCACATCGATGTTTCTCTCTGTCTTTCCCTCTCTCTTCTACTCTCTCTAAAAATCAATGGAGCCCTAGCCGGTTTGGCTCAGTGGATACAGCATCTGCCTGCAGACTGAAGGGCCCTGAGTTCGATTCCAGTCAAGGGCACATGCCAGGGTTGCCGGCTCCATCCCCAGTGTGGGGCATGCAGGAGGCAGCCAATCAATGATTCTCATAATTGATGTTTCTATCTCTCTCTCCCTCTCCCTTCCTCTCTGAAATAAAAATATATTTAAAAAATGATAATGATAAAAATTTTAAAAATCAGTGGAAAAAATATCCTCAGGTGAAGATTTAAAATTTTTTAAATAAATAAATAAGTCCTAACCGGTTTGGCTCAGTGGCTAGAGCCTTGGCCTGCGGACTGAAGGGTCCCAGGTTCGATTCCGGTCAAGGGCATGTACCTTGGTTGCGGGCACATCCCCAGTAGGTGGTGTGCAGGAGGCAGCTGATCAATGTTTTGCTCTCATCAATGTTTCTAACTCTATCCCTCTCCCTTCCTCTCTGTAAAAAATCAATAAAATATATTTTAAAATAAATAAATAAATAAATAAAATACAAGTAATCCAGAAGTCATTCCTTTCCAACAGTTATGGCTAAGCAAAGAGGATTCTAGAAGGAGTAGAATTTAAAAGAAGGGGAAAAAGATGCTCTAAAGTAGGACACTCTGCATGTAGAGCTGGGAGAGAAAGAAAAGTTAAAAGGTAGGGCAGCCTTAAAACAGTTTATCTTGCAGTAAATCAGGATTGGATAACAGCTTCAACTTCTCACCAAGGACTCCAGGTCACCTGATCCTCCCACATGAGGCAGGTTGTATGTGAAGTCACACAGTTGCAAATATAGCAGCAGTGAAACGAAATAATTAAATCTCTACCTCTTTGCTTTTCATGCCCAAGTTCTCTCCACGTAAAAAATCTAATGAAATTTTTTCCCACAGCTGTGTTTCCTCTCATGTTTCAGATATGAACATAAACAGCAATTAATTATGGAATATGGTTCTAAAAAGAATATTTTAAAACTTGTTTACTGGTATTTTTAACCTTCACAATAGCTTGAGCTTAAAAATAATAATAATAAAACTATGGTTACATACAATGAAAGATTTATATTTTAAAACATCTTGCCCAATTCTATAATATTACTATATATTTATATGCTTTATATAGAGAGAGAGCTGGTGTATGTACATATTATTGAATTGTACACTTTTACTAAATTTTGTTAAAATATACTAAAAATCATTGAATTGTACACTTACAATCGGCATATTCTATGGTGTGTAAATTATGCCTCAATAAAGCTACAAAGACCACCCTATCCAAGATTTGAAAGCAAACTACAAACTAGCAGAATATATGTGCCATGAAAATAACTGGGGTGAAGTATCCTTACTATATAAAGAACCCTGCAAAATCCCGAGAAAAACATCTCCATCCCAATGGGAAAGTGGCCAGAAGAAGAAATAGACATGATCAATACATGAGAAAAATCTTCATCTTCACTAGAATAAAATAAACAGAGTTTTAAGAAGTACAAGTTTTAATCTATAAAAATTGCAACTCTTTCTTTAAGATCATATCCAGAATTGGTGAGGGTGACAGGCTCAGGCTGAGAAAACTCCTGGGTCTTCTAGCTGTCACCGGCCTTCCTCGCTGAGATGGAATTTAGTCCTCCTTCTTTGTGCTTCAGTGTCACCCTAAACTTCCAGCTATTTTTATAGCTTCTTGTTACTGGCTATTTACATGACTGTATCACCCTGTTAGATTTCAAACCTCCCCTCCTGCCCCCAAGAACTGTGGCTTGTTGTTCAGTTTATTCCCAGTCCTAACATAATACCTGGGCCAGAATATAAACTTCACTCATACTTATTGCATGTTTATTGAATGAATAAGAGTGAAATTGGTACAACCTCTCCAAAGGGCATTTGCTCATGTATATCAAGTCTTTAAATTTTTTCATATTCTTTGACTCAGTGATTCAACACTTAGGAATTTGTCCTAACCAAAATGTACAAAACGTTGGGTATACAATGATGTTTATCTTAGGGTTAGTTTTAATAATAAAAATTGGGAAATCCTGCAAATGTCCAAGATCAGTAATAGATTCATTTAATTTCTTTTTTTTTATTGTGGTAAAATATACATAGCATACAATTTACCATTAATGACATTAAATGCATTCACAATGTTGTGCAACCATCACCAGCACATTTTTATCACCCCACAAGTAAACACACCTGTGGAGCAGTCATTCCCCATTTTCCCCTCCCTAGACCCTGGCAAACGCTAACTGCTTTCTGTCTCTATAGATTTACCTATTCTGGGTATTTCATCTAAATTGTGGTCTTTTATGTCTGGTTTGTTTCACTTAGCCTAATGTTTTCAAGGATCATCTATGTTGTAGGATGTATCAGTACTTTGTTCCTTTTTATTGCTGAACAATATTTCATTGTATGACTATGCCATATTTTATTTATCCATTCCTCAGCTGATGAACATTCGGGTTGTTTCCACTTTTGGCTATTGTGAATAGTGCCGCTATGAACATACATGTCCAAGGTTTTGTCTGAATGCCTCTCCCGATTCTTTTGGGTTTATACCCAGGAGCGGAATTGCTAGATCATACGGTAATTCAATGCTTAATTCATTGAGGGAGCCCCAAACTGTTTTTCACAGCTAGTGTACCATTTTATATTCTCATGTAATGCACAAGGGTTCCATAGATTCAAAATGTAACTACAGACAGTCCTCGGGTTACGTCGCCATCTCCTATTTATTTATAAAAAAAAAAAAAAAAAGTTCCGTCATTTTGACATATGTACATATGTGCTTTATGTTTTTTATTATTTATTTACCACAAGTAAAGGTCAGGAATTGTTATCTTTCTTTTAAATTTTTTTACTGTTTCACTTCATTACTGCTGTGTATGTGCTCCATGTGAGTGACGTAGGTGCTTATGTAGGAGGGTTTCGACTTACGGTGAAAATCGCCGTAGGAACGGATCTCAGACGTAACCCAAGGACCTACTGAACTTTGGTGGGGCAAGACTGTCCTGGCATGAATAAAACAAAGTCACTACTTTTAAGAAACTGACATTCACCAAAGGGAGCCAGGTCATAAGTTGATAAATATTAATCTTTTTTATTTTCTTCAACCATTTAATAATATAAAACCTGTTCTTAGTATGTGGACCATACAAAAACAGGCTGTAAGCCCAGTTTGGCCCAAGGTGCTATAGTTTTCTGACTCCTGGTACAGATTCCCCCTAACCAATGCTCATTTAGCTACTGCCAAGGTACAAATATTAATGCCGAGTACCTGATATGATTCCTCATAACTGGCCACTGTTGACCCTACCAACAGGAAGAGGTGGGGTAATTGTTATCCTATGGGGTTTGGAAGGAATATATGTGGAACCCAAGTGATCTAGTTAAGCTCCTCTTGATATTCTTTTTTCTTTTTAAATATATTTTTATTGATTTTTTACAGAGAGAAAGGAAGAGGGATAGAGAGTTAAAAACATCAATGAGAGAGAAACATCAACCAGCTGCCTCCTGCACACCTCCCACTGGGGATGTGCCCACAACCAAGGTACATGCCCTTGACCGGAATCGAACCTGGGACCTTTCAGTCCGCAGGCCGATGCTCTATCTACTGAGCCAAACCGGTTTGGCTCCTCTTGATATTCTTTGATGATTGTACATGAATGGACAAGTGCCCTGAGAAGGGCGTGGTGGCCAGGGGCTGAGACCACCACTGGTAAGCTATCAAGATTTAAGAAGTGACTGTAGAAAGTGAGGATAGGAGAAGAGGGAGAGGATGAGTGCCAGTTGTGTCCCGAGAACAACTGCAGCTACAGGGGCTGTAGTTCATCCCAATGATCTCCCTCTTCTGAGTTTTCCCCTTAGAAAGAGACCAACAGAACTACCACCAGTAGTATAAGAATAAGGGGATCTACACAGAGCAAGGTATGGACTTTGGCCACCATGGAGGTGTGTCCCTTAGATCTCCCTTTAAGAGTGACGCTACCACAAGGCGTGTAGTTAGCTTACAGACTCAGCTGCAGCGCCTTCAGGATCCACTGCAGCATCTGAGCTGAGGCCATGCTCTTCCCAGGCAGGTCCAACCAAAGACTGTGCTAGGGCCTGGCCATTCTTGCCCAACACAGGACTCCTCCATGGGTGATCTTTATGCCAGGGCTCCCCGTTGAGCTGGTGAAACTTTCTCAGAGCTGTACTAAAATAGGAGGTTCTTCCTAACCAATCTTCCTTGCTTCCTTCTCTATGTTTACAGGGTCAGATCTGGTCTGAAGACCCTCCCTTCTCCTGCTTCCTTTCCCTTTCATATTTTGTGGGCATTAACCCAAAGAAATGTCTTGCATCTCTCACGCCATCCTGGCATCTGTTTTCTGGAGGACCTACCATCCGACCTAGCAGTTCCACTTCTATTTACTTATAAGAACTGAAAACATATCCACGAAAAGATTGGTGCACTGGTGTTCATGGAAATTTCATTTATAATGGCCCCAAACCTGAAACAAATAGCCAGCAAGAGGTGAATGGGTAAACAAATTGTAGTGGAGCCATATGTGTTAGGGTTTTCCAGAGAAACAGAACCAATAGGATGTGTGTGTATGTGATTGATTCATTATATAAATGAATTTATTTGAAGGAATTGACTACATGATTATGGAGGTGAGAAGTCCTAAAATCTGTGGTTGGCAAGCTGGTGACCCGGCAGAGCCAATGGAGCCGATGCTGCCATCTTGACCAGAAGTCCTAGCATATGCTTTTCAAACTTTATACTACCCCTTTTCCCCCAGCTGTAGACATAATGCCCACAGCTCCAGCAGCCATTTTATGACCATGAGGCAATTTGAGTATAGATGTCAGAGCTGGGAATAATGGGGAAGAAGGAAAGAAGGAAAGCTTCCATATCAGTCCTGTACTCCCTATTCCTGATTTATCATTATATTAAAAAATAGATAAACAAGTGAAACTCATTTGTTTAGACCACTCTGTAAACCTGTTTCCTCATCTATAAAATATAGATGAATAATAGTAGCCTAGCTCATAGGTTTCATGTGAGGATCAATATGTGTGACTTAAAAAAAAAAAAAAAAAAAGGCTAAAACCACAAGGGAGATGACCTCTAAAGCCATACATTCTATTACAATTCTTAAATTGTTTCTCTTGTTCCTTGGTGAGAAAAGTGCTTGGTATTTAAATGCTCAATAAGTGTTAGTTATCATAATCAAGATTATTATTTCAGATTTTTGTTACTGGCCACTGAACCCAATATATAATTGATACAGGGGCTATTAAAAATTACATCTATTAAAACTATTAATGGCCAGAAAAGATATTCTGGATAAAATGTTTGGTGGGAAAAACACATTATAAAACGGTATGTAGTCAATTTTAACAATTTTATAAATGCATAGAAATATATAAAAGTCTTAATAGTACTGTAATTAGTTCTGAGGGGTAGAGTCACAGGTGATGTTTGTTTTCTTTATTTCCAAAATTTTAATAATAAACAAGTCATTTACAAGTGGAGGAAGATGTTATTTTAAGACATTGAAATGAGGCTAAGATATAACAAGTGATTTTACCTTAAACAGATTCAAGGTAGCAATCTATGTGCAAGAATAGATCATCTAAGGAGTATGATTTTTTAAAAAATGTGTGCATTAGCAGTGAATTCACCACAGAGCAGAGCTACTGGGAGACATAGGTGAATAAACTCTGTGTACCCCAGGGTTTCCAACCCACAAGTAAGGAATCTGTAAACAGGAACACTGAGTTCTCCTCAGTCTACATATTAGAGTAAGAAGGTATACAGTATAGGGAATGCCAGGCATGTCTTATTAAACAAATTTAAAGAGCATGCTTCTAATTGATTGTTTGCCCACGGAAACTGAGACAGTGCCGAGCAAGAAACTCTAATCAGATGAGCAGTTTGGAAACTGAAAGTGCGCTCCCCTGAGACAAAGGTACTTTTACAAAGTACCCTCCCTGGTTCATTTTTATGCAAATGAGAAATCCAAATGTGCAGTTTTATTGATGCAAATAGCACTGTCATGATTGGTCAGCTTTGAGCATCCTGATTGGTGGTTATAGATTGGTCAATAAAGATGCAAATGAGGATATATTTGTACAGCGCTGATTGGATCCGCTCAGAGGGAGGAAAGCAGTACGCAAGGTTTGGCAGCATAATCTGTCCCCCCCCCTCCCCTCGCCCCCGCCTCCCACCCACCGGCCTCCCTGGCAAATGCAGCATTTTTGTGAGAGACCCTGTCAGCAAGGCTGCTAGACTCTATGAATCTGAGCTCAATTAACTATCAGGAGTTCTTGGCAGGTATATTCCTTCTTGAAGTTAACACTGCAAACCTGTTTTTAGGGGGAAAAATCTTTTAAAAACCCAAGCCTATCATATTACTGTCTCATATTACAAATCTGCAATTATTTTAGTTGTTTACATACTTATTTTCTATGAAAACAAGCTCCATGTTTTTCATCACTGAACTTCCAGCATCTAGCACAATGTCTGAGACATACTAGGTAATCAGTAAATGTTTTAATAAATTGTGTCCAAACCTTCTTGGAAAACATAATGTAGAAAAACAATAGCTCCTTAGAATACAATACTAGTAGACTATCATCACCCATGTCAAACCACTTGACTGCTTTGGATGCTGATGGATACAAAAATATTGCTTTTAAAAGCTCATTTAATTAAACAGGACTTGTGTCCCTGCTGTCTGCGTGGCAGTGCGCTGCATGCCAGAGGCATTCTGAAAGGTGATCCCTTCAGCTCCAAAAATGGAGTCTGATAAGAGCAGAGAATGGTTCCTTAACTGGGTCTAGGAGGGGTCCCAGGACCCTTTCAAGGTGGTCTCCAAAGTCAAAACTATACTACACTATTTGCCATTTTCTCTAACAAATGCAGAATGGAGTTTTCCAGGAGCTATATGATATGTGTTGAAAGGTAGTGCAAGGTCTGCTTGTGTGTTGTGTCCAAATTTTCATAATTTTAAATTCTAATTCAGTAAATATTAATAACTATAACCCTCATAAACAAAGCTCTTTGGAGGCTTCCGTAAGTTGTCACACAGAGTTATGTAAATCCTTTGTAAAGGGGTTCTGAAACCGAAAAGTTGGAGAACCACTGAAATACAATACACTGTAGTTGACAACCGAGACTAAGATGTGAAGTTTGAGTTGCAACCAAAAGGTCGAGAATGCGTAAAAGCAGAAGGAAACAGCGTGGACAGTGGAGGAATTGGCCATGAAGGGTCTGGGCGAGGGGCAGCCTGGACAAAAGCCCTCGGGGAGTGCAGAAAGCGAGGGAGAGACAGGCCCATCTCCTTCCAAGGACACACATACTCCCCTTTCACAACTCAGGCGGAGAAGCTGTAAATTCTTCTCTTGCTGGTCAGTGATCTAATAAAAGCCACCCATAACTTGGACCACGCAGGAAATGGTATGATATGGAGGCCTCTCCGAATTATAATGTCTAAAACTCCGTTCAGTTAGTAATAACTGTAAAGTTTGGCATAGGGGTAAAAATATACCTATATCTATATCTGCTTTCTGACTTGGTGGAGGGGGCAGGGAGGAAAGGAATGTAAGGGCGGGAAAGAAGGCATTAAAGAAAGAAAACGCGCGCTGGGGGGAAGGGAGGAGGCGGCGCGAGCGGCCAATGAATGAGACCCTGGCTGCGGCACGTATCCCAGCCACCCGCATGCGCAGGCGCACGCCGAAAGATCTCGCGGGAAAGAGCCGTCGCCAGTCCCGGCGCGGCGCCCAGGTAGGGGGTGGGGCAGTGGAGGCGGGAGTGAAGTCTCGCGATAAGAGGCAGTTGCCGTAGCGGAGCCCTCTGGCAGTGTGTGTGAGGATTCAGTGCTGGAGCTGTGGACGGTTTGTTGAGCCCGTTAGTGCTCCTGCCGAGACTCACGCTGTCGTCATGTCCCGCTACCTGCGTCCCCCCAACACGTCTCTGTTCGTGAGGAATGTGGCCGACGATACCCGGTAAGTCCAGGGAAGAGGCTCCAGGTCTACGCGAGGAGGCCGCAGGCGCTCGGGGAGGACCCTGGCGGCGGCGGCGCGCGGGGCCGGGGGAGGGGAGGGTCGAAGATGGCGGGTTTCAGGCCGGAACCAGGCCGCGCCGCCGGCCCTAGCGCCGCGTGGGAGCGAGGGCGGCGCCCCCGGTCCTCCCGGGCCGCGCGGGCCGCGTGGCGTGGTTTCAGCCCCCCTCCCCCTCCCCCTCGGCGGTTCGGGGCCCCTTTCTCCTGGCTTCCTCGCCTGCTTCCACCCCCTGCCGCGGCCAACATCCGCTCCCCATTGAAGTTCACATTCTTTGAGGTGCACGCCCCCCTCGGCCAGGGATCTTTTTCTTTTTATTAAAAAAATTTTGCGGCGAAATAACGGATCGGGGGAGGGGAGTGCGGCGAAGCATTTGATAACTCCTTTTTTTGTTTTTATATTTGTGGTATTTAAAATGGAGACCTTTAAAGAAAGGGGATATTGTTGAGATTTGGAACATCACATTTTTTCAGTTAAACGGTACGAACTCGTTCTTCCCATTTCCCGGAAATACTGGTCGCCCTAGGAGAACGGGGCTTTAAGGAGCCTCTACCGGGAGGACGCTGATTACTAAATTGGATTAGTCCAGAACCTGCCTTTGTTCTCACAATTCCCTTAATTGCTTGGAGTTGCCATTAGAATTTTTTGAAAGAGATCTTATCACAAAATGAGAGTTTATATTTCACAAATAATCCCTCAACTCTCCCCCCCCCCAATAAAATATTTTTGCTATCTTTGTGTAATCTACATTTTTCTGTCCTGATTTTAAGTAGGGAAAGTAAGCAGTAGTGATTAGCGTTCTAGAAAAACTTCCCCTTTGTCATTTGACATTTTTAAGGAGTTATATGTATTTGTAACATTACTTTCGAACTGTTTAACATGTCGCTAAAATTTTAGGGTGAATATGTGTGTTTGGCATTATTCAGAGTGTAGAGTTGACCTAAAACTGTTAAACACGTTAGCAGTACCTACATACAACCTAATGCTACTATGCCTTTTGTGAAAAATGAAGGATGTGGATAAACAATAGAGATAAATTGTGGTCAAGTACCCTTAAATGTCTGTTTTCCTAATATTGTAAAAAAGTAAGGATTTTATCATAAACTCCATTTTTTATCTTCCTAAATCTTGAATTCCAGCCTCCCTTTATCAGAAAAATACATTGCCTCTATATCTTTTTTGTATGTTCTTAAAATTGGCTCTTAAAATTGAGATATAGAAAGCTTGTCTGTTTCAGGTCACCCAGGGACACAGACAGTCCTTTTCATTAACTGAGATATTAAAAAAAAGATAACCTGTTTCTTACAAAGAAAGTCTTTTTAAGGAAGTGAACATAAAAATTTGGGGTCTTTTTATGATGTTTTAGGTCTGAAGATTTACGACGTGAATTTGGTCGTTATGGTCCTATAGTTGATGTGTATGTTCCACTTGATTTCTACACTCGCCGTCCAAGAGGATTTGCTTATGTTCAATATCCTTTCTTCAGATGGCTGATTAGTGAGGGGTGTTGAAGTTTGAAATTCAAGTTTATGTAAGAGGTAACATCTAAAAAGTAGTTTACTTTTGTCCTTTAATAAATGTCTATGTCTTCCCATTTTAAAAAATTAATTCTAACTCACGTTGCTCTGTTTAAGTTAATACAAAATAGTAAGACATTTAAATTCCCCTGTATGCTGCTGAAACTCAAATCAATGATTATAGCATGTGACTTAATTTGAATACACTCTGATTTCTACCACCTTTAATGTAAGTCAAATTAAAAGTTAATATGTTCTTGTGCTTAGCAATGAAAAGTTTGGTATTCTTGTTTGTTAATTTGAATCACTTGATCAAAACAAATTGTATAACGAGGTAAACTCTTTAATATTGTCCCCTAATTTGCTGTCCTCTGTTGTTACCTCAGAGAATGTAAAGCTGTACAGTTATGGCGACCCCAAAGAGAAAGCATGAAAGAACCTTTAGAGTAGAGTTCAACACTTAAGGCAAGTAGACAAGCCAAAGACCTCTTAAGGATCAGGCTTGAAGAGAAGGGAGAGTTTGGGAAAAGAAAAAGTAAAGAAAAGCTGGAAGAAGGACAAGCCTAATGGGAGACAAAGCCTCGCTTTATCTACAAAAGGGGGAAAAGGTTGTTTTTCAAAGTTAAAGATAAAGCCATCTGTCATATTTGGCCAAGCATCTCATGACAAGTCCTTCTGACAAGCACTTAAAGAGTTAAAGGTCAAGATGAAGTTGAATGATGGCCAAGATTAAAGGAATCATACCTGATGTATCCTACAGAACAACTATTTTCCTTTTTTTTTTCCTTCCCTTCATGTTTTGTAAGCAGTTAATTTTCAAAATTATTCTGGTTTGGTCTAGGGACAAAACCTGTAACTTGATTTATGTGGGCCTTTGATGTTGTGATTGTGGTCTTATATAATGCACTTTCTTAGCTTTGCAAGTTAAAGTGTACCAGGATGTAATGTTTTAAGCATACAATTTAGCATATTTCTGTTTTGGACCAGGTGGTCAGATGCCATAGGATAGTAGGCAGTGCCCTTTAGAGGAGTAGCATGAGGTTCTCTGGTCAATCTAACTCCACAGAGCTATGCTTATGCTTAAAAGACGAGAGATGCATGCACTGGGAACTACTTAGAAACGCTTCTGGTTGTATTGCAGGGTCAGATCTGTAGAAACTACCTGTTTATAGATTTTTAAGTGGCTGCTGTGGGGCACACACATCTTCCTAACTTCTGGAACTTGGGTCTGTTATTCCTGCTGACCATGCACTGCTTTAGCACTTATGATTGGTTGGCTCTGAATAGATTGGAAAAGGCCTTTGGAAATCATTCCCTGGCCCAGAGTTTCACAGTGACATTACTTCACTGAGATCATCTCTCTGAGACAGGTTTGGGCTGTGTACTTCAGGCTAGGGAAATTTATTTCTTATTGCTTAAGTTCAGTAAGTCTCTTGAAACTTAGCAGAGCCCTAGCCGGTTTGGCTCAGTGATAGAGTGTAGACTTGTGGACTGAAGGGTCCCAGTTTTGATTCCGGATAAGGGCATATGCCTGAGTTGCAGGCTTGATCCGCAATGCGAGGGCATGCAGGAGGCAACTGATCAATGATTCTCATTGATGTTTCTATCTCTCCCTTCCTCTCTGAAATCAATCAAATAATGGGAAAAAATTATTTAAAAAGAAGAAACAGTGGAATCCTAGTGAGACTTAATGAGCAAATGTGGAAAGTTGCTACTCCCACAGGGCCAGTGATCAAGGACAGTTGTGGCAGTTTGTTGCAAAGCTGTATTACAAAGAGAATAAAAGATGTCTGATTTGACTTTTTTTTTTTTTAAGTAGCAATGCATTCTGGCTTACAATGTTGACCTGGTTTTTAGAGTGGCCTGTGACCCAGGATCAGCAGTAGTTTGACTCAAGAATATGTGATACTTGAGACAGAAAGAGTTGTCATCTAAAGAAAAATTGCCTTTTTTTATACACATACTAGAGGCCCAGTGCACGAAATTCATGCACTTGGGGAGAGTCCCTCAGCCTGGCCTGCGCCCTCTCGCAGTCCCAGAGCTCTAAGGGGATGTCTGACTGCCAGCTTAGGCCCACTCCCCACAGAGGCGGGAGAGGTTCCCGGTACTGACCACCAGGGGGAAGCTCCTACGTTGAGCATCTGCCCTCTGGTGGTCATTGCACGTTATGGCAACTGGTTGTTCTGCCATTTGGTTGATTTGCATATTGGCCTTTTATTATATAGGATAGTCTTTTCTATGCTCCTAAAGTAGTTTTTTTAAGAAGACTGAGTAGCAATTTCTCCATCTGTGTCATCGGCATGACATTTGGCTGCCTCCTCTGTGGCCACTTGCCTTCTCTTAAAGGTAAAGTAGAACCTTGCCATTTGTTCATCCAACCCAGGATTCTGGTTTTGAGGATAGCTAAAATGGATGATTTGGTCTCATTAATAATTTTTACACCTCTTGATCTAAGTCCCTTAAAAGTTTATTACATTCTGTTGCTTGAAGTAACAAATAAATTAGTATACCCATTAAGTGAACCTATTTCTTTTAATTATTTTAGAACCCAACTGCATTAACCTTGAAGGCTGATCTCTTACAGTATTAAATTCCCAATCAGTCTTTGTCTTGTCATATTGAAGGTCCTATGATTTTGGACTTGGGATAACCTCTCCCTCTACATTCACTCACATATAATGTCCTCAGGAAAGGGGAGCTGGGAACCCACATGGTCCTTAATTTATTTCAGAACAAAAAAACAGGAAATCTAGTGAGGCCAACCTTTTAGTCTCTGGGAAAAAAGAATATCAGTGTCAGTCTTGAAGGGGGAGAGGGAGGGAAAGTGTCACTTGGAGTAGTTTTCACTCTGCTCTCAAAAATATCTCAAATTTAAGAAATAGAAAAATAGGCAAGTTTAAATCGTGCCTTAGGATAGAATGAAAATCCACACTCAAACCTAACTAGCTCCCTTTCCAAAGTTTTTACATCAAGTACTATTCTGAATATGTGCTTGGCTTCCATTAGAATGGTGGTTTTAGGAAAGGCACTAAATTTAGACAGAATAACTGAAAAGCCAAGAGTTTGTGGTATTGCTGACATTGAGAGAACAAGGCAACTTAGCCTCTGAGGTAAAAAAAAAAACGGACCAAGAGCCCAGTTGGCATGGCTCAGGGCTGAGCATCTACATATGAACCAGGAAGTCATGGTTCAGTTCCTAGTCAGGCATACGCCCGGGTTGCGGGCTCCATCCCCAATGTGGGGTGTGCAAGAGGCAGCCTATGAAAGGTACTCATCGTTGATGTGTCTCTCCCTCTCCCTTCCTTTCTGAAATTAATAAAAATATATTAAAAAACAAAACGGGGACCAAGAGTTCCTGCTTTATGTTGCTAGATAATATCAAAATTCTCAGGTTAAAGGTAGTCCCAAACACTTCTTGGTTGGATGCTGTGTTAGTATCATTGATGTTATGGCTTTTCAGTCCAGGAATCTTTATAGAAATGGTCAGTTATTTCTTGAGAGCATGCGTGTCTGTGCATGGCTGTAATACACGTTTGGTACAGTGATATCTTGAGTATTGCTTGATTCTGTTTTGATTACATTATTGCAAGTGGCTAGTTACCATTCTTCCCTGTGTGGTATAAAGGAAGACTACTACGTTAAGCAATAGTGTTAGATATGTTTGTGAAAAAACAGCAAAATTTAAGGTTAATGCTTTCCTCTCGTAGGTGAGGTATATTCATTCTGCTTGCTTACACAAGAACTATTGGCATTTTCATTTGAAATAAAAATAGGAAAAACAGTTTTGGTTTTATTTTTTAAGGGATTTTTGTTTTAACATGCAACAGAACTGACACTTGTTTTTCTTTTTGTCTTATTTTGTAAAGTTAATTCTTAAAACAGGAAAGTTTTTTGATAGGATTATTTGGTTATTTCAGCTATAATTTATTTCAATAATAGTTTGACTATTTTTTCACATGTGTTTTCAATTGTATGCCTTGGAAATTCACAAGTGCTTTAATATTGTGAAGTATTTATAGCTGATTCAGCCAGCTAGTGTGGGGTCTGATAGATGTTCTAAAGCAATAATGAGAGATTAATAATTTTGTGAATTTTTCAAGATTTTCCAAGTGAACTTTCACTCATTATCAAAGTTCGCAAAATTTCCCAAGCCCCTTAACATTTAGCACATTTGAAGATGTTCGTGATGCCGAAGATGCTTTACATAATTTGGACCGAAAATGGATTTGTGGTCGACAAATTGAAATACAGTTTGCACAAGGAGATCGGAAGAGTAAGTACCCTTATGCCTGATACGTTTATAAAGCATCATTTGAAAAGATAGAACAGTGGTTCTCAACCTTCCTAATGCCGCAACCCTTTAATACAGTTCTTCATGTTGTGGTGACCCCCAATTTCATTGTTACAAATTGAACATAATTAAAGCATAGTGATTAATCACAAAAACAATATGTAATTATATGTGTGTTTTTCCGGTGGTCTTAGACGACCCCTGTGAAAGGGTCGTTCGACCCCCAAAGGGGTCTCAACCCACAGGTTGAGAACCGCTGAGATAGAATATCTTCAATACTTTGTTTCGTCATATTTTTAGATGTATTCCAAAGTTTTGGGGTAAACATAAGGTAATGTAGAGATAGGAATGCCTGAATTATGTTTGGACTCTTAAGTACATTGATGCTATCAGCTGTGGCACGTTTAATATACTGGGAGTGAAATTGAAGGATAAAATTCAGAAAATTAGGGTCTCTTGAGCTATTTTTCTTCCTTATAAAACATAATTGGGCCGAAACCGGTTTGGCTCAGTGGATGGAGCGTCGGCCTGCGGACTGAAGGGTCCCAGGTTCGATTCCGGTCGAGGGCGTGTACCTGGGGGAGGCAGCTGATCGATGTTTCTAACTCTCTATCTCTCTCCCTTCCTCTCTGTAAAAAATCAATAAAATATATTTTTTAAAAAAAACAAAAAACATAATTGGGTGATTATGTGAGTGTATATAGCTATGAATTAGACTGGGAAAGGCTATATAGATTAAACCTAGAATAGATTTTACATTAGTGGTTTTTATTAGTATGCAGATGTTAACTGTGCTAATGGAGGCAAGAGTACAGGCTTTGAAATCAGATAGACCCGGGTTTGAATTCTGTCTCAACCATTGATCCCTTGGACAAGATATAAAAATATAGTGATTAAAATAGCTGATGAAGAGAGGAGGAGTGCTTAGGTAAACATAAGCTATTGGTAATCTCTAGGTCTTGGGTCGGATGATGGGTTCCTGAGTGTTCACTATGTTATTTATGTATACATACACACATATGTAAAATACCTGCTTCTTAGAATTGAATGAGGTAACATAAATATTGAGGGCTGTCTAGGGGTGTGGGTGTGTCTAAGGCATTCAGTAAATGTTAGCTCTCATGCTTTTCTTTGTTGTGGCCTCTTAAAATTGTATGACAATGTATTACTGCCTTTTTAAAATATTTTTTTAATTGATTTTGGAGGAAGGGAGGGAGGGAGAGAGAGGAACATCAATGATAGAAAATCATTGATGGGCTGCCTCCTGCACGCCCCCTACTGGGGATGGAGCCTACAACCTGGGACCCTTCAGCCCACAGGCCAACGCTCCATCCACTGAGCCAAACCAAACCGGCTAGGGCAGCCGTGGGGCCGGATCCCACGGATCCGGCCAGTTTGAAATGAATAGAACTAAAAAAAAAAAAAACAAAAAAAAACAAAGACCGTACCCTTTTATGTAATGATGTTTATTTTGAATTTATATTAGTTCACACAAACACTCCATCCATGCTTTTGTTCCAGCCCTCTGGTCCAGTTTAAGAACCCATTGTGGCCCTTGAGTCAAAAAGTTTGCCCACCCCTGGGCTAGGGCTATTACTGCATTTTGACACACATTGTTCATAGGTTACCAGTAAGTGTTTTATCATTGTTAATTGTATTCTTAATGAATGAAAGTCAGGGTGCGATGATTCCAAAATAGCATTTAGTTCAAAAGTCATTTATATATTTCTAAGTATTTCTGTTCTGTGTATTTCATAGCTCCAAATCAGATGAAAGCCAAGGAAGGGAGGAATGTATACAGTTCTTCACGTTATGATGATTATGACAGATACAGGCGTTCTAGAAGCCGAAGTTATGAAAGAAGGAGATCAAGAAGTCGGTCCTTTGATTACAACTATAGAAGATCCTATAGTCCTAGAAAGTAAGTGTGATGTAGCACAGTGATCTATCAAGAAAGATTTATGTTTGTTAGCTTTAAATTTTTAAAAATTTTTGTGTACTTTTAATTATAAAAATTGTATGCTTTGTTGAGACTAAAAATATTTTAGTGTTTCATTTTAAAAGTTTTATGGTTCACTTTTTTAATTAGAAACTTTATAAGACTGTAAATAGACATTTGTCACTGTTTGCTTTTTCTGGTGTACTTTTTAGCAGTAGACCGACCGGAAGACCACGGCGTAGCAGAAGCCATTCCGACAATGATAGGTAAATAACTTTGCTTTGAAAGAGACTTATACATTTTTTCAATTTCAGAGTGAACTTTTGCTCTAAAAATAATAAATTTGATTAATATAGAATCTAATTTTTACTCTAATTGTATCTCTCCTCTGTTTTGAAAGATTCAAACACCGAAATCGATCTTTTTCAAGATCTAAATCCAATTCAAGATCACGGTCCAAGTCCCAGCCCAAGAAAGAAATGAAGGCTAAATCACGTTCTAGGTCTGCATCTCACACCAAAACTAGAGGCACCTCTAAAACAGATTCCAAAACACATTATAAGTCTGGCTCAAGATATGAAAAGGAACCAAGGAAAAAAGAACCACCTAGATCCAAATCTCAGTCAAGATCACAGTCTAGGTCTAGGTCAAAATCTAGATCAAGGTCTTGGACTAGTCCCAAGTCCAGTGGCCACTGATAGTATAAACCATGATATTTTTAGGCATGTATCATTCATTTACTCATAGTTTGGTTTACTTAAATTATCAGGAATACAATGTTGCAATGATGCTTACAAAACATTTGTCAGTTTTCCCTGTACCGGGCAATGGTTATAATTAAAGTGATATGCTGTTGAGAAGCCACTCTTAAGAGTCCAGTTTGTTTAATGTTATGGGCAGCTACCAATTTGTGGTGTCTCTGTATATTTTTGTAAAGATTCTCATTTTTTATGCTTGAAGTATTGGTGAAAAGATGTTGGTTGACCATAATTTGCAACATTGTCTTATTAAAAATAAACTCTTATATCCATATTTGGTAGACCTGTTAACCTAGAAATATAGCTTGCTAATAAGATAGAATGATACAAAAGTGAAGTTGTAGCCACAGTACACTGAGTGATCAGACACATTTAGGTTCAGGGTGGACCTTTTTGTCTTGTTAAGATGTCTAGGCCCGTGAAAATAGTTAATTTATGACACAGTGTGGAGTAGTTCTTTTCTTAACCCCACCTTCTTAGGGAATGATGCAACGGGTTAAGTAGCATTTCCAGGGAGATTGAGTTTTTTATTGAAACATGGAGCCTTCACTGCTTTTTTTCTGGTTTCTAAGAAGATTTGAAATATACAAACATCAGAAAAACTCACCTTAAAATTTGAACAGGTCAATGATGACAAATTTGAGGTGGAAATGATGCTCTTATGTAGTTAAGTTACTCTAAACTTGAAAGACCATTGTTGACCATAATAGCTTAGTTTTTGCTGCTGTTAAAAGCAAGTAAATTGTTTCACCGGAAGTTTGTGTACATAGTGTAAAAGAACTGAATTTTGATGCTTATAGCACTAGGTGTATGTGCATTTGTATCAAAATTTGCCTACCTCTTTATGAAGGAGGCTTGTTCTTCACATCTGTTTATTTAATGTGAGGCAAATTGAAAGACAACACTCCCATTCTAGGTGATTCTGTGGTGCCATGAAAAAGAATTGACTTTAAGTACAAGTCACATCTTTGAGTCTTTGATTATTGATGTAGTACCTGACTAAAAATGAGGAAAAAATTCCCTTAACCATTTACAATTTCTAGCATTTCTCTGAGAGATCGTTTTAGGGACAATAAAAGTTACTTGATGTGTCCACTTTCATTTCAGAATAAAAGCTAGCATCTTTAAAATTTTTAGATTGCTTGCTTGCCAGGTTATAAGAAATATTGTGGGAAAACGACTCCTTTTAGAGGATTGCTTTTTTCAATTTTGCTTTTAGTAATCTAGGCCTTGCCTGTAAAGAACAAAAGGTGGTTTTTAAATACTGTTTGTGGAATGTGTTTAAAGGGTTGATTCTAGAACCTTTGTATATTTGATAGTATTTCTAACTCATTTCTTTACTGTTTTGCAGTTAATGTTCATGTTCTGCTATGCAATCATTTATATGCACGTTTCTTTAATTTTTTAGATTTTCCTGGATGTATAGTTTAAACAACAAAAAGTCTATTTAAAACTGTAGCAGTAGTTTGCAGTTCTAGCAAAGAGGAAAGTTGTGGGGTTAAACTGTATTTTCTTTCTTATAGAAGCTTCTAAAAAGGTATTTTTATATGTTCTTTTTAACTAATATTGTGTACAACCTTTAAAACATCAATGTTTGGATCAAAATAAGACCCAGTTTATTTTCTGCTTGCTGTAAATGAAGCAAACATGCTATAATAAAAACAAAAATGAAGGAAATAATGATTAACTGGAATTATTACAGTTTTTAATGAGATCCTAAAATAACAGTGGAAACAATCTTTTGTAGATTGAGGAATAGTTTTAATCAGTGTTGCTCTAGGCACAACTAACTTTTATTTTGGAAATGAATAGAACTTACCAGTAAGGTACATCTTTTACATGGTACTTAAAAATTCCTTAGGTAATGTCAAAGCCCCTTGGGTTAAATAACTTAGAGGTTATTAGTAGTGTTAAGATATGCATTAAAGTGAAATTTGGTCAGCTAATTATAAGTTTAATTGGGTAGACCAATAATTCTGCTCTCCCCAGTTCTAAACAAGATATGTTAGATCTTGTTTATGGCATGGTTTAAAATGCTTTTGCATTGAATTTTATGAGCAATTAATACGTGGTAACTATTTTGGGGAGCTGGTTTAGATGTTTGAATTCCAGCTACTAAATAATGGCAACAATTATAGCTGATAGTTATTGAGTATTTATGATGTGCCAGACACTGTTCTAAAAGTTTTTTATGTGTTGGCTCCTTTACTCTTCACAAAACCCTATTAGAAAGATACTTTTATTTTCCCCATATCACAGATAAGGAAATTGAGACACAAAGACAGGGCCAGATTATTGAGTCCAGACCTGGTCCTCATGGTTGGATGGTTATTTTTTTGTTTGTTTTCTTTTTTTAATGGACTACAATTTGAGAAAAGTAGATTGAGGATATGATTCTCAGTCTCTCTAGAATTAAAAGACCTTATGTTTTCATTTTTTTGTGTCTCTTATTTTTAGACTCATCTATGTTATTTCTGAAATAAGGTATCTAACAGCTTCAAAAGGACTATATTATAGTTGAACCCATGATAGTTAGGATCCTACTGATACTGGTGAGGATCCTTACACAGTGCTTTAATTTTGGGATACATACTTGAGTTACACAATTACTGAGTACCTACTGTGTGTCTGGCACTGTGCTTAATATATTAAAACATCAAGACTCAAGTGAGGGATGACACTTCACCTCCCTTTTTACATTTTATTTTAAGCCAAATAAGCAAGAAAAGAAATGACAGATAATGCCTCAGTGAGAAAGAAAAGGTGTGCTACATAGTGTATGAGCTATTAAGGTATAACCCTGGGAACTATTGTACTATTCTCTTGAAAATCTGGCCCAGTAAGCTGCTACTCCAGTTCAACTAACAAAATCCTGTGTACCACAGAGAAGAATACAGAAAACCAAACTGACAAACATCCTTCTTTTATTTAAGACCAAACTGCAGCTGGAATTCCCAGTACAGTTCTGCTTACTGCACTTCAAGAAAGATCTGAGAAAGCGGAAAGAGAACCAAAGAAGGGCAGTTCAAGCGACCAAAGGGTGGGTGGAAGGTGCTGCAGTATGAATACTGTGTGAATATTTTGACTCTGGTCTGAAAAGATAAAAGAATGTTATTGAAACTACATGGAATAATTGAAGTCCCTTCAAGTTTGAAAGTAAGCATTTTAGGACAAATAAAAGGAAATTCACCTTTGTACTTGTGGAAACTAATCCCTAAATCTGAATAGGTTTATATTGATTCTTGGATAACAGGTCCATAATAAATTACTGGAAACTAGGATGTCTGAATATCACGGTAGACAGCCTTAAGTCTCCTACAGTGCTTCTTTTGGTCTGTCTGAAACTAAATTGGGTGAGAAAAGGCATGGTCCAATATAAACTTTTTCTTGGTTATCTCTTAAAGTCAGATACGTTTTTGCTATTGGCAAATATTGCCTTTGTTCCAGTGCCAGTGTTTTACTGTTTAATGGTTTGCTTTGTTGGCATCTGAGTTTATTTACCTGTATGCCATGTGCAGTTTACATCTTCCTTAAACACTATTCCCAGGTAAATTCTAATTATAATACTTGACATCCAGTTAAGAGGTTCCACATCTCTTCTCACCTCTTTCTTAGCATATTCAGCAAACATTTACTGAGCCCTTACTATAAGCAAAAATTGTATTGGATAATTGGGAGGAAAATATATTGAAAATTCACTTATTCAATAAAGGTCTGAGCACAATCTAGTGAATCACATTACAGTATGGCCTCATTGTTTTGAGGTGTATTGTTTGACAATATTTTACACCATTACCCTAATGTAATTATAAAACCCAGTATACTATCAAAGATAAGTAATTTTGTGGTTACCTGCCATTAAAAAGTATCTGGTATTTTTGTTTGCATCCCGTTAATACAAATAATGAAAAAATGATGTTTTGATCTGTAATAAACTGATTTATTGTGCAGTGACTGTAATATACTAGAATTATATTAAATTGTTAACTGACTCTTCAAACACACATTAGGAAATAATCCCCCCAAAAGTATTTCATTTTGCATTAGATATACAGGACACTGGGTGCTATAATTAGATTATTTTGAGGCAGACAGCTGTTATCCCAACTGATTTAGTATGTTCTGTAACTGAAAATGTTCGCCAAGTTATACTTTTTAGTGATTGACATGTACATTTTGTAGGGGACATGTTCTGTGTATAGTGAATAAATAACTTTTATAGTATCACAAAATGTTTTGGATTCCTTAGTTCCTTACTAGGGTATGAGGGCTATTTGCCTATATATTCCATCACTCATATTTTTGTCATGTTTCTGCCACATTTAAACTTAAAATTATTCATCTAAGAATATGGATTTGTAAAGATTTCGAAAATATAGCAGAATACACATATTAAGGGGAGGTATGAACTGGAGGTTAATGTATGTTTTTCAATCCTGAACTGGAGGTTATTTTTCTTAATTTTGAACTTGGCTAAGATACATAGAAAATGGCAGGTTAGAGTCCATGATTTTTCATTTAGTTCATCTTTGTCACAGTTTTGCACTGCACTTTTTTTTTTTCCAAATGGGCAATTTTTTTTATAGCTTAAACTTTTAAGGGAATCTAAGGTCCACTGAGAGGGGAGATTTAATAGATTTATAAGAGGTTTAATTGCAAACAGTATTTTGTGACTCTTCTTAATGGAAGAGGTTAAATGTAACCCAAGCTCTTACAGCTGTTGTGACACACTTTTTCCAGGCTGATTTCCCAAATTTCAATATTATATTGCATTTTGATCATATTCTCGTTTACAAAATCCCTGAGATATTTTGAAATAGGGGAGCTGTGACTTGGGACAACAGAGTAGGGTAGCTCAGGAATAATCTAATGGCGTTCTGTCAGGAGGTCTATTAAAGCCTTTAGGAATCCCAGGAAATAAACTGTTTTCATTGATAAATGAAGTAAAAGCAACCTTTTTGTCTTTATTCAACTATTGGCATCTCTAAGGTGGAAAGGTTCTTTGGAAAGGTTCTTCTTTCTAGGGTTTTCATCCTCTGCCCCTTCTTCCAACATTGTTAATGTTTAGTGCTTTATGTTTATGTATTCCTAACCTTTGTTTCACCCTTATATTAAAGATGGGATTTTTTGTTGTTTGGAATAAAAAGCAAGGCATGTAAATTCATTCATTGATAATTGCTAGCGTAGTTTGTTAAGTAAAAGGCCTATGTGAAGTTTTTTTGGATCACATCTCTGAATTCTAGAGAGAAATAAACTGGTCTAGGAGCCAAAAAATATTGGGGCTTTCTTGTGTGTGTAAGGTTTTAAGGAGTTACACTGTCCTTGTTTTACAAAGTAATTGCCTATGAGAAAGCAATTAAACACTAGAAAACTTGCCCAAAACCCTTCCGTTTCCACTTTGTGCTTGCTTTTGGGAAGAGAACTTAACCAGAATTTAAATGTAAGGATAAGTTATGGACTCAAATTCCAGGTAGTAGTCCAGCCGTGGGCAAACTACGGCCCGCGCCATTTGAAATGAATAAAACTAAAAAAAAAAAAAGACCATACCCTTTTATGTAATGATGTTTACTTTGAATTTATATTAGTTCACACAAACACTCCATCCATGCTTTTGTTCTGGCCCTCCGGTCCAGTTTAAGAACCCATTGTGCCCTCGAGTCAAAAAGTTTGCCCACCCCTGTACTATGCACTGCCATCAAAAGATAAGTTTAAATTTTAACACTGCTATAAGGCTCACAATATGGCTGGTTTCAGCCCTACAGGATAGGTTCCTATAAGTATATTTTGGTTTCCTCAGGTACAGTGATTATTTTATACCTTTCTAAGGTATGTGATGTTGATATTCACCTTTTATTTAGGTTATCTTAGCTGTTAAAACTTTCCCCCACCCTCAATCCTCTATCATTCCAATCATAAATGTCTTAACACTTTTATTTATGAGAAAGGGAGAAACATCAGCTGCCTCCAATTGGGGATCCAGCCCACAACTAGGGCATGTGCTGTGTTGTGCGCCCCGACTCAGAATCTGGGTGATATTTCAGCACGGGACAACAATCAAGCCATGCCAGCCAAGGCAGGGCGCTATACTTTGAAATTATGGGGTGACATTGGTTAACAAAATTACAGGTGTCGGGTATATAGTTCTACAATATATCCCCTGAATATGTATTTTTTTCTTTTTAAATATATTTTTTATTTTAGAGAGAGGGAGAGGGGAAAGAAACAGTTCAGCTGCCTCCTGCACACCTCCTACTGGGGATCAAGTTAGCAACCTCTTGGTGCATGGGTTGCTGCTCAACCACACACTGGCCAGGCCACGCCCTGTGTATTGTGTTGTGTTTACCACCCAATTTACTGTATTTAAATGTATGCAAATCAAACTATCAAAGACACCTGTGCTGAGAATTGCTCAATGTCCTAAAAAACCAAAAAAAAAAAAACAAACCTTGGCAATCCTTTGGTGTTATTCAAAGAAATGACACCAGGTATAATGGAGGAGGGCAGTAATGGAGACTCAAATGTTAATTACCTACAAATCAGTTATTTCCCAGTTTGTATGAGAATATAGCCTTGCCATGCTAGTGTAGAATTTAAAGGATTATCAACAAATACTGAAACAGAAGAGATCTCGTTCATTTTAGGAATTCTTGTGCTAATTTTTTTTCTATAAACCTAAATCATCTTAGAACGTAGACTAGGAGGAAATGTAATTAAACCTGTTTTACTCAATAGCAAATTCAGAAGCTTTATTTTGCCTGCAGCCTTTTGCTGTTAGTCTTGAGCAGGGGTCCTCAAACTTTTTAAACGGGGGGGCCAGTTCACTGTCCCTCAGACCGTTGGAGGGCCGGACTATAGTTTAAAAAAAAACTATTAATAAATTCCTATGCACACAGCGGCGGCAAAAACACCCGGCAGGCCGATAAATGTTTTCGGTGGGTCGCATGTGGCCCGCGGGCTGCAGTTTGAGGACCCCTGGTCTTGAGTGGTGGGAGGAGGGGGATGTCTCAAGTAATTAAAACCATACCTGATCTTCAGCTGGGTTAATTATGTGCACTCTAAGAATAAGTAGTAGGCAGTCATAGCAATATTTTATATAAAGTAAAAAAAGGTACTGGGTAGAAAAAGCTTTATTTTTAATTTCGTGTTTCAAATTCATATATGCACATTTAAGTACAACATAAACTTGCCTTTAGGATATAATTATGAGTTGGGCAACATTAGCACACCTTAATTTATTTGGAGAAATATAACTTGGTCATTCTGCCTGAAAATATCAAAAAAAAAAAAAAAGCTGCCAAATTAGAAAGTAGGGCACTGACAATCATTTTAATGTTTTTATTGATTTTAGAGAGGGAAACATCGATCGGCCACCTCCTGTCCACTCTCCACTAGGATCACCCAGAATCTTACTGGTGACCACCTGGTCTGTGGGTCAATGCTCAACCACTGAGCCACACCAGCTGGGCTACAATCAGAATTTTAATTGATCTTCACACATTTTTAATTTACTATTTGGTTAACATCCTTAGCATTTATTTTTAAAGTAGGTCAAACATGTTATCAAGATATTATGCAATAAGTCATGTTTTGTATAAGTGGTCTCCTGGTTGCTCTTAATGGTGACAAAACACTGGCATGATTAAATATACTTGTATCATAGGTTAAAAATATTCAAAGCCAATATGAATTTTTAAGGTTGGATAGACCTTTAGCAAGTTTATCTTTGGGCTTAAGAATAACAATTAAAATAGTCTCATACTGCATTTCACATCTTTTACAAATAAGAAGTGTTTTAGCAGCTTTAAAACCTTTTCAGTTATATAAAACAGTGACACTATGATTTACTTTGAAATATAGTTTACAACCAGATCAATTATACATACACTGGCACTTTAGCACAAGGGCAAACTTTATTTTGGACCTTTAAAATTAGGCCATAGTGTAAAAAAGAGTCCATGGTCTTACATTAGTGAATTCAATAGTAAAAATACTCTTATTTTTGTTAAGATGAATGGTAAAACTTTACATATGCTACAAGTATATTACATGTATTTACATGGCTCTTTCTTTCCTAGGTACTTTCACATTATACAACTCCCTACTTTAAGCAAGCTTTGCAGGGATGATTTGAGGCCAATCACTATCAGAATAGCCTATGCAGTGCTATAATACAAAAATGTTATTTTAAAAAAAGTTACTCTGTGACCACCAAATAACTTTCTATAAAAAAATGGTTTGGGCACATTTGTTGCAGTCAGCTATCCACTGCATACAATGGGGCCAATGGAGGATACGGTCTCATTCCATACAGCTCCTACTGCCCCTTCCACATTCACCACCATTGGGTTTAATCAGTACTTTACCCCAACAAGCAAGAGTTTAAAAAGTTGATTCCTTAACATTCTCCAAATCTAATCTTGAGTAGTTTTGCTTAAAAGTTACTCAATTGAGAACACTTGATATAAGTACAATTATCAGTAACTTAGTTATTTTAAGTGGCACTGATACTACCATTACATCACAGTGCACAGCAACACAAAACAAGATGAAGTCTGTTTTCTACAATAATTAACGGGGTTTAACACAAATTACTGAGTATTGAATTTGGTATGAAACAATTGTTAACTACCCTTAAATATTACTCAGTTTAAACATTAGTACTTTATCTTATTTTATACCTGTACCTTAAGTAAGGTTTTAAGTTGAAATGTCATTATTTCCTTATCAGAAGGATTAAAGGAAACAGGAACCCAGTGGCTTGGTGGCTTAGGAAGCACACTTGGTGATGGCGGCTCACTAAATTTGGCTCCAGCATAGTTCTGATTCGTTTGAGACTTAAAAAGCAAGCTGGGACTTGATAAGTTGGAGTTCCAATTTTGATTATTTGGAAAGTTTTTGTTCTTCCCCCCATTTTGCATGGCCTGCCATGCAGCTGCTGATGTGTTATAAGTATGTCCTCTTTCTTTTTTCTTATGAACCATCTTCATCTGGGAATTTTGATCCTTGGTCTTCTGTCTATTAAGTTGTTGGTTCTTACTAACATTTCTAGATTGAGGGGCTGGAATGTTATACCTCTCTCCACCACCCATCTTCAGCTTCTTTGTCACCTGTAAGTGAATGGAAACAAAATAAGACTCCATTAAGAAAAACTCAAAACTTTAAGGAGCTTCTAGAGTATCAACTTGTTACTCCAGAAACCTTTGGGAAGACTAAAAAATGTGCTATTCAGCCCTGGCAGGATAGCTCAGTTGGTTAGAGCATCCAGATATGCCAAGGTTCCATCCTTGGTCAGAGCATATTACAAGCAGCAGCCAATGAATGCATAAATAAATGGAACAACAAATCTATGTTTTTCTCCCTTCCTCTCTTTCTCTAAAAATTAACTTTAAAAAATTTTAAATGTGTTATTTAGCTGCTTTAATTAACTTCATTATATGTTCACACTGCACTATATGCAGTTATTACCTTTCTAAGAAAAATGACTGAACCCACAAATCTGAAAAATCCTCTACTTAAAAATAAAAACAAGTGGTTTAAGGATGAGTCTACCATAAAATGTTTACCCCATCACAACGTGGACTTTTTAAATACCTTTCAGTCTGCTTTTCAGATTGCAGGATTTCCACTGCCTGTCCTCTTCCTTGTTGCCAAGCCCAGGATAATAGATGTTGCTTTCTCTCAGATCCTCTCCTTTGTCTCAATGCAGAAGTTCTCATGGGCCAATCTGCGGAGTTCAGCCTAGGAGCTGAGGCCAACATCTGAGTCTCCTCAGCACACACGTTTGAGAGAAGTCTTAGCTAGAAAAGTAAAGTGACTTCATTAATTCAAATAAAAAACACAGGAGAAAAGGTGATCGTTTATAGTTACTACAGAAATAGCCGACCACTTCCTGAACTTAAAGGCAGGAAACCTGAAGATGGCTTGCTTTTCCCCGTAACTGTCATCACTGACCAACTCTCATTGAGAGACCCAGACACCCCTTCCCAGGGAATGTGGGGCTCGGGCCCCAATAAGCTGTTCCTATCTTCTTCCCGGGAACTTTCCAGATTCTCAAACGGCTTATGTGACCACAACGTTGAGTCAAACTAAGGAAGCATTAGCCTTTACAGCCGTAACAAGAAATTAGCTTAAAATTCGTTTTCTAAAAAGATCGTGTTATTGAAGTCCCAAGAGAATTTGTCATCTCTCGACACATCGGTTTTCATGAGGCCTGTTTCCCAACATGTCTCATCACGCAGTTTCCTTTGGTTCTGAACTCAACTCCTCCCCGTTTTAAGTAAGTTTTCACACGCCAAGCCAGTTCCCGTCTTGAGCTACAAAAATGCCTCCCCACAGTCAATGTTAGACACTCAAGACTCCGCTTTCACGTGATACTCCAAGAAATGAGAAACGAAGGTATCAGTAAGCCCTCCTGAAAGGGTAACAGAGCCTATTTAACAGCCTTAAATAAATTACGATCTCCTGGGCCTTGAGTCATCCGCAACGCGAGCCCGGAAGTTCGCTTCTTCCGCCGGGCCTCCGCCTGTCTCCGCCGGGCCCGGGAACCCGGGGACCCGGTCCTCCGGCCGCCCCCGCCTCGCTGGGCTCCCGGATCTCGCCTCCTTCCCCCAACAATGGGGAGCCCGGCCGCCAACATGGCCGCGCCCACGGCGCCGCCACTCACCGACTTCAAGCTCGGGGCTTCGGCGGCGGCTCCTACCGGCAACGAGGCCCCCTCCCCTTCCAGGGAGAGACGAGGCACGGGACGGACACAGCCCACGAGCACCACGACCCAGCTGCTGGCCACCTCAGGGTCCCAACGACTTCCTCCTTCTGTCTCTACCAACAAAATGGAGGCTGCGGGGAGCGCAGGAGCGGCCGGAAGGCACGACGGCCAATCAAAACGCGCGGAGGCGGGGCCGGCCAATGAGGCGAGGGCCGCCGCCTGTTGCTAGGCGGCTCAGCGACGGCGGCGGTGGTTGTTGCCCAGGGTTTGAAATCCTCCCAGAGAGGAGCATGTCGGGAAGCACTGCGGGGCCCCGGGTGGCCTCTGCCCTCAGTCCTGGCGGATCGCGATGCCCGCGCCCCGACCCGAGAAGCCCGCTCCTCCGGCGCCTGGAGGGGGCCTCCGCCGCCCGCCCTGCAGCAGCTCCGCTCGACTCTCCCGCGGCAGCCGCCCAGGCCGCCCGTGTTTCACGGGAGACCGCTTCCCGAGGCCGGGCTCCTGCCCGCGGCCCCTCGCACTCCGTCTCTCCGCGCCTCGCCAGCAAACCGCTGCTGCTCTCAGAACCTGCGGCTCCTCCTGCCCTCGCACCCGCCCTCAGCCTTCTTCTGAGTGGCCTCCGCCGTGAACGCCTTTCCTGCCAACAGGCGCCGACCAAGTCCATCGCCGCCTCTGGGTCCCCACTGGGCCCCAACTTCCATTGGAGCCCTTCACCGAATCTGCCACACACACCCCCAGCCCTGGAGGGCACGGCTGGGCTTTATCTTGACGAGCACCGTGTAAGTGCACAAGATGAGCTTGTAGAAAGGATGGGGGCTTCCCGATTCCCCTTCCCGACCAACGTGCGAGTGAAAAACGGGTGGATTATGCCAGCGAGGAGCAGGGTTAGGAAAAGGGCAACTTCTGTGGCACGAGCGGGCGAGCCATCCAACGTGAGTGTTAAGAGAGAGAACACCAATGTCTACGAACACATGAACATTTTGTTACTGGAGTCCTACATACTTTTTATAAGTTCCACATAATTCGTTTTTTAATCTTCAGTTTTTCGCTGCCATTATCCCTATTCCACGCCCACTCTCTCCCACCAACACACTATGTTCTTCTGGCCCTAGGTCTTAAGTTTTCCTTTTTTAAAAAATGTATTTTTATTGATTTCAGAGAGAGAGAGAGAGAGAAATAAAAACATCAATGCTGCCTCCTGCATGCCCCCTACTGGGAATAGAGCTGCAACCAGGACAGGTGCCCTGACTGGGGAATCCAACCCACAGGTCCATGCTCAACCACTGAGCCACACCAGCCGGGCAGTCTGAAGTTTTCTTAAGAAAACTACCTGAGGCAGATACAGGTGATTCTCACAGCCAGTCGGCCTGGTGGTCAAATCCCTCTAGTATTAACTACAACAATCAAGGCTCAACTAGAACAAGACTGCGCACAAAGACCACAACGGGGTGCACCAAGAAAGCATAAAAAATGCAGAGACAAAAAAAATGACAGAAATGGAGGATATAGAGCTAAAAATCGCAATTTTGAGGGCTTGCAATAATGTGCTAGAAGCTGCCAATAAACTTGATGAGAGCCTCACAAAATCTAATGAGACCCTCGATGCTGTGATAAAGAACCAACTAGAAATTAAGCATACACTGACTGAAATAAAGAATATTATACAGACACCCAATAACAGACCAGAGGAGCGCAAGAATCAAGTCAAAGTTTTGAAATGCGAAGAAGCAAAAAACACCCAACCGCAAAAGCAAAATGAAAAAAGAATCCGAATATACGAAGATAGTGTAAGGAGCCTCTGGGACAGCTTCAAGCGTACAAACATCAGAATTATAGGGGTGCCAGAAGATGAGAGACAGCAAGATATTGAAAACCTATTTGAAGAAATAATGACAGAAAACTTCCCCCACCTGGTGAAAGAAATGGACTTACAGGTCCAAGAAGCACAGAGAACCCCAAACAAAAGGAATCCAAAGAGGACCACACCAAGACATCATAATTAAAATGCCAAGAGCAAAAGACAAAGAGAGAATCTTAAAAGCAGCAAGAGAAAGAGACTCAGTTACCTACAAGGGAATACCCATACGACTGTCAGCTGATTTCTCAACAGAAACTTTGCAGGCCAGAAGGGAATGGCAAGAAATATTCAAAGTGATGAATACCAAGAACCTACAACCAAGATTACTTTATCCAGCAAAGCTATCATTCAGAATTGAAGGTCAGATAAAGAGCTTTACAGATAAGGAAAAGCTAAAGGAGTTCATCACCACTAAACCAGTATTATACGAAATGCTGAAAGGTATCCTTTAAGAAGAGGAAGAAGAAGAAAAAGGTAAAGATACAAATTATGAACAACAAATGCACATCTATCAGCAAGTGAATCTAAAAATCAAGTGAATAAATAATCTGATGAACAGTAAAAAAAAAAAAAAAAAAGAAAGAAAGAAAGAAAACTACCTGAAAACCAAGATGGTGGCATAGGTTAACGCCGGAGTTTACTGGCTCAAACAACCACTTCAAAAATACAACTAAAAGATGGAACAGACATCATCCAGAACCACAGGAAGGCTGGCTGAGTGGAAGTTCTACAACTAGGAGGAAAGAGGAAACCATACCGAGACTCAGAGGAGGCACAGTGCGGAAGTGAAATACTAAGGTGCGGAGTGCATGTGAAGCGGGCCGGCGTTGGAGGGCGCGGTTGTTGTTTTCAATCGGGAGGGAGTTTCAGACTCTGAGCTCCAGATCCGGGCGAGTCTCTAGGGCCCCAGACTCAAACGGGAGAAGCAGGAAGGCAGCTTTCTCTCCGAGGTTTGCAGCGGTTGCAGAGCCACTGGGGATGGAACTGAGAGCAGCTATAACTGCTCGCTCCGCCCACCCTGTTGATCCCCTGTGACCCAACCCGCCCAATCCCTGCACAGAGGCATTTGTGGGATAGCCTTATGCAAAGGCTAGATTAGCACCGCCCTAGAGATCCAGCACAGAAGCTCTCCCACTGCAGACACAGCTGACTCTCATAGCCAGTTAGCCTGGAGGTCAATTCACTCCCAGTATTGCCTACAACAATCAAGGCTTAACTACAACAAGACTGCACACAAATACCACAAGGGGGTGCACCAAGAAAGCATAAAAAATGAGACAAAGAAACATGACAGAAATGGAGGACATAGAGCTAAAAAACGCACTTTTAAGGTCTTTCAATAATTTTCTAGAAACTGCCAATAAACTTGATGAGATCTACAAGAAATCTAATGAGACCCTCGATGTTGTGATAAAGAACCAACTAGAAATTAAGCATACACTGACTGAAATAAAGAATATTATACAGACACCCAGTAGCAGACCAGAGGAGCGCAAGAATCAAGTCAAAGATTTGAAATGCGAAGAAGCAAAAAACACCCAACCGCAAAAGCAAAATGAAAAAAGAATCCGAATATACGAAGATAGTGTAAGGAGCCTCTGGGACAGCTTCAAGCGTACAAACATCAGAATTATAGGGGTGCCAGAAGATGAGAGACAGCAAGATATTGAAAACCTATTTGAAGAAATAATGACAGAAAACTTCCCCCACCTGGTGAAAGAAATGGACTTACAGGTCCAAGAAGCGCAGAGAACCCCAAACAAAAGGAATCCAAAGAGGACCACACCAAGACACATCATAATTAAAATGCCAAGAGCAAAAGACAAAGAGAGAATCTTAAAAGCAGCAAGAGAAAGAGACTCAGTTACCTACAAGGGAATACCCATACGACTGTCAGCTGATTTCTCAACAGAAACTTTGCAGGCCAGAAGGGAATGGCAAGAAATATTCAAAGTGATGAATACCAAGAACCTACAACCAAGATTACTTTATCCAGCAAAGCTATCATTCAGAATTGAAGGTCGGATAAAGAGCTTCACAGATAAGGAAAAGCTAAAGAAGTTCATCACCACCAAACCAGTATTATACGAAATGCTGAAAGGTATCCTTTAAGAAGAGGAAGAAGAAGAAAAAGGTAAAGATACAAATTATGAACAACAAACATGCATCTATCAACAAGTGAATCTAAGAATCAAGTGAATAAATAATCTGATGTACAGAATGAACTGGTGATTATAATAGAGTCAGGGACATAGAAAGGGAATGGACTGACTATTCTTGGGGGGAAAGGGGTGTGGGAGATGCGGGAAGAGACTGGGCAAAAATCGTGCACCTTTGGATGAGGACAGTGGATGGGAAGTGAGGGTGGAGGGTGGGGTGGAAACTGAGAGGAGGGGAGTTATGGGGGGAAAAAAGAGGAACAAATGTAATAATCTGAACAATAAAGATTTAATTTTAAAAAAAGAAAACTACCTAAGCGACTGCATTTCTAAAAAGGAATTTGTTAATCAAATTAATTTGGTAAAGTGTGTAGAAGAGATAAAGTAAAGATTATGTAGCTTAAGCGTGATTGTTCGTAGTTAAAGTGCTTAACTACCCACCTGGCACTTAGTTAAGGGGTTTTACTGATTTATTCCCTTCCTTAGTCCTGTTAATCCCTAACTCCAGGGGAAAATCCCCACCTGGGGAAACAACCTTTTTCGGAGAGGTGACCGTGGTTAAAACACATAGCGCTAAGTAGGGGAGCAAATATATTAAGAACAGTATGCCATATACGCCAGGTCCCTTGAAACATATGCTGTGCAGATGTTTCTTCCCTGCAGTGGCTATGTCAAGCAGCAAGGATGGACCGGCTTCCGGCAAGATATTTTTGAGCATGGAACTTTCTGGTACTATTATAGTCAAAAAGCACTGTACATGGTAACTGCTGGTTACTGAACATGTGATAAGAAAAGCTGCCCTGGCCGGTGTGGCTCAGTTGGTTAGAGCATCCTCCTGTGCATTGAAAGGTCATGGGTTTGATTCCTGCCAGGGGCATTAGGAAGGCAGCTGATTGATGTTTCTCTCTCTCTCTCTCATCCTCTCTCTAAAATAAACTTCAAAAAATTGTAAAAGCTGGCTTAGATATCTGGCCAGTAAAATAGCTGTTTTTTTAAACAGGTCAAAACTTTGACTTCAGAAAAGACCCTTACAATATATTTTTTAATATAATGGTTTGTATTTTTAATATAACTAGTGGCCCGGTGCACAGATTTGTGCACATTGAAAGCAAATTAATTAGAAGAAAGATTCGTGTGGTAATTACGTTACTGCAAAAAATTACATGTCAAAATAGTATATATGAAATTATAAAATTAAAATACAAAATATTTTAATATTGCTATTTGCCCTTTTTCTATAATAGAATTGTCAGAGATGAAAGAAAATTAGTAAAATATATATGAAAATAATATATAAATTGATTAATAATAACATGATATAAAAACAAAGACATGATATAAAAATAACAAAAACATGATATAAAAACAACATTGAGCCCTGACCAGTTTGGCTCAGTGGATAGAGCATTGGCCCGCGGACTGATGGGTCCCGGGTTCATTTCAAGGGCATGTACCTTGGTTGCAGGCACATCCCAGTGGGGGGTGTGCAGGAGGCAGCTGGTCGATGTTTCTCTCTCATCGATGTTTCTAACTATCCCTCTCCCTTCCTCTCTGTAAAAAATCAATAAAATATATTTTTTTTAAAAAAATTGATAAAACAATCCTATATAATAAAAGGGTAATATGTAAATCGACCGAACAGCAGGAAAGACTGGTTGCTATGATGCACACTGACCACCAGGGGGCAGATGCTCAATGCATTGAGCAGGAGCTGCCCCCTGGTGGTCAGTGCACTCCCACAAGGAGAGCACCACTCAGGCACAAGTGAGGCTGATGGCTGGCGAGGGTAGCAGCCCGCCTCCACAGCAGTGCTAAGGATGTCCAACTGACAGCTTAGGCCTGCTCCAGGGAGTGGGCTTAAGCCATCAATCAGACATTCCCCGAGGGCTCCCGGACTGCAAAAGGGACCCCTCCCCCCAAGTTCATGAATGTCATGCACTGGGCCTCTAGTGATTAAAAATAAACAACATGATATTACAACAACAAAGACATGATATAAAAACAACATTGATAAAAACAATGACTGAGAAATTGATTAAACAATAGTTGGTCTTCAAATACATTCTGTCAACAATGCCCACTTCTTTCGGCTTCAGAGATATGTTGTGCCCATAATTGGTCCTCAGATATATTCTGTTGACAACGTAGCTTTCTTTCAGCTTCAGAGGTACATTGTGCCAATAGTAGGTTTTTGGATACATTCTGGCATCGAGTGCAATTGGTGCTGCACGCAATTGGTGCCAGCGAGAGCTTTATATGTATCGTGCATGCAAGAGTCAATGTTTATTTTTAAATTGCCAGTGCACATCATATGTACGGGCTGGTCGGTCGGACAAACCAACAGTCAGTCACTTAGCCTTTTATATAGATAGATGGTTTGTAAAGTGAACAGTCATTTCAGTCTGAACACTTTATTTTTCTAATACTTTTTTTCGGGTTTGATTCCCAGGTCAGGCACACATACAAGAATCAACCAAGGAATGCATAAATGGGTGGAAAAACAATTTGATCTCTCTCTCTCTCTTGCTCGCTCGCTCTCTCTCCCCCTCCCTCTGTCTCTAAAATCAATAAATAGCCCTAACTGGTTTGGCTCAGCAGAAAAGTGTTGACCTGGAGACTGAAGGGCCCCCCCAGTTTCAATTCCAGTCAAGGGCACGTACCTCAGTTGCAGGCTTGATACCCAAACCTGGTTGTGGCATGTGTGAAGGCAACCAATAAATGTGTCTCTCTCACATCTATGTTTCTTTCTCTCTCCTCCTCCCACTCACTCTAAAAATCAATGGAAAAATATCCTCAGATGAGGATTAACAAAAAAAGTTTAATAAAAACATTTTTTTTAATTTTTTATTTATTTTATTTTATATCTTTTTTTAATTAAATCTTTATTGTTCAGATTATTACATTTGTTCCTCTTTTTTCCCCCCATAACTCCCCTCCTTCCAGCTCCCACCCCACCCTCCGCCCTCACTCCCCACCCACTATGTTCATCCATAGGTGCACGATTTTTGTCCAGTCTCTTCCCGCATCTCCCACACTCCTTTTCCCCCCAAGAATAGTCAGTCCATTCCCTTTCTATGTCCCTGACTCTATTATAATCACCAGTTCATTCTGTACATCAGATTATTTATTCACTTGATTCTTAGATTCACTTGTTGATAGATGCATGTTTGTTGTTCATAATTTGTATCTTTACCTTTTTCTTCTTCTTCCTCTTCTTAAAGGATACCTTTCAGCATTTCGTATAATACTGGTTTGGTGGTGATGAACTCCTTTAGCTTTTCCTTATCTAAAAGTTTAATAAAAACATTTTAAAAAATAAAATCAATAAATAAATTTTTAAAATAAAAAAAACATTTCAGTGGCCCCAATTGTATTACAGAATCCAATCCTCCTCCAGATCTTATCTGCATAAACACACAGATAATGTATTGGATACTTGTAATCATGCATACCGTGTCCCAGACTCCTAGCAGTCTCTCAATATAGCTCCTGTCTCATTCTTCATTAATATTTACTAAGTGCGCACAACAGCTCAGAACTGGAGAGCAGGAGTTAAAAATACACCCTCTTCGGGACATGTGAGACAGCCTCTGCCTGTCCCATGCTGGTCGTTAAAGTTGGTTCCACCAACACCATCCAATTACTGGTTCTCAGTTCAAGTGGGAAGAGGTTGATGCCAACAAACAGCTCTCAGGATGTAGACCAGCCCCAATGCTGGCAGCCACATGCATAATAAATACACAGGTTTTAATACCAAACACTTACTTAACAAAAATTTATTTGATGCCTTCTTTGAGGCAGGCACTCTGCCAAGCCTTGGGGATACAGTGAGATTCCATCCCAGCCCTAAAGGAACTCGAAAGCTGTTTCCTTTACTATAAATCAGAGAGGAAAGCTGGTGTCTGGGAGATTTATTTCCTCAGTTCTTCCCCTGAGAGTTAAGGACATGCAATGCCAATTGTCAACACAAAAATCAACCTGCCAGCATTGATAAGGAGTGCAGGTTACAGACATTGTACCTGACTGTGAAATGGAGGGCGAAAGGAAGGGATTCTCATACTCGCTGAAATCCCTTCCCAGGAGAATCTGTGGAAATTATATACCAGTGGGAGCCAAAATCAACGACCAAAACCTGTTCCATAAACATGACCTACCTAATCTGTAGGTAGAAGTGGGACAAAAGAGTGTTTCTGAAAGTTCGGCTTTGGAGCACTGGCAGGTTGCAGGCTGATGGTTATTGGGTTTTAGATCCAATCTCCCAGGTTTGCCAAACCTGTGGAGCAAGTCTTTAGTGGGACTGACAACTGGCTTTCAGGCTGGGTCACTTAGCTCCCAGACTGTCTATCTCAAAACAAGCTGGTCTGGCTATTTTTATTCCTCAAGCTCATGTATGAGTTCAGAATACAACTTTGAATGCTTGCAGATCTGTCCATTGATAGCTTAGGAGAAGCAGGTTCTTAGAACCCGACAAAGAATAAAGTGGACCGCCTCCCTGGCATCTCAATGTGCCTTAGGGCTCTGATCTCATTGCCACACTGGTATCTTAGCACACACCTGAATTTGTTTCCTGGGGAAGCATCTGCTGCGTGTTCCCAGTTACTCACACGTTCCTGAGCAGCTGCACATCAGTTCCCAGCATTACAGTCATTTTGGTCTGATTACTAAATGGGGCACAGGATGTCAATGCTAACCTCCCACACTTCCTGTGACTCTGACCCAGGGGCTCTCAATCTCCCAGTCCTTTAAATGATTCTGATGCATGGATTCCCACCCCAGATCAGAATCTTGGAGGAAAGGTGCTTGGGTGTTCCAATTGCAGCTCAAGAGTAGCATACCCGGCTGGTGTGGTTCAGTGGTTGAGCATAGACCTATGAGCCAGGAGGTCACAGTTCAATTCCCGGTAGCAGCACATGCCCAGGTTGCAGGCTCCATCCCCAGTGTGGGACGTGCATGAGGCAGCCTATCAGTGATTCTCTCTCATCATTGATGTTTCTATCTCTCCCTCTCCCTTCCTCTCTGAAATCAATAAAAATATATATTTTTTTAAAAAGTAGCAGAATATGCCTCTTCAAAATATGCCATTTTGGTGTAAGGATAATTTTGAGCTAAAGGCACTTGAGAAACACCAAGTACAAGAAAAGCAGTCGGATCCCCCTCCTCCTCTTTTCTTCCCGAAAACAGAAGAGCGGGAAAGATGTCTTCCCTATACCAGAAGGAAAGAAGCACTCTTATCCCCAGGGAATTTTGTACAAACAGACCTTTTATATCAATTTAATTCCCAGACCCAGCTGAGGACCCTATGAGGATAGAGATACTTTTGCTTCCCCTACACGGCTGATTGAGAACTACTGCTCTAAGTTTTTCTAAGGGTGTCTGTATGAAGGGGGCACACTCTGTCCTCTGTAATCTTCAAAGGTTACCTCGCCAAACGAACAGTGGGGGAAAAGTAAGAAACTAGCTTCTGAATACCCAGAGTTGTTTAGATTCGTTTTTTTTGAGTGTCTGTCACACAGGTGCTAGACAGTTCCACCAACACCATCCAATTAGTGGTTCTCAGTTCAAGTGGGAAGCTCCCAGGCTCTACCATCAGGCTTCTTGCTAGTCTGGTTTTCTGTTTGTTTGTGTTGTGTTGTGTTGTGTTGTGTTGTGTTGTGTTGTGTTGTGTTGTGTTGTTAATCCTCACCCGAGGATATTTTTTCATTGATTTTTAGGGAGAGTGGAAGAAAGAGGGAAATCCTCATGTCCTTAAAGAAATTTCCTTTAGATAAGTTACTAGGGTAAATACATAGGGAAGGTGTTGATTTAACACCCCGACCCCTCCCCCTACCACACACACACACATCACCACCACCACCACCATCAGGATAAGAGTCAAGTCGCAGGCTTCTGGATTGAGACTACCATTCCCCCTCCCCCACCCCTTCTCCCCACCCCTGTCATTTATGGCTTCTTCTCTGGCATTGGACCTGTAAGAGGAGTTGGTGGATTTACCTAGAAGGCAAGTAGTTGAAAGAATTTTAAAGGTTGTTCATTTGTTTTTAAATATATTTTTAGTGATTTCAGACAGGAAGGGAGAGGGAGAGAGAGACAGAAACATCAATGATGAGAGAGAATCATTCATTGTTCGGCTGCCTCCTGCACGCCCCCCACTGGAGCTCGAGCCCCCAACCTGGGCATGTACCCTGACCAGGAATGGAACCCTGACCTCCTCGTTCCTGGGTCGATGCTCAACCACTGAGCCATGCCACTCAGGCAAGAATTTAAAAGGCTTTTAAAGATCACCTGGTACATATGGCCCTTTTAAGAAATATGCCTGTGGGACAGCTCTTTCTTCAAGGGAACATGAAGCTAATAAGTTCTACTTATTCATTACAGTTGACAGCCACTATAGCTGTTGATTTGGCAGTTAATGAGCTACAAACATGTGGAATTTTCCACTGACTCGGGCAGGCTCTTGTTTGGGTTGCATGGGTTTAGGAGGAGACTGTGAGTCAAGCTTCCATGTCCCAAGAGTCTGTGCTTTGCCACAGCAGAAAAAAAATACAGATTGACATAGTTTTAAAAGATGACTAAAACTGGCCTGGTTGGCACTAGGGTATGACTTCCACTCTTGGGAACAGCAGGTACCAAGGAAGTCTCCGTTAAACCCACGGCTTCTAAGGCCTGGGGAGGTGAAGTAACTTGCCCAAGGACAGTCTAAGCTCTTAACTTGGGTTCACCATGGCTAAATATTTATATCATCTCTTTGCCTTTAAATGATACATCTTTATTTTAGTTATAACTGTTGCCTTGTACAATTCAAAGGTATGATCTTTTGCATATTCCAAATGTACTCTTCATTAGATAATAGCAGTATATATTGAGCACTTCACTATGAGTAAGATGCTGAACAAAGCAATTTATATGTATCATCTTATTTAATTCTCGTCACAACCCTCCTGAGGTCAATAGTATTTTTTAAAAAAATATATTTCTTTATTGATTTCAGAGAGGAAGGGAGAAGGAGAGAGAGAGATAAAAACATCAATGATGAGAGAGAATCATTGATTGGCTGCCTCCTGCACACCCCACACTGAGGATTGAGCCCACAACCCAGGCATGTGCCCTTGGCCGGAACCGAACCTGGGACCCTTCAGTCCACAGGCTGACGCCCTATCCACTGAGCCAAGCCAGCTAGGGCGGTCAATAGTATTATTATCCCCATTTAACAGAGGAGAAAACTGAGGCTCAGAGAGAAAGGTTATGTGATTTGCCCAAAGTCACACATTGAGATCTCAAACTTGGGTCAAAATGAATGAATATAGAAATGAAAACCAGACTGCCTGCCCTGGCTGACGTGGCTCAGTGGTTAGAGCATCAACTTGCACACCAAAGGGTCTTTCTCAGGTTTGATTCCAGGTCAAGGGCATGTACGTGGGTTTCAGGTTCACTCCCCACCCCCACCCCTTCCCGTTGGGATGTGTGCAGAAGGCAACCAATCAATGTGTCTCTCTCACATTGATGTGCTCTCTCTCTCTCCCCCTACCTCCTTACCTCCCTCCTTTCCTTCCATTCTCTCTGAAAATGCAATGGAAAAAATATATATCCTCAGGTGAGGATTAGCAACAACAACAAAGAACCCAGACTGAATAAACCTAATGCAGCCAGCTCCAGGAGTTGAGTGACTGGTCACATGGGTTGCTCTGCAATGCAAGGACACGTGGGCACCTCTGGCGCTCAGGGCTGATGCATCACAGCCTCGGCATCCACCCTTGTGACTAACACTGTGCGCCCCATGGAAGTGCTTCTCCCCATCTCTTGCCCCATGACCTCGAAACAAAAGGCAACCGTATCAAAATGATGAGAAGTTTGTGGTTGATGTTATCATTATGAATATAAGCTGCACAAGGTGGGAACATAGGAAAAAATATCTCTTACTTAAATGTTTGTTAGTTTGTCCCATTTAAATATTTAGACAAATGATATGTGGGTCTTCATAGGTTGTCTCCATTTGTACCCTATGTACAATATGGTGATTAAGTTCACTTATATGGTTGTGCAGCCGTCACCACCTCCATCTCCATAACTCTTTTCTTCTTGCAAAATTGAAACTCTGACCCCACTGGCGTGGCCAAGAGGTCACAGTTCGATTCCCAGTCAGGGCACATGCCTGGGTTGCAGGCTCCATCCCCAGTGGAGAGCGTGCAGGAGGCGGGGGTTCAATACTTGTCTCTCATCATTGATGTTTCATTCTCTCTCTCCCTCTCCTTTCCTTTCTGAAATTAATAAAAGTATATTTTTAAAAATTAAAACACTGCCCATTAAACGATAACTCCTCATTCCCCCTCCCCACCCCCAGGTAACCACCATCCTATTTTCTGTCTCTAGGATTTTGATTATTCAGGGAACTTCATGGAATCATACAATATTTGTTGTTTTGTGTCTGGCTTATTTTACTTACCATAATGTTCTCAAGTTTCACCCATGCTGCAGCATATGTCACAATTTCCTTTCTCCTTAAGGCTGAATAATATTCGATTGTATGTATATACCACACTTTGCTTATCCATTCATTCGTTGATGGACTCTGGATTGCTTCCATGTTTTAGTTATTCTTCTGAATAATACTACTGTGAACATGAGTATAACAAATATCTGCTCAAGACCCCACTTTAAATTCTTTAAAATCCCCTTTTCAGCAAGTAATAGAATTACTAGAGAGAAAATCACCAAAGATATAGAAACTCTGAGTAATACAATCCAAAGTGGGATAGCTGTGTCAAATGGTAATTCTATTTTTAATTTTTAGGAACCACCACAATGTTTTCCACAGTGGTTATGCCAATTTACATTCCCACCAACAGTGCACAAGGTTCCAATTTCTTCCCATCCTGCCAACAATTGTTACTTTCTATTTTTAAAATAGTAGCCATTCTTACCTATGTATGTTTTTAACATACTAAAATAAAGCACAAAAACTACATATTGGTATGATTATGTCACCTTTGGCAAATATAAATTGCTTTATTTATTTTATTTTTATGTCAATGATCTGTTGGATTATGAATCCAAAGGCATAGACAACAAAAGAGAAAAAATACACAAATAGGACTTCGTAAAAACTAAATCTTTTGTGCATCACTATCAACAGAATGAAAAGGTATGGGATGGAAGAAAATGCTTTTGTTCTAAGTTTTTCTTCTAAGAGTCTTAGCTCTTGCATTTAGGTCTTAGATTCACTTGGGTTGTGTAAATGGCAAAAGATGAGAGTCCAACTTCATTCTTTTGCATGGAGATACCCAGATTTTGCCCTAGCCAGTTTTGCTCAGTGGGTAGACTATCCTTCAGACCAAAGAGTCCCAGGTTCGAATCTAGTCAAGAGCACGTATCTTGGTTTGGTTGCAGGCTCTTCCCCAGCCGGGGCCCTGGTCAGGGCGAGTGCAGGAGGCAACCAATCAATATGTTTCTCTCACCTCTCACATTGATATTTCTCTCTGTCTTTCCCTCTCTCATCCACTCTTTCTAAAAATTAATGGAAAAATATTCTCGGGTGAGGATTAAAAACAAAAAAACCAACAATTTTCCCAGCACCATTCGTTGAAAAGACTGTCCTTTCCCCAAAGATCTTGGCACCCTTGTTGAAAACAATTTGACCATATATGGGAGGATTTATTTTCGGACTCTTGGTTCCATTGATCTGTATGTCTATTTTTACTCCAGTATCACATTGATTTGATTACCGTAGGCCTGTAATACATTTTTTAAACATATTTTTTATTGATTTCAGAAAGGAAGGGACAGGGAGAGAGAAATAGAAATATCAATGATGAGAGAGCATCACTGATCAGCTGCCTCCTGCACGCCCCCTCACTGGGAATTGAACACACAATCCAGGCACGTGCCCTAACCGGGAATCGAACCGTGACATCCTGGTTCATAGGTCGAAGCTCAACCTCTGAGCCATATCAGCTATAATAAGTTTTGAAGTGTGAGACCTCCAACTTGGATTATGTTCTCAAGATTGTTTTGGCTATTTGTGGTTCCTTACATCCCATCACTTTTGCTATATTCTGTTTGTTGGAAGCTAGTCCACAATCAAGAAAAGATCACACAAAGGATATGAATGCAGGAGGCAGAGACTACTGAGAGCCATTTTAGGCGCTGCCTACCACAAAGCTGACAGGTACGGAGCCATGTGCATTCATTGAATGCATATTCATTAAATACTGACAATACACTCATTAAATACTGACAATAACGTTGGGGATCTGTGACTATTATTATACCTCGTTTGTCATAGAGGGAATTGAGGTTTAAAGAGATGAAACTGGCCGAAACCGGTTTGGCTCAGTGGATAGAGCGTCGGCCTGCGGACTGAGGGGTCCCAGGTTCGATTCCGGTCAAGGGCATGTAACTGGGTTGCGGGCGCATCCCCAGTGGGAGATGTGCAGGAGGCAGCTGATCGATGTTTCTCTCTCATCGATGTTTCTAACTCTCTATCTCTCTCCCTTCCTCTCTGTAAAAAATCAATAAAATATATTTAAAAAAAAAAAAAAAAAAAGAGATGAAACTGTTTACCTATAGCCCCACAACCACAAAAGCTGGGTTTCACACTCAGCCTGTCCAGCTCCAAAACTGTGTTTTTAACCATCATGCTATCCACGCACACTTGGCTGCTTCAGTATCTCAGATGAATAGGAAATGTCATTGGTTGCCATTTAGAACTTAGATTTATGATTTGCAAGAGTCTCAGACGACTGCTCATGAAAGGAAGGAGGCGCTCTTTCGGCCGCATTTAGCCCTAGTCAAATGAAGTTGAGAAAGCCTCCTATTTTAGTTCAATGTCCGCCTGTTGTAGAAGTTTGCAGCTCCCTGTGAGAAAGGAAACACAAACCCACTAACACGTTGAAGAATTTTTCTTCTTGCTGAGCTGGACATGAGGTTCTCCAGCTCCTAGGAAGGACCTCAGCTTTAGGGAAGCTTCTGGACCTGATTTCGTGGGCAGCTGCCTCCTAACATCAAATTTCTCTCGAACTTCGCCAGAGTTTCTGGGCCAGTTCACACACACAAGAGAACTTTGTGAAAACGGAACCTCTTGACCTGAGAGAGTTCTGCTTTCAAATTACCCACACCCCCTCCTTCCCAGGGGGGTTCTGCCCCTTGTGATGGAATGCCTCCTGCCCACCCAAGGAATGTGTCAGGGAGTGTCCGATGGAGCCTGCAAGATCCTCCTCCTCTCTCCTCCTTCTTTTGCCACCACATCTGCAAACTCACAGAAAGAAAAATGCTGGGTTGCGTTTTCAAGCCCCGGATAGAAAGCTCGATTTAGAAGTGTTTGGGGAATGTTAAGAATGTTTTTAAACATATTTTTAAGAGGTGTTTTTGTGTTCCTTATGCTTTCATGAGCAGACATAGTTGCCTTAGAGCTTCAGCTTGAAAGGGGGGCCCATTCCAGCTACATTCCCCCCACCCCCCACCCCCGCCCCAGATGCTGCAATTCAGACCTAGGATCTGGGTTGGAGGCTGAGCAGGTGCAGAGGTGAATTAAGATAGGGATCTTGTCTTCCAAGAGCTTTGACAGTAGGATTCAGAAACGTGAGCAACTGGGCACATGCACTATAATGCAGAGCAGGCGGGTGCCGCAGGGAGCTGCAAACACTGCGAAAAGGTTTCCCCACCTTTGCACACAGCACTACTGCCCTTTCACTTACTTTCACGAGCTCTCCTGGAGTGGAACTCCACCTGACCCCGCTGGGTCAGCACCGTGCTAAGAGCACCAGCTCTGGAGCTAGACGGCCTGGGTTTGAATCCCAGCTCTGCCACTCCCACCACGCACAGCCCTGGGCCAGTTCCTTAATGTCTCCGGGTCAGTGTCCTCATTGGTCAAGTGGAGGTAATCCCATCCTCTGTCTCACTGGGTGGCTGTGAGGATTAAGTGAAGTGGTGTGTTTTAAGGGCTTAGTGTACAGATAGTGTAATAAATGTTAGCAGTGACAGCATGTCTGGTTTGTAAGTGAGAAGGCTGAGGTTTCACTAGTACCCACAGGAAGTCAGAGCTGGACGGGCCATCCCATCCTCTGATTTTACAGAAGAATCGAAGGCTCAGACTTGTTCAAGGTCACACAGCCAGCACGAGGCGAAGCAGGACTAGAACTGTGTCCCGGGTCCAGTCTTGCCTCCTCCCTTGCTTCCTCATCCATCCAAGTGTCCCCAACCCCTTGCTTGCTGACTGTTTCCATAGGAGCCTGCAAACTATTGTTAAAGAAAAAATTATTCATGACTGTTGTTAAAGATGGGAAGGAAAACTGTAGGGACCATCACAGTGGGGTTTTGCAGTGGGAAAGAGATCGACCCAACTCCGAATACAGCAGGGCAAGTGGGAATTTACAGCCAGGGAGCAGGCAGAGGGTCAGAGGACGGAGAATTACTAAGAGGAACCTCCAGGAATAAGTGGGATTCCGGCTAAATCCACCAACCAGGATTCCTGCTGAAGGCAGGCCAGGGTTACCAGACACCACCTGGGGGCATAGGGTTGGAGGCTGAGAAACTCAATTAGGTATCGAAGGTGATCAGATAAACCGAACAATGCAGACACTAACAAAAATCCAACATTCAAGGCCTAATTGAAAGGTCCAAGGCAGCCTGAGTAGAAATAGGGGATGTAATGTACAGCTCAGGGAACAGAGTTAATAATATCAACATAACTGTGTGGCGACAGGTCATGGTGATCAATTGTAAAGTACATAAATATCAAATCACTCTTTTGTACACATCAAATAAATATAATATTACATGTCAACTATACTTTAATTAAAATAAATAAAATAATCTTTAAAAAATTATTCAAACCATGCAATAGTTCAGTCAACTTTCTTTTCCGGAAAGTTTCAAGATTAACCTGTCCACAGCTCCTTGAGTCAGGAGTGTCTGGGTCAGAGTGTGCAGCTAGCTGGACACTTTGTTTTTTTTGTTTGTTTGTTGTGGGTTTTTTTAAGATTTGCTTTAAAATATATATATTCTATTGATTTTTTACAGAGAGGAAGGGAGAGGGATAGAGAGTTAGAAACATCGATGAGAGAGAAACATCGATTAGCTGCCTCCTGCAAACCCCCTACTGGGGATGTGCCCGCAACCAAGGTACATGCCCTTGACTGGAGTTGGACCTGGGACCCTTCAGTCTGCAGGCCGACACTCTATCCACTGAGCCAAACCAGTCAGGGCTAGCTGGACACTTTGGCATCTTCCCAAAGAGGAAACTGTGGCTGCTGACCAACATCCCCCCATCCACCCCCACCCCCACACCAGGGCCCCAGCCAGTCAGGCGGCAGGAAGTGCCTCCCTCTGACGTTGCCCTAGACCCCTGATCTGGGGCCTTGGAGGTCAGCTCCTCTTTGTTTAGGGGCTGTTCTTCCGGCCCCTCTCCTGCCTTTGGGCTCATTTTGTCCCCAGCCCTCTCGGTCTTTGCCCCGCCTCCACTTCTCCGAAAGTTGGGGAGTGGACAGAGCTCTCCCCTCCTCTCCTCCAGGAGGCTGTCGCCCCCTTAGGCTGCCCTTTTAGCGTCCTTGTTCTCTGTGTCTTGCTGATCACTCCAACTCAGCACCTGGCCCCCGAATGTGTCTTATGCCTTTTTTACTTTTCCATAGTCCCACACACTGTTCTAGACACATAAGTCGACAAATAAATACCCACCAGCTAATTGACAGGTATGGCCATTTCAGAAAAAAGAAACCAAAACAAAACAGATTGAGAAGTGGGACCTGTGACAAGCAAGGAAGACTTCCTGTAGGAGAAAGGGTTGGGTAAGCCTAGAAGCAGATAAGACCAAATAGATAAGGAGGAAGAGGGCCAGCAGCCTGGGAGAACCACAGGACCACAGATGTGGAGGCAGAAATTTGCAGGCAGATTAGAATTCCAAACCTGGGCAGGAGGCCCTCTAACAAGTGTTTTTCAAATTTCAGTTTGTGGCCTGTCGGTGGGTGATAGAAATTATTTCTTTGGCTACAAATAGCATTTTGTAAAATGAAATAGAACAGATTAGGAGCAGATCTATGTAGCAAGGATTATTATTTGTTTCATCCAATTGATGTTGCAATCTTAAATGAAGCTCATAAATATCTTAAGTACTAGAGGCCCGTTGCACGAAGATTCATGCAATAGGTCTTCCTTCCCCTAGCTGCCGGCACCAGTTTTCCTCCGGCACCCGGGACCAAAGGTTCCGGCCTCGGTGGAGAAGCCAAGCCTCTTCAGTCTTCAGTTGTCTTCAGTCTTCACTCCACACCTGCATATGCAAATTAACCACCATCTTTGTTGGGTTAATTTGCATGCTCATCCTGATTGGCTGGTGGGTGTCATGGCGTGACACCAATTTGCATGTTTCTCTTTTATTAGTGCTATAAATAAATTTTTCTTGAATTGCAGTTTTTTTTTTTTAAAGTGTGTGTGATTTTGTTGTTGTTGTTTGTTTTTAAATCTCTTGTCAAACCCAGCCCATTCATCTCACAGCTGTGGAAAAGGTTCATAGAGAGAGCTGGAGACTGGACCAAACCCCTGACTCCCAGTGCTCCTTCTCTACGTGCCGTCCCACCTTCCTAAGCTGAGGGAGCAGCTGGAACTCAGCTCTTACACACTGTGGCTCCTGTGATTTTTAGCATCTGAAGGGCACTTCATATTTGTTCATTCAGCAAATGCTTGTTCAAAGCCTACCCTGGGTTGGCCATTTGTGCTGAGTACTTGGGTCATATGGAGTTAAAAACAGGAATGTAGAGTTTACTGTCTGACATTGGTGTCTCTTGGGTTAACTTTTAAATTTTTTTGTCCAGATTGAGGACGTGAAAGAAAAAGTATCCTGACACTTGTCAAAACAGTAAGGAAGACTTTATTCAAGAATATTGCAATAGAGGAGAGAGGAGGAGCTCAGCTTCCAATACAGCAAAGACAGCCGGGGGGTTACAACCAAGGAGCAGGATGAGGGGTCTGTGGATGGGAAGTTACTGAGAAGACACATCAAGGGTAGGAGGGTCCTTGCTAAAAGCCGGCCAAGGACTGAGACATGGAAAGTGGAGGATGAGGACTTAACCAGATGGTATCAGAGGTGGAGGGGAGGACTTAGATTCTGTGCTAAGACTGGGCTGGGCAGGTCTAAGACAGAACAGAGGCCAAGATCAAGACCTAATTGTGTAGTTGGGGAGAGTCCTTGTCAGTGACAGCATCTGTAGCTGTCTTATTTATCTTGTGTTTATACTTCTCCCTGATGTTTATATGGTACTTTCAAATTTTTTGCATTTAAATGCTAGCTAGTAGCCCGGCCAGCATGGCTCAGTGGTTGAGCGTCAACCTATGATCCAGGAGGTCACGGTTCGATTCTGGTCAGGGCACATGCCTGCATTGTGAGCTCGATCCCCAGTGTGGGGTGTGCAGGAGACAGCCGACCAAGGATTCTTTCTCATCATTGATGTTTCCATCTCTCTCCCTCTCCATTCCTCTCTGAAATCAATAAAAATATATTTTTAAAAAGTGCTAGCTAGTATTAGTGCAAGGGAAAACAGAGGTTCAAGGATATTCAGTGACTTGAGCAAGGTCACACAGCTATTCAGTGGCAGACCCAGAACAGAGGACCAGGTCCACCTGGCTTCAGAGCCCAGACACTTCACCCCTGTGCTGTGTTGCTCCTCGTGGCTAGAGCCCAGCTTGAAAATCCCAATCCAACCTCCTGTCACTGCATTGCCTGCTTTAGAGCCTGGATGCTATCCATCTCTGCTTGCATGGCTGTGTGAGCCCAGCGGTGAGCGCCAAGGCTATTATTAAACCCTCTCGGGTCCCTGAGCCCAGCAGGCTCAGACCAGCCCTCAGCCCCGGCTCCACTCTTATTTATAGAGCCGATTGTTTACTGCTGGAGCTGCGCTGGGACACAAGGGGAAAGACCAGGTCGAAATACCCCCGGGCTTGGCCTGGGCACCAGAGCCCAAAGTTTGTCTCCAAAGTCAGATTCTGTTGGCCGACCTTCTGACTCATCTCTTCAACTCTGTCCCATGGCCCCCAGAGGCATGTGGGAGCTAAAAATAAATAAATAAACTCTTTTCTCCCACATTCTAGGTCTTCTGGCTGGGCTAATAATCAAGTTACAGAGACAGATTAATAGGAGAAAATCAAATTTTAATACGTGTGCATGGGGAATTCACATAAGCATGAAAATTTCAAAGACAGCGAGATGAATTTGGGGATAGATTGGTAGATAGATATCATTTTTGACAAAGGATGAAGGGGGCTAGAGATCTGAGATTTCAAAGAAAGTAGGCAATTTACAGGTAGTTGGAAGAGGGGAATGCATGTTGCCAGTGGAAATAGGGTTCTTCCACGGAGTCATGAGCAAAGCATGTCTGAGACCCACATGTAGGAGGATGAGGCGTAGCGGTAAGATTTATTGGAGCAAAGACAAAGGACTACCCACAGGTGCCCGATGTCTCGTCCACAACCAGGTGGCTCAGCCTCTGGGCCACAGCCCACACTTGTCCTCACCAAGCCCAGAAGACGGGCCAGGGCCCAGAGAGGCGGAGCTATTAGCCGGGCACTGGCAGGGCCTCTGAAGCTTCCGTAATTCAGTTCAGTCTCTGTCCCCCTCTGGCTAGCTTAGTCTCTGTTCCAGCTGCGCTCTGGACGGTGCTGTCCTGCCGCACCCAGGCCCTGCTGGGGCCCCCACTCGGAGTCAGGAGTCGAGTCACCAGGGAACTAGGGACGGGACTCTGGCATTTGTTATGCCTTGATTATGATATCTTGGGTTTGAAAGCTTTCTTTCCAACTAACCAATCTCTTTCCTGGCTCTTTTTGGGCTTGTGTGCTGGGTCCTCCCCCCTAACCAATCCCTTTCCTGGACCTTCTGGGGTTTCATGCCCTTATCCAATCGTAAACTTTTCCTAGCTTTGACTCCTTCCCCTTATGTTGCCATTTTAGCTTCTATTGCACAGGCCTCAGCAGAGGAATTTCCGTGCTGGTGGGTGGGAGGGCTGATTGGCCCCTGAGGAGATTGGAAAGCGGATCTTCCTGCCTGTGTGGGATTAGGTTCCCTTTGTCGAGGATGTGGCTGTCCCTTGGGGTGTGTGAACTGTAACTTCCAGACTTAATCAGGCTTAGGCTTAGCCGGTTTTGTTCCCTTCTCTTTTGTTGATATCTAACTAGCTGACTGCCTACTGTACTAGATTCATTGATGTAGTGAGTTTCTTTTCTCCCCTTTTCTCCCAACCAACCCCACCACCACTACAGGTAACCCCTCTTGGGCACCTCTTGGGTCACTAAGTGTCATTGACTTTAAATATATCCTTGACAAATATGCTGCACTGTTTTGTGTTTAGGCCTTTTCTAATCTACAAAAACAGTAGTGAACTATGAAGTACAAATTGGTAGTTACAAATAGTCACAGGGATGTAAAGTACAGCATAGGAAATATAGTCAATACTAGAGGCCCAGGGCACGAATTCGTGCACTGGTGGGGTCCGGCAGGCCCCAATTGGCTGGATCTGGGCCGGGCCTGTCAGGAAGAGGAGACGGCGGGAGGTTGGCCAGCCGGCCTGCCACGATTGAGCCTGGTCAGAGCTGGGCCAGATGTGGGCAGGAGCTGTGGGTGATTGGCCAGCAGGCCCTGCCCCAGATTGACTAAGGGGAGGGGCTTCGGGGGGGGAGGGGGCAACTGGCCACAGTGGGCGTCATAGCGACCAGTCATTCTGGTCGTTACAGCGTTCCCTTTGGTGGCTTTTTATATATATAAATTGTGAAAACGGTGTATGGTGCCAGGTGGGTACAGGAAATATTGGGGTGGAGGACACTTTGTAAAGTGTATGATTGTCTAACCACTATGCTGTACCCCTGAAACCAATACAAAATAATATTGAAAGTAAACTGTAATTGAAAAATAATTAAAATAAAATAAAATGTATTTCATGCTATGCTAAAAAATTCTATCTTGACAAAAAAACGTAGTGTTCTATACTTTTTATTCTCCTCTTCTTTAAAGTTGGTGCACACATGGACATTGTTACTTCTGTTTACTTTCATAATAATGAAAAAAAGGTCTAACAAATAGCAAAGGTTGGGTTGGGCAGATTTCAAGGGTAGCTGTGAGTGAAGTCACATGCTTTCTTCTTTTGAAATACAAAGGCGCCCGGCCAGTGTAGCTCAGTGGTTGTGCTCGACCTTTGAACCAGGAGGTCAAGGTTCAATTCCTGGTCAGGGCACATGCCCAGGTTGGGTGCTTGATCCTCAGGGTTGGCATGCAGAAGGAAGCTGATCAAGGATTCTCCTTCATCATTGATGTTTCTATATCTCTCTCCCTCTCTCTTCCTCTCTGAATTCAATAAAAACATATTTTAAAAACAAGAAAGAAAAGAAATACAAAGGCATTCCTTGGAAAGGGAAGAATAGGTACCCTTGGGAGAAGTTTTCAGCCATCCTACCTGGGAGGGGCAGGAGAGGGAGAGGATGGGGCAACACGGAAATGCCAGACAATCAGAAGCGTCCTTAGGCAAAAGGGTGTAAACTGGAGGCCCACAGGGCAGATCCAGCCTGCAGACATGTGTTGCTTATTCCTCGTTGTGTTTGATTGAAACATCAAATCCAGGTTTTTGGCTTCTCTTGAAAAATCATGTGATTTGGCAACTTGAGCCCATTTCCACCAGGAACCATCAGCAGAGCGGAGAGGCACTGCCTCCTTTAGGCAGGGCATGGGCTCTCCAACCTGCCACAGGCCTTCACTCTCTGATGTTAAACACAGGCCTTCTGCCTGTCCCCACACAGCTGTGTTTGCAATTCTTGCCTTAAATTTCTTCAGCTTCTTAAAGGAGGCCATGACCCCCCAAAACTTTAAGAACTACGTTCTGAGGATGCCAAAGCCTGGCCTGCAAACTCCTGCCTCTCTTGCACCATAGCAGACCCCATTAATTGATCGTGACACTTTTTTCTACGGAGCTTAGACTCAGCTTCACAATCCTCCTCAACACTATGCTCTGACAGCAATCACCACAATAGCAGACTTGGCAATCAAGAAAGAAAAAAAATCTATTACCCAGCCAGTGTGGCTCAATGGTTGAGCGTTGATCTATGAACCAGGAGGTCATGGTTCGATTCCCGGTCAGGGCACATGCCCAGGTTGAGGGCTCAATCCCCAGTGGGGGCCATGCAGGAGGCAGCCGATCAATGATTCTTTCGCATCATTCATGTTTCTATCTTGCTCTTCCTCTCCCTTCCTCTCTGAAATCAATTAAAAATAAATAAATAAATAAATAAATAAATAAAAATCTACCTGTCAATTCCTGGAAACCCAATTATCTCCTTTTTCAGAGGAGGAGACCAAGGCCCAGAGAGGAGAAGTGACTTATCCAAGGTCTGCACAGCTGGATTAGGATGGAGGAGCTTTCTAGTCAGGGGAATGGCATAGAGGGCCCTGGAGGTTGGAGAACGTGTGGCATCTTTAAGAAGCTAAAATAAGGCCCCAGGGTCTCGAATAGAGGGAAGAGGTAGAGGCCTTCCTCCCACTCCATATCCCCACCTCCTGTTGAGCACCTTTACATGTTTAACATTTGGATTTTTTTTCTTCTTTTTAAAAGAATAGTTTATTGATTTTTAGAGGAAAGAGGAAAGGAAAGAGAGAGAGAGAGAGAAAGAGAGAGAGAGAGAGAGAGAGAGAGAGAGAGAGAGAACACCATTGATGTGAGTTCCTCCTTCCTCCTGCACGCCCCTACTCTGGGACAGAGGCCCGGCATGGGACCAGCAACCTTTGGGTGCACGGGACAATGCCCAGCCAACTGAGCCACGCCAGCCGGGGATCCGTGTCAGGTTGTTAGAAGAAAACAGCACTGATCTGGTGAAAGCATTATTATCCTACGTGCTTGCAGGAGCGTTTCCTTTTCATAATCCCAGGTTAATTCAAGTGCCAGTATCCACAGCGGAAACGGAATCATCTCAAAGGGCGAGATGGCCCAGATATTACAAAGGCTGCTTCCTGGCGGTGGGGGGGGCCGGTTGGGTGTTGATAGGAAAGACCAGGAATGTTCCTCCTTCAATCAGCTCCTACCGATGGCCTTGCTTTGGGTCCAGCACTGAGGAGATGCATCCAGTAGGTGGCGATGTCCCACAGTACAAGGGCTGGTGAGGCAGGCTGCGGGAGGAGGGCGGGGGAGGGGGGAGACGCGACCTGAGAAACCAGCTCCTGGACCCTCCCCTGCAGATGCACCTCACCCTCCCAGGGCGAAAAGACAGCAGACTTCCTGTGAGGGCCCTAAGAGCCCAGCCCAGGGTAGCCAGGGCACTTGGAGATCCCGGACCAACCGAGCTAGAAGGGCCCTTATCCATCATCTTGTCCAGTGCTACCCAAGGTGTGTCCAGGGACTAATAGTATCACCTGGGAACGTGTTAAAATGCAGATTCTCGGGCCCCGCCCCAGAATAGTTTAGTCAAAACTTAGGGGTGGGGCGCAGCAGTCTGTTTTAACAAGCCCTACGGGTGCTTCTGATGCATTCGGAAGTTATAGAAGCACCCAGCATCTCCAACTTCCTCATTTTAGGAATGGGGAAGTGGAAGCCACACAGAGGAGGCAGCGACCACACTAGAACCCAGACTCCCAGCGTTCTTAACACCTTAGCCTTTAATAGCTTCTTTCTTGTCTTCACTCATCCATCCATTCACTTATGCATTCAGCTTGTCATTACGCACTTGAGGCTGCAGAGGAGGGCCAGACTCCGGGGCTGCAGCCTCACCCTTCTTCACCGTGAGGCTTCCTCCAGGCCAGGGTCCAGGGCTCAATGTCATGGAAGCACTTGCTGGATCTTTACCAGCTCACCCCTGGGGTTCCCCAATCCCAGCCCAGCCAGTGGCCCCCAGCTCCCAGCTACTCCCTGTCTCCTTTCCCTTTTTCCGGCCTCCCAGGCTCTCTGTCCTATTCCTTCCTGTCCGTTACTTGCTCTTGGAAAAGGCGCAAGAGCTGGGAGAAGGCATTGTGCCCTCTCCCCATGGGACTAATGATCAAATTAAAGTCCCCTCCCCAGAGTGGGGTTTGCTCTGAAGGCACCTGGGCAGGTCCAGAGCCCCTTTTCAACCTGGGCACGATCATCGTTTAACCTTGTGTCCTGAGCGCTGTAGGAGGTTTGGCAGCATCGTTGGCCTCTACCCACTGGATGTCGATAGAACCCCCTCCGAGTTATGACATCTTCGGTCATTGCCAAATATCCACTCTGGGTAGGGTCGCCAGGTAAAATGTAAAATGCCCAGTTAAATTTCAAGTTCAGATAAACAATAAATAATTTTTTAGTATAGGTATGTTCAACATTTGTACTTGCTGTATCTGGAAACTCTAGCACAAGGACAAAAATCTCCCTTCTTGAAAACCACGGGCCCAGATCCATCTTGCGGGGTCTGGGTGTGGGGAAGTAAGTGAAAAGATCCGATGAGCTAATCAGAGGCCGTTCACCTAGGAGGGCAGGCACTTTATCATACTCATCTTCTATCCCCAGAAAAAAGCAGGTTCTCATTAAATATTCTATTTGATAACAGGCGTGGAAACACTTTGAACTGTATCAGGTACCATAGCTGCGTGTTTACCCAGGACTAGGCCTCAGGGACACACACATGGAGCTCATGGCCTAGCAAATATAAACTGAAAATGGCATTCGGTTAGATCCACATAGCATTTTTTAAAACTATGTTCTTTTTTTTAAATTTTATCAATTGATTGATTTGAGACAGAGAGAAAGATCAATTTGTTGTTTCACTTACTTATGTGTTCAATGGTTCATTCTTGTATGTGCCTTGACCAGGAATCAAACCAACTGAACTTCCCAGCCTGAGCCATAGCATCTTTTAAAGACTTGACTTTGTGGTTAACATTTTAAAATTGGAAGCCATGACATGACGTCAGGATTCCTAGTATCTCATGGGAAATGGGGCACATCTTCCAAGTGCTTGGAACAGCTGCCAGCGGGGCCTACACTCCCGGTGGCAAGGTGTGGCTAAGCTGAGAGATGCCGGCCCCCTTTGGCTGGGTCATGTGCTCCCCAGTCCCCACCGCTCTCTATTGCCCTGTACCAGCACCCTCCACCCATCGATGAGATCAGCCTGGCACCTATAGGCATGGTCTGGTGGGGAAGAGGCATTGGGATAGAATGTCCTTTCAGGTGATCTGTGTGAGGCTGGTACATTATCCCCATTTTACAGGTGAAGAAACTAAGGTTTAGGGAGCTTAAATGAATTGCTCAAGGGCATAGACTGGATCCGAACCCAAGACCCTTGACTCTAAGGCCTATACCCAAGCCCCACCCTCGGAGTCCCTTCTGAGAAACAGCTCAACTGCAGGGGTAAGAAGCATGTGGCATTGGGGACCCGGAGGGGAAGTGGTGACAGGGACGGAAGGCCAGACCTCCCATACTTACTCATCTGTGATGTGAGAAAGAGAGAAAGCAAGAGAAAACTGGTGTGGTGGGCAGCAGCTGGCAGGAGCTCTGATTGGGACCCAGGGCCAGGTCTTAGACGCAAAACCAGCAGGACTCTTCAACTCCCAGCAGGGTCGTTGGGAGCTCAGCCACAAAAACTGTGAGTAGCTTTCTGGTTGTTTTATTTTGGGCTTCTTCCTCATTCCAGAAAAACCTGTGTTGTTACCTGACCCCTTCCCTCCTGGGATATAAGAAACTGGGTGGGCCTGCCTGGGGTGGGGGGTTGATGTCATATGAGGACTCCTGGGGTTTATAAGGACCAGTCACGGAAGACCTAGGGCAGGTGTGGTCCTTGCCCTCGGACATGCCCAAAATCCTGTCCACCAAGGTCAGGACAGAAGGTGATAATCACCAACACGCAGACGGCCTTACTGTGTGCCAGGCACTGCTCTAAGGGCCTTCCATGGTTTAATGTATGAATCCTCACCACAGCTGCGTATACAAGCGCTAACTTATTCCCCACTTTACAGAGGGTGCTAAGCAACTTAACCAAAGGCACATGGGCATTGAGGGAGAGTGCTGAGCTGGAACGTAGGCACTGTGGCTCCACCGCCCGCTCTTGAACCACCAGACACTCCTGCGTTACAGGGTGCAGGCTTGAATCGCAGACGGTGGGCCAGAAAAGAACCCCAAAAGACGAGGGCTGGAGGAGCACTTTGAGGTCATCTGGTGGGTCCAAGTGCCCTCATTTTACAGAAGGAGAAACTGAGGCACAGAAAGACTTGCACTGCTGACTGGGGCAGTTCAGAAATGTAGTGTAGCCCAGAACACACTAGGCCCAGGAGACCAGGGCCTCCATTCTCGGAGGTTCCACTCAGCAGAACAGGAGTGTCTATGAGTGTGCCCTGGGGCTGGTGCCCGGAGAGAACCCTGGGGCTGTCTCTGTAACTTTATGGCCTCAGGTAAACCACTCACTGATCTCCCACTCAGCTACCTCTTCTGAGAAATTCTGCCCGACACCATCACCCATAACCTGTGGTGGACCATGACCTCTGGCCCCTTCCCTGCCTGGGCCGTCTCTCCTCTCTCCCTGGGGGTTGACTCCATGATGCTGGTGCCAGGATGGGGACTTGTGCTGGGCTCAGAATGACTGTAGTGGAGAATTTGATCTTGACCCCATCTGTCCTCGCTGTGGATGAGAAATGAGGATAAAGGGGGCCATGGTTGTTTTTCCCTCAAATGCATGGCAGGTAGACATCTTGAGCCACAAAGGCCAGGACTGACGCAGGGGAGGGGATGCGAGGAATTTGGGGAAACCCTTGGGAGGTGACATGCCAAGGACTCTGGCCCCAGCTCTATGCCCCACCTTGTGGCCCCCTGGAGGTGGCCCCCTAACTTTTCCTGGGCTCCTGGCATCAATTTCTACCCATGAAGCATGTCCTTTGCCCTTTGGCCGGTTAAGGATGTTAAGGCAGTTTAGAACGGCAAACTGGCAGCCCAGCTCAGTGGAGCAGAGCCCTCAGCGCCAGTCTCTTCTCTTCCTTCCTCCTCTTATTGCACCTGTTCATCTTATCGCCTGCTCTCAGATGTGCATAAAACGTTCTTTTATTCATTCTTCTCAGAGCACATTCAATAGAACCCTGAGCCCTCACCCTGCTGGGCTGGTCGGTACTTAAATCTCAGCGTGTACTGAGCTTCCCACCTGCACCTTCCAGCATCAAACATTGACTCTGAGGGTCACAAACAGCATAGCATGAGGGAGGCCCCCTGCTCTTTGTGCGACCCTGGCTCCTCCTAGAATGGATGCCCATTGCAAAGCGGCTTGGTCTCCTGAAGTCCAACATGTCCATTTCCCTGGCATGCCTGGAGTCTGGATTCTTTGTCAAACTCAAAAGTTCAACCTCCTTAGGATCAACCTCCAAGGTGTGCCACCTGGCAGCTTCCCCAAGGCAGCCCTGAGTCACAATTGTGAGTTCTGACTCTTGCTCCCTATTTAATACTAGAGGCCCAGTGCATGAAATCATGCACTCAGGGAGGGTCCCTCAGCCTGGCCTGTGCCCTCTTGCAGTCCAGAAGCCCTCGGGGGATGTCTGGCTGATGGCTTAGGCCCGCTTCCCACAGGCTGGTAGTCAGACATCCTTAGCACTGCCATGGAGGTGGGAGAAGCTCCTGCCACCACCGTTGCACTCGCCAGCCATGAGCCTGGCTTCTGGCTGAGCAGCACTCCCCCTGCGGGAGTGCACTGACCACCAGGAGGCAGCTCCTGTGTTGAGTGTCTGCCTCCTGGTGGTCAGTCCACATATTAGCAACTGGTGTTCTGCTGTTGGGTCAATTTGCATATTAGCCTTTTATTATATAGGATGTGGCCTCTTGGGTAAATTACTCACCTCCTTGAACCTCAGCCTCCTCATCTTGGGGAGAGAGTCCCCATCTCCCCAAAGGATTTCCAGGGAGCAGAGCCCAGGTCCCCAACACTCAAGGGACCATGACCTCTGGCCCCTTCCCAGTCTGGGCCACCTCTCTTCTCCCCCTGGCTTTGGATCACAGATACAGGGTCTTTGCTCCCCACCCACCTGGGACACCAGCTTAACCTTTGTGCTGAGTCAGGTTTTCACAGGATGGGGAGAAAGGCTGTTTTCAGATGGCTTCTGCTTTCTACTCCTCCCCCTTCAAAAAGTCCCTGAGCCAGGAGACACAAAGCATGCTCTCTGTGGGAGGCAGGCAGCCCAACCTTACTGAGAAGGAAAACCAAGCCTCAAAGGCAATTCCAAGGTCACATGACCAAGGAATAGTGAAGCCAGTGCTGAGTCCAGCTCTGTGGGCTCCAGAACTTGTGCTCTCTATCCTCTCATCCTGTGGAAGACCCAAGTCCCCTCACCAAGTAGGCAGGTCACCTTGGGTGAGTCACATCACCTTTCTGAAACTCAGTTTCTCCAACTCTAAAAATGCAGCTATAACAGCATTACCAACCTGCTCAAAGGGATGCTTCTTTATTTTCTTCAGTTGACATTTATGGGACTCTCACCTCAGGCTAGACCTCTGTTAGCACTGAGAATTACCTCCTTCAATCCTCCAACAGCCTACGAGAGAGATACTATCACCACCCCCAGTTGACAGGTGAGAAACTGACGCTCACATGAAAGGTCACACAGCTCAAATCCAGGTCCGGAACCATGTTCTAGTGTAAGAATCAAACAGGAGAACAGGTGTGGAAAGCGCCTCGAAGGCACTAAGCTGTGATGCAGGCTTGAGAAATGGTCAGCCCTCCACCAGCAGAACTCAGGAGAGGATAGAACTACCCCCTCTTCCCTCCACGTCCTGGGGAGAGGACGCATCCACAGAGCGTGAGATGCGTCCTGCCCCCAGCCCATGCCACAGGAAAGAAAATGGCAGACAAGGGCAGATCAATGGGGTAGATCAGGCGGGGAGAGCCCCCGGGCAGGGGAGGGAAGGCTGCTGGGACCCCATTCAAATGGGGAGGTTTTTGGCGAGACCTTGGGGCAGAAAGAGGTTGGGTTGGGTGTCCTGTGGGTTTTGCTGTTTCTCTCCTCCCTGACCTGCTCCCACCCCTACAGCGGAGGCCCCGATCCACTGCTCACACAGCCAGTTAGAGGCAGCCCTCCCACCAAAGCCCCCCCCCCCCACCTCTCCCTGGGGGTTGTGGCCGCCCCCAAGTTCCTCTTTGAGAACCACAGCTGCGTTCATGGTGTTGCCTCCGCCAGAATTCAGTGAGTCCCTCCTCTGTGTGTCTCGTGGGTCTGCTGTGGTCCTGGGGAGCTGGGCGCAGGGATGGGTGACTGCTGGGAACCAAGGGGAGCAAGATGCTTCTCTAGTCCTCGCACGAGGCCGGTCTTAATAACACTCACCTGACAGATGAGGCCACCGAGGCTCAGACTCGACAGGTAAATGGCAGAGACAAGAGTCAAGTCCAGGGCTGTCTTTCCACCAGCTGTTCCCAACAGGAAGGGAGGTCTTCTAGGAGGTTCACATTATGAGATGATCATGGCGCCTGTTGCCATTTATTTAATTAGTGAATAATTATTTTACTATTTAAAAGATATTTTCCCCCCAGCGTGAGAGCTTCTTAGGATAAATGGAAGAAGCAGCAGTTAGGGTATTACTCTAAGACTTTAAGTGAGATAAGTCAGACAGAGAAAGATACTAGTAAGTGCCATATGATTTCACTTATAGGTGGAATCTCAAAAAATAAAACAAAAGAGAAACAAAGCCATAGATATAGAAAACAAGCTGAGGGTTGCCAAAGGGGAAGGGGCAGAGGGATAGGTGAAATAAAAACATGTATTTATGCTAAGGGGGAAAATGTATAAATATTAAACACTATTGTGTATTGTGGTGAGCTACTGCGTGCCCACCTAAGGCTGTGATGGCGAACCTTTTGAGCTCAGCGTGTCAGCATTTTGAAAAACCCTAACTTAACTCTGGTGCTGTGTCACATATATAATTCTTTTGATATTTGCAACCATAGTAAAGCAAAGACATATTTTTGATATTTATTTTATATATTTAAATGCCATTTAACAAAGAAAAATCAACCAAAAAAATGAGTTTGCTTGTCACCTCTGACACGCGTGTCATAGGTTCGCCATCACTGACCTAAGGTCAGCAATGCATTAAACTTTATTGATTGAACACCTGCTATGTACAAAGGCAGGATGGCAGGTTCTGAGGGCATGGAGGTGACAAGACAAGGCCCCCCCATCTGGGAAGGAGAAAAAACAAACAAACAAACCAACAAAAGCAGCAGTTAGTGGTGATCAAACCAACCATGATCTCATGACTCCTGACCAGGCTGTTGAACATTTGGCCACTGGAGTGGCTTTGGCTGATGTATGGTCTTATTCTTAATCTTATATTGTTTCGTTTATACCCTTCGTGAGCCAATGATCAAAGACAGGAAGCAAAAGGAACTCTGCCATCCACTCCATTTACTCCTTACCACAGCCCTGGGTGGAGACACTGTCATTATTCCCATTTTACAGATGAGGGCACTGAGGCTCGGGGAGGTGAGTAATTTGCCCAAGAGGCCACAGATTAAATAAGAGGCAAGAGTCAGAACTCACAGCTGTGACTCAGGGCTGCCTCTTAAACCTGTCCATGCATCTGCTTCTTATCCTCAGTCGATCCTTCCCTGTTAACCACGTCTCTTCACAGAAGCAGGAGAGAGAAATCCAGGTCCCCCTGCACGTTGGGTGGGATCCGCGATGCTGGGTCTGATACCAAATCCCAGGCCAGAAAGGGTAACACGCTTTCTTCTTCACGGCTCTAGGGCCCCAAAGCCAAACAGACCCACAAACGCACATGAATTCATTCTGCTGTGGGGGGTAGAGGGGGGGTCCATGATCAGCTCCCCAGAGGCCAGGCCCTTCTCTGGCCTCTCCTCATCTCTCATGGCCTGAGTGCCCACACCAGATTTAATGTATATCGTCAGCCTCTGTCCAGCTGTCCCTGGACTCTCCAGCCACTTGGTCACCCTCTCAGATCTTGGTGGCCCGAGGCCCTGTGAGTCAGCCTGTGTGCTGGTGCCCGTTCCCTCCGCCATAAGATGGGGGTGACATCTGTCCCCTTGCTGGCTTGTCATGAAGAACCCATGACTTAACGTAAAGTGTGTGGAACGATGCTGGCTGCGGTATGTGGGAAGCACTCGTTCCATGTGGCTTGCTACTATTGTCACCGCCCGCAGTGTGTTGCAAGAGCTGAGTCTCCGGAGCTCTTCGCATCATCATGGCCCCATCATGTCCACCTCTGCCCTGGGCACCTGCTGAATTCCACCCCCACCCCCACGGCTGCAACCCTAGAAACAACCAGAACCAGAAGCAGAGCAGGAACCCCATGCTTTGGGATGTGGCCAAGCCAGGAAGAGATAGACCAGCCTGGAGGAAAACCTCAAGTGATTCAGAATATCCACCATGAGGGTAACCCTTTCCTGCTCTCTGCTGTAGGGAGAAGCCACCATGAAAAGTCTTTGTCGTCCCAAGGCCTTCCCCACCCCCTGGTTATAATGCCTTGCTTGTCCTACAGCGAGCATGTCAGGGGCAGAAGAGGTGCCCACTACCTCCAGGTGTAATTTTAACAATGTTCCCCAAATCCCCCCCACTCCTAACCCCCTCCCCCGCGCCACACACACACACACACACACACACACACACTTCCCAATGGCTAATGGCTCCCAGCAGTAGCAAGCTACCCCCAGGGGGAGGGAGACTTAGACACTGTTATCAGTCATTTATATTTAATATGACTCAGTTTCCAAAATTTTCTGTAGCAGGTTTTCTTGGTAAGAAGGATATAGGCCTTTTTGTTCCAATTACAAAAACAGATAAAGGGCGGAGAATCAGAGTGATGTGCCCTGAATCGAGGGAGTGACAGCATTGAAACGTGCCCATCTTAAGCCTCTGAACCCTGGAGCCTGGTGAAGCAGGACACAAGGAAACCTGGGCTGCTTACAGTATTCCAAGAGGTCCCCCAGAAAGGACAGAGGTCCCTCAGAAAGGATAGAGGTCCCCCAGAAAGGACAGAGGTCCCCCAGAAAGGACAGAGGTCCCCTAGAAAGGATAGAAGTCCCCCAGAAAGGACAGAGGTCCCCCAGAAAGGATAGAGGTCCCCCAGAAAGGACAGAGGTCCCCCAGAAAGGATAGAGGTCCCCCAGAAAGGACAGAAGTCCCCCAGAAAGGATAGAGGTCCCCCAGAAAGGACAGAGGTACCCCAGAAAGGATAGAGGTACCCCAGAAAGGACAGAGGTCCCCCAGAAAGGATAGAGGTCCCCCAGAAAGACAGAGGTCCCCCAGAAAAGATAGAAGTCCCCCAGAAAGGACAGAGGTCCCCCAGGAAGGATAGAAGTCCCCCAGAAAGGACAGAGGTCCCCGGAGAAAGCCCACTGGGGACGGGAGAAATGATGATTATGTCCTGGGCCTGGGTTCGAATGGGCCCTGCCCTTTCGTAGGACCTTGGGCAAGGCCTTCAGCTCTGTTGCTCCTGTCTCCTTGTCTGTGATACCGAACTGATGATAATAGCACGCCCTCGTGGCTTGTTGTGAGGATTGACTGAGTTTACATGCAAAGCACGGCAAGCCATTATTATTCAGGCACCTCCCCCGCCAGGACCCCATTCTCCCTGCATTTATGGAGGGGCAAGTTGGACTCTGAAAATCTGTTCCTCAGTCCTCTTGCCACAGGTCCTATGAGAGGCCCTTTTGAAACACACGTTAAGCCAGGCACGCCCTTCCTGCTGCTGCATTTCCATCAGCCGTCTTCCCCCTTAAAGGAGCTCAGCGTGTCCACTTCGGAAATCTTGGATGGTGTAACTGTCCGTGAGGATTTGCACGGTGTCAGGGAGAATTCCTGCGACAATTCATTCCACAAACACTGATCAAGCAGGACACGTGCATTTTTAAAAAAATATGTTTTTATTGATTTTTTTTAGAGAGAGAGAGGAAGGGACAGAGAGGAACAGAGAGACAGAAACATTGAAACATCAATGGGCTGCCTCCTGCACGCCCTCCTCTGGGTATCAAGTCCTGACCAGGAATCAAACTGGTGACCTCTTGGTCCACGGATTGATGCTCAACCACTGAGCCACACTGGCCAGGCAATTTCCCTCATGCACACCAGGTTGAGTGCAGGAACAGAGACGAAAATCCAGCTGCCGGACCATTAAGAGATTTGCCACAAAAGGGTTGTTTTCATTAAACATGTTATTCCGATGAACATGTATGAGGTGTATTTAACTTGTGAGATTTCTTTTCTAAGACGGTAATAACTGATGCATGTGACCCACATCAGCGAAAGCTCTGTTGGGTCTGGGTCACTGTTCAGAGGGTAAAGAGGTGCTGAGAGCCCAGAGCTTGGGAGCGGCCGCCAGGCTTTGCTGAGCCGGCTTCCTCAGGCCAGCTCTTCTGCAGCCTGACAGCACCCCCTCCCCGCCCCCGCCCCCGCCCTGTGTGGGTAATTGCACAACTTCCAGGCTGGAAGGACCCTCTGAGATAGCATCAAAAACCCCTTCCTGATGCAGATGGACACACGGAGAAGGGCACTGGTTTGTCTGAGGTTACCCAGCCGTCCGTTCCACCCAAAACGGGAACTGGAGTCCACGCTCCTGTCTCCTGGGCCCAGGGCTCCTGTGACTGCAGACCGGCCGGTGCGGACCTCCTGACCTCACCTGGCTGATCCTGGATCAGGCTCCCCAGCACATGCTCAGCTTCCCGTTCGCTAACTCTACAATCCCAATGGAGATCTTCTCCCTCTGCTCTGCTAACACTCTCCTCCCTCCTGCTTCTCACCTCCCTCCATGACCCCCACCCCCACTGCCCACCGCCAGCCCAACACACAACAGAGAAGACTTGTCATTCTCATTCATGGCCAACTAGCAAAGAAGTTGGGCAAGTGAGGAGAAAGATATGCTATGTACACATATGACATATGACATCTACATATGACCTGCTGTCGGTGGAGGGCTGCTGTGTTCCAGGTACTGTACTAAGCATGATGCTATTCCATTCATCCTCCCGCCTCACCACCACTGAGGAGGTAGGTGCTATTGGTTATTCCCATTTTACAGACGAGGAAACTGAGGAAAAGAAGTGAGCGACTTTATCCGAGGGCACAAAGCTGGCAGTTGGCTGAGCCACGACTGGACATCAGGGCTGTCTGACTCCTCAGCCCACCAGCCTGACTGGTAAGTCCTTGGGGGTGAGAAGGTTAGGACTCCACCAGGCTGGTGGGGGCAGAACTAACCCTTGTCCAGCTAATGGTAGTCACGGAGGCGTTAGTGAGTGAAACTGGCCAAAAATAGAGAGAAAAGAGATATGATTTACCCCTGGGACTAAAGACAAAAGATTGCCTGTGTTGGCTGTCAGGGCCCCCACACCCTGGGCAGGGTCCTGAAATAGATCCCGGCCCTTGACCAACCTGACTGGGTCATAACACAAGGGCTCAAGTCCCGCCACTTGCTGTGGAGTTTGGGGCAAGTGACCCGCCCTCTCTGAACCTGTTTGCTCAAGGAACACCACCGTGGGGTGGTGAACGCACAATATCTCAGATAATAGCTGAGAGCCTTCCTCCTCCTGCAAACTCAAGTGTGAAGAGCTGTGGGCATTATTAGCACATTCTCTAAAAGGGAAGTTGCCTGGGGTATAAGGCAGTCAAAAAGAGGAAGAAGATATTTGAAGAGATTCAACAAAATTGGCCTGTGGGCGGATTTTAAATCCTCCCTTAATGGGCTAAGTATTTGTTTGGAGGTGGGAGGGAGACTACAGAGCAAGAGGACTGGGCCTTGGCAAGAGGAATGGACAAGAGCGTAGGTTCCCGGTGCCCACAGCAAGTTTCTTCACATGTCTGGGTCCCAATTTTCTTATTTATAAAAGATGGAAAATAAGAATACCAGCCTCACAGGGTTGTTTTGAGGCTTAAGTGAGATACCTGTAGAGCAAGCATGTCAAACTCAAAGGCTAACACGGGCCAAATAAACAAGGTTTAGGTTTATGTGGGCCGCAAAAAAAACGAAAGCTTCCATTTTCGTAGAAACGTAGGTTTATATCGATAGAGACATGCTGAATACAAAGGGCTGAAATAAATGAGTAATCATTAACATAAAATACTAGTAATAGAACATTTTCATAAAAATTAATATTTTTTCTTGAACATTAACTTACCTGACACTGAATAACGCAAATAAACCTATTTTTCTTGTTCTCCGAAAGCAAAATATTTCCTGTTGCGCACACCAAACAAGTCAGTACAAGACTAATGATGTGGCCATTGGCTGCTAAAATATTTGCTGCTAGAATTAGTTGAGAGAAATGGTGCACCTGCATGTAAGGCGCATAAGGGAAATGAATGCAACACGATTATAGTCATCAGTCATTAGCAAACATTGTAGTTCGTTATTAATAATGATGTATAACAGGGTATTGTAAAAATTAAGGTACAAAATTTTTATTAAAACGTTTCTTACATACCGTTATATTGGCTGGGCTGCAACAACATTCGTTGTGGGCCGCATGCGGCCCGTGGGCCCCGAGTTTGACATGCTTGAGCACAATGCCTAGCTCTAGTCATTGTTATCTTCCAGTCTTGCTTTCCTGTGTCCATACCTGGTTGAGAGAGTACGTGACTTCTCCATAGCGCCAGCTGGTGCCAGTGCCATGGCTCCTTCCCTGAGTACCTGCTTCTTTCCACACATCACATGCACGTTCTGTAGTTGAATCAGGCAGCCAAGCTATTGCTTAGTTTGTTTTATTTTATTTTTTAAAAATATATTTTATTGCCGAAACCGGTTTGGCTCAGTGGATAGAGCGTCGGCCTGCGGACTGAAAGGTCCCAGGTTCAATTCCGGTCAAGGGCATGTACCTGGGTTGCGGGCACATCCCTGGTAGGAGATGTGCAGGAGGCAGCTGATCGATGTCTCTCTCATCGATGTTTCTAACTCTCTATCTCTCTCCCTTCCTCTCTGTAAAAAATCAATAAAATATATTTTTTTTAAAAAAATATATATATATATATATATTTTATTGCCCTGACTGGTTTGGCTCAGTGGATAGAGCGTCAGCCTGCGGACTGAAGGGTCCCAGGTTCGATTCCGGTCAAGGGCATGTACCTTGGTTGCAGGCACATCCCCAGTAGGATGTGTGCAGGAGGCAGCTGATCAGTGTTTCTAACTCTCTATCCCTCTCCCTTCCTCTCCGTAAAAAATCAATAAAATATGTTTTTTTATTGATTTTTTACAGAGAGGAAGGGAGTGGGATAGAGAGTTAGAAACATCGATGAGAGAGAAACATTGATCAGCTGCCTCCTACACACCCCCTACTGGGGCTGTGCCCATAACCAAGGTACATGCCCTTGACCGGAATCGAACCTGGGACCCTTCAGTCCGAAGGCCGACGCTCTACCCACTGAGCCAAACTTAGGGCAGCTTAGTTTGTTTTAAACAATTATTTATGGGGAGAGGGAGAAGAGGGTATAGGGGAGATAAACGGTGATGGGAGGGGACTTGACGAAGAATGGTGAACACACAATAGAACATACAGATGATGCATTATAGAATCGCACACCTAATTTTAGCAGCCAATATCACCAGAGAGATTTTAAGTTCCTTTCCCCACATGCTGTCCTTCCTCTCCGACAAATCCATGTCGGAAGGCACTATCCTGTGGTTTGTTTACAAGATCAAAGAGCCTGGACAGTGCCAACCTCCAAGTTCACTTTCTGCTTTAGTCCTGCAGCTTGTGGTTCCCATCTTTTTCTGCATGGCTGGTTGCCTGGGTCAGGTGAGAAGGTCGCGGTGAGGCTCAGGGTGAACGAGGACCAGGACCAATGAGTGGTGTCTGCCATGGACTTGGGAATGAGTGATGGTGGCTCAGGGGCCATCTAAGTGCCTCACTTTCCTGGGCTGAGTTGCATTTCCGTAAGGGCTACTTTGCTTAGCTCAGGCCCCTCATGAAAAGATCTCCACCGAAAATCCACCGTGGGCTATTTTGGGTATGAAGAGCAGAAGAATCCAAAGATATGTCCACTCCCTGACCCGGGTTCTACTCCCACAATGAGAAACCCACAGTCCAGGAAGCCAGATGAGACATGGACCCAAATAATAGAAGGTAAACAGTGATCCATGCAGGCTCAGTGACTCATCTCCTTGAAGTGGTAAGAAGAAACCAGAGGATGCTTCCTGGAGGAGACGGCTTTTCATATAGACCCTGAAAAAATAGGCAAGGTTTGGGAAAGGAGCATAGCCTACGGCTCCAAACTCCAGAAACTTCCTTGCACTGTAACCAAGTGCTATCAAGCACAGAGGGGGACGAGGAGAAGAAATGTAGGATACAGTCCCCATGGCTGGACATAGTACCAAGAGCAGCCAAGGAAGTAGGTCAAGAGGGTCACCTTGCCCTGTTACTGATGAATTGTTCATGCAGGTCAAGCAGGTTTTTTAAAATGTGTTGTTGGCTCAGACACTTCGTTGTGGGAAAGTGTCAGCTGAGGCTGAGTGGAGATCTTTCTCTCTGCTGAGCTCTCAAAGGCCAGACGTAAGCACAGAATCCTACAAAGAATCCTATGAACTAACTATTGAGGGTTTCCCGCCTTTCCTTAGGCGTGTACTCTATGTCAGGCACATCGCCATGAATTTAGGAAACGTCTATCACTTCATCTGAACAACAATGCAACATGGGTAGCATTTCTCCACGTTCACAGACGAATGAAACAGAGGCTCAGAGAGGTGAAGTAACTTGCCCCACGTCTCACTGCCCAGCAGGTCCAGACCTGATTTGAATCCAGGGAGGTCTGGTTGCAAAGCCTGTGCCACTGGGATCCAACGTGCTAAAAAAATCACTCGGTCAACCCACCTGCTTTAAAGATGAGAAAAGAAAGACCCAGCCCTAACCGGTTTAGCTCAGTAGATAGAGCGTTGGCCTGTGGACTGCAGGGTCCCAGGTTTGATTCTGATCAAGGGCATGTACCTTGGTTGCGGGCATGTCCCCAGTGGCAGGTGTACAGGAGGCAGCTGATCGCTGTTTCTCTCTCATCGATGTTTCTAACTCTCTATCCCTCTCCCTTCCTCTCTGTAAAAAATAAATAAAATATCCTATCTAATAAAAGAGAAACATGCAAATTGACCATAACCCCAACACCCTTCCCATTGGCTAATCAGCATAACTTTATGCAAATTAACTGCCAACCAAGATGGCCACCAGCAGCCAGGCACTGAAGCGAACAGGAGACTTGCTTGCTCCAGTGATGGAGGAAGCCAAGGTTCCCCGCCTGCCGCTGCAGGCCTCTGAGCTTGCAGTCTAAGAAACAGTGTTGCAAGTATAGAAGCTAAACAAATTCCAGAAACCTGCTTTCAGCCAGCAGGGCTTCAGCCAGCAGGACCTCAACAGTGTTTCAATTATAGAACCCAAACAAACCCAGCACCTGCTTTCAGCAGTCGAGGTCTCAGAGCTGCAGTCGAGGTCTCAGAGCTGCAGCCAAGCCTCAGAGCTAAAGCCGGCTCTCAGCTACAGTGACAGCCATAGAAGGTAAATAAATCCCAGAATAAAAGAAAAAAGAAAAAAAGGAGAGGTTGGGAGCTTCAGTCACCCGCCAGCCTGAAAACGGCCCTCAGCCCCTCATCCAGACTGGCCAGGCACCCCAGTGGGACCCCCATCCTGAAGCAACAAGATGGCGGCTAATTTGCATACTGAAGGTGGGCGGCAGTGGACAAGGCTGTCCGCGGTCCCGGGACCCAGATCTGTGACCTGGTGGGCGGGGGGCAGCGCTTGACGCTTTCCGTGGTCCTGGGACCTGGATTTGTGACCCTGCCGGGCGGGTGCAGTGCTTGAGGCTGTCCGCGGTCCCAGGACCTGGATCCGAAGTTCCCACAGGGGCGGATCGGCCGGGGTTGGGCAGGGCAGGACGCCTGGCTTCCGCCCAGCCCTAGTCACTCTGGGCAGGTGAGCAGCGCAGAGATCCTCTGGACAGGGGAGGCAGGCCGGCGGAGGGCGGCCTGTACTCCCCACATGGCGGTGGTGACAGCTGTGAGCTTGCCAAGTGAATTCCGCAGGCTGAGCTGAAGTAGCGCCTGCAGGCCATCAGCGTCCAGGAGTGGCTGAGCAAGATCCGCCTCCTGGCCCAGAAGGTGCAGGATCGCAGGGACAGCCACCGTGGCGGGCCAGACTGATGCCCTCCTGGCCACAACACGGGGGTTTGCGGATCTGCAAAGCCAGAGGCCTCTGGTGTGCACATCCCCCCCTGGAGTGCCAACATCCCCCAGCACACTGTCACCCTCCCACGCCTGCAACAGTTACAAACCAAGGCGTGCACAAGTTCCCCCCCTCTCTCCACCGCACTTCCATCAACCTGGCATGCCTAACACCCCCAGAGGATGTGCACACATCCCCTCTGATGCACTCACGTCCTTTGGAGAGTGTCTGGGTGTTCCTGGTGCTGAGAGTGGGCGCCTGTGAGATGACAGCGAGAGGGCAGAGTGGTGATGCCCTGTTCCCACAGAGGCCAGTGCAGCTAAGAGATCACCTCTGGGGGGTTAATGCAGGTGCTGAGGCGGGAGCAGGTGCAGACAGACATACCTGGTGGGCTCGGGAGGCCCTCGCTGAGGTGCCTTCGGTCAGCGTTCAAGATCAAGAACCCAGAGGCGGAGAGGAATTCCGTCCTCTCAGTGAAACAGTGGGATAGTCAGGGCTACTGCAGAGGAGGAATGTGCACTTTGGGTGCCAGCACCCATGAGTGAAGGCTGCCCTGACTGAGCCTTGCTAGCTTGGGGCCTAGCGCAGTCCTGCCAGGCAACGGGTGACAGGACGTGCTTTTCCGAATTAATGAGAGAAAACGTTGATTCTCCTGCTGCCCACAAAGGTGGAAAGTGAAGTGGGGAGACATGTGGGGAAGGAGCAAGGTTCCCTGTCTGGGGGTTCCAAATCTGCTGTTGGTTTATTTCACCCCTGACTAGAGATATACAGGGTGTCCGCCCAAAATGTATACACACTTTGAATACCTACTAATTCCAATGGTTTTAAGCATAAGAAAGAAACAACAATGGAGCTGTTATCTGTTAAAAGTGTGGGCACGAACAGGTAGTTGGACATTCCCTGAGGGGTCTCAGATTGGAGAGGGTGAAGGCCAGACTGAGGGGCCCCTTCCCCCACTTCTACTCCAGTGCACAAATTTCGTGCACCGAGCTACTAGTAATAATAATAATAATAAATAAATAAAATTAAAAATACAGTATTTAAAAAAGAAAGAAAGACCCAGAAAGAAGAAGGGACCTGCCCAAAGCCACTCGGTAGCAGAGTAGGGACTGAAAAACAGGCCTCCACTTCCCCAGTCAGAGATAAAAACCATGCTCTTGGCCTCCAGCCTCAGCTTCCTACCGCAGGTGTAGTAGCCACAGGGGAGGGTCATGTTCCTTCTCACCTCACATGTTGTCCGGGGCCTTCAGCTTTAAGCCTGGCAGCAGTGGTGCGGCCACCTGTGAGTGTGGCATTGTTTTACTTCACACTTTCACTTTGGGTCAGAAAAACCCCCAGGTGCACCTTTTCCTGCCCGGTTCCCACAGCCCTTAAGGTTCCCTTCCCAGGCACCGAGCCTGAGCCAGGGCCCCAGGCGGCCAGCCCTGCACACCCACCGCAGCGTGGACACCCTCTCTGGGGAAAGACTGTCAGGTGGGGCTTTGGCATTTTTCTTAGGTGGGGAAAGCACTTGTTGGTTGGTGGGTGGTTGGTTGGTTGCTTTCTTTGAATCTTACATTTGTATGGTGTCAGGGTCACAAAATGTTGTTGCATGTCCCAGTGGCTCTTTGTATTTGGAGCTGCAGTGACACACTGATAAAAAATATATATATATATATACGAAAATTTGCTCTGGCCTGTGTTGCTCAGTGGTAAGAGCATCGGTCCATGCACAGAAGGGTCGCAGGTTCGATTCCAGTCAAGGGTGCATACCTGGGTTTAGGGTTCACTCCTCATCCTGGTTGGGGCACATGCAGGAGGCAGCCAGGCCATGTGTCTCTTTTACTATCGCTCGCTCTCTCTCTCTCTCTCTCTCTCTCTCTCTCTTTCTCTCTCTCTCTCTCTCTTCCTCCTCCCTCCCTTCCACTCCTTCTGAAAAGCAATGGAATAAAATATCCTCAGGTGAGCATTAACAAAACAAAGCAAAACAAAAACAAAAAGAACCGTAACAAATGCACAGAAATAAACCGTACACTATGAAAGGATGCTCTCCCATCGCAGCCCACCCATGGACTGAGTTAAAAAGGCCTGGGGGAGCCCTAGCTGGCTTGGCTCAGTGGATAGAGTGTCAGCCTGCAGACTGAAGTGTACCAGGTTCAATTCTGGTCAAGGGCACATGCCTGGGTTGCGGGTTTGGTCCCCAGTAAGGGGGCGTGCAGGAGGCAGCCAATCAATGATTCTCTCTCATTATTTATGTTTCTCTCTCTCTCTCTCTTTCTCCCTTCCTCTCTGAAATCAATGAAGAAATATATATATATATATATATATATATATATATATATATATATTTTTTTTTTTTTTAAATGGCTGTAACCAGTTTGGCTCAGTGGATAGAGCCTCGGCCTGCAGACTGAAAGGTCCCAGGTTCGATTCCCGTCAAGGGCATGTACCTTGGTTGCAGGCACATCCCCAGTAGGAGGTATGCAGGAGGCAGCTGATCAATGTTTCTCTCTCATCGATGTTTCTAACTCTCTATCCCTCTCCCTTCCTCTCTGTAAAAAATTAATAAAATATATATTTTTTTAAAAAGGCCTGGGGGAGATCAGCAGTCGGTTTGGTTTTCCCAAAGGGAACGGCACAGGTATTGTCATTTCACAAAGGAGAAAAGGGACCCAGCAAGTTGAAGGGACTTACCCAGAGTCACATGACAAGCAATGGCAAAGGTGGAAGAGCCACCGTGCAGCGCAGCAAACGCCCAGAAGGCTTTGCCCGCAGGAAGGCCCTTCTGGAAGCCAGAGGCTCTGATGCCCAGGGGATCTGTCTGCCAGAGGGAAGCCAGGCAAGAGCTGGTTTCCTGCCGCTCTGCGCATTCTGTTGTTGTCTTTTCAGGGCCTCCATCCAAATGCCTGGGTTTGCGCCCTGATCTAACTTGGACAATAGCCACAGGTTGGTGGCCATGCCAGGCCTGGGTGAGGCACACACCTGGCCGCCCTCTCCCCGGGCACCCCTCTTCTAGGCTGGACTCTGTGTGGGGTAAGCCTTTCTTTGATGGGGGGCGGGGCTGTTTCCTAAGGGAAATACTAGAATGAGAAGCTAGCTGGGGCAGGGGTGCAGCAGGGGTGCAGGAGGAAACTTCCAGAAGTGTCAGGGTGAAGAGGTGGGAGCTGAGAAAGGCTTGCACTCTGCCACTCAGTCATGACCAGGGCTGAGAACTCAGCTGGCACCATTTCCTGTCTAGCTCAGGAGGCATCCAGGCAGCATTCAGCAAAGGGCCTGTCTCAGGGAAAGCCCCTTTCAGCGGGTCTAGGTGGGGTGTCTTTGTGCTTACAGCACAAGGGTTGTGTCTTGTGACTTGGGGTGTGGGATCTGGTTCCAGCTCTGCCGCTAATCCATTGGATGGCCTTCGGCAGATGACATCCCCATCCTTGGACTGTTTTCTCGGTAAAATGGTGGAGTTGGATTAAATCAGAGGTTTTCAATCTGTTTCTTGGAGCCTGAGACTCCACAAAAGAACCTGGGTGGATATGCCAAGGTTGTGGGTTCAGTCCCTGAATCAGGGCACGTATAAGAATCAACCAATTAATGCATAAAAAAGTGGAAAACAAATATCTCTCTCTTCTCTCTCTCTCTCCCTCTCTCTCTCTCTCTCTCCCCCCCCCCCTTCCTCTTTTTCTCTAAAAATCAATAAAAATATAAAACAGCTAGCTTCGGTCTCTGTCAGTATTTTCTGTTCTTCATTGTTTTCCCATGTCATTAATTTCTGCTCATATTATTTATCTTCTGCTTTTGTGTGTGTGCATGTGTGTGTGTGTGCATGTGTGTGCGTGTGTGTGTGTGTGTGTGTGTGTGTTGTGTTTTCCATTGATCTTTAGAGAGAGTGGAAGGGAGGGAGGAGCGGGGAGAGAAAGAGAAAGAAACATGGACTTCACATCGACCGGTTGTCTCCCAAACTCACCCCAACTGGGTCTGGGAATCGCACCGGCCACCAAGGTACGTGCCCTTCACTGGGAATTGAACCCGAGACCCTCTGGTCCTTGGGCCAGCGCTCTAACCACTGAGAAACTGACCAGGGCTGCTTTTTCTTTTTCTTTTTTCTTTTTTGCATTTATGCTATTGTTCATTTTCTAATTTTATGAGTTGCCTATTTAGTCTTTTTTTCTTTCCTAATATGAGCAAGTGAGGCTATAAATTTTCTTCTCAGTACCACGCAGATGCATCCCACAAATTTTAATGTTACAATTCTAAGTATTTTCTAATTTCCTTTATGATCTTTCTGACCCAGAAGTGTCTTTTTAAAGCTTCACACCCAGGAAGTTTGTTATGTTTTTTTAAAAATTTAATTTAAATTCTTTATTGTTTAAAGTGTTAATTATATTTTTTAAGTTTTTGATTTTTAAGTAAATTGTATTGTGGTCAGGGGACATAGTTCATATGTTTCAGATTACTTTAAAATTGTTGAAATTTATTCTTCACCTAAGCCTTAGGTAAATAAGGTTATCTTAAACATTAAGTAAATGTTCACATTTGCTTGAAAACAATGTGCATCGTCCAATTATTGGGTGCTGAGTTCCACATATGACTATTAGATCAAGCTTGTTGACTACATGTTCAAATCTTACACATCCTATTAATTAGTATATTGTCTGCTTACTCTGTCAACTTCTGAAAAAGAAGTGCTAAAATCACTCACAATTCAATTTCACTTTAGTTCAATTCCATCAATAGGTACTGAGCAGCTGTTGTGTACCAGATACTATCCTAAGCCCTTATATCAGTGAACAGAATAGTCAGATTTTTTTATGTAACTTAAAGTCTAGTGGAACAAACAGACAATGAACAATAAGACATAATAAATAAGTAAGTTATGTAGGGTAAATTATATGTTAAAAGGTGATAAGTGATATGCAAAGAGAGAGAGACAGAGAGAGAGAGAGAGAGAGAAGAGTGAGGGGGGCCAGAAAAGCAGGAGTGTAGTAGGGTAGGTAGAAAAGGCAAAATTTGAGCCAAAACTTGAAGAAGGTGAAAGACTGAGTCAAGCATATGTCTAGGGAAGGTGTTCAGGCAGAGGGACAGCCAGTGCAAAGGCTCTGTGGTAGGAGGTTGGACATCAGGAAGCCACTGTGGCTAAAACTGGTTGACCAAGGGAAGCATGGTAGTAGGGAGGTCAGAGAGGAAACGAGTCCAGAACACAGAAAACCTTCTAGGCCATTGTAAGTAGTTTGGATTTTACACTGAATGCAATGGGGCCTACGCAGGGTTGGAACAGTGGGATGATCTGACATATTTTTAAAGGATCACTTTGGATGTTGTGTTGAAATTAGACTAAAGATGGGTCTTGGTAAAAGCAGGGAACCCAGTTAATATTGCAATAAACCAGACAAGAGATAATGACTGATTTTGAAAAGCCTAAATTAGATCAATTCCTTGATTCATTTCCTAAATAAAGTTTCAACTCTATTCATCTCTCTTGTCTTGTGTTACTGTCATTCACAATTTTACTTCCACTTTGTTTTATACCCTCCAAATCCATCATTATTATTATTACTATGGCTTTATACAGACATTTTTAAATTTACTTATACGTTTATCAACTTATTTGCAACTTCTTCTTGCCTTTCTGTTCTTCCTTCTACGAAGAATTTCTTTCTTCTGATGGCATATCCTTTATATGTTCCTTCAGCAAAGGTCTGTTAAGGACAATTCTATTTGTATTTCTTTATTTCGAGTGATAGTTTAGCTTCTTTCCCTTTATCTTCTGGTTACTATCGTTGCCCTTGGGGAATCTGCTTTTAAATTGAATTATGATTCCTTTGCAGGTATCATATCTTTTCTTTCTGGTTGCTTTTAATTTTTTCTCTTTGTCTTTGATGTTCTGGAGTTTTATTATGATACTAGAGGCCCAGTGCATGGATTCGTGCACTGGTGGGGTCCCTCAGCCTGGCCTGCAGCCTCTCACAATCAGGAATTCCTGGGGGATGTCGGACTGCCAGTTTCAGCATGATCCCCACAGGCCAGGCTGAGGGACTCCACCAGTGCACATGCATATAAGATTTTTGGTTAATCTCTTCCTGCCCTCCCCACTTCCTCTTCCCTCTGAGATTCATCAGTCAGTTCCATGTTTCCATGCCTGTGTGTTAAGCATCTGCCCCCTGGTGGTCAGTGTGTGTCATAGCTACCGGTCGAATGATTGAAAGGTCACTTAGGCCTTTATATATATAGACTAGTGGCCTGGTGCATGAAATTCGTGCATGGGAGGGGTCCCTTAGCCTGGCCTGCACCCTCTCCAATCTGGGACATCCCTCTCGCAATCTGGGACCGCTGGCTCCTAACCGCTTACCTGCCTGCTGGCCTGCTCACTCCCAACTACCCCCCCTGCTGGCCTGCTTGCCCCCAACTGCCCTCCCCTCCTGGCCTGATTGCCCCTAACTGCCTCTGCCTTGGCCCCGCCACCATGGCTTTGTCCAGAAGGACGCCTGGAAGGTCTCCCTGTCTAATTAGCATATTACCCTTTTATTAGTATAGATATGTGAATGTGGAATTTGTTTGTTTTTGTTTGTTTGTTTTTTTAAATATATTTTATTGATTTTTTACAGAGAGGAAGGGAGAGGGATAGAGAGTTAGAAACATCGATGAGAGAGAAACATTGATCAGCTGCCTCCTGCACATCTCCCACTGGGGATGTACCCACAACCAAGGTACATACCCTTGACCGGAATCGAACCTGGGACCCTTGAGTCCGCAGGCCAACGCTCTATCCACTGACCCAAACCGGTTAGGGCTGTTTTTTAAATTCTGTTTGGAGTTCCCTGTGATTGCTGAATCTGGAAGTCATGTCCAGGAGAGTTCTGGACAACTCTCCACTATCATCTTTGCATACTGCCTCCCCAGTGCCCACCATCAATTCTAGTCTTCCCTTTTGAAACTTCAACTGGATATATTTAAACCTTTTCATTCAATCCTCCATGTCACTTAAGCTCTCTTTCATGTTTTCCATCTCTTTATCTCCTTGTGCTGCATTCTGAGAAATTTCTTCAGATCTACCTTCTAGATCAGTGATGGCGAACCTATGACACACGTGTCAGAGGTGACACGCGAACTCATTTTTTTGGTTGATTTTTCTTTGTTAAATGACATTTAAATATATAAAATAAATAACAAAAATATAAGTCTTTGTTTTACTATGGTTGCAAATATCAAAAAATGTCTATATGTGACACGGCACCAGAGTTAAGTTAGGGTTTTTCAAAATGCTGACATGCCAAGCTCAAAAGGTTCGCCATCACTGCTCTAGATCCACGCTGTTCAACAAGTCATTTGTGCTCTTTAACCGGCCCTTAAAGGTTTCTTTTTTCAATGCTTTATTTTTCACTTCCAAAATTCTGCTTGATCCTTTTTAAAATCTGCCCAGTCACTCATTATGTAGTCATGTTTTTGATTCCGTATTGTTTAATGATATTAAACATTTTTATAATGTATACCCAAGAATTATATGAAGTGCCTGGAAGTCTGAATCTACTGTCTGACATTTCTGCTAACTCGTATTCATGTTTCCTTATGCACTTTGTAATTTTGCATTATGAGCTCAAATTCCATGGGCCTTTATATGTGGGAATCTTGTGTGACCTAAATAGAAAGCATATCCCTCTAGAGAAATTTTGAGTTTGTTTTCTGATAATTTCCAATAATGTCCCATATGATATTTGGGTGATTTTTTTCCTGAATATTTAGGATATGCTTATACTAGAAAAATGATTTACTCCTTGACATTCAAATTTATCTGGACTCCTATTATTTCATCTGGCAACCTACTGGTATGAAGCCATAGTCTTGCCTCCCATTCCAAAATAGTTATTTAAACTTCAGCATCTTACTTACCAAAACTTGCAAAAAAAACACCCAAAAACACTAAGGCAAAAAACCTCTCCACCTGATCACTCTGGATTCCATTTTTCTTGGTTTTGATTTCCTCTTGATTTTTTCTCCACTTTTTAAAAAATATATATTTTATTGATTTTTTACAGAGAGGAAGGAAGAGAGATAGAGAGTTAGAAATATCCATGAGAGAGAAACATCGATCAGCTGCCTCCTGCACATCTCCTACTGGGGATGTGCCCGCAACCCAGGTACATGCCCTTGACCGGAATCAAACCTGGGACCTTTCAGTCCGCAGGCCGACGCTCTATCCACTGAGCCAAACCGGTTTCGGCTTCCTCTTGATTTTTGAGGATGGGCGATTTACCTTACTTTCAAAGGGAAGTCTTAGGATTAGTCTTTTTGAAAACAAAAGGCCCAAAAGCTTGCAGGCCACTTCTGCTTCTTGAATTTCTACATACCTCTCCCTAAGACCTGTACCCCACTAGAATGGAGAAGAGGCAAAGTAGAGAGGAACAAAATATAGATTGCTATTTCAACACGTTCATCTGCACAGATAAAAGGTTTGGCTGGAGTCAGAGATTGTGTGAGGTCATTACTGTGTTGATTGAAAAAGACTCATTTCTTCTCAGTGTACTACAGCAAAGACTTCTTGGCAAGCCCGGCAGAATCCAAAGGACTCCCTCCATGGAGAGATGCTCAGTGATGAAGGCAGCCAACGGCTCCCAGGATGGCTTGGATTTCAACCCCATGAAAGATTACATGATTCTGAGCAGTCAGCAAAAGATAGCTGTTGCCGTGTTGTGCACCCCCCTGGGCCTGCTAAGCGCCCTGGAGAACCTGGTTGTGCTCTACCTGATCCTGTCCTCCCGCCGGCTCCGCAGGAAGCCCTCATACCTGTTCATTAGCAGCCTGGCTGCAGCTGACTTCCTGGCCAGTGTAGTCTTTGCTTGCAACTTTGTAAATTTCCACGTCTTTCAGGGCGTGGATTCCAAGCCTGTCTTTCTGCTGAAGATTGGCAGCGTGACCTTGACCTTCACAGCCTCTGTAGGCAGCCTGCTGCTGACCGCCATCGACCGCTACCTCTGTCTGCGCTACCCACCTACATACAAAGCCCTACTCACCCGTGGGAAGGCACTGGTGACCCTGGGCATCATGTGGGTCATCTCAGCATTGGTCTCCTACCTGCCCCTCATGGGATGGACTTGCTGTCCCAGTCCCTGCTCTGAGCTTTTCCCTCTGATCCCCAATAACTATCTGCTGGGCTGGCTCCTGTTCATCACCTTCCTCTTCTCTGGCATCATCTACACCTACGGGCACGTCCTCTGGAAGGCCCATCAGCACGCAGCCAGCCTGGCTGAGCACCAGGATGGGCAGGTGCCAGGAATGACCCGGATGAGGCTGGATGTGAGGTTGGCCAAGACCCTGGGGGTGGTGCTGGCTGTTCTCTTCATATGCTGGTTCCCGGCACTAGCCCTCATGGCCTATAGCCTGGCCACCCCTCTGAGTGACCAGGTCAAGAAGGTCTTTGCCTTTTGCTCCTTGCTCTGCCTTGTCAACTCCATGGTCAACCCCATCATCTATGCCCTGCGGAGTGGGGAGATCCGCGCCTCTGCCCACCGCTGCCTGGCCTGCTGTCGGAAGCACCTGAGAGGCCTTGGGCCTGAAGGAAAAGACGACATCCCGAGGTCCTCCGTCAGCGAGACAGAGGCTGATGGGAGAGTCACCCAGTGGGCAGATTCCTGAGGTCTATACTGCTCTGACTGCTGATGCGGCCTCTTTGTTCAGAGTTTTGAACAAAACAAGTCAGAAATCATTTCACTTCCTGGAGGAGAGAGAGCAGTCTTGACCCTCTCATCTTACTTGAACCAGCCCCAGAGGCCTTGACACCTGCCATTTTGCTGATGAGAGTTGGCATCCCTGGAGAGTGCCGGGTCGTGCTTATCTGCACAGCTGGGCCCTGTTGGGAGTGGTAACGTGGGCAGGAGGCAAGACGTCTTGGACAGGCTCAGCGCATGTCAGGTGAGGAAAACCTCCTCAACAAGATGGCTTAGTGCCTGCATTCTCCAGAGACCACGGAACCAGAGGGAACCTTCAGGCTCAGCAATGAGGGGCTCAGAGGAAATTTGAGAAGAACAGATTCTTCTCCTGGGATCTCAGGGCATGGGTGGATGTTTGGCCAGCCCAAAAGGTGTGGCTGGAGTCAGAGATTGTGTGAGGTCATTACTGTGTTGATTGAAAAAGACTCATTTCTTCTCAGTGTCTACAGCAAAGACTTCTTGGTAAGCCCAGCAGAACCCAAAGGACTCACTCCATGGAGAGATGCTCGGTGATGAAGGCAGCCAACGGCTCCCAGGATGGCTTGGATTTCAACCCCATGAAAGATTACATGATTCTGAGCAGTCAGCAAAAGATAGCTGTTGCCGTGTTGTGCACGCCCCCCCCCCCCCGCCACCCCCCCTCACCCCTCCCACCCCCGGGCCTGCTAAGCACCCTGGAGAACCTGGCTGAGCTCTACCTGATCCTGTCCTCCTGCCGGCTCCACTTAATTGTTGGGGCCTTCTTGGTTCTAAGTCACCCTTTCCCATTGAGGACCTTTTTAGGTTACCCTATCCCACTAAAGACCAAGAACTATGACTCAATGAGGATTGTGGGTGTGGATCCCACCTCTTTCAGAGGTAGCTGGCAACCCTCCAGTTAAGGGCATCTTGTTATGAAGGCAATGGTCCTCTTTGACTCCTGACGATCCCCACTCACAGCCGCTGTGACCTCTTAGGTCTCTGGGGACTACGGAGGCTGGGGTCACTTGAGACACAGACTCTTCAGAGAATTTTATTGACCCTGTGAAGTCCTACTTGGTGGCACCACTGGAAGCAGGCAGTGTCCCAGTCTAACCCAACTCCAAGAAAAAGGAAGTTAGTCACAAAGATTTTATAAATCCCCAAATTGTTCTCATTCATTCTTAGTTCAGGCCTTTTTATCTCCTCCATACCCCTATGACAAATAATAAACAGAGCCAGTAGTAGGAAGGGGACATTTCTTTACTACGGGTTAGGCACAGGGTGGACATCCCACAGTCCATTATCTGCAGCGAGAATACAGCCCAAGCTTTTGAAGAGCCCAGGACACCATATTTGACATCTCAGGCCGCCTGAGCTCCTAGCAGAGGGGCTTAAAATAGAAGGCAAGAGAAATGCTGGTGGCAGGAGGATTGCAAGGAATTCTAATGCAGGTCTTTAGGATCAAAGACAGAATAAATGGAAGAAGGTGATTAAACATGTCTTCATTGAATAATTTATAAGACAAGGTGTCCGCTATTCATTCACTCATTCGCCCATCTCATAATACAGGCCAGGGTCTGTGCTAAGGCCTGGATGTCCACCCATAAATGAGACTCTGCCCCTGTCTAATGGGGCTTACAGTCTCCACTCTGGTGCGGAGAGAATAAATAAATAAAGAAGACCAACAAGGGCAGTACAATGAAAGAAATCAAGGATTGTTAGGGTCGTGTGATAAGGATTAATTGAGGCAATACTAGGTCCGTGATGGCGAACCATTTGAGCTCAGCGTGTCAGCATTTTGAAAAACCCTAACTTAACTCTGGTGCTGTGTCACATCTAGAAATTTTTTTATATTTGCAACCATAGTAAAACAAAGAGATATTTTTGATATTTATTTTATATATTTAAATGCCATTTAACAAAGAAAAATCAACCAAAAAAATGAGTTCGCGTGTCACCTCTGACATGCGTGTCATAGGTTCGCCATCACTGTACTAGGTGCTCTGGTCATAAATGCCGGCTGACTTGTAGTGAGTCTTTACTATGGGCCAGGCACTAGGCTAAGTACTTTTTTAAAAAAATTATTTATTTATTAGTTAGTTAGTTAGTTAATCCTTACCTGAGAATATTTTTTTCCTTTGATTTTTTAGGGAGAGTGGAAAGGAGGGAGGGAGAGAGAGAGAAACATCAATATGAGAGAGATACATCAATAGGTTGCCTCCTGCACGTGCCCCAACTGGGGCCAGGCATCAAACCTGCAACCGAGGTACGTGCCCTTGACTGGGAATCGAACCCTCAACCCTTTGGTGCACAGGCTGGTGCTCTAACCGCTGTGAAATACAGGTCAGGGCTGGGCTAAGTACTTTGCTCTTTTATTTGGGGGGGGGGGGTAAGTACTTTTAAATGAGGTATTTCATTTAGCTTCACAGTAACTGGATGAGGATTTGGTATCCTCATTTTACACATGAGGAAACTTCTAAGAGGCAAAATCAGTCGCCTGAGGCCACACCGCTAATACGTACCCAGAGCTGGGGTTTCCAAACCCGTTCTCTTTGACTCCAAAGCCTGCCGTCTTGACCTAGTTCAGTCAAACTCAGCTTCATGAGAAGTACAGATTGCTACAACCTTAAATCATCATTATTTCTCAATGTACTTCTTTTTGTGCCCTGTGTTAGTTTCCAGTAACATTTTCCCATAGATTAAGTGCCTTAAAACAACAGAAATGTATTCTTCCACAGTTCTGGAGGCTGGAAGTCCAAAATCAAGGTGTTGGCAGGGCCATGCTCCCTTCAGAGGTTCAAGCAGAAAAGTCCTTTCTTGCCTCATCCGACTTCTGGCAGCTTCTGGTGTTCCTTGGTCTGTGGCAACATAACTCCCATCCGTGCCTGTGTATTCATGTAGTCTCCCCAACCCCTCTGTCTCTTGGTGTCTTCTTTTAAGGACACCAATCATTGGATTAAGGCACACTCTTAATCCAGTATGATTTCATCTAAACTTAACAAGTTACAACTACAAAGACTCTATTTCCAAGTAAGGCAACACTCACAGGTTCTGGGTAGACATGAAGTTCTGGGGGACACTATTGAACCCAGTTGAAATGGCATAGTTTTTTAAAGGTAAATGTGTGATTCCTTAAAGTTGGGGCATGCCTTTCTTTTCTCATGTTAGCAAAGACAATGCCCAAGTGCCTGGCATAAATTGATACTCAGTAAATATTTCTGTAATAAATATAGAGCTTAAACGTCATGGAATTAAATGCACTTCCAGACTTTCTACCTCTCTCCTTTCACAATCTCCTATTTCAGCTTTAAGTAAAGATCTGGAGTTTCTGAAGGAGGAGAGCAAGGGGATAAGGCACCTGGATAACACTGAGAACTGCCCCATTGTTTAGAGGAGGAAATGGGCCCAGACTGTGGACGAGACTTGCCCAAGGAGACCCCATTAGGTGGTGTCTCGTGCAAGAAACCCAGCTTCCCAACTTCTAATATTGTCCAGTCTATCACAGTGTCTCTCACCTGCTCCTGCAAATTTGCATTTTGGTTATGAGGATGTTGACTTTTAACAAATGGACAGTCCGATATTTCTCCAGCAAAATGGGTTTATTCAGGAACAATAAAGAATTGCAACTCAGGACCTGCAGTCTAATGGCAAGCCATGCTCAAATCCAGAGAAACAAAGGAGAGGACTGCTCTTTGATGGACTTCGGAAGGACTGCTGTAAATGAAGAGTTAATCGGAGGAAACTAGAAGTTTGAAGTACGGAGATTTTTCATTGGCTGAGTTATGGCAAGCTCCCATTGGCTGAGCTGTTACAGGGCAAGGCGGAGTCTTTTCTTTCTTGTGCTCAGGTAGTTATCACTTCCTATTGTAGTTGCAAGGTATGTCTGTCCCGTTGGGGTTAATAGTATGCATTGAGTGGCATGTGAGCGAGAGTTTTCCCTTCTAGCCTCCTGACTCCATTTTAAAAGAGGTTTCTGCTTATTAATTTTCACAAGGTTAAGGAGAAATGAAGGTCACAATGTCCCATTTCGTCTTCCCCAAGATGAGTTCTATAACATCAAAGACCATTACTCTGAACATTAGAAAGTGTGTGAAGATGGGCTTGGTTTTGTTTTTTTTAAGGTGTCTGTGCTTACTGTTTTGGACAATATTTTAGCCTTACCTTGCAGATTAGAATAGCTGTTTATTCAGCAATTGCCTTTGTATTTCCTTACAACTCCTAGGATGAGGAAGTGCTTGGTTCGGTCAACACAGGCGCTGTCCCCTCCCGGGGTGCAAGAGAGAAGCAGCATGTGGAGAGGCACAAATTCCACATCTGGAGACCTGGGTTCTGGTCCCACCTCTGAGCTCAACTAGCTGCATCATCTTGATCAACTTCTATCCTCTCTCTGGGTCTCAGTTTTCTCCTCCCTCAAATGGAGAGAGTAGGAAAGGGGGTTGTGTAGAGGATCCCAAATTCCCTGCTGCAGTTCTCTCACTGATACGTAGGGACTGGCGGTGCCACTTAGGGTCATTGTACTTTCCACACCTGATGGCCTCACCTCCTGTCTCAGCATGCACAGCACACGCAGGTTGTAGAGGACTTGGTGACCTCCCTGCCAGACAATGTTCACACAGGTACTCCTAGGGCCTGGGACTCTTTTTATTTTATTTTATTTTATTTTAAAATTACAGTTGGCATTCAACATAATTTTATATTAGTTTCAGGAGTATAGTATAGTGGTTAGTTAGACAGTTATATCATGTATGAAGTGATTCCACCCGATAATTCTAGAACCCACCTGGGACCACACATAGTTATTACAATATTTATTACTATATTCCTTACGCTGTAGGACTCGGGGCTCTTAATGTTCTTACCCTACTACTCTAAAAACGTTCCTTTGTGGTGTTTGTATGTCCATGGGTCCCATTTTTCCAATTAGGTGTTAAGTTCTTTGAATGGCTTTAGAATTCCCAAAGCAAGTATTAGATAGGCCAGATGCTCACCCCTGCTCTTCCCCTTTCAGCACCCACTGTTCTCCCTCCTCACAATGCTTCTACCAGCATTATTTTACTTCGTTATTGCTACCAGGACTGTAACAATGCCTTTGCATCTGGTATTCCCGCCTCCAGGCTTGCTCTTCTGTACTACAGCTCAGAAAGTCCCTTCTGACTCCCCACGGCCAAATGCACTACACCCAGTTCTCTGTACACACCCGGCCTTCTACAACCCCACGGTTGAATCACTCCCACGACTGAACCCCACCATGAATTCTTCGGAAGTGTCATTAGACCACCAGCCAAGCGCTGTCAACGCCTCCTTGCGTCTTTCTCCCTTTCAGCGCTAGAGGGCGCAACAGGGCTGGTGGACTAAGAGGGGAAGACACTTGGTAGTCAAGCCGCCAGGGCTGACCCGCCCCTTTTTCCTACCGAGCCAATCATTAGTCAGAGTGGGCGGGGCCTCGCGCCGCAGCTGCGCGGTGAGAGGGGATGGTGGAGGCAGAGGCGAAGAGTCGGAGTGTGGTCGCCCGAGATGAAGTCGTGGGCGATGGGAGCCCGGCTGCCGCTGCTGCCGCGGCTGCTGCTGGTTCTCGGAGCGGCCGAGTGGGCGCTCGGGGCTCAGCGCCGCTACACCCCGGACTGGCCGAGTCTGGACTCCCGGCCCCTGCCGGACTGGTTCGACCAGGCCAAGTTCGGGGTGTTCGTGCACTGGGGCGTGTTCTCGGTGCCGGCCTGGGGCAGCGAGTGGTTCTGGTGGCACTGGAAGGGCGAGGGGTCGCCGCAGTACCAGCGCTTCATGAGCGACAACTACCCGCCCGGCTTCAGCTACGCCGACTTCGGGCCGCTGTTCACGGCGCGCTTCTTCGACCCGGAGGACTGGGCCAACCTCTTCCAGGCCGCCGGAGCCAAGTGAGTGTGGCCGCGGGTGCGGGCGGCGCACCTCCTCCGGGGTCGGAGCAGTGGGCGGGGGTTAGGCTGGTGGGAACCGAGCGTGGGGAGGTTAGGCGACTCGCCCCGGGTCACACAGCCATCTGCCTGACTTAAGATACCCCGGGTCATGAGTGTTGTCCCCGGTAGGATGCAGAATTGAACGTGACATGCCTGATCATAAGGGGAGGGTGCGTCCGGTTGGGAATTAGGAGGAAATACAAGTTTCAAGGAGGTGGTGGGTGGGAAAGCCCTCAATGGATGGAGCTCCGTGATATCTCATCGTCCATTCCAGGTTGACAAGAAAATCGGGACTCCAGGACTGTAAGCCCGTGGCATGGAGTCTGGTCCTAGTTCAACTGTGAACTTGACCAAGGCATTTCACCTCCCTGCAGCCTCCAAAGTCCATGCCTATGGAAAGGGATTGTGTTGGTTCCTTTCAGCTTTACTATCTCCGGAAGGGGAAGGGAGGGGCGTTCTGGTGTGCACTGTGTTTGGGCAACAGCACAGATTCTCATTCATCTGCCCTCCTCGGTGCTTTGCACATTCAAGTGCTCAAGAAGTGCGTGCATTGTCGTGAGAGCTGTTGGAGCTTGCGTGTGGGTGGTGGGGAGAACCGAAAGTGTAGCGTGCTGGGATGGGGAAGAGAGAGGCAGGGACCCAGGGCGCTGTGGAAGGCCGGGGCCAGTCCTGAAGCAGTAATCCTCTAGGGCAGTACCTGGCCAGGTGTCCAGTCAGGGAGTGGTTACCCTCAGGATTAGTAGGGTAGTGACTGCTGGGAGTGATGGGGGTTGGAGGAAACTAAGAATGGAGAGAGGGAGGTTTCCAGGCTCCTGGCTTAGAGCAGTCCTCTACCGTCGTCTCTTCAGTCATCTTCCAGGTTTCAGTTTCTCTGAGACTTTAAGATCCCTTGTCCTGCCCTGGCCGGGTGGCTCATTTGGTAAGAGTGTCGTCTTGGTATGCCAAGGTGGGGGGTTGGATTCCCCATCAGAGCACATTCAAGAACCAACCAGTGAATGCATGAATGGGTGGAACAACAAATCCATGTTTCTCTCTCTCTTTCAAATCAATAAAAAATAGTACCTTATACTAATAAATTACAACTGACGTTTAGTGTTTGCCATTAAATGTATGGGGATATAATAAGGCTGGAATAAACAGAGGAGGTATTCTCTGTCTTCTAGGAGCCATAGAGATCCATAAGTTAAAAATGAAAAGAAAAATTAAAATCTTGGAAACATCCTTTGTCGAGACCCCTTATTTCATGGACCAGGTGACTAGCCCAGACAGAGGAAGGGAACTGTCCTAGACTCCAAATCTCACGGCTCCAAAGTCTGCTTACCTTGGCCAGAGAGATTGGTCCTCTGCCTGTTTTTGTAAGTACCATGAGATGAGAATGATTTTTACATTTTAAAAGGGTTGTGGCCCTCACAGCCTGAAATACTATCTGGCCCTTAAAGTCTTGGAGCTCCCCACACCAGCCAGTGGTTAAATTATCTCGTGGTTTTTTCTGCCATGAAAGCAAATGAAATGTGGTGGTTATTTCAACACTTGTCTTTTCTCCCCTGCTCTTTTGGACTTTTGTCACTTCTATAAATGAGAGGCAATTCATGTGGGCTTGGTAAAACAAATAGCTTACTTTTCTGTCATCTGTTATTTCTAGTAGAGATTTCTTTCTTCTTTAGAGCAAAGGTTAAGAAAAGCTAATCGCCAAAACCGGTTTGGCTCAGTGGATAGAGCGTCGGCCTGCGGACTGAAAGGTCCCAGGTTCAATTCCCGTCAAGGGCATGTAACTGGGTTGTGGGCACATCCCCAGTGGGAGATGTGCAGGAGGCAGTTGATCAATGTTTCTCTCTCATGGATGTTTCTAACTCTCTATCTCTCTCCCTGCCTCTCTGTAAAAAATCAATAAAATATATTTAAAAAAAAAAAAAAGAAAAGAAAAGAAATGAAAAGCTAATCATTAATTCCTAGAAGGGTTGAAGAATGAGAGCTAAGGTGCACATCTTTTCCCTCTGGGCCCCTGCTTGGCAGGAGACTAAGGACTGTGGTTTCCTCAAGTTTGCTTCCATTCCTGGAGCAATACCCCTGGGGAGCTGTGGCTGCAGCAACTCACACGTATGTTTCCTGTAGGCGAGTGTCTAATGTTGATGTGAACAAACTGACTCCATCTTTGTAAGCCCTCCACTCTCTATGTTTAAGCTTTAACTTTGACCAAGCTAACTGTTCCTGGCCAGCATTCACTGTCTTATAGTTCATGCATGGGTGGGGTCTCACCCAGTCCTGATTAGGGCCGATCCGGGTCAGCCAGCTGGGGGAGGTTGGCTGTGGAAGTGCACTGACCACAGAGGGCAGTTCCTGTGTTGACGTGGGTGGTCAGTGTGTGTCATACTATCAGCCTGTCATCCGGTTGTCACTTAGGCTTTTATATATGTAGACTAGAGGCCCGGTGCACAAAAATTTGTGCACTTGGGGGGGTCCCTCAGTCTGGCCTATGCCCTTTTGCAGTCTGGGACCCCTCGGAGGATGTTCACCTGCTGGCTAGGCCCACTCCCTAGGGATCGGGCCCAAGCTGGCAGTCAGACATCCCTCTGGCAGCCTAGCAGCCCTCAGGGGATGTCCACTTGCCAGCAGGAAGCAGGCCTAAGCTGCAGTCGGACATCCTTAGCGCTGCTGAGGAGGTGGGAGAGGCTCCCACCATCACCGCTGTACTGGCAGCCATCAATCTTGCTTGTGGCTGAGCAGAGCTCCCCCTGTGGGAGCGCACTGACCACCAGGGGGCAGCTCCTGCATTGAGCGTCTGCCCCCTGGTGGTCAGTGTGTGTCATAGTGACCAGTCATTCCCAGTCGTTCTGCTGTTAGGGTCAGTTTGCATATTACCCTTTTATTATATAGGATAGAGGCCTGGTGTATGGGTGGGGGCCAGATGGTTTGCCCTGAAGGGTGTCCCGGATCAGGGTGGGGGTCCCGCTGGGGTGCCCGGCCAGCCTGGGTGAGGGGCTGATGGGTGTTTGCAGGCTGGTCACACCCCCTTCAGGGTGGGGGTCCCCACTGGGGTGCCTGGCCAGCCTGGGTGAGGGGCTGATGGCTGTTTTCAGGCTGGTCAAGCCCCCCTCCCCCAGTGGAGACCCTCACCCCATGGAGGTTTGGCCAGTCTGGGTGAGGGGCTGATGGCTGTTTTCAGGCTGGCCACGCCCCCTTTAGGGTGGGGGGGTCCCCACTGGGGTGCCTGGCCAGTCTGGGTGAGGGGCTGAGGGCCGTTTTCAGGCTGGCCAAGCCTCCTGGCAACGGAAGCTCCCAGCTTCTCCTTTTTTTCTTTTTTTTTAATTCTGGAGTTTATTTACCTTCTATACATGAAACTTCGTTGCTTTGAGTGGAGCTCAGAGCCGCCACGGCAGGCAGGGAAGCTTGGCTTCCTCCATCATTGGGGCAACCAAGCCTCCTGCTTGCTCCAGCTCCGTGGCTGCCAGCCGCCATCTTGGCTGGGTTAATTTGCATATAGTCACTCTGATTGGCTGGTGGGCGTGGCTTAAGGCATAGCAAAGGTATGGTCAATTTGCATGTTTGTCTTTTATTTAGTGTAGATGACTACTGTACTATAAATCTATACAATCCTATATAATGAAGAAGTAATATGTAAATTAACCCTCACGCCCTCACAAGATGGCTGCCTACAACCAGGCCGGCAGGGGGGTTAGTAAGGGACGACCAACGACTGAACAAGCAGGCTGCGTGGGGTGACCAGGCCCGCGGGGGGCTGTGAGGGGCGACCTGGCTGACAGAGGGGACAGTTGGGGTGACCAGGCCAGCAGGGGGGGCAGTTGGGGGTGACCAGGCCAGCGGAAGGGGTGCAGTTAAGGGCGACCAGGCCGGCACGGGGGGCAGATAGGGGCGACCAGGCCATCATGCAGAGGCAGTGAGGGGCGACCAGGCAGGCAGGCAGGTGAGCGATTAGGAGCCAGCGGTCCAGGATTGTGAGAGAGATGTCCAACTGCCATTTTAGGCCCGATCCCTGGGAATGGGCCTAAACTGGGCAGTCGGACATCCCCCAAGGGGTCCCAGATTGGAGAGGGTGCAGGCTGGGCTAAGGGGACCCCCCCCCCTCCTGTGCACAAATTTTGTGCACCGGCCCTCTAGTGTAATCATAAAGATTCTTGTCAGTAAGTGGACAGAATGGTACAGCAGCAGAGACCTATGTCAAACTAGGTGTCGGTGTCAATTCTAAGCAAGTTTCCATCATAAGACCACTAGGAGGTAGGGTTCCTGGCTCATAAGGCATTGTTAGGCCCTGTGCCTTGTCAGTCATTAGTAGATCAGCTGTACTAAAAACATTCACTATAATAACTGAACCAGTGGAGAATGAGCTGCACAGAACTACCAGGGTTGTCTATCCACCCTGACCCTCCATCCCTGTAACTAAATTACCCTGTCATAATAATCTGTTCTATTCTGTGGAGTTGCCTGCTTTGTGTTTTGGTCTTGAGACACATTTACAGTTGGTGGTCGCTGTATCTCCGCTCCACATTCAAACAGCCAGTTCTCCCTCCATTTCCTATGCCGCAGCCCTGCTGGGTAAGTTCATGCTCGTGGCCCACTGCCCACTTTCTTTGCTCATGTGGTTTTGATGTCCGCAGGTATGTAGTCCTGACGACAAAGCATCACGAAGGCTTCACAAACTGGCCGAGTTCGGTGTCTTGGAACTGGAATGCCAAGGATGTGGGGCCGCATCGTGATTTGGTTGGTGAGTTGGGAACCGCCATCCGGAAGAGGTGTGTGTGCACTGTAGTTAGTCCATCATTGCTTCTGACCTAACAGCCGTCCAGAGTACCAGACCTTCTGTACTCGTGTGTTTTCTAAGTTTGCATTCAGCGAGTACCTGAGTTGGCAGTGTTTGATGCTTGGCTGTTTTTATGTGACCAAAGGTGACACCATCAGAGACATTCATGGCTCTGTCTGGTTGGGTGAAGGATACCTAGCAAAGACCACAGTGGCCCATTTGTCCTCTGAGAAGGATTCTTTCTGGAAAGCCTTCCAACCCAGATCCTTTTCCAGTGTCTGATGAATGGCAGGGACCAGGTCTCGCATCTTTGTGTCCCCCTTCATTGTCAACACAGATCTTTGTCGGCATTCAGGGAAGGTTTGGGTAAACGACAGATCAAGAGGGAACTGACAAGGGCAGTTAAAGCAGCAAAAAGTGAAGGAGCCACTGGGTTGATTCTAACTAATGGGGGATGGGCGTGGAGAGAGATTGACCAAAAAACTTACATGCATAATCCATGGACACAGACAATAGTGTGGTGAAGGCCTGGTGGGGTGGAGGTGTAATACTTTCCACAATAAAGATATATTTAAAAAAAAAAAAAAAGGTAGCTTCCCAAGATCAATGAGCTAGGAAGTGGCAGAGGTGGGATTTGAACTCAGGTATTCTGGTTTTGGACCCCACAGTTCTGAGTATATTTGCCTGTAAGGAGGAAAGTGGTATTTGTGCCATGCCCACTCTCAGCTCTGTTGTGATTTGGCAAACTTGATATGCTATTTAAGGGGTGGGCCAGCTGCCTGTTTGTGTCAATGAAGTTTGATTGGAACATAGCTATGCTCATTCATTTACGTGTTGTGAGTTAGGTTAGAGACCCCAAGGCCTGCACAGCCTAAAATACTACCTGGCCCCTTAAGAATGCTGACTCTTGTCACCTGTTCAAGATTCAGTTTCCCTATGATGTGCTTAGATAACAGTCGTGCTGTAAAACTCTGAGGTGTTGATTAGATCCAGGCTTTAGGGTTCTTGATTTTTATCTTCTTTGAATCTGTTTAGTTCCTGAGTCATATGAAACAACTTCAGTTCTTTCTGTCTTATCTGTGCCATTACAATATACCTTACTTCTTACTTGCATCATAATGTTTCTGTAACACTCACCAGTCTTAACTCAAAACAAGCTTTCTTGTGTTTGAAAATAGGTCACTTTAACTGTATTTCCCTTTGGGTATGTTAAAAACTATTAGTCAAGCCCAGCCCGTGTTGCTCAGTGGTTGAGCATCAATCTATGAGCCAGGCGGTCACAGTTCCATTCCAAGTCAGGGCACATGCCCGGGTTGGGGGCTCAGTCCCCAATAGGAGGCATGCAGGAAGCAGCCAATCGATAATTCTCTCTCATCATTGATGTTTCTATCTCTCCCTCTCCCTTCCTCTCTCTGAAATCAATAAAAACTATTAGTCAATCTTAGAAAAATAAAACAAGAAACCATTGACCCACCTACACCCCCCCACCCCCCTCAGGCCTTCACCACGCTATTGTCTGTGTCCATGGATTATGCATATATTCATATAAGTTCTTTGGTCAGTCTCTCCCCACTCCCACCCCACCCCCATTAGTTAGAATCAACCCAGTGACTCCTTAACTTTTTGCTGCTTTAACTGCCCTTTTTAGTTCCCTCTTGATCTGTCATTTACCCAAACCTTCCCTGAATGCCGACAAAAATCTGTGTTGACAATGAAGGGGGACACAAAGATGCGAGACCTGGTCCCTGCGTCCATCAGACACTGGAAAAGGACCTGGGTTGGAAGGCTTTCCAATATTTCTTCAATACGTCGTCTTATGCTTGACAGATAAAACATTTTTAAATGGACTATATGGTATTGAGATAATTGACTTAAAAGTTAAAAGATGCCCTAGCTGATTTGGCTCAGTGGATAGAGTGTTGGCCTCCAGTGAAGGGTCCTGGGTTTGATTCTAGTCAAGGGCACATACCCAGGTTGCAGGCTTGATCCCCAGTGGTGGGAGTGCGGGAGGCAGCCGATCAATGATTCTCTCTCATCATTAATGTTTCTATCTCTCCCTCTCTCTCTCTCTAAAATCAATAAAAATATATATTTTTTATAAAGTTAAAAGATGGTTTAAATGACATTTGATGTCAAGATATGTATGTATAAAAAGTAGTTATGTGTACTATCAAAAACATAGTACACCCAATCATTGTAATTGGTTGTGAATGAAGAGATCATTTTTAAGTTAATGGTTTTGGACACCCCCCCCATGCCCTCAGGGGTGCATTTCACTGATTGTTTTTAAATAAACTATTTTTTCTTTGCTTAATGACAGTTGCTAACCTGTTTTTCTGTTTAAGGAACATACGCTACGGACTGTATCACTCACTCTTCGAATGGTTCCATCCACTCTACCTACTTGATAAGAAAAATGGCTTCAAAACACAGTATTTTGTCTTTGGGAAAACAATGCCAGAGCTATATGAACTTGTGAACAGGTAAAATACAGAAATGTTTTTGGCCTTATTACTTTTCTCAATGAAATCAGAGAAGTTGGGGGGAAAGGAGAAAAGGTGGAATATGAAAAAAATCTAGAGGACATCAGAATAATAAAAGTGGTGGTTGTATTGAGACAAAGAATATTTTTCCTCCTACTCTTCAGAACTCCGTAATGTGGTCATATTACCTTTATAAATTGAAGCACACAGATCCCAGGTGGTAGTAAGTCAGAACTTCAGTTCCGTCCTTGCGGGCCATTTCTTTGTCTGACCTTGGAGAGGCAACAGTGTCTAATGGGCCCTCGAGCTGCCTGGGACTTGGCATCCGGCAGATTTGCCTTTGAATCCTGGCTCTCCTTACTTACAAGCCTTAACCAGATCACCCTTCTGAGCCTCTGAGTCTCACCATAAAGCAGGGCTAAGGATGCCTTCTTATGGGGCTCAGAGTAATATGTGAACAGTATCTGTCACTGTGCTGAACAGCATAAATGTTATTATTGTTACTAGAGGCCCAAGAGTAGGTCTTCCTTCCCCTGGCTGCCGGCACCAGCTTCCCTCTGGCACCCAGGACCCAGGCTTCCCTCTGGCCGCCGGCAGGCACCCAGGACCCGGGCTTCCCTCACAGCCCCAGCTTTGTCCAGAAGGTCTTCCAGAAGGACATCTAGTCTAATTAGCATATTACGCTTTTATTATTATAGATACTTAAAATGACCACTTTCACTTTGGGATTTGTCTTCATCTTGTTTCATTCCTATTTGCCCTTCTCGCACTTGATTGCTTAAGAGGCAGCTATCTCTACCTGGATACTCATTTTAGGGGGATTACAGGGGTAGGGACTCGGACCCTCCTTGCATCCAGATGACTTCTATTTTTTTCTTTTTTCTAAATATATTTGTATTGATTTCAGAGAGGATGGGAGAGGGAGAGACATAGAAACATCAGTGATGAGAGAGAATCATTGATCGGCTGCCTCCTGCACACCCCCTATTAGGGATCAAGCCTGCAACCCAGGCATGTGCCCTTGACCGGAATCAAACCCGGGACCCTTCAGTCCGCAGACACTCTATCCAATGAACCAAACCCACTAGGGCAAGATGACTTCTCTAAGGAAATAGTACAGTCGTAAGACACCAGCAGAGGCTTAGAGTCAGACCTGGATCTGAAATCCAGTTCTTTTTTCTTACTGGCAGTGTGGCCTTGAGCAAACTATGTAATTTTCTAGATCTTTTTATTTATCTGAGAAATGGGGATAATATACACCATGGGATCATTGTAAGAACTAATGAGGCAATGAATATAAAATGCTCGTACAGTTTCTCGTACACAGTAAAACACAGATTCCTCTGTTTTGCCTCTTACACTGGCATTCTTTTTCCTGGAGTCTATTTGCTGTCCTAGTTATGGAGTACAGGATAGGAGTTGGCAGCAGGCAGATTTACATTTGAGTTCCAGTTCTTGTTTGCTTACATGCGTTTTCACCTAAAACAAATTGCCCTGCTGAACGTCAGATTCCTGCTCCCTAAGGTGGGACTAATAATGCTTATCTTATAGGTATATACTCACTCTCACACCTCAGAAGGCTCAGAGTAATGACATGCGAAAGGGGCAGCTGTGGCCAGGGGGTTCTATAAACCCTTTATGGTCGAAGCTTTGGATAGTTGTCCAAAAAAAATGGATTGGGCAGAATAGTTCAGGCTCTTAATACATCTTGTTGTTGTTGTTGTTGTTATTCCTCACCCAAGGATATTTTTCCTGAATGGAAGGAAGGAAGGAAAGGGAGGGAGGGAGGGAGGGAGAGGGGCGGGGAGAAACATTGATGTGAGACCAGTTGACTCCTGCATGCGCCCCAACTGGGCCGGGGGATGGAACCTGCAAACCTAGGTACACGCCCTTGATTGGGACTCAAACCTGTGACCCTGTGGTGCATGGGCCGACACTCTAACCACTGAGCACACCAGCCAGGGCTCTTAATGCATCTTAAAAGCAGAAACCTCAATCCTGTAGTCCTGAAACACCATTCTTTTAGTTGGAATTAGTTGCTAGAAGGAGACCAAATTGTATAATACTGATTACAACTCTACTTTTTAAAAAGACATTAAAAAAAAAAGATTAGGGGAAAATATACCAAAATGCTGTGTATTGAACAATGGTTATGACAGCAGGGGCATTTTGTGTGGTTGTTTCTGTCTCTTTAGTTTCCCACATTCTCTGCACTGTGGTAATTTTATGGTACTTTCAAAATTGGTGAGCCCAGGTTGGTGTGGCTCGGTTGGTTGGAGCATCGTTCTGTACACCAAAAAGTTACAGGTTCGATTCTTAGTCAGGGCACATACCCGTATTGTGGATTTGATCCCCAATTGGGGTGCATCTGAAAGATAACCAACCAAGGTTTCTCTTTCTCTCTCTCTCTCTCTCTCTCCCTCCCTCCCTCCCTCCCTCCCTCCCTCCCTTCCTCTCTCCCCCTCCCTCCCTCCCTCCCTCCCTCCTCCCTTCCTCTCTCTGAAATCAATAAAAATGTATCCCTGGGTGAGGATTTGAAGAAAAAAAGGTGAAAGAAGATTTATAAGTATGTGTTGCAAAAAATGATTGATAAGACTTTTGTGAATGGATTCAGGTAATAAACTTTGTTCTAATTGCATGTCTTTCAGGTATAAACCTGACTTGATTTGGTCTGATGGAGACTGGGAAAGTCCTGATTCTTACTGGAACTCCACAGATTTTCTTTCTTGGCTCTACAATGACAGCCCAGTTAAGGTATGTGATTATATGACTTATGTCTTATTTATCTGTTGTGATACAAGACAGTATAAGGAGACAAGATCTGGAGTAATAACAACATCACCATGGGGGTGCTAGGGACCCAGGGACGTAATGGATATTAAATATTTCTCCTTTAAAGCAGCCAATCGATGATTCTCTCATTGATGTTTCTATCTCTCTTTCCCTCTTCCTTCCTCTCTGAAATCAATAAAAATATATTTTAAGAAAAGGATTTCTCTTTTAATTCTTTTTTCCCCTTCCTTGAAGCATAAACTTTATTTTTCTTCTTTAATTCTTTTTTTTTAATCCTCACCCGAGGATATTTTTCCATTGATTTTTAGGAGTGAGAGAGAGGGAAAGACAGAGAGAGATACTGATGTGAGAGAAACACATAAATGGTTTCCAAGATGATCTTTAAAACCAGCTCTTCCAGCTCTAACATTATAGATCGCTTGACCAGGGTTTCTCAGCCTCTGCACTGTTGACTTTTAGGGCTGATATTTCTTTGTTGTGATGAGGCTGTCCTTTATATTGAAAAAGTTTAACACCATCCCTGGCCGCCAACACTATCCTGGCCTCTAGATGGCAGTAGTACCACCCCAGTTGTGACAACCCAGAATGTCTCTAGGCTTTGCCAAAATCCTCGCCGGGCAATAGGGCCCCAGTTGAGAACTACTGCTCTAGGCTAAGTCTGTTCTTTGCTTCCAAATAGGTTCTTAATTTATCGCACTGCGTTATGTAAGGAAGATGAGGGGTTCACCCTTGATGACCCAGTACTCTTTCCTCCTTTAGGATGAAGTAGTGGTAAACGACCGATGGGGTTTTAACTGTTCCTGTCACCATGGGGGATACTACAACTGTGCAGATAAATTCCAGCCGTCAAGTTTGCCAAATCACAAGTGGGAGATGTGCACGTCCATAGACAAGCGGTCCTGGGGCTACCGTCGCACTATGTCGATCTCTGAAGTTGCAAGTGAATCGGAAATCATTTCGGTAAGACACCTGTGAGTTAGCTCTTTCTTTCCTTTTTTTTTTTTTCAGAGAAGAAGGGAGAGAGGGATAGAAACATCAATGATAAGAGAGAATCACTTATTGGCTGCCTCCTGCACACCCCCTACTGGGGATCGAGCCCACAACCCAGACATGTGCCCTGACCAGAAATCGAACCATGACCTCCTGGTTCATATGTTGACACTCAACCACTGAGCCACACCAGCTGGGCATGAGTTAACTATTTCTTTTTTTTTTTTTTTTTTTTTTTTTTTTTTATAATTTTTATTTCTTAAAGTATTACAAAGAGTATTACATATGTCTCCTTTTTCCCCCCCCATGACATTCCCCCGGCCCCTACCCCCCGCCCCCCCCCCGCCCCGTGTCTTGTGTCCATTGGTTAATCTTATATGCATGCATATAAGTCCTTCAGTTGGTCTCTTAATCCCCCCCCCAACCCTCCCCAGGCTCCCCATTGTAGTTTAACATTCTGTTCCATGTTGCTCTGCTTCTGTATCTACACCTGTTCATCAGTCCATACTGGTCCCCTTTATTTGTCCCAACCTCACTGGAGTAGTCTCAACCTCACCAGGGCCGTCTGAGCCTCACCAGGGCCGTTTCAACCTCACCGGGGTCGTCCCTACCTCACGGGGGCCGTTTCAACCTCACCGGGGTCGTCCCTACCACACCAGGGCCGTTTCAACCTGACTGGGGTTGTCCCTCCCACACCGGGGCTGTTTCATCCTGACCGGGGTTGTCCCTACCACACCGGGGCCGTTTCGACCTGACTGGGGTCGTCGCTACCTCACGGGGGCCGTTTCAACCTGACCGGGGTTGTCCCTACCACGCTGGGGCCGTTTCGACCTGACTGGGGTCGTCCCTACCTCACGGGGGCCGTTTCAACCTCACCGGGGTTGTCCCTACCACACCGGGGCTGTTTCGACCTGACCTGGGTTGTCCCTACCACGCCGGGGCCGTTTCGACCTGACTGGGGTCGTCCCTACCTCACGGGGGCTGTTTCAACCTCGCCGGGGTCGTCCCTACCTCACGGGGGCCGTTTCAACCTGACCGGGGTTGTCCCTACCACGCCGGGGCCGTTTCGACCTGACTGGGGTCGTCCCTACCTCACGGGGGCCGTTTCAACCTGACCGGGGTCGTCCCTACCACACCGGGGCCGTTTCGACCTGACTGGGGTCGTCCCTACCTCACGGGGGCCGTTTCAACCTGACCGGGGTTGTCCCTACCTCACGGGGGCCGTTTCAACCTGACCGGGGTTGTCCCTACCACGCCGGGGCCGTTTCGACCTGACTGGGGTCGTCCCTACCTCACGGGGGCCGTTTCAACCTCACCGGGGTTGTCCCTACCACACCGGGGCTGTTTCAACCTGACCGGAGTTGTCCCTACCACACCGGGGCCGTTTCGACCTGACTGGGGTCGTCCCTACCTCGCGGGGGCTGTTTCAACCTCACCGGGGTCGTCCCTACCTCACGGGGGCCGTTTCAACCTGACCGGGGTTGTCCCTACCACGCCGGGGCCGTTTCGACCTGACTGGGGTCGTCCCTACCTCACGGGGGCTGTTTCAACCTCACCGGGGTCGTCCCTACCACACCGGGGCCGTTTCGACCTGACTGGGGTCGTCCCTACCTCACGGGGGCCGTTTCAACCTCACCGGGGTCGTCCCTACCTCACGGGGGCCGTTTCAACCTGACCGGGGTTGTCCCTACCACGCCGGGGCCGTTTCGACCTGACTGGGGTCGTCCCTACCTCACGGGGGCTGTTTCAACCTCACCGGGGTCGTCCCTACCACACCGGGGCCGTTTCGACCTGACTGGGGTCGTCCCTACCTCACGGGGGCTGTTTCAACATCACCGGGGTCGTCCCTACCACACCGGGGCCGTTTCGACCTGACTGGGGTCGTCCCTACCTCACGGGGGCCGTTTCAACCTCACCGGGGTTGTCCCTACCACACCGGGGCTGTTTCAACCTGACCGGGGTTGTCCCTACCACACCGGGGCCGTTTCAACCTGACCGGGGTTGTCCCTACCACGCCGGGGCCGTTTCGACCTGACTGGGGTCGTCCCTACCTCACGGGGGCCGTTTCAACCTCACCGGGGTTGTCCCTACCACACCGGGGCTGTTTCAACCTGTCCGGGGTTGTCCCTACCACACCGGGGCCGTTTCAACCTGACCGGGGTTGTCCCTACCACGCTGGGGCCGTTTCGACCTGACTGGGGTCGTCCCTACCTCGCGGGGGCTGTTTCAACCTCACCGGGGTCGTCCCTACCTCACGGGGGCCGTTTCAACCTGACCGGGGTTGTCCCTACCACGCCGGGGCCGTTACGACCTGACTGGGGTCGTCCCTACCTCACGGGGGCTGTTTCAACCTCACCGGGGTCGTCCCTACCACACCGGGGCCGTTTCGACCTGACTGGGGTCGTCCCTACCTCTCGGGGGCTGTTTCAACCTCACCGGGGTTGTCCCTACCACACCGGGGCTGTTTCAACCTGACCGGAGTTGTCCCTACCACACCGGGGCCGTTTCGACCTGACTGGGGTCGTCCCTACCTCACGGGGGCCGTTTCAACCTGACCGGGGTTGTCCCTACCACGCCGGGGCCGTTTCGACCTGACTGGGGTCGTCCCTACCTCGCGGGGGCTGTTTCAACCTCACCGGGGTCGTCCCTACCACACCGGGGCTGTTTCAACCTGACCAGGGTTGTCCCTACCACACCGGGGCCGTTTCAACCTGACCGGGGTTGTCCCTACCACGCCGGGGCCGTTTCGACCTGACTGGGGTCGTCCCTACCTCACGGGGGCTGTTTCAACCTCACCGGGGTCGTCCCTACCTCACGGGGGCCGTTTCAACCTGACTGGGGTTGTCCCTACCACGCCGGGGCCGTTTCGACCTGACTGGGGTCGTCCCTACCTCACGGGGGCTGTTTCAACCTCGCCGGGGTCGTCCCTACCACACCGGGGCCGTTTCGACCTGACCGGGGTCGTCCCTACCACACCGGGACCGTTTCAACCTCACCGGGGCCATCCCAGCCTTACCGGGGAAACAGGAAGTTTGGCCCTCTGTCCCCTGCCGGCGGCTCCCCACTAGACAAAATCTCCAGGTATTCCTGGTGGTTGCACATCCAGCGCTCCTGCCCTCCACCAAGTGCACAGATTGCTTGTCTGCTGTCCCGCAGCGCCCCACCAGAGACTGGGACCAGTGGGCATGTTTGTGGGCTTGCTGGTACAGCAGTTCCACAGTGCCGGCCGAGTCAGGCCCAGCCCTGGCCGGCCCCGGACCCGACTCTGCCCCCCGATTGCGTCCCTCCCAGATGTAAGGAGCTGAAATCTGCAGCCTGCTGGGATGGGCTCTGTACTTGGTGCTTCAGCACATCCTACTCAGTCTCTATGTGCTTCTTTCTATGCGAGGAGTTGAAATCTGCAGTTTGTTGGGTTGGGCTCTGTACTTGGTGTCACATCTTACTCAGTCTCAATGTTCTTTCTCTCCTTCCAGTTGTAGAGCTTCCACTGGGCCAAGTTTCCCATGGTTCTGTATGATAGGTGTTTGTCTGATATTTGGTAGTTTCGATGTTGTTGTGCGAGGTAGCACGCACAGGTCTCTTCCTTATGCCGCCATCCTGGTTCTCCTGGGTCTGCTTCTTGAGTGTGTCTCTCATGGCTGCGAGCAGTTGAAGTCTGCAATTTGTTGGGATAGGCTGCAAAAGCGCAGGTGGGTCTTTTTGTGCACCTGGCACAGCTTGGATGGGGATGTAAATTGATTAAGGCTGAGACTCAGGGAGTCGCCATGGCGGAGCAAATAGCACTGGCTGAGTCTCCGCGGCCCCTTGACTCTCTGCCAGGGCTTTGTGTCCCCCAGTGCCGGCGAGCAGCTGTGCAACAGAGTCTCCCTCGCTTTCTGATGGCTGCAAGGCCGTGCTGCCTCTCCCCGTAGGGTCTGGTGCTTCATGATCCCGCCTGAACCAGCTCAGTGGATTTGAAAGTTTGCAGAAGAAAAGGCGCTTCTACTTGTGGGTCTGGCCCAGCCCAGATGGGAATGTAAATTGCGTAGGGCGGGATCACAGGGAGTCGCCGGGGCGGAGACTCAGTGGCCCCTTGCCTATCCAGGACACCAGGACTTTGCGTCCCCCAATGCCGGCGAGCAGCCCAGCGCCAGAGCCTCCCTCGCTTCCTGACTGCTGGAAGGCCGTGCCGTCTCTCGCCTTGGGGCCTGGGGCCTCAGAGACCCGCCTGAACCAGCTCAGTGGATTTGAGAGTTTGTAAAAGCACAGTCATTCCCTCTTGTGCCTCTGGCACAGCCCTGAGGGTAGGGCGGGGTCACAGGGAGTCACCAGCATGGATGAAATAGCGATGGCGGCGTCTCCGCGCCCCTCGCCTCCCCGGGACACCAGGACTTCTTGTCCCTCGGTGCCGGCGAGCAGCCGCGTATCAGAGCTTCCCTCGCTCTCCGACCACTGCAAGGCCGTGGCCGCCTCTCCCTGTGGGATCTGAGGCCTCAGAGACCCACCCCGAGCAAGCCCAGAGGATTCGAGGGTTCGTAAAAAACCGAGAATCCATTTGCAGCCCGCGTGGCGTGTGACTGCGTACCTCTGGTTTTGGTGCCTCCGTAGCTCCCACTCGGTCTCACTGCGCTTCTTTCTTTTCCTCCAGTTGTAGATCTCCCACTGGGCCAACTTCCCCATGGTTCTGAGTGGCGGTTGTTTACTTCATAGTTGATAGTTTCAATGATGCTGTGAGAGAGCAGCACACACAGGTCCGCTCCCTACGCCGCCATCTTGGTTCCTCGAGTTAACTATTTCTTAACTGCCATCTCAAACCAGCCTTCTGCCTGAGCGTGGTGGCAGCATGGTGGGTGAACGTGCAGGTGGATAGAGCCCTTTGGGTTATTGGACATACTCAGAGCAGTCTGTCCTAAGGGAATCATTGTAATTACAGAAGAGAGTTTTATGTACAGACATGTTCTTCCCAGGGTTATCTTCAGTTGGACATTAGGTTGTTTCAATTTCTTTCAACCATAACGGATAGTTAAGTAGATTTGGGGGTTGTCCTTAAACATTAAAATGTTTATCAATTTTATATGGGTTAATGCTTTATTCTCAGGGATATGTTCTAAGACCCCCAGTGGATGCCTGAAACCCAGGATAGTACCAAACCCTGTTTTCCCTAAACTATACATACCTATGGTAAAGTTTAATTTATAAATTAGGAACAGTAAGAGATTAACAACAACTAATGATAAAATAGAACAATATCCTATAATGAAAGTTATGTCCAAAGAATTTGGTTTCCCCAAATATCTGACTATATTGTACTCACTTTTCTTCTTGTGATGATGCGAAATGACTTGATGCTTACTTGATGAGATGAAGTGAGGTACTCAGAACGGAGTGCAACTTAAACCTTATGAATTGTTTATTTCTAGAGTTTTCCCATTTAATATGTTCAGGCTGCGGTTGACCATGGGTAACTGAAACCATGGAACACGAAACGGTGGATAAGGGGGGGACTACTGTATCCCTATAGCATGTTTTCCCGACAGGGCAGCATATACGTTTATAGCCCATCACATACAGAGAGTCCTGAAATTCTTCAGATCTCTTCAATCTCCACAAAGTCTCCACAGCACCGCTTCTAAACCTCTTCCCTCTGACCGCCATATTCTCTCTGTATGGCTCCATGTGATCCCTTCATGGCCGAGTGCTTTGTTCTCAGCTCCTGCTCGTCCTCTGTGCTTCTGACACAGGACCCTTCCCACTGCCTGCGGCACCATGGAAGGGCAGTCTCCCAGGGAAGTGCCCGTGATCACTCCCTGGAGTTCAAGTTTATATGTTTCTCCATCTTGTAGCAGGATTTTTCAGTTTTCTTATATAATCTGTCTTGCTTTTATAGTGACAAAAATATATAGTATTTTCAAAAGGGTAAAGGACATTCACAAAGCAGGGAGAGAAGGTGCCCTAGATTCTTTTTCTTCTCTTAATATCAGTGTGTTCTAGGCATTGCGCCAGGCTTGGAATTCATAAGTAGGATTTCATTGTTTCCACTCTTTCCAGGAACTGGTCCAGACAGTAAGTTTGGGAGGAAACTATCTTCTCAACATTGGGCCAACTAAAGACGGACTGATCGTTCCCATCTTCCAAGAAAGGCTGCTCGCCGTTGGGCAGTGGCTGAGCATCAGTGGGGAGGCCATCTATGCCTCTAAACCATGGAGGGTACAATTGGAAAAGAACGAATCTGTATGGTGAGTCCTGTCTTCTGTTGTGTGTGAGAGCGGGATGGTGCCCATCCTGACCTGGCATCTCCTTGGTCCACAAGGTTAGAAGCCGCACTGGAAGTCGTCTTGACACCCACAAGCTGTTCTTTTGCTATTCATTTGTACCCCAGTTTATGGCTTAAGCCACCGGGATATCTTTCACTAGTTAGGGTGGGGATAGACTTGGTGCAAAAAGCATCAAAAAACATCAGTCAGTTTACTTGATACTTTACACGGTCTAATTAAAAATAGGACTAGCTAATAGTTGTATAGCAACTACAATGTGTAAGGCTCCATTCTAAATTCTTTGTACCCATTTCATCCCCTCAACAAGCCCACCAGATGGATACTGTTATTATCTCCATATTACAAATGAGAAAGAGGGCCCAGAGCAGTACTATAACTTGCCTAGGATCACAGAGCTAGTAAATGCGGAAGTCATGATTCATACTTGGAATTGTGGATCTAGTTATTTGATCAACTGCAAAATGGGGTGATGATTCTTCTTAGAGCTACTGTGAGGATTAAATGAGATAATGTATGTAAAGCTTCCAGCAGAGTGCCAGGCATATACAATGAGTTAATAAATCTGCTAGTGTTATATCATAGAGCGTAGGTCCTTGGATCAGGGGAAACATGGCCATTCCTGTTTCAGATGAGCTTCCGGTTAGTGATTTTCATCCTCTTCTCTAAGCATGAAATCTCAGAATTACAAATTTGTCTTCATTGCACATCTTGTCCTTGTTATACCCTCTGGTGTTTTCACATGGACTTGGAGTTGAAAAACTATTTGAATGATAAGGCAGAAGGCCTCAGTGTGAAATAACTGGTATAAGAGTTTAAAAATTTTCAAGAAAACTTGTAACCCCATAGAGCAATGGTTCTCAACCTTCCGAATGCCGTGACCCTTTAATACAGGTCCTCATGTTGTGGTGACCCCCAACCATAAAATTATTTTCGTTGCTACTTCATAACTGTCATTTTGCTACTGTTATGAATCGTAATGTAAATATCTGATATGCAGGATGTATTTTCATTGTTACAAATTGAACATAATTAAAGCATAGTGATTAATCACAAAACAATAGGTAATTATATATTCAATATGTGTTTTCCGATGGTCTTAGGTGACCCCTGTGAAAGGGTCGTTCGACCCCCAAAGGGGTTGCGATCCACAGGTTGAGAACCGCTGCAATAGAGAGTGAAAACAGAAGATATCACCAGAAAGAGGCAGCTTTCTTCCCATAGACCTTAATTGGTATTGAGTTATGAGTGCGTCCTCATATCAGTGACAGGCACAAGGCTTGGGGTTCGTAGATCATAGGAAGGGGAGTGTATAAGGTTATGTGTAATAACCTTAGGTGTCAGGATAACAAGCCAGGTGTCTTTGATACTGATGCTTCTTTTTCCCAGGTATACCTCAAAAGAATCAGCTGTTTATGCCATTTTCCTGAACTGGCCAGAAAATGGAGTCTTAAGCCTTAAATCCCCCAAAACTACCTCCGCTACACAGGTAAGGGGCCTCAATCCTTTCAAAGATGTAACTTTTTAAAAAGGAATTGGCAGGTCTTCTCTACTTCCTCCTCCCCCAGGTTCCTCCCATATTTATTCCCCTTTTAGACCAACTGGTGGACCCCTGGTGGTCCGTGAGGTCCGAAAGGTTGGCGACCACTGTTTTGGATGGTCTTCCCTTCCCGGGCCCAGCTTGGTTGTTTTCCACCATGTTCAGACCATATTCTGTCCTCATTAATGCATTAATGTTTTCCCATTGCCTTTTGCTTTCTTCAGGTAACGATGCTGGGAATCCAGAAAGATCTGAAGTGGTCCACAAATCCACCCGGAGGTCTCCTCGTTTATCTGCCCCAGTTACCACCCTCTGCTCTTCCAGTTGAGTTTGCGTGGACCATAAAGATGATGGGCGTGGAGTGATCATTGGAGTTCAAGAGGAAAGCAACACTGCCTGCTGCTCAGTTTTGATTTTCTTCTTGAAATAACCTACTCCTCTCTACCCAGAGATGGCTTTTCCTACGTACCTTAATCAAAGGAACTGAGTGCACTGCTCTATCAGTGGATCAAAAATCTGAGCCACCTTGCTGGCATACCTCTCTCATCAGCAGAAGAAGGAACTAACCAGTTAAAGCTCTCTGAGTCCATTCTTCCCGAACTTTGGACATTATCTACAGTGGAATCTCCCCTCCATTCTCTGTTTGATAACCGGCTTGCTTAATGCCTTCGGGTAAAGAATAAGCCAGTTCATTTTGTTGCCTAAGGGAGAAGGTTTAAAGGGTTTGGCAAGCTCAACCACATGCTATTTATTTAGCATCGACTGTCACCAGCTCCCCTGAAAGAGCAGGAGAGCCTGGAGGGAAAAGAAAGGCATGCTAGACTAATAGTTCTTCAGAAGTTTCCAAAGCCAACTAAGGGCTCTGAAATTCAGTCTGTGCAGTGATACTATGAAGAAAATGGATGTGATTCTGTGCTGCTTTTTAAAATATAATCAAATAAATAAATTTTAATGTCAAATGATTTCTACCAAAAAACATGTTATAGTTTTCTTTCCTCAGTTTCTATGTGGACTGCTTATAGCTTTATGTTTCTGTGTTTTAAAAGGGCCAGTCATGCCTCTTTAATGCAGAACAAAAAATGAAATTTCTTTGGTTTTCTCTTCCTCACTTCCCGTACCATTCTTTTGAAATTGATTTTTAGAAAGAGGAAGGGAGAGAGAAACATGGATGTGAGAGCAGTTTGTAGTTTTCAGTGTACAAGTCTTGAAAGTCATTTAATTTAATACCATGCTAGTATTTTTGGGTTTCAAGCTACAGGTTAGCAAATTCTGTGGGTAGTGCTTTAACTGTTATGATGCAGGAAATTGTCAGTGCTGCGGAATCATTCAGAACACTTACCATCTCTGTTCTCTCCCTCACTAAAATCTGAGCCCCTTGAAGGCAGGGACAGTGCCTTCTCTGCCTCCCCTGAGAATGCCATTTAGTGCCCTCACCCATTGCAGATCTACTCACTCAGTAGTCATAGTGACTATTTACAAAATGCAAGTTTGATTATATCTCCTGCTTAAAACCCTTCAAATGCATCGCTATTAGGATAGCTGTTATTATTCTTTTAATCCTCACCTGAGGATTTTTAAAAAATTTATTTTAGAGCCCTAACCGGTTTGGCTCAGTGGATAGAGTGTCGACCTGCAGACTGAAGTGTCCCAGGTTCGATTCCGGTCAAGGGCATTTACCTTGGTTGCGGGCATATCCCCAGTAGGGGGTGTGCAGGAGGCAGCTGATCGATGTTTCTCTCTCATCGATGTTTCTAACTCTCTATCCCTCTCCCTTCCCCTCTATAAAAAAAAACACCAATAAAATATATTTTTTAAAAATTTATTTTAGAGAGAAAGGGGGGGGAGAGAAACATCCATCTGAGAGAGAAACATTGACTTGTTGCCTCCTATATGTGGGATCGAACCTGAAACCTAGGCATATGCCCTGACCAGGAATCAAACCTGCAGCCTTTTGTTGTACAGGAAGATTCTCCAACCACTGAGTCACCCGGTGAGGGCAGGATAGCTGTTATTGATATGAATCTCCAAAGCCTTATGGTATGGTGCCTGCTAATCCCTCTCATTTTAGTAGGAAGTCCCCTTCCTACTCCCTCTCTGCTCTCCAATCATTCTGGCCTTAGTTTCATGTTTCCAAAACAATGTTTTCAAACACTTCTAATTACTGTCTGCAGTAAGAAATTTATTTTACATTGCAACCTATTTGACATATGTAATAACAAAAGTTTTGCAAAGCAGTACTTAGTACTTATACAATGCACAACTTTTTTTTTTTTTAAGTTGGTATCCACTACGTTGATATTATGACCACAACATGTATTTTGAAAAACACTGCTCTAAGAATTCTTTGCCTCAGAGTCTTTGCATATGCTATGCTCTCTGTCTGGAAAGCTTTTCTTGTATCCTCTTTACCTGGATGTCTAACTTATTCTTCAAGGTATGAAAGCAAAGGATGCTTCTCTCTAGAGTCAACTACCAGCATTTGAATTCTGAAGATAGTGATGTTAATACATGCAAAGAACTCAAACAGTGTGTGTGGCAAATAGCAATGCTTCATCTTATTGTGAAAGGTAGTAATTATGCAAATACTATATATTAAAAAAAAGGGCCACATACTAAACCTGACACCTTGGAGAGGGAGAAGGCACGTGGCAGGCCTTACAAACTGGTGACCGAAAATAACCCATACAGGATGGTCTGAACATAAAAATTCCTAACTAAAGTGGGTCATGGTGGTTAGTCACGTCATAAGCCTGTAGCTTACGTAACAAAGGTCAGTTTGTACGTTGAGCCTATGTATTTATCGTCTTTATGTGTCTAGTATAACGTAACTTTGAAATGTCAGAGGCACAACTTCTGGCACCAAAGCACAAGACCAACAGAGCAGGAGACCACAGAGCAAGCTCCTCATTGTTACTGTCCACATACCACCCCTATGTACTGTGCATGTTAATTATTAACTATCCTGTACCCACCAATGTAAAGGAAGTGTCTTTCTGTTTTGCTTTTAATCCAATCCTAGAAATTTCCTACTGTTCTGCTTTCTTGTTAGTGTTTTTGTTTTGTTTCTTGTGCCTTTTTAAAAAAAATATATTTTATTGATTTTTTTAAAGAGAGGAAGGGAGAAGGATAGATAGTTAGAAACATCCATGAGAGAGAAACATCAATCAGCTGCTCCTGCACACCCCCTACTGGGGATGTGCCCACAACCAAGGTACATGCCCTTGACCGGAATCCGCAGGCTGATGCTCTATCCACTGAGCGAAACCGGTTAGAGCTCTAGTGCCTTCTTCATCTACCACCAATCGATTTCATATAACCCTCCTTACGGCGCCTTCTTTGATTCTAATGTATAAAGTTCCAAAACCGCAATTCTTCAGAGCATTTACTTATTCCATTGAGATTTTGCTTCCTGGCATGTCCTCAAAATTTGGCTCAAACGATGAGTTTTCTATAGACTGACCATTCTTTCATCGACATTATTAATATGTCTTCCCACACCTTCCAGACTCTAAGCCTATGAAGACAAAAGCTTTGGCTAATTTTTGTTCACCTTTACAGTCCTAGGTCTCACTTCACCGGCCAATGACAGGGAGCTTAGAAACACCCGGGAACGGGTCCGGAAGAACCGGGCCGGGAGGAATCGAGGAGGAGGGGCTGGGGGCGGGGCCAGCGTAGGGCGTCACGCGTCACCGCGTCTCTCGGAGGCCCGCCCCTCAGGCGGGCCACGCCCACCTGGAGGTGTGTAGTCACGTGGGCCCCGGGCCTCTCCCGGCCTCCGCCGGGTCAGCTGAGCCAAGATGGCGACAATGAGGGGGTCGCTGCGGCAGAGACTGGTGGGCTTGGCATCCGTCAGGGCTGTAAGTGCCCCGCCGGGGACGGGCGGCCATTCTGCACCGTGACGCTCGGGTCGGGGGCGTGGCTCGTGTCAGCTGTTCTGAGAAGTGAAGCCAGAGAGTTCCTCAGGCCAGAGTCAGGCGGACCTTGAAGTCTGAGACCCTCTGTGCACCCCAAATCCCTGCGGGTCATGAGGGAAACTGAGGCCCAGAGGGGGGCGACTTGCCGGTGCCCTAATTCCCTGCTCTAGGCGCTTTCGCGTGACCCTGACACCTTTCTCCCTCTCATTGCGCCGCGGCCTCTCCAGCTCTGGCTTGTGAAGTGTCGCCGGTCGCCCCGCTTCCGAGGGAGCAGCAGGGTCGCCCCGGCTTCGCCTACTGCGCACCTGCTGGGCGGTGGGGGTGCCCGGGCGCGGGAAGCTGGAGATGGGCCTGCGCGGGGAGCCTGGCTCTTGTTATTCCCGCTTCTAAGTGAAATAGTCCTTCTGCTCTTAATTCTAGAACAGACCAGAGGTGAGTCAAACGGTGAGAAATGTTGGTTCCGGGGCCAGTATTCTGAAGATGGATCCGTTCCTTCAGATTTGCCCCTCTGGGGGGGTTTCTCCCCACTTCGTGGGTTTATTTGGTTTCATTATGCAACATCCACAGTTAGTCACACAGGCAGAAAGGAACAAGAGGAGTGTAAGTTAGGTGTTTACATCTGTTCAAGTATTACAATAACTAGAGGCCCGATGCACGAAATTCGTGCAAGAGTAGCCCTTCCTTCCCCCAGCTACTTCACCGGCTTCCCCAGACCAGGCTTCCCTCGAAGCCCCAGCTTCTTCCAGAAGGTCGTCCCGAAGGACGTCCCGTCTAATTAGCATATTAAGCTTTTATTATTGTAGATGAGTTCGAAGCCCTGGTGGGTGGCTCAGTTGGTTAGAGGCGTCCGATAAGCCAAGGTTGCAGGCCCTGGGCAGGTCTGGGCACGTACAGGAATCAACCAGTGCATGAATGAGTTGGAGCAACAAGTCAGTGTCTTTGTCTCTTTCTACAAGCCAGTTAAAATCTTTTTTTAATAAGTAAATAATGAGTTCCACAAATTTACCCAAAAAAGTATGGTAAAACACCACTCTAACATATTGCACAGTAAGCCCCATTAGTCACCGTGGGAAAAATCAAAGTGCTTTCATTCCTTCCCAACTGGGGGGGTGGTCACATCGCCTCTTCCTCGTGTGTGAGTGTGTGTGTGTGCGCGCGCACCCCCTGGGGAACTGTGACCATCTGTTCCTGTTTTACTTTTTGTTTATCCTTTTAAACCAAAGGTCAGCACCTCATCTGTGAGTACGTTCCCAAAGCGGGTGAAAATTGTGGAAGTTGGTCCCCGAGATGGACTACAAAATGAGAAGGTAAAGTTGGAAATCAACCACAAGAGTTGTTTCTGAGCGTTGAGAGTTCGTGTGGTAGGGTAGGTGCAGCAGGGATGGACTGACAGAGCTATCGATGCAAGACACGATCACCAGCCTCGGGCTTGGTGGGGAGAACGGCAGGCTCCTGTGCCGGCTAAACAATCTACGATGGCGATGCAACCGGTGTGGTAGCCCCAGGTCCATTTCAAGGCCCAGTGGGGTGGGGTGGACGATGAGTGCTGGGGGAGTGTAGTGTGAGGGCGAGGGCGTGCCTTAGATCCAGCAATTCCTTGTAGGAGGATTTATCCAAAGGAAGTCATGAAGGCCACACGCAAAGATTTAACCTTGGGGATGTTCCTTACAACCTGAAGAAAATTGGAGTAGTGCTGTCCAGTAGAACTTCCTGTAAGATAGAAATGTTCCAGAGCTGTCCCATGTGGTAGCCACTAGACAAACACATGTGGCTATTGACCACTTGAAATGTGACTAGCATGAATTTTTATTTTCATGTCACTTAAACTTAAATTTATATAACCGTGTATCTAATATACTGGACTGCACAGATCTAGAAAGTTACATATCTGGGAGGTGTTAAGGGTGGTTTCCTTTCTTTTCTTTCTTTCTTTTTTTGGCATGTGTTTTCAAAACTATCATGTATTAACTATTTTTTCATTAAGAAAGCTTTTTTTTTTTAAGTAGACCAGACTAATTTTAATGTTGAGCATGTGCTAGAAACAAAAACTATAAGTCCCATGAGGGCAGAATCATGTCTGTCTGCTCATTGCAGTACTGCCTACCACCTAGCACAATCCCTGGAATATGAAGCGCTCTCAGAATTATCTGTGGAATAGATTACACTAAAGCAGTGCAAGAGAAATCGTGGGGGAGGGTATGGAGGGACCTGAAATCCTTAGGATTTTTTACCTGGTCCTGTAGTCACTAGGGAGCCACGGAAGGCTTTTGAGTGGCAGAGTGAGACAGTGGAAAGTGTTCTAGGGTGATTCCTGTGGGATGAACTGGTGGAGTGAGACCAGGCCATAATATACATGGGATGATGGACTAATGGTATTAGATTTGGGAAAAGGGACCTATAGAAGCTGCTTAGCAACTAGACATGGTGGGGGAGGGAGAGAAACAGTAGGCTGACCATGTGAGGATGAGATCAGGTGCCACTTGGGAGATGGAAAAGGAGGATGTAATACTTTGGGGGCCCCATCTCATAAGAACCAGAAGGTTAGTCATCTCTGCCCTTTCAGGCCAGAGTACATTGCTCTCCGTTTGTTTATGATGGGGTAATTAATTAACAAACTTTCAGTTAAGAAAAAGCCTGTATGGCAGAAAAATATGGCTTCCATGTAAGTATTAATGCCATTTCAGATGATAAGCTGCCTCCACTGCAAAATGCTATCTGTAGAATTTGAAGACACTTTGTACCTTATCTGTTGGTGAGGATTACATGTGAATTCATATTAGTGTTTAAAAGTTGAGATAGTGAAGTGTTTGCTGTAGCAAAAACTTTGAACTAATAGGCACTGCTTTCTGAGGCCATTTTCTTCCTAACTTTGCTGAGCTGTCTTTTCTAGTGTTTGTCTTTCCATTACAGAATATTGTCCCTACTCCAGTGAAAATCAAGATGATAGACATGCTTTCTGAAGCAGGACTCCCCGTTATAGAAGCCACCAGCTTTGTGTCTCCCAAGTGGGTTCCTCAGGTGAGTCCCCGCCCTCAGTGAGAGATTTTCAGATGAGAGGGATGGAAAGGTTTGTAGTTGCCCTGGAAGAGGAATTAGAAGTCAGGAACATAGGTTTCCTGGTCTCTGGCTTTCAGAGGTCTGTAACACGGGAGGCAGGAGGCTTGGATTCAGTCTGGACTCTGCCCCGGAATTGCTTGGTGACCTTGCTAAGGCCATCCCTCTACAGGTTGAAGGTGACCTCTTCTGGCCCTGGAAAGCTAGAATTTCTAGGCCTGGCCGGTGGATTCTGCCTGCTTCACAGAGGTAGTCGTGGGGAGAAAGGTCCTGTCCCAGCTGATGGGATAACACAGAGGAGCTGAGCCCAGTGCCCGGCTTGGAGTGTGTTCTCAGTAATGGCGGCTAGTGTTGTTACTGTGGTCACTGCTCTGTACAGCTGACAGTATTAGCCATATGGAGGACTTGGGGCCATTGCCCACACCCAGGGGCCTCCTGGCCCATCAGCAGTCACACAAATAATAAAGGCCTTGGGGAGACTCAGCTCTGCAGAAGGACTCATTCTCCAAGGGCCTGGAGAACAGGGATCTTGTGATAAAATGGTTTTGTGTACCTGAGCTCTCGGCCTGCCCTTGCTGATGACTCTGCCATGTCTCCTTTGGTTCCAGATGGCTGACCACATCGAAGTCTTGAAGGGCATCCAGAAGTTTCCTGGCATCAACTACCCAGTCCTGACCCCAAATTTCAAAGGCTATCAGGCAGCGGTAAGCTTGTTGGTGGGGCCCCAGAAATGAGATGGATGGCACTGGTCCCTGCCTTGTCCCTGGGCCTCAGTCCCTGTCCTGGGACATCTGTCTGAGGGCTGTCTCCAGTGGTGGTGAGCACAGTCAGACAGACGAGGCAGTCCTGGCCTTGCCACTCCCAGTTCTGTGGTCTTGACAGGCCTCAGGTTCCGCCTATAAAATAGGCTTTGTGATAGGGTAACATTGTGAAGATTTCAGAAGATAAAATGGACATGAATTTCTTAGCAAGAGCCTGGTGGAAGATAAGTGCTTAATCAATGGCAGTTTTGTTGCTCTTACCCATTTCCTCTTTAGAGAAAGGTAAGCAAGCACTCCATAGAGCTTCATCAGTAGTTGCTAGAATCTGCCAACTTTCTTATAACTTTAGATGAGAACATCATTGGAGATATTGATGCCAAATTGAGGCAAAAAGCTTCTTTTAGGAGTGACTGACTTCCAGAGTGGTCATAGCAGGTCCCCGAGGGAAGGCCAAGGTTTCTTTCTTATTGAGGTACTAGAGGCCCGGTGCACAAAATTCATGCACTCAGGCGGGGGAGTGGAACTGATCAGGGCCGGGGAGCGACATGCAAGGCTGACCAGCTGAGAAGGGACTGCAGGAGGGCTCCAGGGCGTGTCTGGCCTGTCTCGCTTAGTCCCAATCTGCCGGACCCCAGCAGCAAGCTAATCTACCAGTTAGAGTGTCTGCCCACTGGTGGTCAGTGCACATCATAGCGAGCAGTTGAGCAGCCTTAGCATATCATTAGCATATTATGCTTTGATTGGTTGAATGGACACCTGGACATTTAGCATATTAGGCTTTTATTATATAAGATAATTCACTGTATTAATTCTCCAGGCTTGCCATAACAAAATACCAAAAATTAGGTGGCTGAAAATCACAAAAATGTATCTTCTCACAGTTCTGGAGGCTAGAAGTCTGAAGTCAAGGTGTCGGCAGGGTTGGTTTCTTCTGAGGGCTCTGGGGTGGATTGTTCCATGCTCTCTTCTAGTTTCTGGTGACTGCCAGCAATCGTTGACATCCTTGGCTTGTAGGTGCATCGCTCCAATCTCTGCCTCCATTTTCACTGGCCTTCCCCTCATGTCTCTCTGTCTTCACATGGCCGCTGTCTTATAAGGACACCAGTCATATTAGAGAGGAACCAATATGGCCTCATCTTAATAAATTATATCTACAATGACCCTGTTTCCAGATAAGAACACATGTTGAGGTACTGGGGTTTAGGATTTCAACATACCTTTTTTTGGGAGACACAATTCAATCCATAACATTCATATATCATAAAATTCACGTTAAGACAAGGGTTTTGCCACTCTAGGGTTCCTTGAAGAGGAAAATGCTAAAAGGAATTTCCCTGGCTGTTGGCAGGTGGCTGCTGGAGCGAAGGAAGTGAGCATCTTCGGAGCTGCCTCCGAGCTCTTCACCAGGAAGAACATCAACTGCTCCATAGATGAAAGTTTGCAGCGGTTTGACCAAGTCTTGAAGGCAGCTCAGGCAGCCGGTATCCCTGTGCGGGGGTGAGTCAGACCACCTCGGTGCTGCCTGTCTTTTCCTCAGTACCATTCTGGCCAGTACCAGACTCTGACCCAAGTGACCCTCCCCCACAACTCATCCTGTGGGCAGACAGCCTAAGCCCCACACCGTGACATCCTTTCCCAAGTAGATGTGGTCACAAGAAATCCTAGCAAGCGCTTTCTCCAAACCTGGTCTTTGGGTCAGTTCACCAGAGGAAATCTAGTAGGACAGGACTAGACCCGTTTTGTGGAGGTCAGTTTACTCTTGGCTACACCACCAACGCTTCACACGTTCCCAAAGAATCCCCTAGGCCTCTTAAGCCTCCAGACCACATCTGTAAGAGCAGCAGTGCCAGGAATCGTCATATGTAACTTCACAACTGGCCAGCAAGGAGGGGACTGGCCCCACTTACAGATGACAAGACAGGCTCAGGAAGGATGAAGAGTCTGCTGTAAGGTCACACAGCTGTCCAAATCGCAGCCAGAGTGCTTTCAAAAGTGCACATCTGGCCGTGGTCGGGTGGCTCAGTTGGCTGGAGCTTTGTCCCATGCACCAATAAAGGTTGTGGGTTCGATTGCTAGTTGGGGGAATATGGGAGGTAACTGATCAGTGTTTCTCACATCTCTCTTTACCCCCCTTCCCCCTCTCTCTAAAAATCAATAAAAACACCCTTGATTTAAAAAAAAAAAAATGCACATCTGACCACATCACTTCCTGGTTAGACACCTTACAGTGACTCCCAACTCCACTTGGCTCACAAGACCCTGTGTGAGTCAGCCTCTGCTCTCCGAGCAGCCTCCTTGGTCACTGCTCCCTTCCTGCCCAACTGGAACGTCTTTCCATTGTCACCTGTTCCTTGCCTCTGGGCCTTTACACACACTTCCCATAGTCTCAGCACTCTCTTCCTCCTGTATCCTAATTGTCAGGACTAACTCCTGTTCACCCTTCAGGGCCCCTCACGGATGCCAGTTTCTCCAAGAAGCTTTCTCTGCCCCTTACCTGGAGGTAGTGCTCCTCCTCTGGGCTCCCATAGTCCCTTAGACATCCTCTAACATAACACTTGGCTACTTGTTAAATCATCTCCTGCCTCCCACCCCGCTAGACTGAACCCACACTTCTCTCTGTCCAGGTGTGCCCCTCTCCCAACTCAAGGCCCAGCACACAGTAGGTGCTCAGGAACCAATGGGCAGATGGATGGATGGATGGGGAAGCAGGGGCTTGTCAGGTCTGCCTGCACCCAAGCCCACTGCTCTTTTCTCAGTATCTCTCTTTTCCCTGCTCAGCAACGATTGGGAAATAAGGGGGAGAATTTATTTATTTATTTATTTTTAAAAATATATTTTATTGATTTTTTACAGAGAGGAAGGGAGAGAGATAGAGAGTTAGAAACATGGATGAGAGAGAAACATCAATCAGCTGCCTCCTGCACATCTCCTCCTGGGGATGTGCCCACAACCCAGGTACATGCCCTTGACCGGAATCGAACCTGGGACCCTTCAGTCCGCAGGCCGATGCTCTATCCACTAAGCCAAACCGGTTTCGGCGAGGGGGAGAATTTAAATGGAAAACTATATTGAGCCCTGGCCAAGTGGCTCAGTTGTTTGAAGTGTCATCCCCTACACCAAAAGATTGTGGGTTCAATTTCCAGTCAGGCCACATACCCAGGTTGTGGGTTCGATTCCGGATCAGGGTGTGTAGGGGAGGCAACTGATCAATGTTTCGCTGTCACATAAATGTTTTCTCTGTCTCCCCCAAAATCAGTAAAAAACGTATCCTCTGATGAGAATTTTAAAAAACAGAAAAGAAAAATATACTGAGATCTTTGAGGCTGAAGTTATTTAACCACGAAATATTCGTTATGCCTCTGAACATGCAGAATAGTTTTGTAGACTCTAAAAGGTTTTCGTGGAGCCCCTGGCCCAATGGTGTGGGTGGAAATAGGAGCCACCTCCATCCAAGACCCAAACTTCTTACCGTAGTTCACATGACCGTGTAATGAAGCCCATGCCCAACTCTCCAACCTCATGTCCTACTTCTTTGCCTCTTGCTCTCCGTGCCTCAGCTGTTCCTTTGTTCCGTGTCTTGAACACACCTGCTCTGCCAACTCAGGGCGTCTGCACTGGGTCCTCTCTGCCGGGAATGCTCTCCCTGTGGCCGTCCCCGTCTCCCAGCTGCAGCGTCCTGTCTTCCCAGAGGTCTTCCCAAGGCACCCAGCCACTGTTGGCCTCTTCTGTTTGCTCCTGGCGCATTCCCGGTCCTTTCCTTCGTAGCACGTCACTTTCTGAGATGATTTCGTTGATTGTCCTTAATCAGCTATCTCCTGGATTTGAAATAAGCACTGTGAGGGTGGGTCCTTGTCAGTCTGGCTCACTGAGCTTCCCTAGTGCCTGGCCCATAGTGGGCAACTCGGTAAATATCAGTTGAATAATTGAGTGAATGAATTGTCTGGCAGCTCTCCAGAGCAGGCCAGCCAGCTCTTATCCCTGCCTTTGGGTTCATGGGTCCCTGGTCCCCTCCGATGCGTATGGGCCCCAGCTACTCTGGCCCATGCTCTGCTTTACCCCACCTCTGTACGGCTCAGGTGCCTGCTCATAGTGCCTTCTCCAGCTCCTCCTTCCTGCTGGTCTCTGGCTGCCTCTGCAGAACCTATGCCACCCACCCCTGCTTCCTGAACTGCAGGCCTGTTAGTCCCGCCCTTCCCTGCAGTGGCTCTCCACTGCCCCCAAGGCACTAAGTGGCACAACCTTCATTGAATTAGCCTTTCCAGGCACTTGGCCTCCTGCCCAGGTTCAGGTTTTGATTTGCGGCTAAACAGGAATGTGTGTCAGACAGCCCCCCTGCCTCAGCCCTGCTGACCAAAGAAGCCAGGGGCATTGACACCATTCCCCTGTCTTCCCACAGATACGTCTCCTGTGTGCTTGGATGCCCCTATGAAGGGAAGATCTCCCCAGCCAAAGTAGCTGAGGTGTGTGTGAGTGTCAGGGTGGGGGGTTGTGAGGTTGGCTTCCTTGCCTGCCCCTGAGTGCATAGGTTCCCCTCGCCACCCTTTCCTGATGGGCCACTCATTCCTTGTTAACACCCCTGCCCTCCCCGCAGAGTAAAATGCCTCCAACTGAGTTTCCAGTCTGGTTAGTGGACAGGCAATAATTGAGGTGATAATCCTTTTTGGAGAGGACCCCCCCCCCCCCCCCCCCCCCCCCGCCCCAGGGTTCTTGCAGTGCCTTGTCTTGGTCAGAGAGGCCACTTCACATCCTCTGAGCAGCAACCAAGTCAGCCCTGAGGATACAGTGTGGAAACTGAGTTTGAGCGTGAGCGACACAAGAACTCATGGTATTTAGTCCTCAAAACCACGCTGCAAATTCGGTATTGTTGTTGAGACTAACTTGCCATGCAGGTTGCCAATGGTGCCACCGGGTCTCCACCCCCATCTTGTTTACCTCCAAAGCCCGCTTGCTCTTCCCCAAAACCAGGTAGCATCCAAAAATGAGGAATGGTCATTGTGGCATCCGGGATTGAGAGTGACTGCTGTGCTCCACGGCTCAGCCTCCTGTTGCCACTGTTTTCAGAAGCAGAAACTGAAGCTCGGGAAAGTTAGTCCCCGGCCAAGATCCCTCGGCTAGTGAGCGCAGAGCTGCCATTTTAACCCAGCGTCGGCTCACTCCAGAGCCGCTCCTCCGCTCTGCCCCCGCCGGCTGCGGGCTGCTGTCCCTCCTCACCGTTTCCTTTGTGCCGCAGACCATTGTTGAGTGTTGGCCCCGCCACATCCTTCCTCCGCCTTCTCAGCTGCACGGTGTAGGGAAGCATCTCCTTGGGCCGGGCTTACACTGCTCTGGTTTTGCAGTGATTTTAGGGGTTTGTAAACAGGCTTCTAAACATTTAAATAGTTACGTACTTCTGTTAAAAATATAAAGCTGGCACCTCTGACGCCTGATTTCACAGACCTTCCCACCAAGGATAAGACTACAGAAAGGGGTCAGTTTTACTGGGTCTGCCACAGTGTATGAAGACGGTAAGGGAAGGACTGGAGTTTGAGACCTGGGTGGGAGGAAAGCACAGGGGTCGGAGCCCAGAGCCTGCCCCTGACATCCGGTGTCCTGACGAGAAGAATGAGGAATATCATTCCACTCAAAGTTGTAAGGAGCCTGTGATCGGTTGGTTTAGTGCTCAGACATGGAGGTGTTCTGGACAGGCCAAGGACCCGTTTCGGAGCCTTGGACCCTTGGCTGGGGAATCTGATGTCCTCCATGTGCCTGTTTGTTTTCCCAGGTCAGCAAGAAGATGTACTCAATGGGCTGCTATGAGATCTCCCTGGGGGACACCATCGGCGTGGGCACCCCTGGGATCATGAAGGATATGCTGTCTGCTGTCATGCACGAGGTGCCCGTGTCTGCCCTGGCTGTCCATTGTCATGACACCTATGGCCAGGCCCTGGCCAACACCTTGATGGCCCTGCAGGTAATACAGGCATGTCCCGGGAGAAAGGCATGTGTCCATTCCCCCAAAGGACGTGGCGGCAGGACACCTGTGTTTCATCTGTGCTTTCAGCAAGCCTTCACTGTGCTAAATGCTGGTACCTGTGTGACAGGGCCTGGGCTCACTATGATGGACATAGACATGTGACCCTGCCCCAAAAGTTCTTATGTCTGTGTGTTAGGGGCGACAGTGCAGGAGTTAGGGGATAATCCTCATGCATTATGACAAATGCTCGAAGGAAGCACAGGCTGAGGAAGGTCCCCACCCCAGCGGGGAGGTCAGAGAGGATTTGCCAGAAAAGGCCTAAGCGAGGCTTGAAGGACCTGACGAAGTTCAGCAGTTGAACAGGGAGCAGAGGTGGCTGGGCAGCACTGCATTGTGAGACTGAGGGAGGGTTCGGGGAGGACTACTGGGCCCTGGTCCTGGATGACATGCGGGTTTGAGTGTGCGAGCGCCTCTGTGGGAGTAGCAGGCAAGGAGCCAGGCAGTGGGGAGGTAGGCAGAGGTCAGAGGGAGAGCCTTAATGCTGCTTCCCAGAGATTGGACTGAAACTTCAGGTTGGGTTTCCCTTGAGGCTTGCTTCTTGTGGGCTGGTCCTGTATGAGGAGTCCATGGCCTGGCTGCCCATTAGAAGGAACGTTCTCAGTGTCTGACCATAGGCTACCTTGCTGGAGCATTAGTCTCATTCTACCCTGCTGTCTTTAGGAGAGGCTCATGTCTCAGGTGACTCTATTACTTTCTGGGTCTATTTTCTCAGAGTTGTGGTTGTCAAGGTTGTTAACACATTTCGTACCGCTCAGGAGTTTTCTCGTGTTTCGTGCACCATCTGTTAAGGACCACTCACGAGTGTTCTCGTTTTTCACGCCCATGGAAAAAGGAGCGAATCTAGATACTTATGTAAATTTTGTTTGGTCCCTCTTCATAGAGGAAAATGTTTTACGCAGTACCATACGTTAAAAAAGTACTAGGAATTTTGTTTGTTTGTTTTTGTAAATAAAAATGTTATAATTATTGAAAAACAACACCTAAAGTGCATTATGACGATTTAAATAACGTGCAGTTTGCCCAGAAACGTGCGGTCCCTGGCGTATGTCTTAGAGATTTCTATGCGGTACGCAATGTGTTAAGGTCTGTTAGAAGTTTAAGGAGGAGAAAGGGAACAGTCATCTAAGAGAGTAGGAGATGACTGACCTGGGGAAATGGCCTGGGTCCCTGGGGTTAGAGAGCAGCCTTGTGAGGGAGGGTGCATAAATGAATCACAGTAAACAACAGGGATCTGAAATCCCTTCAGTGGAAGGCGGTGACTTGAGGTCCATGATCAGGAAGGGCCTCTCTGAGGAAGTGACTTGTAGGCTGAGGCCTTAAGGGTAAGAGGGAACCTTGAAACTATTGAAGGAACTGAGTGGGGATGTTCCTGGCAGAGGAAACAGTATACACCAAAAAGCCTCACACTGGCCCGGAGCTAAAAAGAGGAACACTCTCTCTTTCAGTGGGATTTCCACTTTAACAGAATCATAAACCAAAGGAATGAATAACTTGCAGTGGAATTTCAGGCAGCAGACAGTTGGGAGGTTTATAAGGACCCGCTTTGTCGGCTTTGGCCCCCACGGTGACAGCCTTGTCACCATCCTTTCATCTCCAGATGGGAGTGAGCGTCGTGGACTCTTCTGTGGCAGGACTTGGAGGCTGTCCCTATGCACAGGGGGCATCGGGAAACTTGGCCACCGAGGACCTGGTCTACATGCTGGAGGGCTTGGGCATTCACACGGTAAGCTTGTCTGCCCCTGCGGCCACAGCCCTGAACTAACCAGGGGACAGAAGCTGATGGGCTTGTTTAGTTGTTTTTTGGGGGCCAGTGGAAGAGGGAAGGAGGAGCAGTTAAGAGGGGAAGGATGCCAGGGGATTATTGTGTACTTTTGAGATAGCAGAGTGTGGGTGATCCAGGCCCAGAGAAGGCCAGGCTCTCCGTATGAGTTTGACAGTTTGGTTTAAGGAGGCACCAGGGTGTAAGGAAAGAGCCCCCCAAAAGGGTCAGGTGTGTGACATGAAATGAGTCAGTTGTCTCTAGACCTTTGTTTTGTTCTCTGTAGAAGGAGGCAGTGGAATTAGCCCCCAGGGCTCTGTCAGTAAGGGCAGCCAGTGTGAACCGGAAGCACAGCAGCTGTGCTTTGGGATCAGATCGTCCTGGGTTTAAAACCTTGTCCTGCCACTCACAGGCTGTGTGACTGACAAATGACTTCACCTCTCTGAGCCTACAAAATGGGAATAATAATAGCATCTATCTTGTAGGGCCGAGATGAACTACGAAAACGTAGAATGCTTAGCCCAGAACTGAGCACATAGTACACATCAGTAAATAGGAGCTATTGCTATGAACAGGTTTTCTGGAGTCGCCCTTTCAGGAGGTGTTTTTACTCCCTCTGCCTCAGTTCATTGCTTCAGTATGTACCTTTGACCACTGTGGGCCAGGCCCTGTGCTAGGCCCTGGAGATGGAGTACTGAACAAGACCGACATAGATTCCTATTCTGGTGGTGGCATGACACAGATTGAGGCATCCTATACAAGGAGAGTCGGGGGATGGGGGGGGGGGGGGGAGGGGGGAGGCGATGCCAGAAGGACATGACCTCACAGGCAGCTAGCTGGTGTCCATCATTAGAGGAACAAGAGCCTGTCTTCACCTTTACTTTTTCTTTTCATTTAAAAAAAATTTTTTTAGAGAGGAAGAGAGAGGGAGAGAGAGAGAGAGAAAGAAACATTGATTGGTTGCCTCCCACACACACCCCAATGGGGGATTGAACCTGCAGCCCGGGCATGCGCCCTGACTGGGACTGAAACCCACCACCTCTTGGTGTACGGAAGGATGCTCCAACCAACTGAGCCACACCGGCCAGGGCCACCTTTATTTTTTCAGTATCAGAGTTATCTGTCCAATGTGATGTTTCCCTGGGTATTGAGGGCATATCATGACTTACTGCATCTTCCAACTTGTTTCTCAAAGGGCGTGAACTTCCAGAAGCTCCTGGAAGCTGGGGCCTTTATCTGTCAAGCCCTTAACAGAAAAACCAGCTCCAAAGTGGCCCAGGCTACTTGTAAACTGTGAGCCCCTTGCTCACCTGAAGCTCTAGGGACTGCGGGAATAGGGGCACGTCTGATGATTCACTGATGGACACACGGAAATGGGAATGACCAGAACAGGAACAGGCACCTCACCACCAGGACACCTAAGTATGACTGAGAGGCCTCCCTTCACCATGGACCTAGGAGTTGAGGGCACTTGGGAACCCAGGTCCCTGCTTGGGTTGATCCCCAAGTCTTACCTCTGGGTGACATCTGCCAGGTGGCTACACAGCGCAGCCCTGCCATGGCCTTGGTGCCATTGCTCTCTGACTTTGTAGGGCAAAAGGCATGGACGGTTTTCCCTGAGCTGGCAGAGGGCATTTGCTGAAGGGATGAGGACTGAGCTTCTGCATTGGCCACCTGACAACTTAGCCCCTCTGGAAAACCTCCACTCTGAACATGGTTTTTGAAAACAGCTATGTAATTAAAGGTTTAATGACATGGAACCATTCCAGTGCTCTGTGGATGTGTGTATACGAGAGCAGAGGAATAAAACATCTTTATTCACAGAGGGGGAAATGCAGACTAATCTTTGGATTTTTCTCCGTTTCTCCACCTGAGCCCCAAAAGCAGCGACTGGGAATTGGTGGTTTGGGGCTTACTCTGGGCTCTGACGGGGCTGTTGCACAAGCTCCCCCAGGCAGCAGTGGCCGTTGCTCCTCTGGGTCTGGGCTAGAGCAGCCTGGGTCCCTTAGTTCCTCGTGCCTCAGGCTCTGCCGGTCGCCGTCCTTGGCAGGCCAGAGCTTTCCAGGTTTGGGGAAACACTTGTGCATTTCTTTCTTTGCTCGGGTTATCACTAGTATGCCATGCCTTTATACACATCATTCCCTAGCCCTACCTTTATCTTAAACAGAAACAACCGTTTTTAACGCACTGGGAAGCAGGTGACGACGAACCATTCCCAGCAGTGGGCGCTTAGCCCTCCTTCAGTTTCAGGGTCCCTCCAGGTTAGTGGGTTTTCCAACTAGACTTCCCTTCGACCAGCGCCGGGGCCCCTTCTTGCCTTTGTTCTAGCGGCTGTCTCCACACAACCGAAGAAAGGGCTGGAGCACCTGCGGAGGAGCCAGGAGACGGCTCGTCGGCCCCGCTCCGGCCTGTAGCTCCCGCCACGGTTCATCGGCCAGGCGCCCCGACAAGCCCATCTCCCGGCGCGCTGCCCTCGCCTGCTCCCAGGTCGGGACGAGCGCTCGCGCCTGGCGCGGGACCCGGGCACCCACCACGGGGCGGACCTCCGCCGCTCGGCTCCCGGCCCCGGCCCGGCCGCTCCTCCCCTCCGCCGGCCGCCCGGCACCAGCGGCACCGCCCACCGCTGGCCGCCGTAGGAGCGCGTCGCGCAGGCGCCTTCAACCGCTGCTCCTTGGTCCTCCCGGCGCCCCGTAGTTTGGTTTTCCGATTGACACGTTCGCGGAGGGCGGGGAGGAGGCGGGGCTAGGTGGGCTGTGGGCCCTTAAAGGGACCGAGGTGCGGGAGGTGGCACCGCTGGAGGCAGCGCGGGACGCGCGGTCGTAGGCAGGTTCGGAAAGGGAGTTCGGGGCCGGACGGGCGGGCTCGCGAGGGGCCAGTGGTCCGCGGGGAGCGGGGGAGAGTTTCGGGGGCCGGGCTGTGCCGCCAGCGCTCGCCCCGTGGCGCCCAGCTCCCGCTGCCGTGGCTGGGGTGGCCCGGGGTCATTCATTCCCAGCCTGGGGGCTCCTGGCGCGGCCGGCTCCTAGCCGGGACCCAATTCCTGCCGGGGGACCCAGCGCCCCCTCCCACTCCGGATGCGGGCTGGGGAGACCAAGGACGCGACAGCTGAGCTGGGTCGCCCCGCCGGCCGGTACGGGCGGTCCGCTTCACCAACCTTTCTGCCTCCCAGGGCACCCTCCGCGACCACTTTCTGGGGCTCCGCACAGTGCGCGGACCTCGGCGGAGGGAGGGCGGGGGAGGGGGAGGTTCGGCATCCGGGGCAGAGTCCAGCGGGAAGCAGTGGGTAAAGGACTAAATGCTTGGGCGAGGGGCTGGCGTGAGAGCCTGGAGATCCGAATTCTAGCCCAGCTACCACCAGCTGTGACCGCAGGCAAATTACTTATCTCCCTGACTTTACTATCCCTGTCTGTGAGGCGCCAGTGATAGTATCTGCCTCATCAGGGTGCTGGGGGAACTCAGAAAAATAATGCAAAAATGCGCTCGGAACAGGGAGGCCGCTCAGCCAACTTGGTTGGAGCTGGATGAGCCCAGGAGGCATTGGAGGCAGCCTGGCAGGAGGCGGCTGCGGGCCAGGCCTCCCCCATGAAAGGCCTCAGTGTCTGGAGCTTCCTTCTCCCTCCATCCCCCCTGCGCTGAGTTTGCTCAGGGCGGGGTGCACACCTTGCAGTGGAATGGATGCCAAGGCCACGTCTTCACCGGCCAGCTCAGTGAGGACTACAGTTGGGCGGGATCCTTAGCTCCAAACCCGAGTGATCTAGCTGGCCGGCCTGGGGTGGGGCCACCGCCAGGACAGTGGTGCTGCAGCCCTAGAGCTGGGCTCAGCTGCCTGGCAGAGGACCCCACCCTGAAACCACCTGGTAATTTCCTGCTTCCTCCCAGCTGACCCCTGAGGGAGTAAGTCAGGGGGGCAGAGTACAGCTAGGGCCCAGGAGCCAGATTGCACATAAGTGATGTCCAAGGCCTCAGGCCAGAACATGATGGTATCCAGACTTGGACCAGGGCTGACTCCAGAGCCACCCTATTAACTAGGACACACTACCGCTCCCCTCCGAGGCCAGACTCCAGTTGGAAGGCTGAGTGCCCAGCCTCAGCCACCTCTGAGGCTCTGTGTTCTGGTCCAGGTGCAATGGCAGAAAAGGTGCTGGTAACCGGTGGGGCTGGCTACATCGGCAGCCACACGGTGCTGGAGCTGCTGGAGGCGGGCTACTCACCTGTGGTCATCGACAACTTCCACAATGCCATCCGCGGTAAGTGTGGGGTGGGGCTGGGCTTCTGGAGGGGATGGAAGGAAAACCCTGGGTACCACCTCTAAGGGGGGTGTGTCTGGCTAGTCTCCAGGCCCCATCTCTGATTTTGATGGCCTCTGTGTGCCCGACCAGGAGCGGGGTCCATGCCCGAGAGCCTGCGGCGGGTTCAGGAGCTGACAGGCCGCTCTTTGGAGTTTGAGGAGATGGACATCTTGGATCAGGCAGCCCTGGAGCGTCTCTTCAAGAAGGTGGGGGACTTGGAAGGTAGGCAGGGGGCACTGCTGAGGGCCGGGCCCTTTAAAGCAAGCTCTGACCCTGCTTGTCCCCGCAGCACAGCTTTACGGCCGTCATTCACTTTGCGGGGCTCAAGGCCGTGGGTGAGTCAGTGCAGAAGCCTCTGGATTATTACAGAGTTAACTTGACAGGAACCATCCAACTTTTGGAGGTGAGACGTGGGGCAAGGACAGACACTGGGAGGGCCCCTAGCCTGGTGGGCAGTGCCAAACACTGGGTAAGGGGGGTAGAGTCAGGCAGGCCCAAAGCTGTACCATCTTGGACACATGTCTACCTCTCCGCCTCAGTCTCCCCATCTGTACATGGGAGTGCCCATACCTCAGCCCCACCCACCTGTGAAGGAGTAGGGGGGCTGGGAATAACTGATACCGCCCCCCATGGCCAGATTATGAGAGCGCACGGGGTGAAGAACCTGGTATTCAGCAGCTCGGCTACCGTGTATGGGAACCCCCAGTACCTGCCCCTGGACGAGGCCCACCCCACCGGTGGCTGTACTAACCCCTATGGCAAGTCCAAGTTCTTCATCGAGGAAATGATCCGGGACCTGTGCCAGGCAGACAAGGTGAGGGATCCCCTTGACCCCTACCCCCCCCCCCCCCCCCCCGCCCCGGCTCTGCCCCCATGAGCCTGCTGTGAGACTACAGATGGGATTCTAAGCAACCCCCACCAAGGAGGACACTAGAGCTCAGGAAGCAGCAGTGACTGTGCAAGGTCACAGCACCTGGGAAGGGTCGATCCCCCTGCTCCTTGCCAGGGACAGGGAATAGGCACAGGGGACATCAGAGGTGAAGGCCTCTGCACTGAGCTGGGACACAGCCTGTACCCTCACCCCCGTCATCTGACCTGTGTCCCGCAGACCTGGAATGCAGTGCTGCTGCGATATTTCAACCCCACAGGCGCCCACGCCTCGGGCTGCATTGGTGAAGATCCCCAGGGCATCCCCAACAACCTCATGCCCTATGTCTCCCAGGTAAGGGAGAAGGGGAGGGAGCATTTCCTCAACCCCTAGAGGTACGGGGTGCAGCTGGTGTTGGGGGAAGAGCTGAGCTGATCTCCACCCCAGGTGGCCATTGGGCGACGGGAGGCACTGAATGTCTTTGGCAACGACTACGACACAGAGGACGGCACAGGTGAGCCCAGGGTCAGGATTCAGGAGTGGGAGCCACGAGGGAGACGGAAGTGGGATAGATTGTACTGAACCCTCCCACCCAACCCCTCCTCTGCAGGCGTCCGGGACTATATCCACGTAGTGGATCTGGCCAAGGGCCACATCGCAGCCCTGAGGAAACTGAAGGATCAGTGTGGCTGCCGGGTAGGGAGAAAGACGTGGGGAGGGGAGAGAGTGGAGTCCTGGGCAAATGGGGACAAGAGCGGTGGTTAGTCCTGCCCCCTCCACATACCTGTTCTCTCCTGAGCAGATCTACAACCTGGGAACGGGCACAGGCTATTCGGTGCTGCAGATGGTCCAGGCCATGGAGAAGGCCTCCGGGAGGAAGGTAGACCTACCCTGCCCCATCCCACCCGACTCTCAGCAGACCTGGCCCCTCCCACTAACCTACCCGTGGGGCACTGCATCTACTCACCTGCTTTAGCGCTATGTGCCTTCGAGAGAGACCCTGCCCTGCAGCCCCACACCTCCATTTCTTGAGGTCAGCAGCTGGCTGGGTGAGGCCAGGGCTACAACTGTCCCCTCTCTTGCAGATCCCGTACAAGGTGGTGGCACGGCGGGAAGGTGACGTGGCTGCCTGTTACGCCAACCCAAGCCTGGCCCTCCAGGAGCTGGGCTGGACAGCAGCCTTAGGGCTAGACAGGATGTGTGAGTGCTAGCCCAACCTGTGGGAGGGAGCTAGGGGCTAGGAGGGGCTGACCGGGTCTGGGTGTGCCTACACTGGGCTACCCGAGGTGGTGGGGGCCCTGCATTCCAATGTGGACCCTGACCACACACCTCGCCCTATCACAGGTGAAGATCTATGGCGCTGGCAGAAGCAGAATCCTTCCGGCTTTGGCGCACAGGCCTGAGACCCTCCGACACAGACAGAAAACAGAAACAATTGCTGCTCTCCAGCATCTGGCAGGATCCAGGGGCCTCAGAGCCTGCCCTACCTCAAACCCCGGCCAGGCCTGCCCAGCCCACAGGCATGAGGCCAAGGGCTCTGATGATGAGTCAGTGGTCTCTAACTCTTCTCTTCCCCAGGGACTGGGAACCCATCAGGATCACCAAGAGTGAAGCGGGAGGCAGGGTCCTGAGCCCAGCACCCTACTCCCAGGCACTAATTTATACTGCTGTGAAGGCACTCTCCAAAGTATTTAAAATAAAAGGTTTTCTTACACTGGAGCATTTTCTCACACACGGTCTCTCCCTCCCACTTGAATAGAATCAGACAGGCCTGAGAGTTGAAGCAATTTCTTTAATTTTATCGGAATCCAGGACACAACAAGAAAAACACCTGAAACCACGTGGAGACAGAAGACGAGACACAACTTCTCCCTACCTCCCCTGGCCCTAGAGTGGGGACAACATGGGGTGACACAGCTGGGGAGACCTTGAGCCTCAGTCCAGCCCTGCAGGCTCCAGGCCTGCGGGGAAGGAAGGTAATGGGGAGGCAGGGCCCAGCCCCCAAACCAGAAAGGGCTGAAGAAAGGCCCCCTCCAAGGACTCTGCCCCTCACCAACATTGCTGCCCGGGCCAGTAGCCCACAGCAGCAGGGGCTTGGGTCACGGACACATTCATGACTGAGAAGCAGCTGGAGTGGAGGCAGGAGAGACGCACGATTATCTGGGCAAACTCAGTTGGGAGGGGGTAGATGGGGTCTGGGAGGGCCCCTTGGGCCAAACCCTGAGGTCACAGGAGGGGGCCCAAAGCGGGGCTAGTGAGGTCCTGAGTGAGTGGGTCAGCGGCTGGGCCCCTTCTCCCGCTGCCTACAGCCCCTCCAATACTGCTGCCAGGGGCCCACCTTCAGGAAAATGGGAGAAAGCAGCCCAACCCCTGCTGCCGACAGCCAGGTGGCTAAAGCCAGGAAGGAAGGCCTGGCTAGACCTGGGCCTGCCTGCCTCAGAGGCCCGTGGGAAGAGGATGGGTCAGGGAGGGTGGGGACTGGGCCCGACCGGCTCAGATCCAAGATGGTGCCACACGTGCTGGGTCCCCTGTGAGCTGGGGGCCAGCCACTCTGGTTAGACAGGAGGCAACAGCTTCTCCAGAAACTCCTTCACGGCCGCCATCTCCTGGGGGGAGGGCGACTGTCAGAGGCTCCAGTTGGAGGGAGGGAGGAAGGAGGGGTCGGAGTAGGAAGCGGCCCTTTACCACTGACCTGAGGACAGGAGCCGTGCATGACACCTGGGTAAGTCTTGAACTGGACCCTGGCAGGTGTGACAACGGTCCGGAGCTTCTCAGCTGTCAGGGCCCCAAACCGTACAGGAATCATGGGGTCCAGCTCCCCATGGCACTGAAGGATGGCCAGGTCCTTGGCATTGCCATTGGCTGCCTGTGGGCCAGACAGGACTCGGGGCAAAACCAGTGCTTCAGCACAATCCCCATGCCAGCAGGAGACGCCCAGGGCAGGAGAGGGGTCATGGAGACACTCACCTGGGGGAAGGCCCGGTGCAGAGGCAGCCAACAGCTCAGCGCCACAATGCCAGCCAGAGGATGCGGGCAGGTGAGGGCCGTGTAGAGGGACAGGGCCCCACCCTGAAGGAAGGAGACAGTAAGTCATGAGGGCACAACTCACCTACCCAATACCCACCACCCTCCCTCTCCCCTCACCTGTGAAAAGCCTCCCAGGACGATCCGATTGGCAGGGATCCCATTCTTCATCTCGTGCTCAATCAAGGCCTTTACTGGGGGGAGGGGGCATGACTGGGTGAGGAAAGCGCTGGAGGGGCCCCCAGGAAAAGAACCAGACAGAGGTGCAGCCCAGCGCTTTCCTGGAGGCGTGGGGGTGGGGCAGAGCGAGCATGCTGAGGGGCTGGGGCCTTACTGTTCTCTGCTGCCTTCTTGATGCCAGCCTCGTCCTCAGGGGCATCTGGACTCAGCCCCATCAGGTCAAACCTGGGAAAGCAGAGGCACTGGCAGCTGTAGGAAGACCCCAGCCAGCCCCTACAACCTCCTCAGCTCCCACTGCCCGTCTCCAAACTCACCAGGAGGGCATCACCATCTTCATGTTGAGTGTCACGGGGATCCGAGGCCTGGGGAGACCACAAGAAGGGCCGTCATGCTCCAGAGGGATGAGAAAGCCATAGCAGTGATCCCAGGAGGGGGCAGAGCTGCCCCTGGGGGCCCCTCCCAGCAGGCAGGGCCTGTGTTTAAGGTGTTGCCAGGCAACCTGCCACCACGTGGGGTGGAAGCTGTGGTTAAAGCATCAGCAGTAGAGATGGAGAAGCAGAGCCCAGCACTCAGCTTGCCGGGGTTCCAGCTCCGCTGGTGAGTACTTGGGGAAGGGGAACAGGGGGTCCTGGTTCTAGGAGATCTCAGGTCTAGGAGGCCTTGGGCTGAGGGCTGGGCCCCATTCCTGGAGGCTCCACAGGAGTAAAGGCTGAAAATGGCACTTCCTGCCCAGGCCCCAGGATGCGGTGGGCAGGAGAGAACAGACCTAGGATCACAGGATCAACCCCCCTAGCTGATTCCCACCCTCAGCCCCTCCCTTGCTAGGGTGACACTCACGCATGGGGACAGATGTACTTGACGTGAGGGAGCCGGATGGTGGAGAGGGCGTCAGCCCAACTGTGCCTGGAGGAGGGAGGGGAGAAAAGGCACCGATGTGGAGACGGAGAAAGGGAGGCCACAGGCCTCGCTGGCCCTGCCAACTGGACCGGCCCCACCTCCTTTGGGAACACCCACACCCCAGCTCACTCACCCTGTGTCTCCAAGTCCATGCAAAAAAATAACCTGGAAAAGGATCAGAGGTGGACAGATGGGCAGGAGGGCAGTCATCATCTTGCTATCATTCCCTCCTGTCCAACTTCTGGCCACCCCTCCCCCTCCCCCTTGGGGGAACTGAGGTAGCAGCCAAACAGGTTATCATCCAGCCCCCCACCTCCTAGCTTCTCCCTTCTCATTACTGCCACCTCCATTTTTCCCACGCCCCCTCCAGCCAGTTCCCCAGCTGGTCTGGGGGCTGCTGTGGGTGCTCGAGGACCTTACCGCAGCCGTTTCCCGCTCGGCTCCAGACACAGTGGCAGCATCGGTGAGCAGGGGCACAGACATGGTGTTACCACACATACACTGCAGGGCTCCAGGCTGGGGCCTGTGCAAATTCAGGGGAACGGTCAAGGGCACGCTCAGGCAGCGGACAGACTCCTGACACAGGGCAGAGCCTCACACCCAGGGCCCACTCAGGCCAGGCCGTTGGCCCCACACAGCACCCAAGGTTCTGTCCTGGGCACAAAGAAAAGGCGGGCAAGTCCTGGGCTGGAGCAGGTAGGAAGGGTGCCTCAGTTCTAGGGTTGAGAAGCAGAGGTGCCCCCGGTTTTGGCCACCACACAGCCTGAGCTTGCTAGAGATGGGCAAAGGCTGAGCGTAGGGGTTCTGGGGGGAGGGGTTTCCCCTGCAGCCTCCCCCCACTATCAGCCCTCAGCCCCTAGCTGCCTTCTCGGGGCTCTCCAATCATCCCCTCCTCCAGAGAGAGCCCCTTCCTCCCCAACTCCTAGCCCTGCTGGGAAATGAAGGGGGAAGTGCCAGGGAAATAAGCTCCCAGCCCCTACTCCCCAGGACCCCCCATATTTTCTCCAAGCTCCCTCCCATCCCGCCCCCACCCGGCCTTCACAGCATTTCCAGAGCCTGGGGGCTGCCCATGTCCCCCAAGGCACACAGCCTCCAGCCCACCACCCACCTCTCACTGGTGCCCCACACCCCCCGGCATGGGGCCACCTGCCGCCGCTGCCCACCGACTCCAAAAGGGCCCCCAGCTTGACCACGCTCCGAGACTCCCGGACACACAAAAGGATGTCAGGCTGGCCCCTCATCACCCCTAGCCTCCTCCCAACTCCCCAGAAGCTTCCGCTACCGGCCCCCAAGTGCCTGCCCTTCCCCGCGGTGCCCCCTCTCCCTCCACTCAGTGCCCTCTGCACAGTGGGGTCCCTCACCTCGTTCACCCTAAGCCGGGGGTCCCTTCCACCTCTCACCCCGGAGTCCTCCCGTCTCAGAATGGTGCCCCACCCTCGGCCTGGGGTCTCCCTCCCGCCCCTAAAAACCTCCACCCCATGCAGGGTTCCCACTCCCCACAATGAGAACTTCCGTTCTGGTCGAGGGGCGCCCCTCCCCACAGGGGCATTTCCCACCCTGACCCCGGACCCGCTCCTGCCCACAAAGGGTGACCGTGGGGCGCCCCGCCTCACAATGGGACCTTCCGCTTCCGACCTGACGTCCCTCTCATCACACGCGTACCCCACTTCTTACCCCTCTTTATCCCCCAAGTCCCCACGCCTGGCCGGCGCCTCTCCGCACCTCACTCCCCACCCCCATCTCCCACCGCGGCGCCTCCCCCCACTCGCCGGGACCCCCGCGTGGTCCGACTCCCCCCACAGCGCCCTTCCTGCGCCCGCGGTCCGGGCCTGGGTACCTTCACTCCCTGGGGGTTCGGAGACCTCTCGGGCGGTTCTCCTCTTCCTCCGGCACAGACACACTCTTCCCCCTCTACCGCCCCCGCCGGAACTTCCGTTGGCGTCCCGGGAACCCGGCCATCGCGGTACCGGAAGTAGCCTGGCCAGGGGTACGGAACCCGGAAGTGGGCGGCGGGCCCTCACCCGAGGGGCGGCCCTGCTGGGTACCTGGGGCCACGCCCCGTCACTCAGCCCGCGGACACCCGAAGAATGCAGACCGCGCATCCGAGGCACCGTGGCTGCCGCCACCCGGGCGCCCCCGGAGGAAGGGGGTGCGTTCCGCGCCCCGCGCCCGGCCCACCGTCAGGAGGGTCTTGCGTATCCACCACAAGCTTTCATCCCCCAGCCCAGGATCAGGGGCGGCATCCTTAAAGATCCTTAGAGGCCTTCTAGTCCTCCAGTCTTGTTTTTAAAATGAGGAAACTGAGGCCCTGGGAGGGGAAGTAAACAGCAATCTCAGGATGGCACTCTGCACTTGCTTTCTGGCTATAAAATGGTGATAATAACCACCCTGCCTACTTCACAGCTTCGCTGGTAGCTCAAATGAGAAATGCTTACTACATTATAGTCAGTGGGAGGCCTTAATGACTCTACAAACGACCCTGGGAAAATAACACAGGTCATAGCAGGACAGCTGGGCAGGCCTCGGCAGTGTTGCCTTAGCTCTGCCCGGGGCAAGCAATGCCCTGCAGAGTGCACAAAATACCACCATCACTGAGCTCCAGTTATTAAGAACAGAAAGGGCTTCATGCGGGTACCAGCGAGTCACCCTTTGCTCCTTGCCGCGCTGGTAAAGTGGAAATGGGGATCAGGGTCCACAGAAAAGCCGGAAGGGGACGCGGACTGAGTTGAAGGGCCGTGTCCCTGAGAGAACATGTGGCCACCTGTAAACAAGAAATGAGTGGTGCTCCTCCTTCAGCAGCTTAGGACTCATTCCTTCAGCAAAACCTACACTGTTTTTTCTTTGAACTGAAAAAAACGAAAGTCAACATGGAAGCTCAACCAAGCATTTTCTCCCAGGGTACGAGGCAGTTTGGTCTTAAGTGCTCAACAGGTTGCAGAGACAACCTAAAATACCAGGATTCCCCCGAGCAGGGAAGCTTCAGGTCCAGAGGACCACAGCAAGCCAAGGACCCAGGACCAGAACGGGGATGAGTGGATGAAGACTACACAGCTACTCCCTCTCAACAGAACCCCTACTGGATGTTAGGAAAGAACGAACAATTCCTTCCACATTCCCAATCAGACACTGTGGCACTTTGAGCAAACTCTTCAGAGTCAAGTCTCAAATTCCGAGGCCAAGTCCCAGAGGCTTCCTGTGATTAGTGCTTTAATTAGTGGAATTAATGAAGGGCTATTCTAAGACTTCGCATGTTTCTCCCAACTCCAAATTAAAACGGTCCTTTATCTCCAAAATGATACAACTGAGTAGGACCCTTAGTGCATCAATAATTGCATTTGCTTCTGGTTGGTTTCAGGCAGTATTTTAGAAATGAGGCTCGACAAAGCTTAGTGGTGGCAGGCTTTACATAGGATAGCCTGGGTAAACAGTGGGTATATCCTCCTAATCCTGTGGGCCAAAGCCCTAGAGCAGGGGTGGGGAATGTCTGGCCTCCGGGCCATATAAGGCCTGAGAAATCATTTGGTCTGGCCCTTCCAAGGCATTAGGGGTGAGTTGTTTGACCCAATATAGCAGGCTAATTTTTAAGTTGATAACTTTGGCCCACAATGATGTTATCAATATCCAAATAGCCCTTGGCAGAAAAAAGGTTCTCTAACCCTGCCATAGAGGAATTCTCTAGGAGGATCAGATTCAATACTAATTCCCATGGTCAATTGTTTCTGTTTTCTGCAAGGGAGAATACTGACCATTTGAAATCCTCTTTGTCGATAACTTCAATTCTCTCCAATTGCAAGTCTCTCCTGAGTCAAAATTTAAGTCCACAGTCTTGGGTCCACCTTGGACTGCAGGTGCTGCTCACTTACTTTCCTCGCCCTCATTCTGAACTCCAGAAGCTGTTCTCCCTCATTTACACTATTTTCTTTCTTTCACGAGAAATGGAATATAGGTTTTTGACCTCACCTCCCTCTTTACAAAATGTTGAGTGGGTCGGTGGGTACAGGAGTGTTTTTAGTTTACTGTACAAAATTAAGCTCGACCTTTCCTGGAAAAACTGATCTAGTCTTAATATAACTACCATTTATATCTACTTGGTCCAAAACAACAAACTTCAAAGTTATATACAGTTCCCAATAAAGTAAAAGTTTCATCAGTACTACCAAGAACTCAGAAGAATACACAAACAAGTTTGGCACGGATTTATTAGGAAGCTTATTAGTCACAGTGAATAAAAAGCCATGACAAGAACTGAGATCTCCAAATTCTGGCACTTGCCTTACAACACTAGCTAGAAGCTAATAAACAATGAGGATGTCCCAAAGGGAATCTTACCTAAGGCCCACTCTTACCTGGACCAGATACCCACAAACATAGAAATGCGATGCCCATGCTCTCCCCAGACTGCTTACCTAGGCAGTAGGAAAGAAGACCTTCTCCTCAAGCTATTAAGCATCCTCAGGAGAGGCCTGCTCTTCCAGCTATAACCATGGCACACTAGTGCATGACAGACAACTCCAAGCTGAGCAACTTGACAAGAATGCTAAATGATGACAGGGAGAAGGAGCAAGCAGGGACAGGTATTTCTAGTTGGAGACCTTCCTGATGGCTAATACGAACACAATGCTGAGGCTTCAGAAAGCTTACTGCAACCCAGGAATAGTTGCCATTTAAAAAAAAAAAGCCACACAAAAAATCCTGCCACAAAGTAAGACACCTGAAATCCCATGGCCACACTGACTGGAAAGGCAGGCATTATCCATGACTGCCAGATACTGACCAAACCAAGACCCCATTTCTACAGGGCCCTAGAGAACCATGATTGTCCCCTGGCACCCACACAACCCTCCCGGTGGTGTGGTGTCTTCCACAGGCCAGGTTTCTGCAGGAAGCCCCAAGGACAAAGCTTGGCAGAGGCTGTGGCAGTCAACTCTCTCTGGAGCTCCATCTTTGTCCTTCCCAATAGGCTGTCACACATCTTCACTGACACAGGGCCTCTGTGGGAGCCTTGGCCAGTCCCTAGGAAATGAAGTGTGTCTGTGGGGTAACCTGATGGACCTTGTGGTCTGCTGGGTTGGCCGATGCTTCATAATTGCAGATGGTTACCTCATGTCGGCGAAACTGCAAGAAAATTGAGATGCTAGGTCAGCTGGCTACTTTCCAGATGACACACTGCAGTAGTCCTTATTCAGGTCCATTTCTAGAAGTCATCATCTAATCTCTTCCCCGTTCTGATACTTTTTATCTTGAGAAGGTTGCAAAGATCATTATCAATAATTCACCCCATAACTAAGAAGAATCATTCCCCCACTATATTGGAGGCACCATGAGAAAAGGACCTTCTCTATCTTGTTTATCATCTTATCTCTGATGCCTGGAACAAGAAAGACTCTCAGAAATGTTGAATGAGTGCTTGCTTCAGCAGCACATAACATACTAAAAATGTGGAACAAAAATATTGAAGGAAACAATTTTAAACTGAAAAACTGAATTGATATCAACTGTATTATTTCAACCCTCTTAAAAATACCTATCTCTATAGCCTCTCAAATGACAAGGGCAGTTTAAAGCGATGAACCAAGAAAAATTATAAACAGACCGAGAGCAATCAATGTCTCAATTTGCTCTTTTTCCTTTTCTTAAAGCTCTCACTACCAAATCATGTAGATATATATACATACATATACTGGAGAGGGCAACGTTTCCAATCCCATCTTACCTCAGTCCATTCTCCTCTCAGGCCAATATACAAGACCTTTGTGGTATCTGCTCCAAAGTTTTTTGAAATATGAATTGAGAGATGATAGACACTTGAAAAACGAGATATTCTAGAGGATGAAGGAGTGGGGAGAGAAGACACAGGTTAGAGTTCAATTAGCATCTCACTATAATGTTAAAACAATTCCAGTTCCAACTTGTGGTAAAACCTAGACAAATGTCACAGAACATTCTTGGGGTCTTGTGTCTCATTCTTCTCCTTTGGAAAAGCAATTAATTCTGTGAACATTTACCTAGCGTTTGCCAGATCCTGTCCAAGGCAATAGGGGTAGAAAAGTGAATCAACACTGCCCCTGTCCTCAAAGGGCAGGATTAAGAAATGCTGTATGACCAAGCAGAGATTATAACTCGAGCAGCGCTGACCTCACCTTAGGAAATGAGAAGTAAGGTGGTCACATGTAACTTGACCTGTTATAAGCCAACCATGCACAGAGGAATTCTGAAAACATCTTTCCTAAGGCCATGCTAGGAGTGCATTCAGATCTGCCAATTCCTTACAAGTTAACAAATCTGTGGCTTGCATCGAATCTCTGCCAAAAATTGGCCAAGCCAAGGATCAAATTTCCTCCACTGTTTTAACCTGTTTCTGATGCTAAGCGGGCAGGAGATGGGCCAAGAATAAATTGCAAGCCCAGCAAGCACTAATGCACATACGCTCATTGTAGATGAGGAAGCGCCTGCTGATCCTCAGAAGCCACAGAACACCTGAAACCTATATAATTTTATTAACCAATGTCACTCTAATAAGTTCAATTTTAAAAATAAATAAATCTTAAAATTCAAAAAGAAAAGAAGCCACAAAGAATGGAAGATAGACCCAGTGCTTACTTTGTAGCATATTCTAACTCTCCTGTAAGATCCCGGTTCAAACTAAAGGTCTGATCTGGCTCCCTGTCCGTGTCATCAAAGGACATCTGTGGAATGTTCTTATACCTGAGAAAGGAAAGGAAGGAAAATAAAGAAATGTGTATCACCATATTTTTAAGTTTTTCAAAACTTACTACTGACAACTGCCTTCAGTTCTACTACCAAAAAGAGATCAAATTTTGGAAATGGCATTTTTTCAAAAATATCTTTAATTCAACAAGAGCTGAAAATTGCAACATAAGCCAATGGCATCTTTGAGTGGGTTAGAATCACATGAGAAGCAATACACAAAGAGATAGCTCAAACTAGGTCACATGCCTCAAAAGCATGGAGAAAATAAGCGACTCAGCACATTCAGACCATGCCCAGGATGTTTAATAAAACAGCTCACTCATGGGGGGGGGGGGGGGGGGGGGGGAATACTTTGGCAGAAACATATTAAATGGTTAAAAGATAAGATCAGGCAACCCACTGCTCAAGCATTTTTTGTGTCCAAATTCCACTATAGGGCTCAGTTGATTGGAGCACTGTCCCACACACCAACCTGGCACACACCTAAGTTGCAGGTTCGATTCCTGGGCAGGGTGCATGAGGCACACAACTCATTCTAAGCTCTACATGTTTTATACCATTTAATTCTCTCCACAATCTTATCAGATTTATACTATTACTACTGCCATTTAACATATGAGAAAATTGAAGTTTAGAGAGGACAAATACCAAAGTCATGCATGCAGCTAGCAAGTGGTACAGACAGAATTTGAACCCAAGCATTTATTCCAGAGCCCACTCGTAACCACAGTACAACATGAATGTCTAGTCTTCTCAATCCAATCCATCTCCCACATAAATAGGTCTCCAAAAGCATTAGCTCATACTGTTTTCCTAAAATGATTAAATATGTGAAGTTGCTTTCAAATTCATGTTCCTAACATTAAAAAATAGTGTTAATTTCTTAAATATGTTTTATATTGATCAATTTTATTTTTAAAAATATATTTCTCTTTAAAAAATGTTTTTATTGAATTTCAGAGGAAGGGAGATGGATAGAGAGATATAAATATCAATGAGAAACATCAATAGGCTGCTTCTGTCGCCCCCTAATGGGGATTGAGCCTACAACCCAGGCAAGTGCCCTGACCCGTGGTTCATGGGTCAATGCTCAACCACAAGAAGAAATTTTTTGTAAAATTCTTCTGATATTTGTTTCTTCAATATTCTAAAAGCAATTTTCTCTTCTTTTAGGCAAGTTGTTAAAAAGGGAGTACTAGTCCTGGCCGGTGTAGCTCAGCTTATCTTGATGTTACGCTCTCACACTGATGTTTTTCTTTCTCTCTCTTTCTAAAAATCAATGAAAACATATTTTAAAAAAGGGGGGGGGGGGCACACACACAAAAACACAAAACAAAAACGGAGGGGGCGGTATTACCAGCTCTGGAGGCAACAGATATAGTGTTCCAAGAGGTATATATAATTTTACTAACGAAAGGCCACACAAACTCAAATGGACTAACTCCATGTCAGCGAAACACACGGAAAGATTATATATAACTGTATGAAACAGCAAGGGGAAATTTTGAAGCTAAACGCCAAGCGTAGAATCATTTGAGATCTGCAGCTGGGTCATTAAGAAAACTGCAAAGTCATCAACAACTGGCGTTTAATAGGATCTCTGAATGAGCGGTGCCTCGGAAGCACTTTGAAAAAGAGACAAGCTGTTGGTCTTAAAGATGCTTAACTAAAACAGTCGTTAATTCAGGAAGAGATAAGTATATTCTGATGCAGAACAAGACCAACATTATTTCAAGGGGGGGGGGGGGTATTTTAGCCAGTAAAAAGAAAGAATTATATTATTTTGGAATAAAGTAATACCAGAGAAAAGAGAGAAAGCTAGCAGCTTCTTGGGGGCCTAAGGCCTTAACACTTACAGTCTCATCTCGGAGGGGTGTGAGTCATCATCCTCTCCCATTATAATGATGCCTTTGAGCTTGACGTTGCCTGTAAATCTGCCAGAACGCAAAAGAGATGGCTGTCATCCTGGGTTTGAATCTGGGCTGACGCCAGGCAAGACCCTTCCCCTTTCTGGGCTTCGGTTCAAGGGTCAACTTGTGCTAGGTCATCTCTAGGATCCTGTCTGCCTCCGGCATTGTGCAGCGCTAAGAAATTTGCCTTGACTTTTCAGTTATCTTTCCACAAATACATCTTTTTCGCCGGCACCAAGAAATCTGTGATGCTTTTCCTCCTCAAACCCACCACGGCCATTTACCCCATTTACCCCATTTCTAGACACAGCTGGTTCTCGACACAACCAACGCACGAGTCCTGAGAAGGCAACCAGGTATTCCGCGGAGATACTTACGGAATATTAAACAGAAGCTCTTCGTCTGCATCACTTTCAACAAACTGGAGGGGGCGGGGAGAGGGGGGGGGAGAAAGCAACAAACATTTGCTGAGAGCCTACAATTTCAGGTGTCTAGCCCTGTTCTACAACCAGAGTGCAATGCAAAATAGCTAACCTCCTTCGGTTTTTCCGCACTTAATATTAATAACTTGATAGCCACAGACCATCCAATCGCAGGCTTCTTAATGGGGAGCCCAGGAATGAACTTCCAGGGCCGACTAGCCCCCGAAATTGTGTGCAAAGATCTGAGCCGATACGGCCCTCGACTGCCCAATGGCTCCGTGGCCCCACAACGGGAAACGCTCCGGAACGGGTAGCAAGCTTCCTCTCCCCCAGGCGGGCCTCCAGGTGATATCATCCGGCGGCCTCTGGGACCAGTGGCCAAATGGTAGGGAAAGAAGCCCTCCTGGCCACCCTCCCTCACGACCCACCGCAGCCCCGGGACAGAACGTCGGCTGCGCCCCTCTCCCTCTCTGGGCCTCAGTTTCTCTATCTGCAAAATGGGGAGACGACCCCGTTGGGCTCCCGCGGGGCTAGCAAAGATGGGCACGGGAACGCGCCTCGCGGCGCAGACGGGCGGCCCGCGGCCCCGGGAGGCCCACCTTGGAGCGGTCGGTCCGCTCCTCCCACGGCTTGAAGACGCCGCGGCCGCTGCCCTCGCGGCTCTCGTTGAGGCACTGCAGCCGCTCCAGGTCGATGCGCAGGTACAGGCCGTAGGCCAGGCCGCGCTGCTCCGGCGGCTCCTCGCGCTCCGCGGCGCAGCGGCAGCCGCCCCCGCCGTGGCTGTGGCCGTGCGACATGGCGACGCCGCCGCCCGCGCGTCCCCTCAGCCCCGCCGCCGCCGGTCGCACCGCGCTCCCTCCGCACCGGCCGCCAAGCGCACCGCGGCCGCCGCGTCGTAAAAGGCGCCCCTGTGCGGCGCATGCGTCCAGGCAGCAGGGGGCGGGCTCGGGGAGCACTGACGTTGGAGCCGCGCTTCCAGGTGCCCGGGAATCCCTGTTGCTTTTTTTTTTTTTAAATCCCGGAGACGAATGCTGTTGCGAGTCCCGTTCCCCAGACGTGAAACGGAAGGGCAGAGGCGCGAGGCCGGCGTTCCGAGTGCAGGGCGGCACCGGGTGCCGAGTCCTCCCCCCGCGTCGGCTAAGTCTGCGCTCGGCTTTACCGCCCGCGTCCGGGAGCGGCGGCGGGCGCGTGCGCGGAGATAAGGCCCCGGGCGGGAGACGCCGCTATCGCCGCCTCGCAGGTGCACGTTGGGGCGCGTGGACGTGACAGACCCACTCGCCGCCGCTTTCTTCACAGCGGGCTGGGCGGGCGCGAGCCTGCGCCGGACGGGCGGCCGGACCTGAAGACCAGGCCGGAGCCGGCTCCTGACGGCGTGACACTCCCCGGAGCAGGTCGTTTTCCCCGAACTGAGACTCGGTCCTCGGCTGTCAGGGGGATGAGGATCTCCGTTCCGAGGATCGCAGTGAGTACTCGGCGAAACAGCGCCCTTAGAAGAACCCGGCCCGGGGGCGGGCACGCGGGAGGCATTCGGGAGCGGAGTCGGATCTTCCTTCACATCCCCGCGCGGCCGCTCACCAGCGGGGAGGCCTCGCGTTCAGGGTCCCGCCTCACCCGGCGAGCGCCCCGACTGGACTAGAGGAGCCTGCAGCCCCTCCCCGGTGACAGTTCAGAGCAGCTCCTCACAGGGCTGCCCGCCGCCCATGTGAAGGTTTCAAGTCCGTTGCAGTGGTTCTCAACCTTCCCAATGCCGCGACCCTTTCATACAGTGCCTCATGTTGTGGTGACCCCCAATTTCATTGTTACAAATTGAACATAATTAAAGCATAGTGATTAATCACAAAAACAATATGTAATTATATGTGTGTTTTCCGAGGGTCTTAGGCGACCCCTGTGAAAGGGTCGTTCGACCCCCAAAGGGGTCGCGACCCACAGGTTGAGATCCGCTGGTTTAGCGGAATATGACCAGCATATAATAAGGAAGTCAGAACATATCACACGTTTTGAAGTCCCAGTTCATGGAACTTTGTTTCAGTTCTGGGTTTGTGCACCAGGTGCAGCCTAAGCATGTGTCTCATATTGTGGACTGAAGTCAAAATAATTGAAAGCCACCGTTTAAAGTTGAAGTGATTTTGGTTTCAGGATAGAATGTGTTCTTACCCCTTGGCGGGGTGAAAGGACAGGATGGAGACAGTGATGGGATGGTCTGGATTCCCCCTGCTCTTTCCTTCGGGATCTGGAGTGTACAGACAAGATGAGGTTGGAGCATACAGACAGAGTTCCATTCAGAAATACTTTGATGCCCCAGTTCAGTTCCTTGTGAAACAGGCAAACTTGGCTCTGGTTCAGCTTAGCTCAGTGTCATGAATTATCCCTGCTTTCACATCACAGTTTCAGGCAAGGGGGTTGGCATGTGGTAGCAGCTTGGTAAATGTCTAATTGAATGATACACTCCGTGGCCTTTCCTTGGAAATATTGTGGCCCCCTGCAGGACTAACACAGGCCTTACTGAGGACTTCTCCCTTTGGCTTCTTTGGCATTTGCATCATTGTCATCCTTTACCCATTTATTGAGCATGATGGGCCAGGCCTTGTGCTACTACGCACATTCTGTAGTTCATCTCAGTTATCTGTCACATAAATCCTGGAGATGAATGCTAACTCTAAGAGATAGGTAGTGTTATCCACTGTCATCTCCCACTTGAAGATGAGGAAAACTGAGGCTGAAACAGGTGAATTAACTTGCTCAAAACCAGATAAGTTGAGGAACTAACCAGGCTTTGAGCACCTCCTATAGTTTCCCCGAAAAGAAAGATTCCCAGGAAGTAAATATGTTGTATCAATTAGTTTATGCTGTGTAACAAATCACCCCAAAACTTAAAAGCTTTAAACAACAAGCATTTCTTCATTCTCATGATTCTGTAGATTGCCTGGGAAGTTCTTTTCTGAGCCAGTTGGCTTGGGCTAGGTGGTTTGGAATGGCCTCACTCGCATAGCCAGTTGATACTGGCTGTCACCTGAGGTGATGGGCCACATGTCTCCAGCAGGCTACCCGAGCTTAGTCATATGGCAGCAGTTGTAGAGTTCCAGGAGCAAGAGAGGGAAGATCCAATTGCACAAGCTCAGCTTCTGTAATTTTTGCTAATGTCCCTTCAGACAAAACCAGTTTCATTGGCGAAATCCAAATTGAAGGGTGGATAGACTTCACCTTTTGAGTGGAAGAACTGCAAAACACTGTGGCTTCCCCACCCCAGTATACCTGAGTTCTCTTTAAAAATAATAATAATAATAATAATATATATATATATATTTTTTTTTATTTTTTTTATTTTTTATTTTTCCCAGACAGGAAGGGAGAGGGAGAGAGAGATACAAACATCAGTGATGAGAATGAATCATTGATCGGCTACCTCTTGCACGTCCACACTGGGGATCGAGCCCACAACCAGGCATGTACCCTGGTTCGTAGTTTGACGCTCAACCACTGAACCATGCTGGCTGTGCCCGAGTTATCTTTTGTTGTGTAACAAATTACTTCCAAATTTAATGGCTTAAAACATCTCTCTCACAATTTCTGGCTTAGTTGGGTGGTTCTGGCTCTGTTCTCTCATGAGCCTGAAGTCTTCTGAGACTTTGACCGGGGCTGGAGGATCCACTTCCAGGATGTGCACCCACATGGCTGGCGTTGGAGCAGGCTCTTGGCAAGAGGCCTCAGTTCCTTGCTAAATGAACCTCTCCTTGGGACTGCTTGCGTGTCCTCAGGACATGGCGGCTGGCTTTCAGCAGAGCAAGGGACACAAGAGGGAGCAAGGTAGAAGCCACAGTGTCTTTTATGGCCTAGCCTTAGAAGTCACGTCCTGGCGATTCTGCAGTATCCCATGGTCCCACAGGTCAGCCATACTCAAGGTGTGAGGGAACCACCGAAAGGTGTGGACACCAGGAGGTCGAACTCACCAGAGGCCACCTTAGAGGTGGCTACCACTCTACCATACATGTTAAGTGACTACTAAAAATGCCTTCCTTCTCATGTTTATTTGGTAATTTGACTGAGGATTCAATTCTCTACGAATTTTGAAGAGATTTCTCTGTTTTCTTCTAGCTTTGAGAAGTACGATGTTATTCTGATTCCTGGTTCTTTGTCTGGGTTTCCCCTCAGTTCCTTTCTAGAAGCTTTTAAGACCTTCTCTTGGTAACCTAGTATTCTGACATGTGAGGATGTTTGTGGCTCTGTCTTTTTGTGGCAGATACCTAATGGACCCTTCCAGTTTAGAAACTCTAGTGACAGAACGTGGGCATACAGGTTAGGACATCTGCTGGCATGTGCACGAGGCCCCTTGCAGGGAAATATTTAGGGATATGACGAGAAGGGGGCGGGGCAAGGGTCCTGCTCTCCCCCGTTCTCCACTGTCTTCTAGTACAGAGTTCCATGAGACTCAGAAATTTGAATGTGGCCTTCCAGCTCATTGTGAAGGTTTATTTGTCAAGGTAGCAGAATAGGCAGTATTTTACTTCGCATTTTATTAGCTCCATTTATAATTGTTAAGTATGCTTCCTTTTGTACTCTCAACCCAGTCCCACAAATATTAGGAATGGCCTGCTGGGCAAGTTGCTTAGCTTCTCTAAACTTCAGATTTGTTGTACATAAATGGGAACAAAATTACCTACTTTGAAGGGTTTTATTATGAGGGTAACATGAGATAATGCATGAAAAATGTTTGGGTTGATGGGAAAAGGTTAAATAGTTGTCTATCGCTATTGCCAAGCAAGCCTTCCAACTCAGCGCCCCCGTCTGGTTGGATGGGAAACAGCAATTACTTAGAAGGCTGAATTTGGAAAAAACTGCACTTAGCTGATTTGGGAATCAGCCTTAGCCTCTGTTGTTCGGCCTGCTGCTTCGTTTGCACTCCTATATTTGTCTGAAAACAAATGGGAATCTCACTGACTTCTGGGACTAGTCTGGGGCAGGTGGGAAGAGCTTCCATTTTTTTTTCTTTCTCCTACTTCCAGGCTCCATCTGCAAACATTTCCTTATTCAGGAACTGAATTTGGCCCTGGCAGGTGTGGCTCGACTTGTTGGGGGAGGGAGAGGATGTGCAGGAGGCAGCTGATCAATGTTTCTCTCTCTTCCTCTCTCTCTCTAAAATCAATAAAAACTTTATTTTTAAAGAACTTAATATGGCCCTAGACAGTGTGGCTCAGTGGATAGAGCGTTGGCCTGTGGACCAAAGGGTCCCAGGTTTAATTTTGGTCAAGAGCACATACCTTGGTTGCAGGCTCCTCCCAGGCTCGGGCCCTGGTCAGGGCTCATGCAGGAGGCAACCAATTGATGTGTTTCTCTCACATTGATGTTTCTCTTTCCCTCTCTTCTACACTCCCTAAAAACCAATGGGAAAAATATCCTCAGATGAGGATTAACAAAAAATAAATGATTTCTTGAATAAAAACACCAAAAAACTGAATTTGTATCCATTTTGCCATATTGCTTATCTCAATGAGGCTAAAACACTTTTGAGGCAAACTGAAGAATATAGTAATGATAATAGCTAGTATGCAAATGGTACTGATAATGTGTCAAGCAGTGTCCAAAGGGCTTTATGTATACGTGTATTTTTTAATCTTTACAACTACAAGTGTCATATTATCTCCATTTTATAGATGAGAAAACCAGGACCCAGGAAAGCTAAGTGACTTGCCAGAGGTCACACAGCTGGTTAATAGTGGAACTAGGATTTGAACACAGGCAGTAGGCCTCCAGAGTCTGTGTTCTTACCACACTGAGCCTTCTCTAAATATTTATTAATATTGAGGCCCAGCCCAGTGTGGCTCAGTGGTTGAGCATCAGCCCATGAATCAGGTCACTGTTGAATTCCCAATCAGGGCACGTGCCTGGGTTTCAGGCTTGGTCCCCAGTAAGTGGTGTGCAGGAGGCAGCTGATCAGTGATTCTCTCTCATCATTGACGTTTCTTTCTCTCCCTCTCCCTGAAATCAATAAAAACAAATTTAAAAAATATATTAATTGAGTACTTACTGTGTGCCAAATTGAGACTCTGGAACTCAGGCTCTTAACCACCATGTTGTATTTGGGTTACCTTGGACAAGTCTTTTTCCTCAGAACTTCAGTTATAACAATCCTATATAATAAAAGGCTAATATGCAAATCGACCAAACAGTGGAACGACAGGTGGCTCTGACACGCACTGGCCACCAAGGGGCAGACACTCAATGCAGTCCACAGGGGGAGCACCACTCAGCCAGAAGCCAGGCTCACAGCTGGTGAGCACAGCTGTGGTGGCAGGAGCCTCTCCTGTCTCCGCGGCAGCACTAAGAATGTCCAACTGACAGCTTAGGCCCGCTCCCCGCAGGGACATCCCCCAAGGGCTCCCAGACTGTGAGAGGGTGCAGGCTGGGCTGAGGGACTCCACCTCCCAGTGCATGAATTTCATGCACCGGGCTTCTAATCCTTTAATAAATGCCCATTCCATGTTGGCTACTTCACCTAATTCATCACCAACATCGTGGCTAGCATGTCCTGAGCTCTTTTTATGTGCCAGGCACTTTTCTAAGCACTTTTCGTGTTTTACTCATTAGATCATTGTATGATAGCTCTGCAAGGTGGATACACAGAGAGGATAAGTGACTTGCTCAAGGGCTCACATCTAGGAATTGTGGGATTCAAGATTGGGTAGCCTTGTGGATTATCCAGGGCACTGTGGTTGCCTTTGGAGTCTTTGGTGCTCTTAGCAAGTCAGTTCTGTGTCCAGGCACATGGATGAACTGTACTTTCCTGTCCCCTTGAATTTAGCTACAGCCAATGATATAGGATGGAAATGATGGGTCACTTCTGGACATAGCTTAGGGGCCAACCTGAAACTGTTTGAGAAACACAGGTATAGATAGCTATACACAATTTTGATGACCTGAACTTTCCTCATACTCCTGTTTTTAAAAATAATACAGTAGGCATCACAGAAAGAGAAGTCTGTGGTCCTATGAAGACAAACTGTCTATGTCACCATTTAGCCAATAACCAGGGAGAGACTTAAGTGGATGTGGAGCGCTAGTGGAGAAGCCCTGTGAAGGGGGCCTCTGTCAGGGTGATTAGCCAGATGCTAACAAGGATTCTTCTGGGCATCAGTTACGTGCAGCAGACAAAAAAACCATTCTTAGAAATGATCAGGGCCTGGCCTGGGCATCTTTTGCATTGGAGTCAGCCTTGCTGCAGAAGCCTTACATTGGGTATGTTTGTCTGATTATGAGATAGTTAAATGTGACTGAGAATGTGTGCTTGGGGGTCAGGCCAACACACAGCATCACTGCTCACTGATTGTGTGACCCTGGGCACGTTCCTAATTTCTCTGTGCTTCAGTTTTCTTTTTCAAAATGGGGCCATGACCACCTACTTTGTGGGATCATTGTGATAACGGAGACAATGTATACGAGACAGAGAGCTGCTTGGCACATAGTAGGTGCATAACCAGCAGGGCCAGTTACTCTTACCTGAGTGCCAGACTTGATTGTGTCAGTCCAGTCCAGGGTCTAATACAGGTCCAACAGCTCAGCAAATGATGAATTAATAAGGGACCAAGGGCTAACTTACAAACTCTGGATAAAGTCATCCATCAGATACCATGTTCCACAATATTAATTTCTAATAGTGAGAATTAGATCCAACAAAGAATTGGAGAAAGTAAGTCTAGACTACATATACACCCAAAATGCCTTCTTTAGGAAAGAAGCGGTAGTAAAACTGTGTTGTTGTGAGATGTAGGTTTAAGGTAAGATCCAACCCACTGGATGTATGCAGGGGCTGAAACCAAGCCCTTGACTCCATTAGCAACTGCTGAAACTCCAGCAGGTCGGCCCATTCTCATTCGAATGGCAGGTTCTCATTAGTTCCTTGTTGGCAAGATCTGTCCACTTTAGTGTTATGTTCTCATTAGGAAGCCAGTGTAGGGCTGAGACCTACCTGTGTCTTTCACACCCACAAGAAATGACTGAAAGGTGGAGGGGCATTCTTTGCAGTCAGAGAATCTGAATTTAAAATCCTTTCCTTTGCTACTTCCTAGCTACGCGGCTTTAACTGTGCTAGTTCAAGGTCTGAACCTCAGCTTCAACTATAATGGGATTAATAGCTTAGTCTAGGGCTCCAAGTGTAACAAAGGACAGTGCCTGGTCCCCACCAGGTGTTCCTTTTTATCTGAGTCCCTCCCTTTGCTTACAGGGCTCTCCCCCCTTTCCCAGTCTGCTATGCTACAAAAATCCAACCCCCCTTTATCCAGCCCAGGGATTAAGATCTCTGCCCCACAGCCCAGGAACCAGACCTTTTGTGACCAACTTCCATTCTTTGACACAATAAGGGAGAAAGACCAACAGTATATGGGATTTTTTGTTCGTTTTTTTATTTAGACATGGAATTTTTCTTTCATTTCATATAACTTATCTAATTAAAATATTCATCTTGGTAGTTACCACAAAAAAGTAACATAGAAAATTATATTTACATTTTGGGACCAAAATACAAATGAAGAGCAGGATGACACCTTGCTCCTTCCCCGCCCGCCTCCCAGAAAGAAAGAGAAAGCCCTAAAGAAACTGCTCATTAGATCAACGATCACAAAGGGTTAATTTGTAATTTGCTGATTTGTATGTAGTGTAGCACAGAAAAAAAAAATTGCACACGTTTTCACAAATGAGACCAAAAGTTTGACGTCATCCTATGTCTGTTTAGCAGCCATCTCAAGCACCCAGGTGAGGAGGTCATTTAGAAATTGGGTTTCTCCTCTTCCTTCATTCCTGGTTTCACCAAGTCACATTTCTGATGCGAACATGCTTGGAAGGGGAGGAGGAAAGTCCTGCTCTATGCAAACAGCGGTGATCAAAAATCTTTATGGTAGTGATGTTGGGATGAATATGTGTGTTTTTTTCCCTCCCTGTCTAAAGACTCCTAATAAAGGAAATTAAATCATACACAACTGAATCTGAAATGTGAAAAACTGGTTTCAATGACAAAGACTTGAACACATAGCTAAGAGACAGATTTAAGGTGGACACCTCGAGGAAGCTATTCTAGGCACCTGACCCAGATGTTCATTTGGTTTTAGGTAAGAGGCTTCCTAAGATTTGGGTTTAGGGATGGAATGGTAATACAATCAGTCAAGAGAAATAAAATCCATTCAGAGAAATAATGTTTTACCCAGTTAAAAAACAGCAAATTAAAACAGAGCAGTACTTATGTCACATCACAACAGGCACCTGCACAGCAATGCACTGATCTTGCTCCTAAGTAAACTCAAAAGGGAGGCCCTCCCTTCCCAAACCAGCTGGATGCCCCTGTGGTTCTCTCCCATCCTGATGCTATAGCTTGGACACTTTTGCTAAGTTGGCCCTTCGCTCCAAATTCTGGCTTACACACTTGGAAAGTAGAGAGAGCTTCAGCTGCAAAGTTCTCTACAAAACAGCAAATTGTTGTGCTCTTTCAGTCACATGATCTTACCTTTTAAAGAAAGCGAAAACAAAATCAATTTCCAACATAGCATTACAACTTTTAAAACCATTCACTTCTAATAGTAATTCATAGAGATTGAGATTAAAGTGCTGGCTCTTAAAATTCTGACGCTGTATCTGGGGGTGGGGGGCCCTACCGAAAGCCCTGCCATGTATTTGTGTTTTTCTCCCATGCTAGTGGGAGAAGGAAAAACAGGGAAGGAAAAAAAAACCCTAAAGTTTTGAATCAGACACTGGAAATTGTAAAAATGCTGGGATTCTGTGCAAATCGCTCTCCCAAGGGTCTGTGTCATCTAGTGAGCCTCAAAAATGAAAAATAAAAATAATCTGGAACTGCAAAATAGGATGGGGGGAAAAGACTCTAGACCTTTACAAATAGCCTCCCTTAATAAATACTATTTAATGAATAATAAAGAGTTGTACCTGCAGAGGAACTCAAAGCAACACTGAGCAGGGTCTGAGGTGAGGGGTCTAACCTGGATGCTCCTGTCTGCTTGCTGAGGCCCCTCTAGGACAGGCAGCCCAGGACCCACTCCTCACCCTACGTGGAGCGGGCACCACAGGCTCTGGGGATGCCCAGTCCGCCCTCTGTACCAGAGTCCATTCAGGAGAGCTGAACTGGGACAGGGGAATGGCTTTCATTAGGCCTTTAACTTTAATAAAGGACCTGAACATAAAGGCTAAGTATGTGGTAGAGGACAAAAACCAAAGAAAACCTGGGGGTAATATAAATACAATCTGGGACAATATTTATTAATTAAAACTATCTTATAGTTTACAAAGAAGCTAAATAACAACAGAAGTATAATTGACCTTAAAATGCTCAGTGAGACTGAGGCTTCACATCTTCTTCAGAGTTCTGAAGTGTTCTCAGGCAGGAGGCAGTGGCGCGGCACAGGCTCACAGATGCGACACCAGCGGACTGTGCAGGACTCGGAGACCAACGCTGCCACAAAGCAGAAGACTCGGGTCTCCTTTGGAAGTTCCATTCCCCAACCCCCACTGTCCTTGTCTTCCTCACCCCCAAATTCCATCTCCAAGGCAAGTCCTCAGTTTATCGTCGGGAGAATCTGTTCTTGAAAGCTTTAATTGTCTTAGCCATCATGGGGGCAATTTCTGTGGAAAGAGAAATAAGGCCATTGTTTCAGATCCGTGGCAGTTTAGACATACAACACCAGCGGTTTACCATCAGCCAAAGTCTCGCCACTCTTGGTTCTGCACCACCAGGAAAATGGATGCCAGTAGTAGCTGTTTGCTAACATCACAACAGAAGCAGCAGCACAGAGCTACCACCTGCTGAGCACCTGCCAGACCTGAAACAATCGCTATTTCTAACAACCTCACCAAGACTCAGACACTGGCTAACCTGCCCCCGTAAGTGGCAGAACTAATTCAATCCGGACTGTAAAGGCCATGGTGAGCCATAATTTAACTTTGTCTCATAACACCGAAACCAGCAAAAAGCACTCCCTTCCCATCCGTCTGCCCAGTGTAGCAACAGGCCTAACACGAGCTAAATGCAAATACCGCCTCAGGACTGATAAATCTGTGCTCAGTCAAAGCTTAAGCCAGGATTCCTACTTTCCCATGGGCTCTGAAGACAGAATAATGCTTTTAAGTTAGGACACCTCCTTAGAATACTGGGCATTGTCTATGGTAATCAAGTTAATAAAATACAAACAGACCCAACTAGATATAAAAAATAAATACTTGGAAGCTGGGGTTTTAAGGTTGTAAAAACCTCAATAAGATGAACTATCATGTAGCTGTCAATAATGGTTATGAACCTGTTATTGCCTGGAGAACGTTTTACATTTAGATTTTAAAAAAAAGGGCAGAGTGTGAAAATGAACATTCATTATGATCATTATTTGAAAGATACACGTGCATTATGAACAAAGCGGGGGGAAAGAGGCCCTGACATGTAGACCAGCTATGTGCAAGGCATCATACATATGCTACATCCAGCACACAAAATGATGCAGGGTAATGACATTAAAGGGGTTCAAACACTAGTTTTGAAATATCTGAGCAGAAACCCCAAGTCACTCACTCTTCACAGTCGGTTTCCTAGGATCATAGGAAACAGTGCTGCTGACCACAGGCGTCAAGTGGGCACTGCTGGTGCTGGGGCCGTCGTAGGCGGGCTCTTCCGGGCTGGCGGTAAAGCTATTGCTGCTGCCACTGTTGGAGGGAGCTTGGCTGCTTCCTATGGGGTAGGGGGCTGGCTTAATCCTGCAACACAGAACAAAGCTGGTTAGTCATGAGCATGAGAAATCCACCCTCAGCACCAACACCCTGAAGCTGGCCGGCCTTTCTGAGGAAGACTCAGTTTCGTGGCGTTGACCACTGCCTCCTGCCTGAGAACACTTCAGAACTCTGAAGATGGGAAGCCTCAGTTTCACTGAGCATTTTAAGGTCAGTTATACTTTTGTTGTTATTTAGCTTCTTTGTAAACTGTAAGATAGTTTTAATTAATAAATATGGCCCCAGATTGTACTTATATTACCCCCAGGTTTTCTGGAAGTGGCTCTGAGATGACAGCGTCAGCCCTTCAGAAGGAATGATAGCCTCAACTAACTTTTCACTGTTTAGGTGTAAATCTGCAGGGCAAGGGCAGAAGCAGGGTGCTCTGTGGGGAGGCTGTTACACAAATCCAGGCAAGAACTGATGGTCCCAGACACAGGTAACAGCCATGGAGGTGGTGAGGGTCAGATTATGGGCATCTTTGGAAGGCAGGGCTGGTGGTAATTGTGCTGGATCAGATATGGGCGTAAGAGAAGTCAAGGACAATCTGAGTAGTGGTGTGAGCAACAGGAAGGATGGAGTTGCCATTTGCCCAGATGAGAAAACCAAGAGAGGATCAGGTTTAGAGGTAAAAATTAAAAGTTCAGCCAGGCCAGTGTGGCTCAGTGGTTGAGCATTGACCTATGAACCAAGTCATGGTTCAATTCCCAGTCAGGGCACATGCCCGGGTTGTGGGCTCGATCCCCAGTGGAGGGCGTGCAGGAGGTAGCCAATGATTCTCTCTCATCATTGATGTTTCTATCTCTCCCTCTCCCTTCCTCTCTAAAATCTATATATATAAAAGCCTAAGCAACCGGCCGACTGTTCAACCACCTGACCGGTAGCTATGATGCACACTGACCACCAGGGGGCAGATGCTCAATGCAGGAGCTACTGAGCTGTGGTGACTTGGCAGTAGCGGTTCTTGGGTGACGCACCCCAGAACCAGAGAGGGGGAAGCCCGATTCCTCATGGGGCCGTGCGATTCCACCTTTGGCTGTGGGTTATGTTGTTGCTGGGGCACTGTTGGCCCCAAATCTGGTTTACTGCTGAGCTGACCAATGACCACAGACACACTTCGAGCCACTGCACCTTGGGCAGCCAGGGAGGGACCGCAGAAGATTGGCTCTAGGGCATATCGGGCTGTCTAGCCGAGTCCCACCCCGCCGGCCACCGGCTAATTAATTTCCTTTTAATGTGCACGAATCCGTGCACCGGGCCACTAGTATTAAATAAGTTAGTCATACATTAAACACCATTTTTGCTTAAATGGGGGAAGGGAAAGCATAAGTGTTTCCAGAAGCCAGGCCCCGTTCTCTACTTAACCTTGACCTCTCTGAGAGTCAGCAATAATTATCCAGCCTGCACTGCAGTCAAGGAAGCTGGGGCTCCAGAACCCACTCTGCACTGCCATGCTTTCCCTCCAAAATGAATTGCCTGGGCTGCCTTCTCAGGGTGAATGAAAGCTCATGGACCCTCTTCCCTGAGCTTGCAGAAACCAGAGCAGTAGAGATGGTACCTGATTTTCTCGGGCACAGCTGCTCCTCCTGTTCCAAACTTCTCCTGCCTCCTTCGAACATCACGAGGTGGTTTGGCTACAGAGTGGACAAAGGCCATCTTTGCCTGTCGGCCTGTGGAGAAATACGAAGATTAATACCTGCCTCTGGAACAGAGATGCTACAGTTATTTCAATGATCTACACTATTGCCAGATAAAAGCTTATCAAGTGCCCCCAAAGCTGAGGGTTCACCAAGCCTGAAAACCGCTTTGTAGGGTAGCATAAGCAGTGGTAGAAAAACCCCCTCTGCCCGACTTGTGCAAATACAAGAGATTTAGGGGCCAGAGGCCCTACATCAGCGGGGCCTACCAAGACTCTGCTGTGGACCAGAGCACAGGGCTCACTATTTTGCCAGGCCCCGTCCTGCCGGTCCTTCCCTGCCTACCTTTGGGCTTATTGGCATGTGCAGATCGGATATTCTTTGTCAATAATTGTAGCCGCTGCTCTCGGGCATCCTGAAGCCTCAAGTACATCTCCCGCCATGACTCATACTCTTCTGGCCTTTCTTCCTTAAAGTCTCGGTGACAATGAACTTTCCATAATTGATCTGTTTCTTCAATTAATACCTAAAACCAGAACCAGGACGTCATTTATATGCAAGCACTCTTATGTATCTCTTTTCCAACTTTAATCACCTAGGTTTCCTAATGATTTTTTGGTCTACATAGAAATATATTAAAATACCATGGTTCTAGAAAAAAATCAAATCACGAAATTAAAGTTAAATGTGATGCACCATACTAGCTGCTTTTGGGGGGTTGTGTGGCTAGGAGATAAGACAACACAACATTGGTTTAAGATCATTCTTTTCCTTTATAAACATCAATGAAGGGTCAACCAGAATGACGTTAAATCCAGGCATTTTCCAAGTGCTACACTGAACTGTATTGGCGAGGGGCCATCTAAGGAGGATATGTCAGGATTCAATCAGATAAGTGTGTCCCAGCATTAGGAAAAGGATATCTGGATCAATCTCAATGTGCCTAGGACACACCCAGCCCCTTGTGCTCTTTAAAAAATTCACCAGACACCTGAGTGTCAACACAAAGCTCTATCCCCGGCCTGGATCCCAGGGGTGGTGCTGCCAGAATTCTCCCTTTGCCTCTGTGACCAGGTAAGCTCAAAGGAGGTGTGGGAAGTGCTTTCCTGCTCCCTTTGAATCCCACCTAAGATTCTAGCCCAAGAGGCCCACTTAAGATGCCAGAGACAGATGCTAAAAATATTTTTGTTTAAAGGTCCACTGGCAAAACAAACACGCCCAGAACAGTGATCCAACCTGTGGCCTACCCTTCAGCTGCAGCCAATTCAGAGACAATGCTATTTTTGGACACACAAGCCAGAAAACTGCCCTCTTCCCACCCAAACAGGATACTCACATGATTGTATTCCTCTATGCGATACAGCTGATCAGGCGTACACCTCTCCAAAACGGGTTCAAGAACAGAATACGGGACGCCTCCCACTTCAAAGATTGCTGGAGAGAATCAAAGGTGAAAGCGCTGAGTAGTACCCAAGCCACCCAGTGATACTGCCCTAGCGAGCGCCACAACGTGCTTGAGAGCTAGAGAGAAGCATGTGACTTACAATCAATGTTGTTTTTAAGTACCCGGATGCACTGCTGGTGCAAGGTCATCATTTTGGGGAGATAGGCACACTTGGAACCAGAGTACACCTGCATCTTAGAATTCATTCTCCGTCCAGTGAATCCAACTTCCTCCTCCTCCTGGGAAGAAGAGTGTGCTGTAACGCAAGAAACACAGAACATAAGTTACAAAGGCTCTAAGCTATCGAGTGAAAACCCTCCTTCCCACCCCATTCCTCAGCCTCCCTTCCCTTTCTCAGAGGCAACCAATGTCACCAGATTCTTGTGTCCTTCCAGAGTCTATGCAAAAGTAAGCAAATATGAATTGTGTTCCTTTTTAACCGATTAGTAACATGCTCACTACTATCATCGTTTTTTTCATTTACCACATTTTAGAAATCATTCCATGTCAGTACATAGACTTTCCACATTTTTAAAAAGTTTTTTAAATTGGCAGTTTGACTTAGTGGACACAGCGTCGGCCTGTGGACTGAAGGGTCCCAGGTTCGATTCCGATCAAGGACACATGCCCGGATTGTGGGCTCAATCCCCAGAAGGGGGGGGTGCAGGAGACAGCTGATCAATGATTCTCTCTCATCATTGATGTTTCTATCTCCCTCTCCTTTCCTCTCTGAAATCAATAAAAAAAAAAGAAAGAAAAAGAAAAAAACATGGTAGCTAAGAGCTTTATCAGCTTTTAATCCACTACACAGCCCTAGGAAACAGAAACCATTATTATTCTCATCTATAGAATATGAAACTGAAGTCCAAGGAAATTAAGTTACTACACAAGTTCATGTAACTTGTAGAAGGCAGAGATGGATTCAAACTCAAGACATCAAACTCCAGAGCCTGTCCAATTAAGAAACTCACCAAAATCTGATGACAGGTCATGATTTTGAAAATCTTTCTTCCATTTAAAAAAAGATACAGAAAATTACCTTTTCGCTTTGGTTGGAAGGAGGATATCAATTCGAGGGAAGGAAGTGGCCGGTAATTGGCCTGTATCACAGGTAATGGGATGTCTGGCAACACTGGCAGGACATCGATGGGGACCTGCAGAGCAGAGACCAGTGACTGGAGTGCCCTTTTCTACAGGCACAGCTTCCCTTCCTCCTGTCCATACCCAACAGAGTGGGCCAGGCAGTACCGGGCTGGAGGAGGGCAACAGGCATGTCTGACACCTGCGTCAGGAAACACAGACAGATGGGCCCAGCACCCAGGGCACCTCGGCAAACACTTTTCTTGGGTATTCTCCACCCTGGCAGGTAGAGGCCTGGAGGAAACTGAAATTCAACCAGCCACACAAGAGCCAGCCACGCAAAGAGCAGCAGGGTGGGTCCTGGGAGCTCTGCAGAGCCAGATGCTCTGAATGGGAAGCACCAAGGGGCTGAAGGGGTTACCTTTCTCGGCTTGGCTGCGTCGGCTCCAGCTGCCTGATGCTTCTCTGACTTGTTTTCTTTCACCTTAGGCGATTTCTGAACTGTGTCCGAGCTTTTGCTAGTGCTTTTCGAATCATTTTTTTTAAGTGCTTTTTCTCCAGCGGTCGCAGTTGAGGTTTTCACAATCTTTTTCTTTTTCTTCCGGGGCTGGTCATAGCTGAGATATGACTCAAAAGACATGGTGGGTTGCTCAAATTCATCATCCATATCCGTCTCCTCAACTCTAGGGAGGGAGCCCGCTGACTTTCTATCTGAATGAGTTTTCACTTTCCCTTCTTGAGTCTTTAGGTTGTTAGAAACCTTCTCTTTTGCTTTGGGCAGCAGGTCTCCGGCCCCCTTTCCTCTGTCTAAGCTGTCTAGACTTTGCTTGTTTTTGTCTGATTTAGTTTTCTCTGAGTCTTTGTGCTTTTGCTTTTTACGATGGTTGTCTGAAGCAGTCTCCAAGGGGGATGAAAACTTCTTGGAGTTGCCCTCTCTGTCCTTCTCTTTCTTGATACCACTAGAGGGCGCTTTCTCCTTTGTGCCATCCCCTGAGAGGGGCCTCCGGTTTTCCTCTTTGGCGATGGCCTTGTGGGATTTCTCTCTGCTCAAAGGCAACTTCTCATCTCCCCTGGCATCCACTGGACGTTTTTCTTTATGGGATGATTTGTGCTCCTTGTTCTGACTCACAACCCCTTTCCCCCGGGGCTCACCCAGGTGTCTTTCCTGGCTGGCCCCGAGTCTGTCCTGAAAGGCATTACTGTGGCCCTTTCCAGGCTTCTGGTGTGGAACAAAGGGCTCATGGTCCTCATCTGGGGACCGGTAATGGTCCACGGACATCTGATGAGGACTGCTGGATGATGGAGGGGACTGCACATGGCCGTAATCGGAAGATTCATGATCTGAAGAGTAAACTGGTGAAACCCTGTGGCCCCTCTTTCGCTCATCTCGTCTCTCCTGACTGTGAGACACTTTGTGAGGTCTTTCGAACTCTGAGAGTTTTCTGTGTTTTTTCTGTCTGTGATCAGGACTATATGGTTGGCTACTGGAGGCTTTCCAGTTTTCTTGATAGTCCCCCTCTACCTCCTCCTCCTCCTTCTGAAGAACATCCCTGGGGCGCTTTCGGGAATCATTCTTCTCAAAGTCCTGTTCATCAGGGTCAGTGTTTCTAAATAGAAGAATATACAGATAAAGCAGTTATAAATCTCAGTGTTATCCTTGTTCAGAGGACACAGTCACGGACCCTGAACTCACAAAAGAGCCACAGAGAAGGCAAGCGTTAGAAAGAAGGACTTGGAAATAAAGTAAATGTGTTCTGCTCAAAGACACTTAACAAAGTTTTAAAACTGGGAATTTATGCCCTGGGCGGCATGCTCAGTGGTTAGAACATTGGCCCATGCACTGAAGAGTCTTGGGTTCGATTCTTGGTCAAGGGCATGTACCTGGGTTGCAGGTTCGATCCCCGACCATAGTCAGGGCTCATGTGGGAGGCAACCAATCGATCTCTCCCACACCAATGTCTCTGTCTCTCTCTCTCCTGTCCCACCCTCTAAAAAAAAAAAAAGCAATGGGAAAAATATCCTTCTGTGAGGATTAACAAACAAACTAAAAACACAAAACCTGGGAACTCAAATATTTAATAAATGGAAAATGATGAGTTTAACTATAGGACACAAAGACCAAATATCTTATAGGCATGAAAATGCTTAATACAGGGACATATTTGTTACATAAAAACAAAGGGGCTGTTATATATAGTTTGTTCACAACTACATAAAAAGCCTTTTAAGAAAACATTAGAAACATCAAAATGTTGTTAATATTTATCTTTGGATGGTAGACTTAAGAAATTTTGATTTTTATTTCTATTTTTAAATACTTTTTAATACTATAATCATGGATTATTTTAATATTTGAGGCAAAATATTTTAAATAAGAAGGCAGAGAGGAACAATAGATAATCATTTCTGTCTGTTAACACGCCAAATGCCAGCTTTAACCATGAAACTGAACAGACCTAGAGTCATGTTCTTACCGCTCCACAGGAACCAGCTTCTTCCACTGGGCCACGAGGTCCCTGGCAAAGCTTCCCACGTGCTCGTGTTTTCGTAAGCTATTTACCGTCTTCCCAACGCCTGTCTCCTGCAAAGTGAACACATGAATTTTTAGAGTTGTGGAAACAGGCTCACAATTTTCAAAGAAATCAGGCCTCTTGCTTTTTAACAAACTAATAGCTTCCTTCTTAAAATGTATCTTGCAAGCCTCAGTACAAAATTAGTTTGTTTCTATACCCCAAACCTCTGACACACAGTAGCAAACAAAGCATACCAGATCAGAAGAGGAGATACTGAATTAAAACACTTCTACAATAACCAGTGATTCTGGCAGGTGCCAGACACTGAGCTAACAGCTTTGCATACAGTATCCCAATCAATCCTCACAGTAACAACTCTGTGAGACAGGAATCCACCCAATTTTACATAGAACAGGCTAAAGTCACAGAACTTGGATTTGAACCCAGGACTAGTTGATGACAAAGCCAACATTCTTTCAATTTTTAGAAAAATATTTTTGAGATAAAATTCATGTAACATAAAATCCACCATTTTAACCATTTTAAAGTGTATAAGTTCAGTGGTTTACAGAATATTTACAATACTTTGCAGCCACCACCACTGTCTCATTCTAGAACATTTGTCACCCTAGAAAGAAACCCTGCTGCTCCCCATCGCCCCCACCCCCTGGCAACCACTAACCTAGTTTCTGCCTTATGACAGTGATGGCGAACCTTTTGAGCTCGGCATGCCAGCATTTTGAAAAACCCTAACTTAATTCTGGTGCCGTGTCACATATAGAAATTTTTTGTTATTTGCAACCATAGTAAAACAAAGACTTATATTTTTGATATTTATTTTATATATTTAAATGCCATTTAACAAAGAAAAATCAACCAAAAAAATGAGTTCGCGTGTCACCTCTGACACACGAACTTGTGAGGTGTCATAGGTTTGCCATCACTGGCCTATGACCTGCCTATTCTGGACATTTCATACACGTGGAATCATACAATACATGACCTTGTGTTTCCTTTCCTTCACTTCCAAAGCCCATGCTCTCTGTCTTACGGTACAATCTCTCCCATTAGGAAGCGGATAGGATATAGTTTTGTTTTATTTCTAGGGTGGGTATAGTTCTATATAATATCTGAAGTTATACAGTTCTTACCACAAGAATGTCTACTGTTATAGGCAAGGCGGAGAGCTTCTTCAAATATTTTAATAGCTATAGAGAGAATAAAGTAAACATTAATTCCTATAAACATAAACATTCACTGGAACAAATAAGAGTAATATCTGACAGTTAAATACTTACTCAGTCTAAGTATTATACAGTAACAACAAGTATGGTTATTATCCCAATTTTACAAGTGTGAAAACAGGCTCAGAAAAGGTAAGTTACTTGCCCTAGGATGCAAGTAGGGCGAGATTCATTCGGGTCTGTGGCTTAGATTCCCGGCTTTTTTTTTTTTAAATACATTTTATTGATTTTTTTTACAGAGAGGAAGGGAAAGTGATAGAGTTAGAAACATCGATGAGAGAGAAACATGGATCAGCTGCCTCCTGCACACCCCCTACTGGGGATGTGCCCACAACTAAGGTACATGCCCTTGGCCGTAATCGAACCCAGGACCCTTCAGTCCGCAGGCCGATGCTCTATCCACTGAGCCAAACCGGTTAGGGCTAGATTCCCGGTTTTTAACCACTGTGCTACACCAACAGGAAATGAGACTTGAAGAGAATCAAACCTACCAACTCTAAGAAAAGTTATCAACTATCATTTTGAGAGAATTTCTAAGAAAGGTACTGATCTTAGGGAAATTACCCATGGATTTGGCACAGAGGAAAAGAAAAAGGAGCAGAAGTCTCCATAAGAAAAAGGTATCATGTTTCCAGGCAGTGTCAGCAGTGTTTGACAGAACTGTTTTTTGGAAACAATGGGAAGGCAGGACCAATTTCAAGTTGCCAGAATTAGAGCATTGCCATTAACGGTAAACACACAATGTCTGGGTATATTAGAAAAGTGATCTGGGTTTGGTCACATTTCCTGTCCCTAAAACTAGGTCAAAATCAGGACAGCACTGCTGTTAAGACAGTTCCAGAGTCAGAGACAGGCTTGTTTTTCCCTGTCACCTCCTTGCCAGGCAATCTTGTACAAGTCAGTAACCTCTCTGCACCTCATTTACTCCATCTGCAAAATAGGAACTGGATCCTGTTTCTACCTCACAAGTGTGAGGATTCACAGAAACAACCATGCGTAGTCCTTAGCCATCGAGTCCTATAAAGCTCAATAAATGTTTATAATTAATCATTTCATTCATCAAGGAACAGATCTTTATTTATTTTTTTGTTTTGTTAATCCTCACCCAAGGGTATTTTTTCCATTAATTTCTAGAGAGGGGTAGAGACAGAGAAACATCAATGTGAGAGACATACATCAACTGGGGGCTGCAACCGAGGTACATATCCTTGACTTATCGAACCCATAACCCTACAGTCCGAGGGCCAACACTCTAACCACTGAGCAAACCGGCTAGGGCTCAAACAGACCTTCACATGCCTACCCTTGATCCTCAACCAGATAGTCCCCAGCCAATTCAAACTTCTACTTGCTCCATTTCCACCAGAAGTCATGTATGTACATGTAAACACACTACCATTCAAGAAGCTGCAAATTACAAGTAGTTCAAAAGAGAGAACTGTGACTAACCTTTACATTTACATATTAGAGAACACAATCTGTTCTTTTTCCATGTATACCCCAGGACATATAAGTATGTCACAAGCTATAGGTGGAGTAGCAAGTATGTTTTTCAGGTCACTCTACTTCAATAATTACTGAATATGGTCACTAGGCAGAGCAACTGGATTACAAGTAATAACACTGTGTGACCAGGAACAAATGAGAAGCAAGTGGTGGATCTAGGAAGTTTCACCTTCATAGTTGAGTGAAAATTATACTCCACTTCAAATCTGGCTTTGTGTTCTGAAGTGAACATTAAGATGAGAAACTTCCAATATCCAACTTAGGAAAAAGTTTATGTGTATTTCTTGCCATCAAAGCTATGGGTACAAAGATTAATGACAATTCCTCTCCTTAAAGGAACACTGAGAATCACTGAAAAGGTTAGAAATAGGTTGTCTTCCCTAATACCATTCCCGGGAAGGCATTTATATGCCAACTACTGTGTGTCGATGACTATGTTAAGTTCTTACATGTGTCACCTCATTTATTTCATCTTCATTAACCACCTCTATAAAGTGGATATTATTCTCCCCATTTTATAGATATGGAGACCGAGCTCAATGAGGCTAGGTAACTTACCTAATGAGCTAGTAATCAAGTATACCTACCACAGTATGTGCTACAAAGCCAGAAGAAACATCCAAAACAATATTGTCCTTAGGAAACAGAGCTGTAGTTTACCCCAAAGCAAAAAGCTCCTCCTTATAGTATCATATTGTCATACAGTTTAGAGTCCACAGCGTAAAGGTCGCCCTGGGGACAAAGGATCCTCAGGAGCTCTAGGAAGCCAATGTTAAGGATGGGTCAGAAGTCACTGAGAGGTGTTCCTTCTCAAAGCCTAGCACTAACTGGAGGAGCAGATGCTACCGTCCTGGTTTGCTTTGGGTTCGTAAGGGCGACTTAAGAGGAGACAAAGCTAAAGCCCTGGAGATTTTCAAAACGATTTAGCCCCATAAGTGAGAGGAAAGGGACTTCAGAGCCCTCTCTTTTCAATGAGGTTCAAGAAAACACACACACAAAGCAATAACAAGGTAAAAGCACTTCGGGCATCCTCAGGTAGATGGAAACTTGTTATTAAGCCAAAAGACCATTGTAGAGTTTGCAAGAGCTGATAACAGGTCACTGAGAAATATCAAACATTTGCACAGTACAGTGGGGCCTTGACTTACGAGTTTAATTCGTTCGAAGACCGAGCTCGTTAAGGAGCTCGTTAACTCAAATTACTCTGTCAACTCAATGCAAAAAATCAGCAGAGAGACAGCTGGTATCTCCAAAACTCGTTAGTCGGGACACTCGTAAGTCAAGGCCCCACTGTACATGCTTAGGAATTCAGCTGTCCTCTGCACACACCTTCGAATCCAAAGAGCAGAAGATGTTCATAAGGTTGACTCCTTAGTCTTCACTTGCCATCAAACTGTGTTCTGGGTAGTTTCACATTCAAAATGTAACAATGGACAGGTAACTGTACCAGCCATAAAAATTATTTCCCATAACATAGTAGCAATCAAGTGATCCTGGTCTCTGCCTGACACCTTTGCACCAAGTAAACGACCATAGATGGACTTAAAAGTAAAAACAGTTAAACACCAATATTAATACCAGAAAATCCACAAACATATGCATGGAATCCACCCTTTGGCTAATAATGGTTTGAAATCAGGATTTAGTTGCAATTCGGTACTGCTATATAATCATCTTGCAATTTCAAGAACAACCTGTGGGAGCTTGTTGGGTTAACAGAAGGTTGAGGAAAAGGCCATTGTGCCAGCTTGCAGTTTCCCCCCTGCAGTTAGCTCATTTCTGAACGCTAGCTAATGTGCCCTTTGCAAAAATGACCTCCCAACATTTTCTCATCTTCTTTTAATTTTTAAAAATTGATCTTAGAGAGATGGAGGGGGAGAGGGGAAGAGAGGGAGAAGGAGACACACAGAGAGAAACATCCATGTGAGAGAAACAACCTCATATCCACAGGTTGCCTCCCACATACACCCCAACTAGGGATCAAACAGCAACCTAGGTATGTGCCCTGATCAGGAATCGAACCTGCCACCTTCTGGTGTATAGGACAACCAACTGAGCCAAACTGGCCAGGGCTTTTCTCGTCTTCTTAATGTTCACTTCAGAACACAAAGCCAGAAGTTCAGGGTGATTTCCTATCTGGGAAGAGAAAGCCAAAATACTGGCAAGAATCTCTAATAGTTCAAATAGGACGAGAAGTCAAACCTTTCCCTAATTTGGAATCTCGTTCACATCTACTACTAGAAAAGCTACTTCAAAATTTAAATTCTAGTGGAAGAATGACTATAGATACTACCTGGTGCATATTTTTAACCTGATAGATCAAAATTAGGGTTGGGAGATGGATTTACATAATATTGTTTTAAAGATCAGTCACAAACCTACAGAGTTTAGGAAAACAAACTGGTACTAAAAAATAATGAACATTAGAAGTCCAAAAAGGGTTATTATAAAAAGAAATTTGTAAAGATGCCTGGCCACTAAGTACTGAAGCCACAATAGAAAATAACACAATAATAAGCATTTACATTTTCACAGATTTAAAACTAAAATGGCTTCCTAAATAAGTGGATCTTTGAGCTAGGTATGAATTCGAAGAGTTAACAAGTGGCCTGATGGTGAGATGCTGTATGTAGCCTTTACAGATGGAGAAAAAACTCCTCGTCTATGACAAGCTGGGAACAAGGTGAAGAGAAAGGGCCCCTTCAAAAAAATGGTGAAGGGTGGTGATTAGTATCTACTGAGCACTTCCCATGAACCTGGCACTTCTGCCTTTTAGTTTATCTTAGGAAGCAGCAGGTGAGGAAGCAGGCTGAGCAAAGGATGTCCCCACCGTCCATGGCTGGTAAACGGGCTAGAACCAGAATCTCACCTCCCTTCATCTCCCCCGCCTCCTCAACAGGCACTCTGGGGCTGAGACCCAACTCTCAGAACTGCACACTCGCTAGAATGCCGACAGAGAATGTCAAACCGAGGTGTTTTCATCCGTGTGTTTAAATTTAAAAAATTCTAACACCCACCTCTCCCAGACACGGATAAGATGGATAACAGAAAGTCGGAGAGGGAGAAGAATGCATTTAACTTAAGAAAAGCTTAAAAAATAAAACATAACTAGCTGAATACAATTAAAAATGGTTGCCCATCACTCGCTGCAAAACGAGAAACGTTAGCTCTTACCTTTCTATGAAGTGAGGCCAGCAGGAAATCTACCCGCAAATTCTAACCTTTTCCCTTTTCCAATCACAACCCAAGTTTTTAGGCTCTGTACAGATAGGAGACGTGAGGTTTACTTTGCTTCGTTTTTTAAGGGATTTACTCGGAAAGTGAAAGGGTCCAAGTTCTAGTATCAAAACGTCTCTTGGAGACGCAGGACCACACGCCAAGCCTAGACTCCTCGTTCGCAGGCAGACTCACCTCCTCCTCCCAACAAACATCAGAGATGAGAAACCTTCGCAGGGAGGGACGGGACGGGACGGGCCGGGCAGGAGTGAACTCCGGGCGAGCGCTCCCGACAGGAAACAGCTGGCCCGGGACGCCCGGAGGCTCGGGAGCCCGCGGACACGCGGTGCCCGCACGGTGCGCGCCTCCGCCGCCGCCGGCGCCCCGGCCCGGCCCGGAGGTAGGGAGGCCCGGGCGCCGAGACCCGCCGCCTGACGTGCGGGTGTCTCCGCGTGGGCTGCGGCCAAGGGCCGGAACTTCCCGACTCCGGGCTGCGAGCGCGGCGGGGCCTGGCTCCGGGTCCGAGCCCCACGGCCCCAGCTGACCTGGAGGGGCCGCGCTCGGGCCCACGACCGTTACGGGGCCGCGCCCGCTCAACGCCCGCCCGCTCCACGCCACCCACTCGCTCACCTTCTTCGGGTCCGGGTTCGCGGCCAGCCGCGCCTGCAGCTTCTCCACAACTTGGAGCGCCGACTCCGCCGCCATCGCTGTCACTGGCGCGGCCTCCTCGCCGGAACTGGGCTCGCGTCGCGTCCTCGGGCCGCAGCTCCGCCCTCCGTGCATCCCCGGCGGAGACGGAAGCGCTACTGCCCCTTCCGGGCCTCGGCGAGCGGGGGGAGGCGCGGGGCGCGGGGAGCTGGGCGGCCGCAGGCTCCGCCCCAGGCCCCGCGGGCCGGTCCCCAGTGCGCGCTCCACGGCCGCGCGCACCGAGAGCTGGGCAGCTGGGGCCGGCGCGCCGTCTCCACGTCGGCGATTCGGGCACCCCGCTCCAGCTCGCGGTGCACAGAGCCACGGCCTGGCAGGCGTGCCTGGTGCCTGGTTACGACGGAATGAGGCCACAGCCCCCAGTCTCTGGTTTTATTAATCCTAATCCTAATCCGGGGTGGGGGGCTGTGAGCCACGCCCCGCCGCGCGGGGATTAACGATTGCGACCACCCTAGGCTGAGTGCTACCTTAATTTCACCTTCAATACAACACGATGAAACTTGAGTTATATCATCCCCACTTTTCCAATGAGGACACGGAGACCTAACAGGAAAGAGGTGAAGCTGGAATTTGAATCTAAATAGTCTAGGTCCACTGTGAACACACCTCTCTGAATAGGTCGAGGAATGGAGACCCAGAGAGAAAGGGATTTGTGAAAAGTCAAACAGCTTAGTTACCTGAGGTAATAGCCTGTGTCTCCATTTCTTCCCAAACCCTGTCTGGTACATAGGCACCAAATAATGAATGAATGAATGAATGGGGTTGTGAATCAGACCAACCCAAGACACCATCCTTGAGGGCACTTACTCTTATCCTAACACTAAATTTTATTGTTACTGTTATTAATACTAAAAAGAACTAAACAGTTGAAAACAGACTTGAAATACCAACATTGAGGGGTGGGGGGATGTGGAAGAGGGCAAAGGGGGCTATATGGGGACAGAAAGAGCCTACTCTGGGCACAGTGCAGTGTGCAGATGTTTTATTGAGTTGCAACACTTGAAACCTGTAGGGTTTTGTTAACCAATGTCACCCCAATAAATTCAACTAAAAAAATACCAGCAATGATCACATCTTATTTGATTAGATAAGGTCAGAGCCTAGTCAGATCTCCAGCTGTAACTTGGCAATGTACCTGGCCTCTCACTCAATGCGGGAAAGCAGTCTTCTAGTTCCTTAATCTGGAAAAGGAAACTTAGTATGTTTCATCAAATGCACTTTCATACACTCACTATGCTGAGAAGCCCTCCCATCTGTGCTCTCACCCTCTGCTTAGTGCTTCTGACTCTGAAATTGACCCTTTGCAAGGTGTAGATAAATTATCAATTTATTTTTCTGTCTTGTCACTGGGCTATTTGCTTATCAAATGCAGTGACTGACCTAACATTAAATCTCTGCTGCTGGCACAATCCAGTTGAGATCATCAGTCTTGGATACATCCATCCAAGATTAATGACCACTCACTGGTGCTGTAAGGCTCAATCATGGGGTGGAATGGAAAAGGCATCAAATTGGGTGTGAGGGGAGCAGATTGTAGTCCCTAGAGTCTCCCTCCTTCACACAAAAAATACTTTTACATTTTAAATTCCCCCCATGTTGAGAATGTAGCTTTTATGCAATGGAAAATGAGCAGATTCTTGAAGCAGAATTGCTGACTAACTGACCAGGCATATACTTGGGAAGCTGTGGAACATTTTGCGCATGGTACCCAGGGAGATCTCAACCACCAAAATGAAAAGAAACAATCCATGCTGCTAGGGGCTTCTGGAGAGGGTCCACCCTACCCCTCCACTGTATCTGTCAGCCTGAGTTAGGCTTAACTGCAAAGAACTCCGACTTCTCTGATCAGTTAATATGTCTGTCTTTCTGATTAAAAAGACAATTTTAACCACTTCTTAAAATGGTACTTTGTATGTGTTCATTAGGGGATTACCCCTATAATCCTTAGTTTACACAAGCGTGTTCAATGCCTAGGTCAGAGGCTGTTTTGTCCATCTTGGATCAACACCACCTAGCACACAGATGACATTCTGTGATGGTTTGTTGAAAACTGAACTAATTATTACATTTCAGGCTAGCCCAGAGTATTATCTGAAAACCTGAGGACTCCCTAGCTCTTTTGCCAGCACTATATAGAGCCCCTGTGAGAGGAATTAAAAGACCCATCTCATTCAGCTGGGAAGGCATGTTCGAGGCTACACTAGAGGGGGAAGATGGGCAGGAAGCTCTTACCTTCCGCTATACACACTTCTGAGTGTCTGCAACAAATATGGGCTACTTATTTTAATGTTGGAGAAGAGCAATCCCAGGTTGGCTGGTGCTAGCGTCATTTAAAAAACTGAGATAATTGAGAAAAACAAAGCCACCAACCATCTTGTCCTCAACAGGAAACGGAGCCCTCACCTTTCACAACACTATCAAGTGAGATTCTGTGGGCTGGACAGCATGTTAAGTGAGGAATACTGGTAGGTGGAGGGCTTCCCCATGGGCCTTGCCTGGTCTGGCTCTGCCACTCCTCTATCTTACCAAGTAGGCTGCATCGGAGATTGGTTGGATGATGGGTATAAAAGACACAGGGTTGGGGAATCAGTAACAACCTGAGCTCCAACACCCACTTCTACCAGTGCTAACTGTGGCTCCAGGTCGTTAAATTCACTGACATTGTTTCCTCCTACTTTACAGATTTCTTGCGAGGCTTATTCATGTCATATTAATTTACTAGCATTCAGTAGGTGCTTGTGTGTGTGTTTTTAAGTAGCAGTTATCAGGGAAGATTCATTGCCTTGGTAAAGGGAATCTTGTGTTCTGCTGTGAAGGAGACTATGGAACCTCCATCTGAGCAGTTTGTTCTGCACAGCTGTAGCCACTGTTCTCTCAATGGGCTCATTTTTCTGAATTGACTGTACTCATCTTTGTTTCACATCCTTCAAACATGTGCAGTGGTTATTTACTCAGGGATGGCATCTTTCTGGGTCTGCCTTCCTTAAATATAGTTATACAAGTGGAGACTGTCAGCTCCAGGGAAATGGTCTGAGGTTCAAAATCCACATCTGTCACAGACTGCCTCGAAGTTGGATGAAATCCCCACTGACAATTTAAGGATATCTATCAGGCCTAGAAGTCCTCTGAGGTCCTTTATCTAAAGAGGGCAGACAGCAGCATTCTACAATGCCCATGGAGAAGCAGCCCCTGAAGAATCTCTTACCAGGAAAAATGCTATCATAAAAATCAGAGAGTAGTAATACTTTGATACTTTTATATCGTGAATTTATATAAACTGTATCCAGGTAATAACCTAAATCAGCAGTGGCATGCTGGTATGCCGCAAGCAAGACTTTTTAAACATGCAGTACTTTTTAAACATGCAATTTAGTCAGGGGCGCTAACCTTTTTTCTCTTAGATCAGCAGTTCTCAACCTGTGGGTCGCTCGACCCCCAATCGAATGACCCTTTCACAGGGGTCACCTAAGACCAGGGGTCCTCAAACTATGGCCCGCAGGCCACATGCAAATACAAATATTGTATTTGTTCCCGTTTTGTTTTTTTACTTCAAATAAGATATGTGCAGTGTGCATAGGAATTTGTTCATAGTTTTTTTTCAACTACAGTCCGGCCCTCCAACAGTCTGAGGGACAGTGAACTGGCCCCCGTTTAAAAACTTTGAGGACCCCTGCCTAAGACCATCGGAAAACACATATATAATTACATATTGTTTTTGTGATTAATCACTATGCTTTAATTATGTTCAATTTGTTACAATGAAATTGGGGGTCACCACAACATGAAGAACTGTATTAAAGGCTCTCGGGATTAGGAAGGTTGAGAACCACTGTCTTAGATTGTCAAATAAAATCATGACAATAGCCATCCAGTGTGAATGAATCAAAATTATACCTATTTTTTTTGTCAGATTAGCAAAAAAATGTATTTTTTGGTGTGCCACATAATTTAATTTTTTTAAAATATGTTTTTATTAAATGTTAGAGACAGAGGAAGGGAGAGGGAGAAACATGGATGAAAAACATCACTATCCATTGGCTGTCTCCTGCACACCCCCTGCTGGGAAGTGAGCCTTCAACCCAGGCATATGCCCTGACCTGGAATTGAACCTGCAACCTCCTGGTGCATGGGTCAATGCTCAATCACTGAGTCACACTGGCCGGACACTGCAGAACTTTAGTAATGAATTTATGTGAAACAGGAGATGAAAAAGTTTGAAAATCGCTGACCTAACTGATTTTCCTTAGCTCTTTATTTTGGTTCTTTTGAGAGAGGGAGAAACATCAATTTGTTGTTCCACGTATTTATGCATTCACTGGTTTTGTTTTTTTTTTTAAATATATTTTATTGATTTTTTACAGAGAGGAAGGGAGAGAGATAGATAGTTAGAAACTTCGATGGGAGAGTAACATCGACCAGCTGCCTCCTGCACATCTCCCACGGGGGATGTGCCCACAACCCAGGTACATGCCCTTGACCGGAATCGAACCCGGGACCCTTCAGTCCGCAGGCCGACGCTCTATCCACTGAGCCAAACCGGTTTTGGCGTTGATTTTTTTTTTTAATATATCTTTACTGATTTCAGAGAGAAGGAAAAGGGAGAGCGAGATAGAAACATCAATGATGAGAGAGAATCATAGATTGGCTGCCTCCTGCATCCCCCTTAGTGTGGATTGAGCCCTCAACCCAGGCATGTGCCTTGACCAGAATCGAACCCAGGACTCTTCAGTCAGCAGGCTGACGCTCTATCCACTGAGCCATACCGGCCAGGGCTAGTTGATTCTTGTATGTGCCCTCACCAAGGATTGAATTCACAACCTTGGTGTATTGGGATGACACTCCAACCAACTGAACTACCCAGCCAAGGCTATTTTATTTTTATTATACCATTTATCACAATTTGAAATGACCTTATTTAGTGCTCATGTTTTTAAACTTCTCTTTTCATTATGTAAGCTCCATGAGGCATCACTGTGGCTAAAACTGCCTACAACATAGTAGGCGCTCAACAAATACTGAGTTGAATGAAAGCTCTACCTCCCAGCATTATTGTGTGGATTAAATGAGATTATGTGTGTTGACAGCAAAGTGCTATCAACCAATGATGTTAACTTAATCCTCACTATCCACTTATAGAGAAGGAAGTTGATGCTTAGGAAGCCTAAGTGACAGCATGTCCTCAGCCCCAGAAGCCTAGCACGTAGTGTGGTCTTTGCTGAGAGTGCCCTTGGAAGGAAGCAGTAAACTAAAGGCAGCTAGCTGGGAGGTGACGGGGCTAGACGGTAAGAGGAGGAGGGGGGGAGGAGAGAAGGACTGATTCAATTAATCCTGGAGTAAGTTTTCATGGGTCGATGCTCATTGACCACATTTGAGTTAGTAGCTCAGCTTCGCTGAGTCTTGGGTTCTCATTCTTAAAGAGGTCTATGAACCTCTTTAGAGTTTGGGTGTCCACATCTCCCTCCTCTCATTGGGAAAAAAAAAAAAAAAGATTAAAAACCACTGGGTTAAGTAGAGAAGATTAAGAGAATAAGAAAGTACCACAGGGGGGTGAGAGTGACAGCCACTTGCCCAGTGCCTTCTAGAATGCTCAGCTTCTGTAGGTCACCTCCCAACGTTGTGGGGCCTTTTAAGAATGAGAGCCCACGGCTCAGGGAGATTGAGCTACTAGCTCAAATATGGTAAATGACAAACCAAAAATGAGGAACCTGCCCTAGCCGGTTTGGCTCAGTGGAGAGAGCGTTGGCCTGTGAACCAAAGGGTCCCCGGGTTTGATTCCTGTCAAGGGCATGTACCTTCGTTGCAGGCTCCTCCCCGACCTGGGTCCTGGTCAGGGCGCATGCAGGAAGCAAACAATCAATGTGTTTCTCTCACATCAATGTTTCTCTCTGTCTTTCCCTCTCTCTTCCACTCTCCCTAAAAATCAATGGGAAACTCTTTTCAGGTGAGGATTTAAAAAAAAAAAAAAAAAAAGAGGCATCCGGTACCTCACTTGTTAACAGGAGGATTAATGAGTCAAAGTAACAATAATAACAATGACATAAAGTTTCCTTTTAAAATAAATTTACTTCAGTAAAAAAAGTGAGTCTTTCTTTTGTTGTTGTTAATCCTGAGGATATTTTTTTTCCCCATTGATTTTTAGATAGAGTGGAAGGATGAGATACAGACAGAAAAAGAAACATCGATGTGAGAGAGACAAATCAATCAGCTGCCTCCCGCATACGCTCTGACCCAGGCAGGGGATCAAACCAGCAACAGAGGTACCTGCCCTTGATCAGAATCAAACCTAAGACGCTTCAGTCCACACGCCGACACTCTAACTACTGAGCCAAACTGGGTAGGGCAAGTGAGTCTTTTTAAATAAAAATAAGTGGATGCTTAGTAGGTAGAAACTCATATAAGGTAAAAATCATAAAAGTGGTTCAGGAATGACAGAAGTTTGGGAAACACTATGATCCAAGAACCTTAGAGTAACACATTAGCTTGAACCAAAAGAAATGGATGATACCTGATCATTTTTGCTTTAACATACAAAAATGACAATTTCATATGGTTCAACCTACTAGAAAGTCCTACATTTTCTGGCCCCTGCCTATGTTCTAGCAAAACCAACTGCTTGCCTTTGTCCTGCACACACCACATTATTTCTCTCCTCTGTGCCTTTGCCAAAGCCAATCCCTCTACTTGGATACCCACACATTCTTAGAATGTAAGTGTCACCACCTTCAAGAACCTTCCTGTCATCTACCTCCCAAAACAAGTGAGGTGCTCCTCCTCACAGCTTCCCTACATAGTCAGCATGTCTGTCTGCATGCTTGGGTCTGTCCTATGAGAGAGAGAGAGAGAGGAAAGGCGAGGGAGAGAGAGAGAGAGGAAGGGAGAGGGAGAGAGAAATAGCAATGTAAGAGAGAAACATTGATTGGCTGCCTCCTGCACATCCCCTACTGGGGATAGAGCCTGCAAGCCAGGATGAGGCCTGACCAGGAACCAAACTGGTGACCTTTTGGTGTATGGGACTATGCTCAGCCAATTGAGCCACACCGGGCAAGGCAGGACCACTTTAAAAAAAATAAATGTCAGTAGCCTCTGCCTGGCACAGAGTAGAACGCTCAAGCTTACCTAACCAAGTGAGCGAGAATGAAGATCTACAAAGAAGGAAGGCCTAATTCAGATGCGAGGGTCAGAGGCAGCTTCGGAAAATGATCATTTGTCCTAGAGATCTTGAAGGGTGAAAAGGAAGGAATTAGAATTTTCCAGGTGAGAAGTGAGTGGAAAGACACTCCAGATGAGGCAGCAGGAGGTATAAAGGAGAGGAGGTCTGAGTCTGCAGTACTGGAGGACATGGAAGCATGGCTTGAGTGCAGGGTAGATGAAGGTGAGCTGAGGGAAAAGGCAATGCTCACAGTGTACCCCTCCCCCAATCATGTTCAAGGCACCCTGAAACATAAACACATCCACAAATATTTCAGTAAGTTGTGAAGATGGCATAGTCTTCTATTTTGAAGACAAAAAGCAGGTACTCTATCTGAACACAGATGCAAAACCAGCCATACCACTGTGTGCAAACCAGCGTGACCTTCAGCTGCACAGAACCACCATGGTTAAGCACCGTGACCTCCCTCAAGGAACTTACTCTCTAGAGAAGTTGCTGTGTAACCAAGAATCAGAGAAACTGTCAATCACTGATAAAGACCAGGCTTGATCAGCAAACCCACAGGAAGACCACTCATGGGAGCACAACTGCCTAACACAGGCAGATTGACTCATGGACTAATATGTGTTAGATCCCTCCCCACGAGGTAAGAGGCTCCTCTAACCCAGTATGAAGGTAGGGTAGTGATGGTAGCAACAACAACAAACATAAAATGGGATACTCAGTACTGTTAGCTGAAGTAGGCGCTGTAAACATTTTCTCATTTAAAGGAGAGCCTTATGAGGTGGGTATTACTGTCCCTACACTACAGAAAAAGAAACAGATTTGCTGATGTAATGGAACCACTGGGACTGGACCCCAGGTCTCTGGCTGTAAAAACAATGCCTCTTCCCACTTCACCACAAGAGAGGCTTCATTTTGTGACTGATTACTGAAGGATGGATGACTCTGTCATGGGAAAAGAGGCACATTCAATTCCAATATTAATATGAAATGCACAAACTAGCAAGAGGGCACTCACAGCTCAGCCTTATCTTCTTCAGCCTCCTGTTAAGATAATCGCTGTGTATTTGGCTATCAGAATTCCAATCTTGCCCTCTCTCAAGCTCCAATAGCCCTTTCCGTAGATACTCCCCTAATCACCTAAAAGAATCACTGTTCCTTACAGCCAGCCAGTTCCTCTTTTTACTTCCTGGTTTCAATGGGCAAGACACAGACAAATCTCTCTTAGTCTGTTTTCTCGTCAAAGTAGGGGAGTTGTGCTTGTTAAGTAAGTTCATAGCTAAACCAGTAATACTTGTGCCAAGAACTGCCTAAATAAATATCATGCTCTTGAAACAGCACTTGATTCAAAATATTTATCAAGCCCCTACTCTGTGCCAGGCACTGTGCTTGTTGCTGAGCCTCCTAAGATGTGCAGGCAAGAAGTCTAGTCCAGTGAGTGTGATGTTATTCACAAGAAAAATTCCATTAGAAAAGCCCTAAATCTATCAGCAATTAGAGGATGACTTGGAACAAAAATTTTACTGAGGAAGAGGAAACTTCTATAGATACATAAAAAGACATTCAATCTCAGTAGTAATCAGGGAAGTGAAAATTAAAACCGCAATAAAATAGCATTTCGCCGAAACCGGTTTGGCTCAGTGGATAGAGCGTCGGCCTGCGGACTGAAAGATCCGGGTTCGATTCCGGTCAAGGGCATGTACCTGGGTTGCGGGCACATCCCCAGGAGGAGATGTGCAGGAGGCAGCTGATCGATGTTCCTCTTTCATCGATGATTCTAACTCTCTATCCCTCTCCCTTCCTCTCTGTAAAAAATCAATAAAATATATTTTAAAAAAATAAAATAAAATAAAAATAAAATAGCATTTCAAGCCCACCAGACTGAATTAGTACCTGATAGGAATACTGGGCCAGCAGGCCCAAAGTTGCCGAACAATAAACCTGACCAAGCACGGAAGGAGTACAGACAGGTGCAACAGGCACTTAGTAAATATTTTGCTAACCCAAGCATAGAAAGGCTAGAGCAGAGATAGCAAACTGGCAGCTCAGGGGCTACATATGGCCTGCTGCCACATTTTGTTTGCCCTCAGTGTTTACAAAATTGAACTAATTGCCAAAAGTTTAAAATCAAGAGATTTCACAACTTCCCTTGGAAAACAGTAAAATCTGGCAGTTCTTGACCCAGTCTCCATGGGGCAACACGTGGTTGGAGCTGAGTGGCAGTTGAACCCAGCCTTTTACCATATCCGCACCACTGGCCCACCCTCCGTGCTGGGACTTCCATTCTCTCTGTAGGCTGGGAGCACTGAAGTGTGCTTCCCTTCCTTCCCCCGCCCCTCCCCCAATTGGAGATTAATGGGATCTACTCTCAGGGATAAAATCCAGAGACTGGTATTACCAACTCTGCAATGAGGCCAGGAACTACAGCCAGACACAATTTCTTCAGCAAGATATTTACATACTACTCTCCCAATCCTTACAACCCTGCAGGAGACCGAGGCTCAGAGAAGTTAAGAAATTTGCCCAATGAGTGGCAAGGTTGGAATGCAACTCACGAATCTTGGATTTAGCTACTATTAAGCACATTCATAAGCTTAAGCACTGGTGCTGTACATAAACTAAATAATTTCTCACTTCAACCTATGAGATAAAGAACAATTATTTCCATTTTACTTGTGAAAAAATGAAGGCACAAAAGTTCATGGCTTGTCAAAGGTCACACAGCTAGTAAAAAGCAGAACTGGGATTTGAACCCTGTAGTTCATTGTCGAGCCTCAATCTCAGTGCAACGTTGGCAGGCCTCTGGAGTTTCTGCAGAGCATGTCCCCAACTCCTGGACTCAATAATTCTGTCGTCACCAGTTCACAATTCAGTGCCACTCTTACAAGTCATGAACATTTTGTTTGCCTGTAACACCAAAGTGGGATACCACATACCACCTTGCAGTGTGTCTTCCACCCCATTTAACAACACACCATGGAGCACTTTCCATATCAGCATGGTACTCTCATTCTATGACATACTATAATTTACTTATCTCCTTAAAAACATTTGTCTCCAGCCCTAGCTGGTTTGGCTCACTGGATAGAGCGTCGGCCTGGGGACTGAAGAGTCCCAGGTTCGATTCCAGTCAAGGGCATGTACCTTGGTTGCGGGCACATCCCCAGTAAGGGGTGTGCAGGAGGCAGTTGATTGATGCTTCTCTCTCATGGATGTTTCTGACTCTCTATCCCTCTCCCTTCCTCTCTGTAAAAAATCAATAAAATATATTTTTTAAAAAATTGTCTCCAGTTTGTCTTTATTAAAAAATTGATGGATCAAACATCTTCGTTCACCTAAATTTGTACAGTTTTAAAGTATTTTTAATTTATTTCAGATAATGTTTTCCTAAATCTCTCAAAATCCACTTGCTTCTCCACTTCCTTAGCTGGGGCTCTCCTTCTCTCCCCTGGATCACTAAAACCACCACCCCCTCTGCACCCAGCCCCACTTGTTTCCCATGGAGCTGCCAGTTCAGAGCACTTCTAGCATGCAGATCTGATTTTGGGTAAAATCCTCCCATGTTCTCCTGTGGCCTGCAGCCCTGGCTACAAATTAGAATCAACCTGGGAGTTTTTAAAGATGACCCCAGCCTTGACCGGCTTGGCTCAGTGGATAGAGCATCAGCCTGCGGACTGGAGGGTCCCAGGTTCAATTCCAGGCAAGGGCATGTACCTTGGTTGCGGGCACATCCCCCGTGGGAGGTGTGTAGGAGGCAACTGATTGTTGTTTCTCTCTCATCAATGTTTCTAACTATCTCTCTCCCTTCCTCTCGGTAAAAAATCAATAAAATATATATTTTTTAAAAATGATCCCAATGCACCAAGTCCCCACAGCCTGTGAGATTCAGAAGAAACTGGTTTGGGGTATGGCCCAGATTTCTAGTTTTTAAGGTTCCCCCAAGTGATTCTAATGTGCAGCCAGAGTTGAGAACCACTGGTCTCCAGGATATAGAGTGCAGGTTCTTCTGTATGGTATTCAGGAACTCCATATCATTCAATCTTCCAGCAAATATTTACTGAACACCTGCTATGTACCAGACACCTTGCTGGCATGGAGGCTGAGTGAAGAATAAATAACATTTAGGCCCCTCATGAAGTGTATGGAATAATAGGGTCATAGTACTTTAAGCCTTACTTCTGCCTCCTCCCACTCTGTTGTAGTCATTATGACCCATCTGGGATTCCCCCAAACTTGCACTGCTGTAACATCAAGGTCTATAAATATGCCACTCTCTCAGCCCAAAAACCTAGTCCTCAGCCTCCTGGCCTAGTTAAGATTCAGCTTGAGAACCACTTCCTCTGCAAAGTCTCTAACCCAACCCGGGATCTGCCCAGATTATCCTCATACCCATCCCTCTACCTATTGCGATCACTGTCCACTTCATTGTCTGGCACGTCCACTAGACTGTGAGCTCCTGAGGGCAGGAACAGTGACTAAACCATTTCTGTATGCCCATGGAGGCGTTGTTTGGGATCATCTTTAAAAACCTCCCTAGTGCAGTGCCCTAACCGGTTTGGCTCAGTGGATAGAGCGTCGGCCTGCGGACTCAAGGGTCCCAGGTTCGATTCCGGTCAAGGGCATGTACCTTGGTTGCGGGCACATCCCCAGTAGGGAGTGTGCAGGAGGCAGCTGATTGATGTTTCTCTCATTGATGTTTCTAACTTTCTATCCCTCTCCCTTCCTCTCTGTAAAAAAATCAATAAAATATATTTCCCTTTGGGGGTCGAACAAACCTTTCACAGGGGTCACCTAAGACCATTGGAAAATACATATATAATTACATATTGTTTTTGTGATTAATCACTATGCTTTAATTATGTTCAATTTGTAACAATGAAAATACATCCTGCATATCAGATATTTATATTACAATTCATAACAGTAGCAAAATGACAGTTATGAAGTAGCAACGAAAATAATTTTATGGTTGGGGGTCACCACAACATGAGGAACTATATTAAAGGATCACGGCATTAGGAAGGTTGAGAACCACTGCCCTAACGGATTCTTTTTTTTCTTTTTCTAGTTGATTCTAATTTGCAGCCAGGGCTGCAGGCCACAGGAAAACATGGGAGGATTTTACCCAAAATCAGATCTGCATGCTAGAAGCACTCTGAACTGGCAGCTCCATGGGAAACAAGTGGGGCTGGGTGCAGAGGGGGTGGTGGTTTTAGTGATCCAGGTGAGAGAAGGAGAGCCCCAGCTAAGGAAGTGGAGAAGCAAATGGATTTTGAGAGATTTAGGAAGATACAATCAACAGGGGTGAACTTGAATGAATTTGAGTGAAACAAAGGAAGGTCTGGATAAGAAGTATTCACACAGGACAATACTTAGCACTAGAAGCCCGGTGCACGAATCTGTGCACTGGTGGGGTCCCTCCGCCTGGCCTGCGCCCTCGCAATCCAGGTCCCTTGGGGCATGTCGGAGGCCCAGTGCATGGATTTGGCCCAATCCCTGCAGGCCAGGACGAGGGACCCCACCAATGCACAAATCCATGCACCAGGCCTCTAGTATGCATATAAGATCTTTGGTTAATCTCTTCCCGCCCTCCCCCCTCCCCCCTCCCCCCTGAGATTCATCCATCTCTTCCCTATTTCCATGACTATGTGTTAAGTGTCTGCCCCCTGGTGGTCAGTGCATGTCATAGCTACCAGTCGAATGGTCACTTAGGCTTTCATATATAGAGATTAGCAAGGTATGACCAGATTGGAAACTAGTTAGAGGAGAATCACAGCTTTAGAAGTTTCATGAAGCCAGGTGCTGGATAGGAGATTCAAAAACTCATACTGTAACCACCAGGGAGGCAGATGGATAAATACAGCTTCAAAACCCGAGTACAACAGTCAGTGGTAGCAGCCTGTTGTCTTCCTTCTCTGAAGACGTGGCCTTATGTGGTGGAAACAGAGGATCCATGTTCTAAGTTGGGAACTGGCTTGTGGTATGTGACTTTGGGTTAGGCTTACCCCTAATATTTGCAGGGCTGGTGGGAGGAATGCAAATGGAGGCCCATGTGTCTAAATATCTAAAAATTAAAAGAAAAATATAAATGAACAAACAAAACAGAAACAGACTCATGGATACAGATAGTTGCCAGAGGAGAGGGCAGTTGGGTGACTGGGTGAAAATAAATGTTATAAATTAAAATAAACCATTAAGTATAGTTTCTATCCTATTCTCCTACCTTGACAAATATATCTTCACTAGAGGCCCGGTGCATGAAATCCGTGCAGAGTGTGCGTGTGTCTGTGTATCCCAGCCTGGCCTGTGCCCTCACAGCGCGGAAGTCCCACAATCAATCTTCCCAAAGAGGTAGGCCCCGCCCACCCACCCAGGGCTCCTCAATGGATTGCCCCAAAGAGGTAGGCCAGAGCTGGGGGTCCCGCCTCCATGCCATGCAGAGCTGCAGGACCTGCCTCTGCGCCACACACCCAGCATCAAGTCCCCACCCACGCCTCACTGCGCACAGCCTCCTGATGATTGTTACAGCATGAGGACATCATAGGCTTTTATTAGTATAGGTGATGACCTGGAAGGTCACACTGAATTTAGAATTCTGAGTTCTTGGATATAGGGTGGTATAAGGAAAACTAGCTTCTGACCAACCCCCTTTTCTTCCCACCTGTGGAAGGCAGAATATCCCTTTCCGCCCAAGGTGTCCACAGCCTTGTCCCTAGAGCCTGTGATTATGTTTTACATATGGCAAGCAGGAATTAAAACCACTGATAAAGAGGTTATCCTAGCTTATCTAGGTACGCCCAATGTAAAGCCATTTAACCCAAGATAGTGCTGCATGTGGGATCCTGGGCTCTGCACTTTAAGGCCTTTCCCTGGACCTCCTCTAGTTGCTGTGCCTCCCTCCCCCCCAGGGTGAGGCCACCTGGCCCAGTAATTGTGCTAACCAGAGCCCATATCCCCTTTCAGACCATACCGTAAGTGCTAAACCCCACATTTTCTTGCTCAAATGGTCCCAGCCTCTCTTCCAGAGCAGAGCCTCTTCCCTGGTCCCTCCTGAGAACACTGCTGTGTGCACCTCTAGGGGTGGCAAAGGGACAGATGTTTGTTGGAGTATGACTTTGGATTTGTATCACAAACTTATTTTACATTTCTGAGGTTCAGAAGTCCAGAATGGGTCTCAGTGGGCTATAAATCCACATGTCACAGGGCTGCACTCCTGGAGGCTTTGGAGATTATTTGCCTTTTCCAGCTTCTAGAAGACACCCATGTTCCTTAGCTCCTGGTCCCCTTCCTCCATCTTCAAAGCCAGTAATCATATCACTCCAACCTCGCATTGAGTCACAGCTCTAATGCTTCTGCCTCTCTTTCACTTATAAGGACCCTTGTGATTACGTTGGGCACACCCAGATAATCCAGGATAATCTCTATCTCGAGGTCCTACTATGTGCCAAGTGATTTACATATATACCGTTAATTCTTGTGACCTATTTTACACAAGTCCAGGGAGATTGGCTGACTTGTCTAAGGTCTCACCCAGGTAGTAAATGGCAGTTTTGCTATCTATGCCCAATCTGAGCAACAAGCTGGCCTTGGGGGACAGCCACTGGAACACATAGAGGCAGCCTTGTGACTGAAATTACAGGACATCAATTACAAAATGCACACAGCTCTGCCCTAGCTGGTTTGGCTCAGTGGACAGAGCCTGGGCCTGCAGACTGATGGGTCCAGGGTTCAATTCCAGTCAAGGGCACATGCCCAGCTTGTGGGCTCAATCCCAAGTAGGGGGCGTGCAGGGAGCAGTGCAGATCTGCTGTCGTCATTGATGTTTTTCTCTCTCCCTCTCCCTTCCTCTCCAAAATCAATAAAAAAATTTTTTTTTTAAAATGCACACACCTCCATTTTGAGGTACTGTCTTTAATTATAATTTGGGGGCTACTTGGGTGTTTGTCCCTATAGACTTAATTATTATTTTTTCATGTTTTCTGTTTTGTTAAAAAAAAAAAAAGCTCTCAAAAATAAGGAAATAGGGGTTTAGAAATGGTGATGCAAAAGAGGGAAGGCATGGGGTGTGGTTGGGGGTTGTCAGGGATAGGTGACAACAGTGTCTCCTTCACCCCCACACCTGGTGTCATCTCCTAAAGAGGGAAGTCTCATTCCAGAACAGGCGGTATAGACTCAATTATTGACAAGACCAACTCCATTTCTATGATTGCCAGTCCTCCTTTGGGACTTAGGGAGTATCAGTTAAAATGATAGAACAGCATTTTGTAGATTGGTAACTTATTTCAAGAACAGATGTGTGGTTTAGTCTCATTACTTAAGAGCTACAAACCTAAAGAAGTCAGCAGGTCTGGAGATTCTATAATCTGACTAGCTCGGTTTGAAGACTGGCTCCACCACCACTACTGTGACTTTGGGCAATTCATTTCCTTCTCTATGCCTTTCAGTGTCATCATTTTAACACGTCATAGCCATAAAAACTGTATGCCAGGAAAGAGTTCCAAACAACACCTAGGAGAGTATACTTGTCCCCTGGGAGTAACCACCATTGTGCAACTATTTCCTAAAATCAGAGTTGGAAGGGCCAGATGGCAGCTAGTGAAAGTCTTCATAAAACATAAGCCAATCCTACCTGCCAGGGACCTATAAGGGATTTGAGAAGCCTAAATTTCAAACGCTGCAATCTTTTCCACTATGATATACCATATGTTTGAGCAGAACCAATCTTTAAAAGCAAAAAAAACAGAAATACACTATAGGAAAATACTTCTAGACTGCCAACATGGTGTTAAAAGGTTTGAAAGACTTGTCAAAGCATATGTTCACCAGGTCACTGAGGGAGTCTAGAACATCATTTCTGCTTAAGTTGCTGAATGCTTTTGCCTTTCCAGCTACTTTCAGACTAGTTAAGGGACATTTATAACAGAGCAAATAAAATCAAGTGACAAATGTAATTACACAACATCTTAAAAGCAAGTTACTTAAGATCCTCAATTGGTACAATCACAACTCCTTTTCGTTCAGACCTGTGAAAAAGAACCATCTGTATTTGTGTCCTAAGCTTTCCCGTACCTGCGTCTTGAACATAGTCAAGTTCAAGTCCTCCCAGTGCCCCAGGTGCCTTAGGTTGGATTCCCCTTTGACAACCACAAACTGTGGTTTCCATAACAAGCTGCTCTGAAAGTGGTTCTGTACCCCCAGGCACCAGTTAGGTCCCTAGTGGCTGGCAGCTTAAACTATTTGTGAGTAGTTTCTGGGCCCCAACCTCACCATTCACCTAGGAAGCCTGGGCCTTAACCCTTCAGGACTCAGACCTCTGGCAGCCTACACATTGTCTTTCCCCACCGTTGGCTGAAGCACCTCAGCACGTGTGGAGTTTGACAGATTGGGACCAGCAGGTGGTTAAACTGCAGGAAAAAGGGTTATATACAAAATCCAACAGTCCAGCCTGCTCTGGAGAACCAGGAAAGCTGCAATGTGCTTTGTTAACTTGTCACCATTCTAACAGAGGAAGCACAGAAGTGACAACAATTGTGGCGGTTCCAGCTTAGCATTTTTTCAACTATACCACACCACCTTACAGCTTGAAGATACTATGCAAGGATTTTACAGATACTGGACAGAGGGCCAGGACAACAGGACAAAAAGAGAGCCTTGCCCTAGCTGGTTTGGCTCCATGGATAGAGCATCAGCCTGCAGCCTGAAGGGTCCCAGGTTCGATTCCAGTCAAGGGCACATGCCCGGGTTGGGGGCTCAGGTCACTCATGTTCCTATCTCTTGCTCCCTTTATGAAATCAATAAAAATGTATTTTTCAAAAATATATTTTACACACACACACAGGTCTCTCCTGGGGCAGTTCTATGGATTGGACATTCCTGACCTTCAGTGCTGGTCACATAGATAAGGCTCTATGTCCTACACATCTAGATGGCATATTATGAAGCTACTGTACCATAACATAAAAGGAAAAAAAGCAAATTAAAATTATAGTTTCCTCAATTATGTAAAAGAAAAAAAAGCCTAGAAGATAAATTAGCTGTTTGCTAACTAGTGTTTCCAATGGGGGAGGGAACCTACTGTCCTTAGTCCTATCATGTATGACATTCGATTAAAGTTATTTGGCACCCTGGCCGGGTAGCTCAGTGAGTCAGTGTCATCTCAATACACCAAGGTTGCGGGTTCAATCCTTGGTCAGGGCATATACAAGAATCTAGCAATGAATGCATAAATAAGTGAAACAAAAAATAGATGTTTTTCTCTCTCCTTTCCCCTTGCTTGAAAAATCTATAAATTAAAATAGTAATCTGGCATAAAGTTCTTGTGATATTTTCTACCTAACTGTTCAAAACAACATATGCATGGTCACACAATTTTTCAAGTTTTGATGACATTATTAAAAAGAACCCTAGGCTGTAACCGGTTTGGCTCAGTGGATAGAGCGTCGACCTGCGGACTGAAGGGTCCCAGGTTCGATTCCGGTCAGGGGCATGTACCTTGGTTGTGGGCGCATCCCCAGTGAGGGGTGTGCAGGAGGCAGCTGATCGATGTTTCTCTCTCATCAATGTTTCTGACTCTCTATCCCTCTCCCTTCCTCTCTGTAAAAAATCAATAAAATGTATTTAATTAATAAATAAATAAATAGAACCCTAGACTATTCTCACCTGGATTTTAACCTCTCCCCTTTAGCCATTCTATGTGGATGAAAAGACCAAGCACTCTGGCACAATAACTTAGTGGTTTCCTCATTTGTGTCCAAATTTCCCCTTTCTAGTGTCTCGCTGCACCTACCGAAGCCTCCGTTGGTGGGTTACGTTATCTGGCCCTTCACTAGGCCGCTATCATCTACTACTCTCCTCTACCCTTGCTCTGTCTAGTTATGTGGTCTCCCTTATCTCAATCAAATTGACTGGGACCTCCTAGCATTCACACAATAGGCTGGCGCCATCACCTATCTGCTGCTGAAGTACCAGTGATCACCTATACCTATTTCTATAGCACTTTCTGTGTTTGTGATATTATCCCCATGTGGCAGGCTGTTTGACGTATCTGACCTCTAGGAACTAATGCAAATAGCAAGTCTAACAGTGATAACCAGAAGGCCACCCCCAGGACGGGGATAGGTATTATTGCCCCAGCTTGAGAACTCTGCCCTAGAGGGTAACTACAGAGTTAGAACATTCAATCACCAAAGTAGCACCCAGTATTTCTGGGCCTAGTGCAGCACACAGGCAGATGCCCACAAGGGACACTACGTTATTCGGAAGACAACTACAATAGGACATGGGGGCAAAGGATCACCTAACATTGACCCAAGTCCTCATGGGTAGCAGCTGAAGAAATGAGAAAAATAACCACAGAGCAGGAACTTCACAAAACTAAATTTATTTAAGAACTCTCCCGAGATATTATGTCCTCCCCCTTTGTTCTGGCATTAGGATGCGGGGAGTGTTTCTATACATTAGTGTGGGCATGCAAGTCACCTGCAGATCTCGTTAAAGGCAGTTCCTAATGCAGTAGAGGTCGGAGGCAGGGCCCAAGGGTTTCAACAATTCCCCAGGTGATCCCATCCACCTTCTAGCAGCTCAACCAAAAATATCAATGCTTTAGAGCCCAGTGTTATATCTTTTTGGAACCAAGCTTCTAATCAAAACAGGGTAAGCTTTCCTGGTACTATCTGCTCTAAACTGGATAGGGAAGTACCCCCACTTGCTCCAGTCCCCAAGATGTTCCATGACTCACTTAAAATATAGCTAGAGCTAGCACTAAAACCCAGTTAGATCTCTGAACTCCCAAGAGTTATTATTTTTTTAGATCTCTGAACTCCCAAGAGTTATTTTTTCAATGAGCCAGGAGCCCAGGAAGTTTAATTTTAAAACAGAGAAATTAACTCAATTGAGAATACAGCAGGACCAAATGAAGGGTAGGCAGGTTTATACTGTTAAAATTAAATAGTAATATAAACATAAAAACATAGATACACAGCAAACAGCAAAGTACTATCAGTAACATGCACAAGGACAGCAGTAGAGGGACTTCCACTGTCCATATTTCTGAAGTGCTTTTAGATGAAACTAGCAAATGCTCTCCATCTCCTCTGTACAACATGCAACTTCCCATAGCAGCTAGCACCCAGCACCAAGAAATTTGTTCTAAAAAATATTCATTCCAGTAGTTGTTACTATAATTACAGAAGTTAAAATGAATGAGGCTCCCCCTATAAAAATGAAGCTGAATTCCAAGAATCAAGACCCCTTCATAAGTTCTTTCTGTTTACAAGGTGATAGCCCTGGCCCTACAGTAAAAGATTGAAAAGTGGTTGCACATTTATATTTTAAATGAAATAAAATGTATATGGCAACAGATTTCATGATTCTTCCCTGTAGCCAACTGGATCTGGTCTTATTGGGTAAGAAGACTTTATTATCAGGAAGACAAAATGTCACATTTTCATAAAAAACTGGACACACTAAATAATCTCTGGGTTTTAAAATACCTATGAAGACAGCTAACATTACAGCACCATGAACAGCAATGAAAGGTGGTCCAAGGACAACTGAACTTGTTAGTCACAAGAGAGTAAGTTAGAAATGGTGGCTTTTGAATGTCACTTCAGTGACCTGGAAATATGCAGGCAAGGAAGTTCCACTTTCACACTAAAAGGGGAGCAAACTGATTATGAGAAACATTTCTCATACATTAACACAAAATTATCCCTTTTTGAGCACCACGTGCCTGGTACAAGTCTAGACACCCTACAAGTACTAACCCCTTTTAGCCTCTGAGGGACATTACTATTATTGCCTCCATGATACAGATGAGAAAACTGAGGCAGAGATTAACTTGCTTAAGGTTAACACACCTAGAAGACGGTGGGAATCAATCCAGGAAACTTGCTTCAAAGACCACCCTCTTCTCTACTTATACTGCCTCTTAACAACCTTATAGTCTCTCATTTTAAAGGAAAACTGAGTCTGAACAGTTAAACCAAAATTTAACCCCAAGCATCATACAGAAGCCTGTAATCCCTTCACCAGGCATCAGTGTTAGTAAAATCTCTAGGGAAGAACAGAATCACTGAGTGAAACATGGAAACACTGCACCCTACCTTTAATCAAGGCTCTAACCCCAGCCCCAATCGTACCTTCCCCGCTAAAGTCAGTCTCCTGTGACGACTGCACCACAGCTTATCAACAAGGCTGTGGCGAGCACAGGCAATGCTGTACAGCTCAGGCTTAGACCTGCCAGGAAACACTGGCATCCACTCGGGAAGACAGGGTTGTTACCAGCTATTCCCATCGAAGCTTTAATGGCTTGAGGTCCAAGGACTTGAATATGGCCAGGCTCCTTTCACAGAACACACACAGTAACGTACATTTCACTGAAAACATTTTATTGGCCTTTTGGATAGAAACGGGAATTTATTTGCCAGGAAGGATGATGCCATCATACTGAAAGAGAAGAGATTTATTTTTTTTTTCAGAACAGGAGGCAACAGCAAAGATTGCAGCAATGGCTAATGTTTCATTTGAGAAGTCAAATCTGATACATGGATTTGGCTCTGAATCCCATACCCATTCTGAACTAAACAGAAACGGGCCAGTTTTAACAACTGCTACACTGTGCTCAACTGCACTACATCCCCCAAGAAAAAGGGGGCTCTTAGGAGAGCCGTTTTCCCACCCTCCGAGCTATCAGCATTCATGGAGGTGGAGAAAAGCCCCAATTCTGGGTGTTCTTTTAAACCATTAACCCTGGAAGCCCCCACTTACCAAGTTGCTCAAATATTCTATCTCAAAGAAGCTACCAACCAATCGGTGGTAGATTTTGCATCCCCAAATCCCAACTCCACTCACCACATTCCACCATTTCACCTGAGATAAATCAGCTTTACCTTCTGCTGGAACCAGCGCATGGCCTCCTCTTTGCTGATTCTGTGTTTGGCCCCAATGCAGCCTGTCCTGCGTTTCTTGTCTGCGATGCTGAAACCTGGCCTACCCAGCACCTGTCCCAGGAATAACCAACAGTCACCTCGCCAGCTCAGAGTCAACAGCAGACAGACAAGACTCACACATTGGAGAGATCGATCTTCAAGAGTCATCTGGTGGCCCAGTCATCCTGGAACTGATGGAACTGGTACCAGCACCCTGGACAACACACCACCACACACACTGTAGGTTTGCTTTGGAGGGTGGAACTTGGCTGCACCTTCCCTCCTCCCTACCTCACTTCCAGTGGCAGCTAAGGATTCTCCACCACTGCTTCCCAATTTCCAAAGCACTTTTAATTTTTAAAAGCAATATTAAGAACAACCTTACTACATATGTATTGTACAGAATTTAAAATTCTGAGAAATGACAAAGAAATAGTTTTATTTCTCTCCTTCCACTTCAGAGCAAAAAGTCTTTCTTAAATTAGGTTTGCTGTTTCCTGACTTCCATTACTGTTTGGATATCTAACTCCGACAAGGGTGCTGCCATCATTCAGGTTCCACGCCAGTCAGGACTTCTGGTTTTGCTATTTAGTTTGATGGTTGGACCAAAGCATAACAGTAACACAAATGGTCATTCCTACATTGAAATCCCCACCTGAGACAAACCAACCACATCACCAAACCTGCCCTCCTGATGGAAGCCACCCTCCCGCAGGGGCTAAGGGAAGGAGCTGGAAAGAGCAGCCTCAGTGCAGCCAACCCAAATGCCAAATGAGGCGCCCAACACTCGCTCTCAAATTTTCAATTCAGTGTCTGGACAACACTGTCTCTTCCTCCATCTTACAGCCATATTGGTGGTTGCTAGATCCTAGACTTTAAGCTTCACAAGAGCAATGACCTTGTCTGTCTAGTTCAGTGCTGCATCCCTAAACAGGGCACAGATGAGGCACATCTTCCAAAAGGAAAGAAGATAAAGGCAGACAACACTCAAAGTTTCAATCCAACACCTGAACATCAAAATAGCACACATGAAATGAAGGCGTAGCCGATTCCATGCTCCCTCCCAGAGAAGGAGTGGAAAAGACCAAATATTCATACCACATAGAAGTCCAGGCCGTAGATACCAATGCTTGGGTCATATTTGATCCCCAGATCGATGTGTTCCTGGATCCCAAAACCAAAGTTTCCAGTATCTGAGAAGTTATTTTTTCGTAATTCATACTCTCGCACCTGAGGAGATAAATGTAGCCAATCACACTCCTTGTCAACTCAAATCCCCCCAAAATAACGAACTTGGCTTGTAACAGCACCGCAGAAATACAATTTGATCAGCAACAAAATCTGGTTTCCCCACTACACCAAATCACATCCCAACTATGGATTTCACAGAACTTTCCCAACTTTCCAAGGGCAGGGAAAACCCCCAGGAAACACCAGAGTATAGTTCAACTCTGCCAAATGCAGGAATAATCCTTTAGAAGTTCAGACATACAGATGACTCTGGCTGGGCAGCTCAGTTGGTCATAGTGTCAACGCCCTTACACAAAGGTTGCGGGTTCGATCCTCAGTAAGGACACATACAAGAATCAATGAGTGCGTGAATAGGTGGAACAACAAATTGATGTGTTTTTTTCTCTCTCTCTCTCCCTTCCTCTTTTTAGGGAAAAGCAAATCAAAACCACAATGGAATAACATCTCACACCAGGCAGAATGGCTATTATAAAAAAAGATATGTGTTGTCAGGATGTGGAGAAAAGGGAACTCTTGTGCAGGGTTGGTGGGAATGTAAATTGGTGCAGCCACTATGAAAATCAGTATGGAGGTTTCCCAAAAAATTAAGACACACCCAATCCTATGTTCACTATAGCATTATCTACAATAGCCAAGACATGAAAACAACCTAAGTTGCTCAATAGGGGATGAATGGATAAATATGTGGTATATATACACATACAATGGACTACTACTCAGCCATAAAAAAAAAATCTTGACATCTGCAATAATGCCAAGGACTTTGAGGGTATTATGCTAATGAAATAAATCAGACAGAAAAAGAAACACCATCATTTCACTTACAGATGGGATCTAAAAAACAAAACTCCTAGATGCCAAAAAAAAGATTGGTGTGTGTGTATGTGTGAGAGAGAGAGAGAGAGAGAGAGAGAGAGAGAGAGAGAAAGAGAAATGTGTTAAGAGGGTCAAGAGGAACAAACTTCCAGTTATAAAAAAGTCATGGGGATGTAACATACAGCATGGTGACTATAGTTAATAATTCTGTGTTGCATTTTTGAAAGTTGCTAACAATAAATCTTAAAAGTTCTCATCACAAGAAAAAATTATTTTTTAATGTACAGTGACAATCAGGTTTATTGTGATAATTTCAATAAATAGCATACTGTACACACGACACTAATGAAGTTATATGTTAATGACACTTAAAAAAAAAGGCACATGTGTTAAACTGGTGCTCGTTAGCATCACCCCCGTGCCAGGATGGGCCTCACCTTTAGACCTTTCTCCAAGATTTCTTCTGCCTTGGCCCCACGGACTGTGCAGTGGACAGCAATCTTTTCATTTCTCCTGATGCCAAAGGACCTGACGGTGTATCTGGCTGCAGGGCGGGGGGGAACAGGGAGTCAGGGGTTGTCATACTCCCACTGCCTATTCCCCAGAACATCACCGCCCCCACTCCAAAGAGATACTAAGGATCTATCCACACTCTGAGTGGTGGTCTTCTAACCAGTGCCACCTACATCTTTTCATTGGTTTCATGGAAACACAGAAAGACTTTTCCCACCCCAAGTCACTCAGCCACACTTAAGCAATTAAGAGCTCAGTCGTAATCTCGGGGAGGTAAGTTCACAACCAGAACAGGCCCCTAGAAAGGAAGGTGACCATTGTGTTCTACAAAAAAAAAAAAAAAAAAAAAAACATTTTAGGGCAACAATAGCTAATGTTTGCCAAAACCTTATTGGACTGTCATCCCCATTTCACAGATGAGGTTCTGAGAGACTAACTTGTCTAAGATCGCAGTTGGCAATAAGCGGCGGGATCTGAACCCAAGGACTTGCCATATTCCACTATCTGAAAGCAACACAACCTGGCCCTGTTCAGTGTCGCCTATATAACCCTACTTGCTAATCAGGCCTAGTGCCATTCACTGCTTCCCCAGCACTTCCCCTCCGCCCGCTCCCTTTCTTGGAAAACCTTTGCTTGGGCCGGTCCTAATCTCTGCTCACAGTAAAACCTTGTGGTCCAAACGCCACAACCAACCCTAAAAGGAAGGTATTTCTTGGGTTAAGCCAAAAAGTTAATGCTTTTAAGGGATGTCATCCGTCACTTTCAAAATGGGGCGCTCAAAAGGCGTGGCGGAGACCGGCCTCCAGCCCCCCGCGAGCCGCCACTCACTCACCTTTGGAGAAGACCGGGGTCTGGCCCGTGAGCTGCTCCAGGACCTTGGCTGCCCGCGTCAGTCGGTCCCCGCTCTCCCCGACGCAGATGTTGAGGCAGAGCTTGCGGATGCGCAGCTCCCGCATGGGGTTCTCCTTTTCCCCTTGATCCTGCTGTGAACAGCGGGCGCGGCGGTCACCACGCGCGGCCCGCCCCGGCTACGAGCGCTCTTTCCATACATTGCACGTTTCTCTCCGCTCAGCCCACCTCCCACCGGAAGCCCTAAGGACTGAGCAACTGTCGGGGCAGACAGCTCGGGGCCTTGTTCCTTCCTCCACGCGCGGAAGAGGGGAACGGAAACGTCGGGCAGGTCCCGAGGTTACAGACACCGAGGAGGAACCCCCAGGGGCTCAACGTGCAGGGTGACGGGGAGCGCCCCATTTTAAGGCCGATGAGGGGACAGGAAATACAGAATTTAGCTGCTGAGGAAACGGGAAGCACGTGCTAGTGCCGCGTCCCCCATCCCACTCGGAAGCAGCGCCAAGACCGCGGCAAAAGGCCGGCGGCCCTTCCCGTGAGGAGGTCCCGGCCGAGGTTCCCCAGCACCGGCCAAGCCCCAGGTCCCCGGGACCGGAAGCAGGTGCGGAGCCCTTCGTTCGAGCCACTCGCTCTCGCTGCAGCCCACGGCCCGTGCTTCGGGGCCTCCGGGCGGCTGCCCCAGCTCGCTCTGAGGAGGACGTGAGGGAGGTGCCGGGAGCCGGCTCTGCGCTCTCGGCCCGCGGGGCTCCGAAGTTTCGGGACGGCCAGCAGCGACGGCTCCGTCCTCCTCGGGCTGCGGGCGAGGCAGCCCTCGGGGGCTCGGCCGGCCGTGGATGGAGGCGGATGAAGGGAAGCTAACCCGGGCCTCGGATACTCACCGCCATGATGAGAGACAGGAAGAGAGAGTGAAGTTTCCGGCGCAGGGCCTTATGGGACAGGAGGCGGGCTCTTTCCCACGCTAACCAGAGAGAAGAGGGGGAGAGAGAGGCGCGGCGTAGCGCCGGCTTCCCCCTCGTGGGCACTGCTAGCAACTGCAGGCAACGCTGGCGGACCACCAGCTTCCAGGCTGGGTTTTACTTGGGCTTCCCGGCCCTCCTCCTCCCGTGGTCCAGTCTCAGGACCTGGTGGGTCTTGCGTGAAGAGGCAGCCAGAACTGCATTAAATCAATCACACAATTTACAAAGCAGATAATTTATTCTGCAAAAAATGACATTTATACAGTTAGAACAGAGTGGCTTGAGTCCTGAGCTGTGAAGACAGGCAGATGTGGTCCTGTCTTGGCTAGCCAATAGCCACTCTTGGACAGCTTACTAATTAGACCTCCTTCAACCTCAGTTTTCCTTATTTTTAAAATGGGCACATGATATTGTGAACATTAAATGAGGTAACTGTGTAGGCAGGGGTGGGCAAACTTTTTGACTCGAGGGCCACAATGGGTTCTTAAACTGGACCGGAGGGCCAGAACAAAAGCATGGATGGAGTGTTTGTGTGAACTAATATAAATTCAAAGTAAACATCATTACATAAAAGGGTACGGTCTTTTTTTTTTTTTTTTTTAGTTTTATTCCTTTCAAATGGGCCGGATCCGGCCCGCGGGCCGTAGTTTGCCCACGGCTGGTGTAGAGCATATAGTAAGTCCACAATAAGTGGTTACTCTTGTTATTAACATAACCATACTGTACCCAAGCAACCCCCCAAAAAGTATTAGACATGGTATACAATTAAGAGAGGGTCACCTGCAGACACCAAGACTACTTATAGGTCAGTCTCTGACAGGTCTCCAATCCTGACTGTAAGAGGGCTCCCTGAATTACACTAAATCCTTAGCAGCAGGACCCAAGAGATTGCCAGGATCCATATCCCAGGCAGGAGCTGACCTTGAGTCAGCCAGTTCCTTTAACAGGAACCAATGGGGAAAGAAGAACTTAGAGGACTTCGGTGGGAAAGGAGCCAAGCCGCCTTCTTATGCTGCCATAATCCCGTTCTCTCCTCGCTAGAGGGGAGATAGAGGCCCCTAGATGTCTCTGTTCCATCTGTTGGGACAAAAGGGCACTCTGGGAAGCTGGTCTGAGGGTGGAGGGAGAAGGCCTCCCTTTGAGCCTCCTCCTTCAAGCAGCCACTGGCTCACCCAGAGCTGGGACCTCAGCCAGACCTCCAGGAGAGGGCAGAGCCAAAGGAGGGGCTGCTTCAAACCTTGGGACCAGCCCTAACCGGTTTGGCTCAGTGGATAGAGCGCAGCCTGCAGACTCAAGGGTCTCAGGTTCGATTCTGGTCAAGGGCATGTACCTTGATTGTGGGCACATCCCCCGTAGGGGGTGTGCAGGAGGCAGCTGGTCGATATCGATGTTTCTAACTCTATCCCTCTCCCTTCCTCTCTGTAAAAAATCAATAAAATATATTTTTTTAAAAAAACAACAACCTTGGAATCAAGAGACCACTGAACGCAACACATGATCCTGGTTTTCTTTTGCTGTGAAGCATATTTTGGGGGTAACTGACAAAATCTGAATGACGTCTGTAGACTTCACAGTGTATCCATGTTAATTTAAAGCCCTCGTTCTGATTACTAAACCTTGGTTCCATAGGAGAATGTCCTTGGGTTTAAAAAAATACACATTCCATTTGGGGGTAAAGGAGCATCATAACTGTGGCTTACTCTCAAATGGTTCCGAAAAAAGGATAAAGCAAATGTGGTCGATTTAAGATCTAGGGAATCTAAGCGAAGTATACATGGGAGTTGGTGCAACTTCTCTGTGACTCTCAAGTTGTCAAAGTGAAGTTAAGAAAATAATTTGAGGGAAACATGTCCCCTAGGAAGATAAAAGAGAGTTCATCCTCCAAAGTTCAGTCTTATTCTCTCTGCCTCCCCGCCCCAACTTTTTCCACTGCACTTCCCCAAATAGCTCTCACTTGACCCAGGACCCGCACTGTGTTGATGAGAATAGCTAATTAATTGCTGATTTACCATGGCCGGCAGGTACCAACTCACTTGACCTTTAACCTCCCTGGGAGTCAGATACTGTATTGTTTTCCCATTTTACAGATGAACAAACAAGGCACAAGAAGTTTAGTAAGTTTTATAGACGCTATTTAAGTCTATAGTCCAATGCCAGAGTCCAATCTGGTTCTAAAAGCGGATGAACCAGGTCAGGGCCAAAAGCCACCCCAGGGTTCCCCCTTTGCACCTTTTCCTCCTCAGGAGCCCAGCTCTGTGGTTCTTGCACCAGTCAGGTCCCCGAAAGGAAGCAGAGGGGGCGGAATTAGCCCAGCATCTCCCACTCCTTCCTTGTTTGAGAGACATCCAGGTCAGGAGAGGCAGAGGCAAAAAGACTTGCTGTGCTTTACTCTCGGGACACAAACGCATCAGCAAAAAGAAAAGCGCTTTATTAAGGGCAGGTTTAGGACACTCAGGCAACACGAGAGCAACCCCAAGGCTTCTCCTTGAGCCGTGGGGGCTACTAGAGACTTCCTCAAGGCAGCGGGGGCCCTGGCTTGGCCAGCTAATGGCCATATGCCCTTGGACAAGCGGACTTGTAAACAAGGGGCAGCATCATTGAGTATAAGACCTTCTAGCCCAGTGGTTCTCAACCTCCTGGCCCTTTAAGTTCCTCATGTTGTGACCCAACCATCAAATTATTTTCGTTGCTACTTCATAACTGTAATGTTGCTACTGTTATGAATCGTCGTGTAAATATCTGATACACAGGATGGTCTTAGGCGACCCCTGTGAAAGGGCTGTGCGACCGCCAAAGGGGTCGCGACCCACAGGTTGAGAACCGCTGTTCTAGGGAGATGACTCTTAGTATGACGGTGCAGAATATGCATGCTTTTTAAGCAGTCATTGTATTTATCCCTCTATAAACCCCAGCCAAAGCCCATCAGAGGCATCATCTTCACCCTAAAAGGTGACATATCAGTTCACTGGACATACCGGACAGAAGAGGTACAGAAAGAATCAAGGTGCTTGAAGTTAAGGGCCAAATGGGAGGCCAGACCATCAGAGCAGCAGGACTGGTCAGCACCTGGGCAGACGATCAGGATCCCGATGGAGTTTCTCCTTTCCAGCCATAGGTCCTTGAGCAAAGCTCTCGGCTTTGAACCTCAGGCTCCCGTCAGTGCCAAGGGAAACACCGGCCTTTTCCTCAGAACTTTACATTAAAGGCAGAGCTGGGGGGCGGGGGGGGGGGGGGGGGTCCTGGGTCACACACAGCAAACTCACAGCGGTGGGTCTGTCACTCGTCCTTGGCGAGGCTCTCCGAGGAGGGAGGAGGCGGTGGCTGCCATCTCGCTGATGGGGCCGGTGTTTGAATGGGGAAAGGCTGGGAAGGGAGGTGAGGGAAGGCCTTGGTGGACGAGGAAGAGGCTCCAGAAGGGGAAACCTTCTTCCCTATAGAGAAGCAGACCATGCAGCGCAGAAACCACACAGAACACTTCTTGTCTCACGGACTCAAAAATGGGTGGCCCAGAGAAGGAAGCTACCATTTCTATTAATACTCACCTCTCAGGGAGGGGGCTGAGGAGGGGAGGAAGAGAGAAGGCCTTGGAAAAATTTAGTAAGCATTTTTATATGAATAATTCAAACTCGTAAGGAAAAAAGGAGAGTATTTCTTCTTTTCACAGAGGGGATAATTGAGGGTCAGAAGGCCCAAGGCCCAAGCCAGAAGTTGATGATGAGGCCAATTGCCCATTCAAACACCGGCCTCATCAGCGAGGATGAGTCCTTCCATGAGTTTGAGGAACTCGGCATTTCTTGAGAGCTGAGTCTAGACCAGTGATCAGCAGACTCATTAGTCAACAGAGCCAAACATCAATAGTACGACGATTGAAATTTCTTTTGAGAGCCAAATTTTTTAAACTTAAACTATATAGGTAGGTACACTGTTATTAACTTAATTGGGGTACTCCTAAGGCTTAGGAAGAGCCACACTCAAGGGGCCAAAGAGCCGCACGTGGCTCGAGAGCCGCAGTTTGCCGACCACGGGTCTAGACCCTAACTCTATCTAGTCCGCTGACTGAATGCTTTGTTTTCTTTCCAGCATCCAGAATATAGTGGGTGCTTAATAAATTCTCAAAAGGACATAACAATAGGACCCTTCATCTCTAAACTGAAATATGTGATAATACTTAGGGTTGGGGAACTGGGCATCAAGGCTTCAGGTTTCTGTTTTAATGTCATTATAGGAGAGGCCCCCTTGACCACCCGTTATAAAGTAATTCTCTCATGTCATGGCTTCACCCTTTGTTAGCGTTTTCTTAGCATCTGCCACCATCCACTCTATTATACCCTGCCCCCCCCTCCCCCCAGCAAGACTGAGTGCCATGAGCAGAGCTGCCGAACCCTCAGCACCAAGGACAGTGCACAGCGTGCGAATGTTCCAACACCATCCCATGGCAGCTCTAACCTTCCTCAGGGGCATCTGGGCAGTATGTGTCAGAAGATTCCAAAATAATGCCCACCCTTTGTTTCATTGGGAACCTATTCTAATTAAATAATTGAGAACACATGCAAAGATTTATTTACCAAGAGGCTTATGGCAACTTTAAAAAAAATATTTTTTATTGCCTGGCCAGAGTGGCTCAGTGGTTGAGCATCAATCTATGAACCAGAAGGTCATGGTTTGATTCCCTGTCAGGGCACATGCCTGGGTTTTGGCCTTGATTCTCAGTAAAACTAGAAAAATATATTTAAAATTTACATATATATATATGTATTTTTTTATTGATTTCAGAGAGGAAAAATCAATGATGAAAGAGAATCATTGAGCAGCTGCCTCCTGCATGTCCCCCACTGGGGATCAAGCCCAAAACCTGGGCATGTGCCCTGACCAGGAATTAAACCCTGACCTCCTGGTTCGTAGGTCGACACTCAACCACTGAGCCACACCAGCCAGGCTCTACTCCTTTTCCAAGAAAACCAACGGTTTCCAGCTCTAGAGCTGCCCTGACTAATATGGTAGCTACTAACCGCATGTGGCTATTTAAATTTTTTTTAATCCTCACCTGAGGATATTTTTTCCATTGATTTTTTAAAATATATTTTATTGATTTTTCACAGAGAGGAAGGGAGAGGGATAGAGAGTTAGAAACATCAATGAGAGAGAAACATCTATCAGCTGCCTCCTGCACGCCCTCCACCTGGGATGTGCCCGCAACCAAGGTACATGCCCTTGGCCGGAATCGAACCTGGACCTTTCAGTCCGCAGGCTGACGCTCTATCCACTGAGCCAAACCGGTTAGGGCTCCATTGATTTTTAGAAAGAGTGGAAGAGAGAGGGAAAGACAGAGAGAGAGAAACATGGCTGTGAGAGACACACATCGATTGGTTGCCTCCTGCATGCGCCCCGACCAAGGCTGGGAGCCTACAACCCAGGTTGGTGCCCTTGACTGGAATCGAACTCAGGGCCCCTCAGTCTGCAGGCGGACACTCTATCCACTGAGCCAAACTGCCTATGGCTATTTAAATTAAGTAAAATTTAAAATTCAGTTCCTCACCCACAATAGCTACATTTCAGGTGCTTACGAGCCCCATGTGGCTGCTAACCACCATGCGGAACCGGGTGGATTAGGACATTGCCATCAACAGGAAGTTCTCTGGGACAACACTGCTCTCGGAGGAGTCGGGCCTGACCTTCTGAAACCTTGAGGCTGAGCCGTGGTGCCAGGAGGCCTGAGTTCTGGGCCCAGCTCTGCCACTGATTGGCTGGCAGCCTCGGACAAACCACGAACCTCTGGACTGTGTTTCTTCTTTATAAAATGTGGGCAGCGATTAGACAAGGCAAGGTCACACTCTGACCATCTAGGGTCGATTCCGGGAGCTCTGAATTCCATTTCCAGTCTCCTCCACCCCCACCTCTCAGAAAACTCAGGCTTCTCAACTCTTTCAGTTTTCCCTGCCTACGAGAGGAGCCTTGATTAGCTCATTGACCCTCCAGCGAGTGGTGACCTACTGAGCCAAACCAGCTAGGGCAGTGGTCGGCAAACTGCGGCTCGCGAGCCACATGCAGCTCTTTGGCCCCTTGAGTGTGGCTCTTCCACAAAATACCACATGTGGGCGAGCACGTACAGTGCCATTGAAACTTTGTGGCCCATGCGCAGAAGTCGGTATTGGACTCTAGGGCTTACTGTATATTTAAGGGACAACATCTGATTGGACCCGGCAGCTCACAGTCTCTCTGACAGGAACCTGGTTTGGCGTTTAGGGTCCGTGATGGTGAGTCTCTGCACGGGGCTGAGACTGTGACTGGGAGAAGCAGGAGTTGGTGGTGGCCACCCGGGTAGAGAAAGCCGGTCTAGAGGGAGGGAGAGAGCGAGAAGGAGGAGGGGAGAGAGAGGGGAGCACAGCAAGCCTCCAGGAAGAAGCAGAGAGAGAGGAACCCCAGTCCAGGCCCTGGGAGTCTGTGAGTCTTTGTAATGAATTCTCCCATTTCCTTCTTTTCTATTCACTTGTGTTCCTTGTCATCGGCACAGGTTGAAGTGCAGAGGTTTGGTGTATTATTTTTCTGAAAGTCAAATATGTTTCCAGCCCTGGCTTTGGCCTTGAACCCACCGTCGTCCTGTGGATTCAAGGGTTCGATTCCGGTCAAAGGCACATACCCAAGTTGTGGGCTTGATCCCCAGTAGGGGGCGTGCAGGAGGCAGCCAGCCAATGATTCTCTCTCATCACTGATGTTTCTCTCCCGCTCCCTTCCTCTCTGAAATCAATAAAAAATATATTTAAAAGTATATATGTTTTCAGTTAAAAAAAAACAACACAGAAAACTACACAAAGGCGGGCGGACACACACATACACACACACACACACACACACGCCACAGCAAGAACAAACTGAAAGAAAAACAGCCACCAGTTATTAATTTGACACCTGTTTCTTGTGCACCTACTCGGTGCCAGGCACTGTGCCCAGTGGATTATACACATGACCGACCTCGTCTGATCTTCACAACAACTGGGTGGCGTGGAATGGCTTCCCCATCTCAGAGATGAGGGGACTGAGGCACAGAGAAGTACAGGGCCTCGTGCAAGGAAGGGCACACAGCCGGTGAGCAGCAGAGACAACGTGGACCAGGGCTGGTGAGATGGCAGTGAGCTGGTCTTACCCGTGTCCGTGCACCTCGAGCGAGGAGATTTCCTGGGTGGGGACCCACTTGGCCCAGAGAGTGTAGCAAGCCAGAAAGATCACACCTTGTCATGAGGCATCACTCAGTTATTCTGGCTGCAAAGGGACCTTTCCACAGCTGAGTCAGGGATCGGCTGCCTCCTGCACGCCCCCTACTGGGAATCGAGCCCACAACTCGGGCATGTGCCCTGACCGGGAATGGAACTGTGACCTCCTGGTTCATAGGTTGAAGGTCAACCACTGAGCCACACCAGCCAGTGTTTCGAGATTCCTCCTATAAAAAGCCTTCCTGGGTTGAGTAAACATTGTTCCTCTCCTTGGGGCTCCATGGAGGAGGTCAGAGGGGGTACAAGAAGAAGAGGCAAATCAGGTCTGGAACCAAGAGACCACTTTGCTGTTCCATCATCTTAATGTACAAAGGTTTCTTTCAAATCAATAAGAAGAGGCCCTGCCAATACACCAATGAGCCAATAAACCAAAAAAAGAATATCCAACATTTCTCTAAATCAAAGACATACAAATTAAAACAACATATAATTTTTTACCTTCCAGGTCTTCAATACAAAACTATAAAAACCACTGTTGGGGAAGATGTGGAAAAACAACGGCACTCGAATACTTTGTTGGTGGGACTTTCAATAAGCTTTCCCTGCAGGGCATTTGGGAACCTAAAGCCTTTAAGTGGGTGTCCTTTTGACTCAGTAACTCAATTCCAGGTATTTGTCCAAAGGAAATAGAAGGACAGGGGTATCCTTTCTAGAATTATTTACAGCGGTGGAGGGTCTCCGGGTGGACTGAGGTTGCCAGGGTGCTGGGGCATTCACAGGGTTTGGGGCAGCTGCTATTTATCAACCGGAGGAGAAATATTTCCGTAGTTCACCGACTTGTACCGCCATACTGCAGATCTTTAACGCCAGTTTTAAAAACCAAAACAAGTTTTTTTGAAGGGTTGCCACTGCGTCTCCGTAAGGTTAGAGCTGGGAGCCGGGGTTTGGTTCTGGCCCTTCTGTTGAGCACAGGTCCCTGGGGCTGTGCCCTGGAGGTGGGCGCCTACCCATGGGAGTCCGGGCCAGGCAGGAGATAGATGAGGTGGCTGAGGCCCGACCAGTGCAGAGGGCACCTGGAGGCTGAGCAGGGAGGGAGGCCGACAGCCTTGTGTCCAGGACTTGCTTCTAGCTGAAGGTGCCTGTGAGTTAGCCGCCGGGCCTCTGGGTGGTGAGGACGCCATAGAAGGTGCTGAACAGGACGCCACATGTGTCTGCGCTCCAGTTGCACACAGGTGCCTGGGATGTGGGAGGGTAGGAGAGCCCTTGGGTGAGGGCCTGCCACTAACCAGGCCCCTCAGCAACCCCAGCTCACTCAGCCACAGTCAGACAATTCATGCCCCACGGCCACGACCAAGACTCTCAGACACCCTCCCTGCCGCACATACACAGTGCATACACACAGGACCGACACCAGGCACCAGGCACCAGGGCCCTCTGCTCCCCCTCCCAGCCTGACGTCTGCTCCAATATCCTGCTGCCACCAGTCCCTTCCTCCTGGGAGTCACACTTGCTGGGCTCAGATTCCAGCTTCATACACCTGGCCTTGGGCCCATTGCTCAAACTGGGATGCTGCTCCTCAACTGTAAGGGAAGGTCCTCCTTCCCACCTCTGGGGGGCGCTGAGAGGGTTAAGGGTGACATCACCACACCGCACCTGCCGGCTCAGTGCCCGCCCCTCACAGTGGGAGCTCAGCCGTCATTATCATTCACATCCACCTGGGCCTTGCTCTGGCCCCACCCTTCTGCCTCCTGCTGGGGCCCTGCCTCTCCTCTTCCAGCGAACTGTCCTCCTTCTACCTGGGCCTCCTTTCTTCTTCTCAAACCCTCCCTCCTTCCTGAACCTGAGACCCAGATACCCGAGGGGTTGGAGAAGGAGCAAGGACAGCCATCCCTCAAAGAGAAATGCCGCCTGGCTGAGAGTCCCCAGTGGGGAGGGGCTCCTGCCCAGCCCAGAAGCCAGCATGACCCCGTGCAGGTCCTCTGCCAGTCAAAACCCGCCCAGACTCACCTGGGAGTTTCCCCATCTGTGAGTCAGAAAGGGAGGGCGTTGGCCTAGATGCCCCTAAAATGCCCATGGGGGACCCTCAGGGGGCCTGAGTCCACACTGGGGACAGGTGGGATGTGGCAAACATTCTGCTTCTCTGAATCGTCTTGGAGAAATCTTCTCCTCTCTGAGCCTTGTCTCCTCATTGGTAAATTGAGGCCAGACAACAATCCCTGCCTGCTAGCCTCCCAGGGCTGTTGGGAGGGAACAGGATTGAGGAAAGAGGCAGAAAAAGAGAATTGTGTGCGCTAAGCTGGGGAGTGAGCGTCTTTCCATTCTTGGCCAGCAGGTGGCGCTATTGTGACGCCAGTGTCTCAACCCCAGGTCTCCCTACCGTGGGCTCCCAGGTCCCAACCCACCGCTGCCTGCCCATGCTTGGATGGGGACTTTTGTTGCATGAGGCAAAGCTCATGGGGTGTTAATTAGGAGCCCAACTTCAGAGTCAACCCACCCAACTGGACTGATTCTATCCCTTTGAAAAGGCAATGTGACTGTAGGTAACTTCTTAACCTCTCTGAACTTCAGTTTCCCCGTCTGTAAAATGAGGGAGGCATCTCCCCTCTGCAGTCAGGCAGGCTTCATTTGATCTAGGATACAAAGCTCCCTGCAACCCCTGCAGGGGGTCAGTGCTCAGTAACGTGACTAGTACAACTGGCCTGAGAGAGCGAGGCAACCTCCCCTTCCGATCCCTCCCAAGCTGCCCAACTTGAACCACGTCCACTCCTGTCACCCACGTCCACTCCTGTCACCCATGTCCACTCATGTCACCAGGCTTTCACTCCTGCCCCTTTCTTCTGTCTGGAATATTCTTCTCCTCCCTGTTTCATGACTTCCTAGAAAATTTGGGACCTGTTGGGGTTTTTTTTTTTTTTTCCTAATTGCATTTTTAGCCTTAATGAGGTATAATCTACTATATATTATAAAAATGTACTCATTTTGAGTGTACTATTCAATGCTTTTCAATAAGTCTACCAAGTTGTGCTCAAGTCTTGATTTTTTAAATCCTGTGTCTTAAATTTGACCTCTCTCCAGAGTCCAGACCCTCTATATCCAATGCCCGTTGGACACTGTCACTTGGCTATCCCCTGGCCCCTCTAACTCGATACACCCCCAGCCAAATGCATCCTTCTCTTGCCCTCCTTTCTCTTCCAGCAATTCCCACCTCCCTTCTTGGCTTCTCCAGGCTAGCAATTCTATCTTTCTTCCCTACGTTCTCAGCACTTCGCCCAGGACATGGCATCTAGTAGATGCTCAATAAAAATATGCTCTATGCGTGAATGAAATAAACAGCAGCATGCCGTTACCCAAGTGTGATTGCTCACCCCTCACTTCCTGCCTGCCAACCACCGATGACTCTATCTTAGAACTGCCTGCCTGGAGTCTGACCCTGCCTGGAGCCCTGCTGCTCCAGCCTCACTCCTGCCCTCTGCGGTGACCTCTTCCCTGCCCTCCCCATTCCCTGCCTCAGTCTCCCCACTCTGGCTTTTCTCCCTCCATCTGGTCCCAGAGTGGCTTCTCAAACAAGCACATCCGATCTCATCACCCTCACCCTAAGAAAGTGCTACCCGTTCTGCTGTAGCGAAGTCCAGATCCCCATCCCCACACGGGCAGCCCTGCAGGACTTGGTCCCTGCCCATCTCTCCCGCCTGGCCTCACCCCTCGCCCCTCTCCAACTCTTCCAGACTCTAGTCACCCCAACCACACGAGCCGTATGACACCATGGCTAAAGGCTGGAGGCAGCCTGGCTGTCGTTCACGTCCCCACAGCAGCACCCCATTGAGCCTCAGTCTCTTCATCCATAGCATGGGAGTGACGATAGCACCGATCTCGTAGGGTTGTTGTAGGGGTCACGTGAGATGATGAAGTGAAACACTTGGAATAGACGTGGTACATGGCCAGGACTCAACAAACGTTAGTTTCATTTCACTGTGGGCTCCCCAAGCGCACACAGTCTTGCGCCTCCGGGTTCAGCTATAGAGACTGTCTTTCTCCTTTATGTCCACCAGGGGGGGCTGCAACCCATTCCACAGCCCAGGGGAGATCTGCTCCATGGGAAGGCTTGCCCAGGCCCCTCAAGTCAGCTTTAATCAGACCCTCCTCATTCACAGAGCTGGTCACACTAGGACCCCTCTTACCACCTCCCCCAGGGCAAATCCAACACTAGTCATTTATCTCCCCTACAGCTCTCAACTCCGTCCTCTTTCCTGCATCCCCACCGCCACCTCCCTTACACCAGCCACCACTGTGCCAACCTGCTTCCACTCTGCCCCTTCAGTTGCTCTTCCCATAATGAACACCCACTCTGACCGCCCCTCCCCTGCAACCCTTCATTGGCTCCCAGCAGGGCCCACCAGACCCTGCGGGCTCTGCCCCTCCCTAGCCACAGAGGAGACCCATCCCTTCCACCCACTGGGTCTCAGCCACACTGGCCTCAGGAGTGCTCCTCCCGTTCCCACCTCAGGGCCTTTGCACGTACTGTTTCTTCCACCTGGACTCTCTTTCCCCACCCCTTCACCTCCTATGAAACTCCTTCAGATCTTTCTCTGACCCTCCCATCGCCACTAAATCAAGGTCCCCCATGATAAGCTTTCATAGCACCCTGTGCTTCCTCCTCTTACTCTCAGCACAGTTGGTAATTATATATTTGAGGGCCTATTTGGTGAAGATCTGCTTCACCTACTGCCTTTGAAAGCTTCCTGAGCGCAGAGGCTGTGTTGTTCCATTGTGTCCCCGCTGGCCTGGCAGCCGTCAGTGGAATGGCTGAATGAAGTTTGGCTATTTTCTTACGCGTCCCCTCTGCTCCCTTATCAGGCCCCCAAGGGAAGGGCCATATCTATGTCTGTACTTCCAGACAGACCCCCTCCCCTACCTCACCTTGGCCGGGAACATGGTAGGGGATCCACAAATGTCACATGGATGAATGATAACTTTCCTGGGTCCTTCTAAGGTTGATCTTTTAACGATGCTTCAAGAAACGATGGTGTGTTATGATTACTGTTAAGCTGATGTCTGCGGTGGGCATTGGAACTGGCTGTCACTCCCTGTTTTTCTCCCAGAAGAGCATGTCCTTGGACCATGAACATCTCTGCAGACTTTCCCAGCCCTGATCCACCCTGTGGGATGGGCAGGCAGTGTCACTACTTTCTCCCTTTTACGGAAGAGAAACTAGAGGATTAGGGAGACGGGTGAAAGCCCAGGGGAGCGTGAGCTGGAGCTCAGACGCAGGCCTTCTCTGTCCAAGCCTGTGACTCTCCACCCCACACCTCCCCAGCCTGGACCCTGGCAGGCAGCCCACGTTGTCGCCCAAGGTACCAGGTGGCTAGTGCGGTCCCTGTCAGGGGAAGGGCTCACAGGGCTGCTGAACGAACGCATGGGGGAGTGAAGGGCCCAGGCCACCCCCTCCTTCCAGAAACCACCCCGAGGTGCTTTCTTCTAGTCAGGGCTCTATCTCAGAGCCCAGGATGGAGGAGGAAAAAGGGCCAGGGCAAGAGGAAGAACAGTACACACAGCAGCACCTCCTGACTATAGCATTTTACAGTTTTGTGTTGTTGTTTTGTAAGAATTTACTTGAGCCCTAGCTGGCTTGGCTCAGTGGATAGAGCGTCGGCCTGCGGACTGAAGGGTCCCGGGTTTGATTCCGGTCAGGGCATATGCCTGGATTTCGGGCTTGATCCCCAGTGTGGGGTGTGCAGGAGGCAGCCAATCAATGATGCTCTCTCATCATTGATGTTCTATCTCTCTCTCCCTCTTCCTTCCTCTCTGAAATCAATAGAAATATATTTTTTTAAAAAGAATTTACTTGAGCCAAACTGATGACATATGCCAGGGAGCAAGATCATAAATGCTCTCCAGCACTTGACAGTTTGCAAAGCCCTCACACTCACTGGCTCCACCTGAGATCCCAAAGGAGCGCTGCACGCAGCAGCGCACAGCAAACGGACAAACAAGAGAAAAAGAATGACAAGCTTTTTTCCTCTTTGCAAAGCAATGTCTATTCTTTATAAACAACTTAGAATTGTGCTGCCCCATGTAGTTGCCACTTACTGCACGTGGCTTTTTTATTTTATTTTATTTCAAATGTACTTTTTATTGATTTCAGAGAGGAAGGGAGAGGGAGAGAGAGATAGAAACATCAATGATGATAGAGAAACATTGATCGGTTGCCTCCTGCACACCCCACACCGGGGATCTAGCCTACAACCTGGGTATGTGCCCTGACCAGGAATTGAACCATGGCCTCCTGGTTCATAGGTCACGCCGGCTGGACTTGCACGTGGCTTGTAAAAATAAAATTAATTAAAATTAAATGGAATATAAAAGTCAATTCCTCAGTCTCACTAGCCACCTCTAAAATGCTCAGTAGCACCCGGCTGGTATGGCTCAGTGGTTGAGTGTTGATCCATGAACCAAGGCATCACTGGTTCGATTCCCGGTCAGGGCACATGCCTGGGTTGTAGGCTCAATCCTCAGTGGGGGGCGTGCAGGAGGAAGCTGATCAATGATGTTTCTATCTCTCTATCCCTCTCCCTCTCTCTCTAAAAAATCAATAAAGATGTATTTAAACAAAAGTACAGTGCTCGGTAGCCACACATGGCTCCTGGCCACCGTACTGGACAGTGCGGCCGGAGAGCGTTCCCATCGGGGCAGAAAGTTCTGTGGGACACACTGATTTATGACACAAGCAAGCAAAGGGAAGGGGAAAAACACCTGCAATCCCATTTCCCAAAGAAAAGGACTGCTAACGTGTTGGCGCGGATATTTCCAGTGTTTCCTATGGGCGGGCATCATATATTGTTGTTTCCTTTCTTTTCCTTTTTTCAGAAATGGCTTAATCCTGTACAAACTGTTTTTCGGCCTGTTTTTTCACTTATCAAAGGACTATAACATCTTTTCTATAACACTTATTTTTTAAAACAGTAGCCCAGTATTTGTATGACTACCACAACTCATGTATCCAATTCTCTATTCATAGGTATTTGTGTCATCTTCCCTTTAAAAAAATAACAACTATCTGGGTACTTTTTAAGGATTTATTTAGCCCTGGCCAGTTTGGATCAGTGGATAGAGCGTCGGCCTGTGGACCAAAGGGTCCCAGGTTTGATTCTGGTCAAGGGGCATGGGCAGGAGGCAACGTATCAATGTGTTTCTCTCACATCGATGTTTCTCTCTGTCTTTCCCTCTCTTTTCCACTCTCTCTCAAAATCAATGGAAAAATATCCATGGGTAAGGATTAAATAAACAAATAATTTAAACATTTTGTGTGACAAGAGCTGTATTTTATTTTGAAATCCACGTCATTATTTTTTTGTCAAAGCAGTAGATGCTCATTGGAGAAAATGAAAGAAAATACATAAAGTGTAAAGAAGAAAAAGTCCTCAAATCATCCTACCCCCAAATAACCACATTTTCTTTCCACTTTTTAATTGTAAGGTATTTTTCCCAAACACACAGGAAGGTTAAAGACTAGCACAATAAACACTCATACACCCATCACCTCGAGTCAACAATTGAAACCACCACATTTTAAACATGTTGGCATCCTCTTTCTAAACATCTTCCTGGATCTAAACACATACAGACATGTAAATATAAGAACGACGTCACGCTTTACTTGTTATTTGGCAATTTAAAAACTTTTTCATTTTTAATAATACATCACAAATATCTTCTCACGTTTCACTAAACGTTTTTACACAGCGTCATGTTCAATGGCCACTTTGGTTCCATTGTATGGAGCTATGACAATTTTCATCACCAACCCCCTGTGGTTGGGCATTGACGTTTCCAACTTTTCACTATCCTATATAATAAAAGCCCAGCAACCATAGTGGCGTAATGACCAGGACAACTGCTCGACCAGTAGCTATGAGGTGCATTGACCACCTCTCGGTCTCCCCCTTCCCCTCCCCCAGCCCCCGCTGGGCCCGCAGGCTCTGATCTCTGGATGGTGTACGGGGAACTGGGGTGGGTGGCAGTGGAGTGGAACTGGGGACTGGTGAGGGGAACCGGGTGTGTGGTGGCGGCGGGGCGGGACTGGCGGGCGAGTGGGCAGAAGATGGCCCTGATCGCAGGCTAGGCCTGGGGACCCTACCTGCGCACGATTTCGTGCGCTGGGCCTCTAGTAATGAAAATAAAAGTTCAATGAACGTCCCTGTGTCCTGTTGCCTTTGGGTGACAAACTCCTTAGACTGGAGGGAGATTCAGGGGCAGGAGGACACGCCTTCCATGATGGTTGTGATGAAAATGCAGGAGATGCTCCAGTTCCCACATCCTCACCAAAGCTTTTTTTTTTTTTTTTTTTAATATATTTCATTGATTTTTTACAGAGAGGAAGGGAGAGGGATAGAGAGTTAGAAACATTGATGAGAGAGAAGCATCGATCAGCTGCCTTCTGCACACCCCCTACTGAGGATGTGCCCGCAACCAAGGTACATGCCCTTGATCGGAATAGAACCTGGGACCCGTCAGTCCCCAGGCCGACGCTCTATCCAGTGAGCCAAACCAGCCGGGGCCTCACCAAAGCTTTTAGGCTCCGAGCAACTGTGTGTTTACATTACATTATATATTTCCATCCCTGCCTTTCTCTCCAGAGATGATCTTATTTTGATTGCTCTTTTTGGGATTTCAGAACCTAGCACAACAGCTGGCACGTGAGACACTCAGTAAATGTATGTTGAATGTTGGATGTTCCATAATGAATGATGGTTGTTCCATCTCACAGACGGAGCCCAGAGAGGGGCGTGACCCAGAGAGTGAAGTGGAAATTCATCTTCCTGGGGATTCGGTTTTAAAGTTGGCACATAAATAAAATACCCCATAAACTATGTGTTGAATGAGCAAATGTTTGAAAACCCTGTAGGAAGATGCCACCATCGATACCAACAAACAGCTTCCCAATTGTTCACACACTTTTGTTCACTTAACACTTATTTCTTCAGCATCACCTAGCAGCCAGGCACCGTTCTGGATAACACAGCAGAGGATGTCACAGAGCCTCTGCCTCTGTGCGGCTGACATGCTAAGGGGAGACAGATGATAGACAAATCAGCGAGAAAATGCTTAGCATGTCCATTCGATGATGATGGGTGCTATGAGGAAACGTGAAGCGGGAGAGGGGCTAGACAGTGGCAGGGGGAAGGGATGCTGTTTTATGGGGGTGGCCAGGAAAGCAGAGGTGGGCCCTGTGGATGGATGAATGGGCCAGAGTCATCCTCTCTAGGCAGCAGCAAGAGCAAGTGCAAAGGCCCTGAGGTGCAATTGTGTTTGTTTGCTCAAGGAGAAGCAGGGATGCCAGTGTAGCGGAGCTGAGGGGAGGGACGGCAAGAGAAGCTACAGTAAGGAGGGTGTGCACAGCTCACGGAGGACCTTCAGGAAATGGAAGGGTGTTAGGATTTTCTTTGAGGAAAGGTGTTAGAATTTTCTTTATTTCTTTTTTCAAACACTGAAGGGTTTGAAAAAAGAAATAAAGTCATTTGACTCATGCTATTATAAGGCATTGCTGGCTATGAGATGGAGACCAGAAAATGGAGGGCAGGGCAAGGGCGGGAGCAGGGTGCTCTGTGGGGAGGCTGTTACACAAATCCAGGCAAGAACTGATGGTCCCAGACACAGGTAACAGCCATGGAGGTGGTGAGGGTCAGATTACGGGCATCTTTAGAAGGCAGGGCAGGTGGTATTTGTGCTGGATCAGATATGGGTGTAAGAGAGAGAAGTCAAGGACAATCTGAGTAGTGGTGTGAACAACAGGAAGGATGGAGTTGCCATTTGCCCAGATGGGAAAACCAAGAGAGGATCAGGTTTAGAGGTAAAAATTAAGAGATCAGCCAGGCCAATGTGGCTCAGTGGTTGAGCATCAACCTATGAACCAGGTTATGGTTCAATTCCCAGTCAGGGCACATGCCGGAGTTGTAGGCTCGATACCCAGTGCAGGAGGTAGCCAATGATTCTCATCATTGATGTTTCTATCTCTCCCCCTCCCTTCCTCTCTAAAATCTCTATATATAAAAGCCTAAGTGACCGGCCAACCGTTCGACCATCTGACCGGTAGTTATGATGCGCACTGACCACTGGGGGGCAGACGCTCAATGCAGGAGCTGCTGAGCTGTGGTGATTTGGCAGCTGTGGTTCTCAGGTGACACACCCAGAACCAGAGAGGAGGGAGCTCGATTCCAGAGTGTGTCACCCGAGAACCGCCCTCTCACAATCCAGGACCCCCTGGGGGATGTCGGAGAGCCGGTTTCAGCCTGGTGATCCCCACAGGCCAGGCCAAGGGACCCCACCTAGTTATATATATGAGTTCAGTTTGGCTGCATTAAGTGGGAAGGTCTGGGCTGAAGAGGCAAATGTCGAGTCATCAGTGTATCAGACATATGAAAAGCCTTGGGACCAATGGGAGCTCACTGAGAAAGGGAGCGAGAGAAGTGGAGAGGTCCGAGGGCCAACTTGCAGGAAATGCCAGCATGTGGACACCAGGAAGATGGGGGAGAAGGAGACCAGGCAGGGGTCCTGTGAGGTGAGAGGGGAACCGAGAGAGTGGGGTCCGGGAAGATACCGGAAGGATGTGCACCTGTAGGAGGGCTCAATCACCTGGTCAGATGCTGATGGTGAGGACCGAAAAGTTCCCGTGACATTGGGCAGCACAAGGTCATCGATAACCTTGACAAGAGCAGTCTCAGTGGAGTGGTGCGGGTGAAAGCCCAACTAGCGTGAGTTGAAGAGAGAAAGGGAAAAGAACAATTAAGATTGTCCATCTGGCCTGGCCACCATGGCTCAGTGGTTGAGCATTAACTTATGAACCAGGAGGTTATGGTTCGATTCCAGGTCAGGGCACATGTCCAGGTTGCGGGCTCGATCCCCAGTGTGGGGTGTGCAGGAGACAACCGATCAATGATTCTCTATCATCATTGATGTTTCTATCTCTCTCCCTCTCCCTTCCTCTCTGAAATAAATAAAAACATATTTTAAGAAAAGATGGTTGATCAGGAAAGCTCTTGGACAAGTTTTAGTGTAAAGGGAAGCAAAGAAAAGTGTCCTTGACCGCATGCGTGTGTGGTGTGTTTAAGGCGGGATGGGTTGCACATGACTGTGTGCCGATGGGAATGAACCAGAAGGTGAGGAAACCCAAGGCTGCCGGCAGGAGAGGGGCTGCTGGAGGGTGGCCTGGAGTAAGCAAGCGGACCCAGTGCAGTGCCAAGTGGAGGGCGTGGTCTTAGCAATAAACGAGGGGGGGGGGGGGAGGGCGGGCGGGAAGGCAGAGAACCCGCACAGATGTGGCAGATGAGTGGAGGCTGAAGTGGGAGAGTGGGGAAGTTTCCTCCCGTCGCCTCTGTTTTCCCAGTGAAATAGGAAGCAGGGTTAGCCATCAGCTGGCCGTGACTACGGCAGGTCCTTTCTCTGGTGTTGTTACAAACAGCCGTGGCTTCCACTGACACCAGATGGAACGGTTGGCTTGTATTTAGAGGCCCACGGTATATAAAACCTTGGAATCCCTGAATCACACTCGGCATGGAAAGAGCCCACACTCTGCTGGGCGTGGGGCAACTGGGGACCGATGGGTTGGCGGGGGTGGGGGGGGGGGGGTGGGGGGGTGGGGGGGGGAACTGTGGTAGGTCACATGACATCGTGTCCCCATCAAGGTGTGAGAGCTCAAGGGGTAGGTGGGAGCGTGACTCGGCAGCAGTGACTCAGGCATCTCGCTCTCTTCTCTCCTTCTCCTGCGCTTGAGTGTGCCAGTTAAATGCCCTGGGACGGGGACCTCGCTGTAAATGTCCCAGCCGGAACCTCAGGCCTCCTGGTTTTCACTCTACCTTGCTCCTCCGTCTCTCATCATGTGTAGTCAGGGAACAACAGAATTTCAGGAAAGCGAGGGACCGGGAGAGGTCGAAAAGAGGAAGAGAGAGTCTAAATCAGAGAATCCCAGGGCATCAGAGCTGGGCTGGTCCCACAGGTCATCTGGTCCAACAATCTTATTTCACAGGTTTATTTTACATCTTTATTTTATTTCTCAGCTCAGGCTGGAGAGGTTCAGTGACTCGCCCAAGATCACGCAGCACAATCCCCGTCATCCCCACCATCAGCATCACTGTCATCACCATCATCACCATCATCACTGTCATCACCATCATCACCATCATCACTGTCATCACCATCATCACCATCATCACTGTCATCACCATCATCACCAGGACAATGGCAGCCGGCCCGAGTGGGTCACTCCCTGATGTCAGGCTTCATCTCCTTTCATCCTCATGGCCTCTCTGAGGTGGCTACTCTTGGTCCTTTTAATTTTACAGGTGGCAAAACCTCACAGAGCAGGTAAGGTACAACCTGGGAGACCCTCCTCTCACCCTCTGTAAAAACACTGACCAGAGCCCTAGCCGGCTTGGCTCAGTGGATAGAGCGTCGGCCTGCGGACTGAGGGGTCCCAGGTTCGGTTCTGGTCAAGGGCATGTACCTTGGTTGCGGGCACATCCCCGTAGGAGGTGTGCAGGAGGCAGCTGATCGATGTTTCTCTCTCATCAATGTTTCTAACTCTCTATCCCTCTCCCTTCCTCTCTGTAAAAAATCAATAAAATATATTTTAAAAAAATAATGACCAGAGACCTCACATGGGGCTGGTAGCCCTCAGGTCTGAGGCAGAAGGGGGCTCCCCTTGAAACTCAAAAGCAGTAAATTTAAGATCAGTAAAGGGAAGCTTTGCTTTGCACAGAAGGTTACTGACTAAAATTACTAGTAGCAATGAGAAGTATTTAGATGAATTCATAGATAGTTGAGCCTCACAGGGCAGTTGAAGTGACCTTTTAAAAACATAAACCAGATCACAGCACTCCACGGCCCAAAGCCTCTCACTCACTGCCCTCAGAATCAACCTCAGACCTTTCCCCCGGTGGCTTCCTTCTGCACCATCCTCTCCTGCCTCCACCTCCTTGCGCACTTGGCTCCAGCCAGGCTGCTCTCCTTGCAGCCTCTTGGATTCGCCATGTTCTTCCGGCCCCAGGGCCTTTGCACATGTCCTTTACTCTAATGGGCTACTCTCCCCTGCTCTTTGCCTGAGTGGCTCTTTCTCAGCCTCCACACCTCAGCCTAAATGTCACCTCCTTCAGAGGGCTTTCCCTGCATGACCACCAGCTGGGCCAGTGCCCGGTCAGTCTGTCGTGTCACCGTTTGGTTTTCTTCCTTGCCCTTATCGCGAGCCACATTATTGTATGTATGTATGTATGTATGTATGTATTTATTTACTTGTTTTGTGTCCACTTCTTCCACTGGACAGTGAGCTCCATGCGGGCAATGTCCTTGTCTTCTTTTCACCCCCATGTCCCCAGGACAAGTCCCCTGCTGGTATAGTGCCCGGCATGTACTAGTGGTTCAGCATTGACTGTGTTGGATACAGTCCTACATGCTTTTCTATGAATTAACTCATTCGGTCCCTACACATTAACCCTGTAAGAGAGGTAAGGAAACTAACATACAATTTGCTAGAAATTTACCCACAGTTATAGCTAGTGAGTGGCAGAGAAGAGCTTAAAATCCAGGCAGGGGGGCTCCAGAGTCTACACTCTTTTGTTGTTGTTGTTAATCCTCACCCGAGGATATTTTTCCATTGATTTTTGGAAGAGAGAGGGAACGACAAAGAGAAACATCGATGTGAGAGAAACACATTGATTGGTCGCCTCCTGCACACACCCTGACCAGGGCCTGCAACCAAGGTACGTGCCCTTGACCGGAATCAAACCAGGGACCCTTTGGTCCGCAGGACCAAAACAACACGCTATCCACTGAGCCAAACTGGCAAGGGCCAGAGTCTACACTCTTTTTTATTTTTAATATATATTTTTATTGATTTTAGAGAGGAAGGGAGAAGGAGAGAGAAATAGAAACATCAATGATGAGAGAGAATCATCAATTGGCTGCCTCCTGCACAACCCATACTGGGAATGGAGCCTACAACCTGGGCATGTGCTCTGACCGGGGATCAAACCGTGAACTCCTGGTTCATAGGTTGATGCTCAACCACTGAGCCATGCCGGCCAGGCCAGAGTCTACACTCTTAACCATAACTCTCTACTCCCTCTCCAATACATTTGAGGAATGAATGAATGAATGAATGAATGAGAGGCAAAGGGATTGGTGTAAAGGACCCTAGAATCAAATAGATGTGGGTTTGGGACCCGACTTTGTCTCCTGTGAACTTCCCTGAGAATCTTCAAAGCAATAAGAAATAAGTAAAAACCTTTTTTTAAAAAAAGTGGGCAAAAGGCTTGAACAGGAAATTCACTGAAAAAGAAACCAGAATGCAAAATAAACAAATGAAAAGATGCTCCATCTCATTAGGGAAATGCAAATGAAGACTGAGGAAGAAGTCTGATCACACTGAATGCTGGTGAGGGTGTGGAGCAACCGGAACTCTCATGCCCTGTGGCAGAGGAAGGGGAGAGGGTGCAGGGGTACAAGCACGTAGGAAAGCAATCAGCTGCACTTGTAAAGCTAAACGTGAGCAGACTTGATGACCCACAATTTCAACCTTAGGCATGTAGCTTAGAGAAAGTCCCCATGTGTGTGTGAGTGTGTGTGCACCAAGAGACATGGTAGAAGAATGATCATGGCAAAACACTAGACACAATCTACAGACTCACTGACTGGAGAAAGGATAAAGTAGCCATCTATTTAAACAATGGAGTACTAGACAGCTGAAAAGAATGAGTGACAGCTAACATGCAAAATCGTGTATGTATTTAAACACATAGCAATGCTTAAAAAAAAATCAAGCCAATGAGGAATGCATGTGCATTATACTATTTATATGAAGGTCAAAAAGCAAACAAAACAATATGTTGTATAGGATTCATTCCCATATGGTAACAGTATTTTTTTCCAAAGCATTAAGTGGGGATCACAAATTCAGGATTGTGTGGGCCTTTGGAGTGCAGCAAGGAATAGAAGTGGAAGGCTCCAACAGGGCTGGTGAAGTTCAAGTTCCCAAGTTGGGGCAGTGGATTCATGGATGTTTATTTTCTTTTTAAAAAAATATATTTTATTGATTTTTTTACAGAGAGGAAGGGAGAGGGATAGAGAGTTAGAAACATCAATGAGAGAGAATCATCGATCAGCTGCCTCCTGCACACTCCCCACTGGGGATGTGCCCGCAACCAAGGTACATGCCCTTGACCGGAATCGAGCCCGGGACCCTTGAGTCCGCAGGCTGACGCTCTATCCACTGAGCCAAACCGGTTAGGGCTTGTGGATGTTGGCCTGCGGACTGAAGGGTCCCAGGTTCGATCCTTGTCAGGGGCACATGCCAGGGTTGCGGGCTTGATCCCCAGTAGGGGAGTGCAGGAGGCAGCAGATCAATGATTCTCTCTCATCATTGATGTTTCTATCTCTCTCTCCCTCTCCCTTCCTCTCTGAAATCAATAAACATATATTTTAAAAATATATTACATAATACAAAATTTAAACTTCTGTAGTTCCCAGGGTTGTTGTAAGAACCAAATGGGAGTGTGAGTAGAGTTGATTGTTCATTCAACAAGCACCCACCGTCCGACAGGCACCCTGTTAGACACCAGGGAAGACACAAGAATTGAGAACACGATCCAATTGGGAGGAGGTGGCTCCAGGTCAGAGCAGTGAAGAGCACCAGCTTTGGAGCTAGGGAGACCTGGTTACGAATCCCGACTCTGCTACTTACTAGCTGTGTGACCTTGGGCGAGTTACCCAACCCCCTGCTACCTCAGTTTTCTCATGAGGCTGAGATGAAGCTGTAAAGACAAGTGACTTGCCATGATATTGAGCACTTAGTATGAGCTCAGTGAATGTCCCTGCTGGTGCTCCATGCTGAGGAGGTAGTGTGGAGAGGAAGGTGCCACTCTGCCCAGGTGAGTGTTACATGGGAAGAGAAGGGTTGGATGCTGAAGTTTGGATTGTAAGCTGAAGGCTCCAAGGGGGTCAATGAAGGTTCAGAGGTTCTCAACCTGTGGGTTGCGACCCCTTTGGGTGTCGAACGACCCTTTCACAGGGGTCGCCTAAGACCATCAGAAAACACATATACACATATATATCGGAAAAAACAATTACATATTGTTTTTGTGATTAATCACTACGCTTTAATTATGTTCAATTTGTAACAATGAAATTGGGGGTCACCACAACATGAGGAACTGTATTAAAGGGTCGTGGCATTAGGAAGGTTGAGAACCACTGTCTTTAGAGCAAGACAGGGATAGGATTGGCGTCCCAGAAAGATCCCCTGGCTAAAGTGACTGGAGCCAGGAAGGCTGTTTAAGAAGCTGTTAGCCCTAGCCTGTTTGGCTCGGTGGATAGAGCATTGGCCTGCAGACTGAAGGGTTCCAGGTTCGATTCCGGCCAAGGGTACATACCTGGGTTGTGGGCTCAATCCCCAATAGGGGGCATGCAGGAGGCAGCCGATCAATGATTCTTTCTCATCGTTGATGTTTCTATCTCTCTCTCCCTCTTCCTTCCTCTCTGAAATCAACGAAGAAATATATTTTTTTAACAAGAAGAAGCTGTTAAAATAACCTAGGCGAGCCCTAGCTGGTTTGGCTCAGTGGATAGAGTGTGGGCCTGGGGACTGAAGGGTACCGGGTTCAATTCCGGTCAAGGACACATGCCCGGATTGCAGGCTCAATCCCCAGTGGGGGGTGTGTAGGAGGCAGCTGATCAATGGTTCTCTCCCATCATTGATGTTTCTCTCTCTCTCTCTCCCTTCCTTTCTGAAATCAATAAAAATATATTTAAAAAATATAATAATCTAGGTGAGAGATTATGCAGTCCTGAACTAGGGATCTAGAGTCCGAGGGACAGGAGGACTGGAGAGAAGGGGACAGATTCTAGAGATAAAATCGATTGGAGTGGGAGTCTGTATGTGGGGGCAAAGGAGCAGAAATCACCTGAGACAATATCCAGGTGTGATGCCCAGAGACAGGGAACCCAGAAGGAGATGCAGGTTGGAGGAGAGATCAAGATGATGGGTTCAGAGCTGGGCAAGCTGAGTTGGGGTGTTGGGGTTAACAAGTGGAGATGTCTGCAAGGTGCTCCGTTTGCACATTGGGAGCTCAGGGCAAAGCTCAGCTGGGAGACGGTAGCTGGGAGTGGGTGAGGTTGCCCAGGGGGGTGTGCACAGGCCACAATGCCTGTGATCCCAAGGGCAGGAGGAGGTGGGGCTGGGGTGGCCGAAAAGGAGCTGTTTGGGGGGTGGGGGGGAATAGGAATATGAGGTCTCCCTGAAGCGGAGGGAGCGGGGAGCTTGGAGCAGGAGGGTGTGGCCTGTCCCAGAGTCACATGTCACAGAGAGGCTGGGAAGAGCCGTCACACCTGGCCTTCAGGGGTTGCCTGTGCTCTGGGCAGGGGCATTTTCCTGGTGTGTTGGGGACTGAACTTCAGTGAAGCTGCCTGGTGAAGGGCTTGTCTTAATGTCCCCAGAGTAATTTAGGCCCCTCCACTGTCCCCCGCGGCCCCATCCATTCTGCCTACCTCTTTGGTCTTACTTATCATATTTGTCAATGTCTATTCCTGGTTGGTCTGTAAACTCCAGGAGCAACCGGCAGGAATCGTGCTAAACTTGTTATATCATCTGAGCCTCGTGTAAGTCCCAAGAAATATTCATCCCCACTAAACAGGTGAGCAAGCTGAGGTCCTGGGGTCAGGGACTTACTTGGCCGATATTGGGGAAAGGTTCCATCTCTAGGTGCAGGCGGCAGTCAGGAAAAACAAACTCACACCGCTTGACCCTCCAACACCTGGACTTCATAGCCCTCAGCTTTAGCCTGCTTATCAAGCCCCAGAGGCTGGTATGAGTTCAGGTCTGAGGCCCCGACCTGCAGATTCTGACTCAGCGGGAGCCGAGCAGTGCCTGAGGACCTATTTTGTCAGCCAGCACCGCAGGTGATTCCCATGCAGGTGATGGAGGGCCGCCCGAGGCAGCTCTCACCCGGGGCAGCGCTGCGCTCTTGGTGGAGTCGCAGGACGCGCAGTGGTCCTGGCCCCGAAGCGACTGGTTTCTGGCAATCAGTTAGGGCTCTGGCTGCAGCTGGGAGCGCCCGGGGCTGGGAGGCAGAGGGTGGTAATAAAGTCACAACAGGAAGCGCAGCTTTTATTAGCCCTGGGTACCCGCAGCTGCAGGTGAGTAATCTGATTTCTGCGGCGTCCTGTTTTCTCCGCTGCATGGCGGTTCCTCGACACCCACTCACCTGCCACCAGCCACGGGCGAAAGGGCGGGTGCGGGGGGAGGATGGGCGTGGGGCTCCGCCTGTCTGGGTCCCTCGCCCACGCTCGCGGTGCGCGCTCGCAGCGCCAGGGCCACCGGCCCGCGCACCTGGCGCGCTCGCTGCGGGGAGCGGGGCTGCGCCTGCCTGCGGGATGGTGGGGGGCGGGGATGGCGCAGACGCCCGCTCGTGGCCCTGCCGAGGCCCCTCGTCCCTACCCAAGCTGAGCCCCCTGGCTCCCAACTCGCTTCCCCTGATCAGATGACCTAGTGCCCATCTCCGGGCTCCGCCACTGATTCCCAAGCCTCAGTCGCCGCCTCTGTGGAATGGGAGAGTGTCAGCTGGTGACGAGGGAAGAGACGTCAGGGAGAACCTGCGGAGAGAGGCCGGGCTCCTCACTGCTTTGTGTCTCAGTTTGCGCGTTTGTAAGATGGGAATGATGAGCTCTTCCTGGAACGCGTCCACAGTAGGGCAGTGGCTTCACTGTGGTTACCGTTATGGTCGCTCTTGGGCCGCCCAGAAGCCCGCCTTCTCGCTCTTCTCGGGTTCTCTGCTTTTCCTGGGTTCTCCACTCCATCTGGGATACGGGAGGTTGGGGAAGGCTTGGATCAGAAGAGTCTGAGATGTCTGAGAGTCGGGGGCTTGCCCACGGCTGCGGGTTTGTTCAGAGAGATGGAATTGTCTCTAAGGTCCTTTCTGTTTTCCTTCCGTAAAACAGGGTTGATAACACGTCCTCTGACAATCCACTGAGACTGTAAAGACCACTTGAGAAAAAAACCCGGAAACGTCCTGTAATCTTCAAGTGCTGTCCGCATGCAAAGGACTGTCCGAACGCAAAGGACTGTGGTTATGATTTCTTTCAGGTGCCTCTTTGTCCTAAGGCAGTGGTTCTCAACCTTCTGGCCCTTTAAATACAGTTCTTCATGTTGTGACCCAACCATAAAATTATTTTCGTTGCTACTTCATGTAATGTTGCTACTGTTGTGAATCGTAATGTAAATATCTGATATGCAGGATGGTCTTAGGCGACCCCTGTGAAAGGGTCGTTCGGCCGCCAAAGGGGTCGCGACCCACAGGCTGAGAACCTAAGGGATCGCGGATTCGTCAAGAACTGAACTAGAGTTAGCCGCGGAGATTCAGAGGGTCCTGTAGATAAGACCCAACACCATCCAGGGAGAAGCGGGAGAGAGGAGAATATTGTATGAGTTGGGAATCTTTGGTTGTAATGACAGAAACTCAATTCCTACTAGGTTGGAAACAAAAATTAAAAGGGAAAAGAGAAATTAAGAATGGAGTGGCTCCTTTATCTTGGTTTCAAGGGTGAGTCAACTTCAGGCATTGCTGGATCCAGGGTCCCCAGTATGGTCTTTGGGCTATCTCCCCACTACCCCCACCAGTCAGTACTGTTTGCTTCTGCCTTGCTTTAAGAATGGACCTCCTTCTCTCCCGTGGCAGGCAGGCCCTCTCCGGTCCCAGGAAACATACTCACATATTTACATTCTATCAGCTAACACTTCAGAAGGAGGAAGCCAACGGTCCCCACTGGCTCCATCGCAGTCCCTGGGCGGGCCCTGAATGACCCAGCCTTCCTCCACACGCCCGGGCCTAACCAGGTCATTGAATCAAGGAGAAAGGGGCACTGTGATTGGCCTACTTGCCCTTCCCAGGGGGTGGGGCCTCCTGATGCACACCCCACCAGAGACAAGAAATGGAAGAGGACAGAAGCATATGTCAGACAGACACAAGTAACTCCATCGCTCACTCGCTTCATTGCGAGGTTTGAGGGCAGAACCCTGGGAACACCAACAGTTAAGGGTTGGACAGAACTTGGGAAGGAGACTGAGGAGTGTGAGGGAGGTTCTGGGAGAAACAAGGTCTTCAAGGGAGGAGAGAAGTTCTACAAGGAGAGACTTATTGAAGGCAAATTCTGGAAGGAATGAAGGGCTTCTACTGCTCTAGGTCCAACCACCCACCCTCACTTGGAGTAGAAAGGCTATGAGCCCTGGTTGGGCCAGGACAGATTCTACCATCTACCCCGGAAGAACCTGTTTCCTTCTCTGTGAAATGAGGACACTAACAGAACCACCCCCTCAAAGGATGACAGAGAGATGTGAGGAAGATGTAACTAAGAAATGCTTACTCCAACGCCTGGCACATAGTAAGTGCTCAATAAATGGGAGCTCCTTATAGTGCTGGTGGAAGAAATAGTAGCAGTGGTAGCAGTAATAGCACCCAGAATCCTGAGGCCTGACAGGGCAGACAGTATAGCTAATAAGTTCAGCACGATAAAGCAACATTCATGCATGCATGCATTCATTCATTGAACAATCCTTGAGCACCTGCTGTATACCAGTCCCCATGCCAGACACAACAGATGTGAAGACTAGAACACACGAGTTTGCAATGTGTGGGATACAGATAAGATGGCAGATAGTTACAATACAAGCAATACATGCCATGGGGACTGGGCTGTGGGAGCCCACAGAAACTTGGTCTCTATGGAGGGAACAGGGCAACCCCCTGTGAAGGCAACATTTGAGGCGAGACAACTGATGCAGGCCCAGAAAGCTGACATTTTTGCATGCTCACCGTGGTGCAGGTGCTGGGTGGGCTGCACATTTCCCCATGTTGTCCCCATTACATGGATGAAGGAATGGGGGTCCAGAGAGGATAGGGGGCCTCCTCAGAGTCACCACACTTGTAAGTGGGGGCACCAGGGCTGGCCCAGGGACCTGACTCCCCTGGATGAGTTGACCAGGTGGAGAAGAGAGGAGAAACAGGATGCAAGGCAGAGAGAAGAGGATCATGTGACCCAGCCCTCTGGAATGGGGAGGAGGAGCCAGGGTTTCCAGACTGGGAAAGCCTGTGGGAGGCTGGGACAGGAACTGCAGGATAAGGACAAGAGGGGAGCTATGACCTCCGGCAAGTCCTGCGCCTCCTGGAATCTCAGTGCCTTATCTGTTCTGTGGGAGAAGGAAGTCCGTTATCTCCATCCCATTTTACAGACGAGGAAGCAGAGATTAGATCCAGGCCCTCTGGCTCTGCTGGAGCAGATGCGATGTGAAAGTTCCCTGCAAACCCTCCTCGCTGTCTCTAGGGCGGTAGCCACGAAGAGCACCCCAAGAGAAGGGGAGCCTCCACGTAGCAGCCCTGGGAGGGTCCCAGAGGACACTCTTGTGCTCCTATACGAAAATCCAATATCCTAAGGACCTTAGAGGCAATGACATCCATGCATTGTCGGGACAATGCCTGCAACTTGCAAATAGAGAATCTGAGCCCAGAAAAGGTGCGTGACTTGTTCAAGGTCACACCGCAAGCTGGCCGTAGACCTCCATCGGGAATGCGGTGGTCGGACACCTGGGCCTGGGCTTTTTCTCCATTCCCAAATCCACTTCTCACCAATGACCTCTCACTGCACTCCATGATAGCAACCCTACCGGTCCGGACAGCTAGTATGGGCCAGGCACTTCGCCTTTCTTTTTCTCTGGTCCTCCACATCACCCTGGGAGGTGTTATCCAGAGCAGCCATAAGGTCTGGCAACAGAGACACATCTACATACATAACTAATGGCTTATTGGTGGCACATTCATTGCAAAACATGTAAAATAACAAGCAATGCCTCCAGACTTGAGGGTCCCCTGTAAATTATATAATCCTATTGTACAGATGAGAAAACTGAGGCTCAGAGATGTGAAAAGTCTGCCTCGGGGACTACAACAAGGAAGCAACAGGGTGAGGATTAGCATCCAGGCCCCTCTGACTCCAGAGCCAGGGTGTCTTGTCCCCACCCCAAGCTGCTGCCAGATAAGAGAGGAGAGGACCTGCCCAGGGAGGTGAGGGGTGATGGCCAGAGGCACTGAGCCCTGGTGATGAGGCAGGTCCCAGTTAGTGTAGTGGTTAAACATTTAGCTGCTGAAGTCCAGAGTTGCCAGGGTTTGAATCCTGCTCTGTCACTTCTTAGCCCTGTGTCCTCAGGCAAGGCACTGCTCCTCTCTGAGCCTCAATGTCCTCATCTGTGAAATGTGGATGGTGATAGTGTTATTGGATTGCCAGGGGGCCTTAAGTTGGAAGAGTGTTGCACATGGTAAGCACAATGGAAGTGTGGCCTCTTACTGGCACCTTGTACGGCATTTTGCAGTGACTGCCTCATCGCCCGTCAGTTCTGCTTTTATAACACTGTGGGTTCCGTAGCTGGCCACCTGGGCTCTGCCACTTGCTAGGAAGGTGACCTTGAGCTTAGAGAGAGAGTGAAGGTTAAGCCTTAGGTCCCTCATTGCATGGCCGTGTAGCTCACTTTGTATTTATAATTTTATATTATTTTTCTTAAAGGGGTCTCCCAATATTGTATAAGCTCTACTGACGTTGTGCAAGACCTGGACCCACCCTTGTCTGAGCAATGCACTGGCCTCAGTTTTCTCATCTATGGAAGAGGGGAGAGTGTTGTTGCACTGATTAAATGCATACATTTGTGTAGAATGCTTTAAAAGTGCCTGGCATATAGTAAGTGCCTGATAAATGTTGGCTCCTTAAGTACATCTCCAGCTAGTATCGATGCTAAGTGTTGTAAATGTGCTACATGCCTTACATGCACCGTGTTATGTATTTATGTTTAATCTTCACAACCACCGGTCCCATTTTACAGGTGAGAAAACAGAGGCTCAGAGAGGTGAGGTCACAGAGCTTGGAAGTCACATAGGTCTGACTCCAGAGCCCTGCCCCTAACCACTGCCTCCCACTTAAGCCCCTGGCAGCTGAACCTGGAGGACTCAGGCCCCACCTCAGGCAGGTACTGTCTGCCAGGCCCTGGTCACCCTGAAGGTGGCTCATGAGGCCAAGGAAGAGCGCTCCCCCCCACCCCCAAGTCCAGCTGGGCCTGGGGACCTGCCACACCTAGAACCCTCATCCCTCTGCTCCCTAGCGCTTCCTCTTGAGCCCCTGTCATCAGACGCCCTGGCCCAGGTGGGGCGGGGGCCAACGGGTGACAATGACCGATTTAGAAAGTAAAGTTGCTTCTCAAACAAATAAGAAAGAAGAGGAAAGAAAGAAATGGCCTGCCCGCTTCCTGCCCCACTCTCTCTCCCAGCACCTGGGGCCCAGCTGCGAGGTTTTCACTGCTTGTTTGTTCATCCTGTCTCGAGGAGCCTCTTCTGAAAGCCCAGCCCCCGCCCCGTGGGCAGCGGGCGGATTGTGGAGCCAATGGAAATAAGCCCCCTTCGTGATTGTTGTATTGTGACTGTCTCAAGTATTGTTTTGGACAACAATACCAATAATCCTAACAATCTGCTGTTTCCTGTGGCTGGGAGAGAGGGAATTAGCAGCTTCAACTTGGCAGTGGCCGTCCTGGCTCTGCATCTCAGGTGTGGAGGCCGGGCCAGGTCCTTACTTCTCTCTGGGCCTCAGTCTCCCTGTCTGTGAAATGGGGGGATGGGATTGGGGGGATGGCTGGATGAGGTCAGCATGAGCAGCAGGTAAGCACAGTGCAGGGCCCGTGGCAGCTCTCAGCCAGTTACTAGGAAAGCGGGGATCGTGCGGGAGTACAGTTGTAAGAGCCTTCATGGCTGTGGTTGGAAGGCTCAGAGGTAGAATGACCCTTAGCATGTCCTAGCGCTTAGTGTATAATAACTCATTTTATCCTCACCACAACCAAATGAAGTAGATGCTACTGTCATCCTGACTCTACAGTGAGGAAGCTAAGGCAGAAAAGTGACTTGCCCAAGGTGAACATGTCTGGTTGGTGCAGAGCCAGGGCGAACCCAGCCTGTCTGGGTCCAGAGGCGATGCTCTTAGCTGCGTGCCCTGCCCCGGGGCGGGCCTGGCTGTGTGGGGGCTGATTTGCTGAGACCCTTCTCAGCCTCAGTTCTTTGTAGGTTTTGTTAATCCTCACCTGAGCATATTTTTCCATTGATCTTTTAGAGAGAGTGGAAGGGAGAGGGAGAGACAGAGAGAAACATCGATGTGAGAGAGAGAGACATCAACTGGTTGCCTCCTGCATGCACCCCGACTAGGGCCAAGAAACCTGCAACCGAGGTATGTGCCCTTGACCGGAAACAAACCCAGGACCCTTCAGTCTATCCACTGAGCCAAACCAGCCAGAGCTCAGCCTCGGCTCTTGATCTGCAAAGTGAGCACCCATCATGCCTGCCTATAGATGCTATACAACCCTGCGGGAGAGCTGTGGTCAGAGTTAGTGACGATGTGGAGAAAGACAGTGAATGGCTACAGCAGATGCTCAGGAAGCCACGCTGTCACTGCTGTAATTATTATTAGTTTTAGAGTCACAGGCGAGCGCCAGCCTAGAGGATGCTGAGGGCCCTGCCCAGCTCCGAAAATCTAACTCGTGGTTGCAGCTGGGTAGCGACTCCGGGAGGCACCTGGTGAGAGGTGACTCCACCCATTGGGGCTAAAAAAATCCCTGAGGCGGCCACTGTGCACTCTGCCAGATACCTGCCCCATTTAATGGCGAACTCTCCCACTCTGCTTCCCTTCCCCCAGCTCCCATGAGCTGTGTGGTTCTGGAGAAATTACTTGACCTCTCTGAGATAGGAAAAGGATACCAATTTGCAGAGTTTTGTTGGATTAGAGATAGTGTAGATCAAGTGCTTAGCAAAGTACCTGGCATGCAGCCTCAAAGAGGCGGCCGGAACCTGAGTGTTGGGGCTGACCTATGTTCCAGTCCTGGCTATGCCATTTCCTGTTGTGTGATCTTGGGCAAGTTGCTTAGACTCTATGAAGCTGGAAAACTGATTAGCATGGCACCCAGCACGCAGTGGTTGCTTAATGAATGATTGTAGTTGTCTGTGACCATTTCTTGCACTTTATCAGCATGTCCAGAGTCCCTCAAAGATCCTAGGGGGATGGTGTTTTCTCTAGTGATGATTTATGTCTCTGTTTGCCCCTCCAGAACTCTCCATCTGCCCTTCTGCATCCTGTTCCGTGCCCTGGTAGGTGGCCTTTATGAGTGGGATCAATGGTCTCCTTTGCCCTTTGGCTTCTGGCTGGGCGGGGCAGGGGAGCAGGAGCACAGAGGGCAGGTGGAGAACGAGGCCTGGCTACTTAATTCCCAAGCCCCTTCCTGCAGGGTTGTCACAGGTTGGCTGTGTCCTTCACCCACAGCTACAGCTCCTGTGGGCAGCACTATGCATGTAGCTCTGGGCCTGGGTCCAGGTGACCTCTCCCTCCCCACCCTTCATGCTTTGCATGTAACCGCTCCCCACGCCGGCCCCGGGACCCAGCACCATCCCTCCCAGTTTCTCTAAATCCTGCCCATGTCTTTGTTAACAGTCCCTCGCTGAAACTCTCTTCACATCACTCAACTCGAGTGCACCATCTGTTTCCTGCCAGAGCCCCGACCATACTGTATTCAGTTGTCCTCATCCAGGCCCTCAGGTATGGTAGAATCATAGAAATCACACTGCTCCTACAGGCATGGATTTACCCATTCGAATACCTTTTGCTGAGTGTCTGCTGTGTGCCAGGGAGCGGGGAGCAGAGATGACCAAGAGAGAGTCCCTGACTTCAAGGAACTCATGGGCTAGTTGGGGAGACAAACGCCTAAAGAGACCACCACAGTGCTCGTCAAAGCCGTAGCAGAGGCGGGTGCAGAGCCTGTGGCAGGGCCGACAGCAACCGTCTCACTCAGGAGAGGCTGGGAAGGCTGCAGAGGAGGAGTTCTGTGGGTCAGCATCCCAAAATATTATCAACATATAATACTATCAATTACAATGGACATAAAAGTTCTTAAGATTTGCTATGTATCTTTCTAAGTCTTCCGATTCTGGTGTATGTTTCATACGTAAGGCCCATCTCAGTTCAGCCCAGCTGCATTTCAGGGCTCAGGAGCCACCTACGGTGAGGGGCTGAGCAAGCATCTCGTTTGATCCTCACGCCGGCCCTGGGAGGCAACCAGTGCAGTTTCTCCCATTTTACAGATGAGGAGGCAGAGACCCTAAGGAGTTAAGTCGCTTGCCTGAGGCTGCAATGGCTCTCTGGTGGGGCAGGATTTGAACCTGCATCTCTGTAGCTCCAGGGCAGGTCTCTTCCTGCTGCCCTGCTCTGTCTTGGGCGACCCTTCCTCCCCAGAGAGAAGCAGCTAAGCAGGGCTGAAGAGTCAAAACTTCAGCTGAGGCCTTCTGACCCCCAATCCTGTAATGTTTCTGCCTCAGCTGAGTCTATGGGGCAGATTGGGGAAGGCTAACAACCCTCCACAATGGGACCTGACCCCCATCCAGATGGCGTGGGGGTGTGGCGGCAGAACAGAACTGAGGCTGGCTGGCCGGTAAGGTGGGGCTTGTTAATGGCGGAAGACACGGGGGAGGGTGGCAACGAGCCTAGGCAGACTGAGAAGTCAGCTGGGCATCTTTGCCAAGGCCATAGTCAGCAATTGCTTCCTAGCCCAAGCACTGCATTATCCCAAAATACCCCCCTCCCCCCCACCCGCCTAGTGGGGTTTGTAGAGGTCACACTGATGCTTGGGAAATTAACATGGGGTGACAAAGGTAAGACATTCTGATGGGAGCTTCCCCCTGGCTCTCATGCGGAGAGAGTCGTAGGAGAGAGAATTCTCAGACCCACATCCATGCTTTGGAGGAGAAACCAGAGCCGTGAAGTAATGGAAGCAAGGGGAGTGAGCTCCCTGGCCTGATGCCCAGGCGTGTGTGTGGTGACTCCAGGGCGGTTGTGTGAGGCTGAAAATAATGGTCAGTAGCTGAGTATTCCTGGCCTATTTACTATTCATCCAGTATCCGCCCACTCACAGAATCATCCATCCCACCGTCCATGGCATACCCGTCCATGGCGTGTCCATCTCTCCTTCTCTCCTCCTTCAGCCATGGCCTCATTTTCTCCACGTCCTTTCATCTACCCATCTGTGACCATCCACTCTGCACCTAATCCTGGGCTGGATGCTCTACGTGCAACAGTGAGTAAGATCCAGATCGTCCCCCAAACCGGGAGGTCGATGGACACTTAGCCTCAGCAAGGGAGGTAAGAGTGGTGATGGACGGTTCCAGGAGGCGCCGCGGGAGCTCCAAGGAGCAGATGCCCGGCTGCGCCCTAGGGTGTCAGGGAAGGAAGGCTGCTCGAGGAAGGAACACCTGAGCTGGTTTTGAAAGAGGAACAGGGGCCTGTGAAGCCAGAAGGAGGAAGCCTGGCTGATGAGATGGGCAGTGATGCGGGCTGGGCAGCGCCACACGAGGACCAGCAGCAGAAGCCGGTGGGAGGAAATGGAGGACTGGCCTCGAGCCAAGATTTCACCCCAGGTTCTCAGGAGGGGCTTAAAAATGGTGACAACTCGGAAGTGTGCACCAGCCTTACCGGTCTTGCCTTCTCTCAGCACAGCATGGGGTCTGGGATGCCGGAGCTCACAGACCTAGAGCATCTGAGTCAGTTCCCTTATTGTAAGTTGGGGAAACAGAAATCTAGAGAGGAGAGAGGACATGCCAAAGTCACAAGAGAGTTAGGGGGTCCCCAGCCCAGATCCCTGACCCCAATGCATTCTGGTCTTCTTTCCACTAGAGTCTAGGTCCCAACCCCCCAAATCCCTCCCATCACACACACACACACACACACACACACACACACTCTCAACAACATTGTAGTCTATCAGCCTGTGGACTTAAGGGTCCCAGGTTCGATTCCGGTCAAGGGCATGTACCTTGGTTGAGGGCACATCCCCAGTAGGGGGTGTGCAGGAGGCAACTGATCGATGTTTCTCTCTCATCGATGTTTCTAACTCTCTATCCCTCTCCCTTCCTCTCTGTAAAAAATCAACAACATTGTAGTCTAAGCACTTGTGACCCCTCAAAGCCTGGCCCAGTGCTGGGCCTGGAGAAGGGACCTTCTCTACTAGGCTTCTGCCCTGTCCCCGGAAATAATCAGATTGGTAGAACTCATTCGTGCTCTCTCCATCGTCCCTTTTAATTCCCACGACAATCTCAGGGGCCTGGGATCACTGCTTCTTCTGACGGATGGGGGAAGAGGCTCAGAGAGGGGAAGGGTCTTGCTCAGAGTCACACAGCTCTAATGCAGCAAAGCCAGCAGCCTGACTTCCCACCCTGTACCTGACCTGAGACATCAGGTGACACCTCACCTCACGTCGCCTGGAGAATTCTGGTCCCTGACGCACCCTGTGCCACTGAAGTCAGGGGCTGTGGACCGAGAGACTCAGCGGGGACAGGAACCAAATCGGGGAGGGGGCTGGGAGATGGGGGAAGGACCCTGGGAAGGAAACCTCGGAGATTGTTTTCACCTGTAACCTGCCCTGCCCTGCCCCACCCAGCGATGGAAAATGTGTGTCAGAGGAAGCTGCTGGCTGGGGACGGGCTGGGGGTGCGTGGGTGACAGCCTGCAGAGGGGGACCATGGGGGGCAGGATGTGCTGAGGTTGGGGGGCAAGGTCAAGGGTGCTGGAGCAGGGTTCAGGCTTTGCCCTTTCTCTCTAGTTCTCACTTTCTTTCTTCTGCTCTCAGAATTAGCGGTGAGACTTTCACTTCCAGAAGGATGGGCAGCCCGTCCTACGAAAGTTGTCCCCAGGCGCTGCCTCCCAGACCGCCTTGGCCCTGCCAAAGCTCTGCTCAATCGTTGGTTCAGTAAGCACTTACTGAGCACCTGCTGTGTGCCCAGAGGCAGGGATGCTGGACGGCCTCCTCCCTGCCCGGAGAGGAGACAGAGACGTGATGAGGCAGATGGGAGACCGAGAGGCACGGATAGGAGACGGGAGGCTTCCCGCAGGACAGCACGCCGAGTACCAGGGAGGTGACAGTAGCCGCTCTGCCCTGTGCGTACCACAGCTTTGCCCTTTCATGCCTTTCTCTTTTTCTAAAAAACTATTTTTTATTGATTTTAGAGAGGAAGGGAGAAGGAGAGAGAGAGAGAGAGAGAGAGAGAAATATCATTGATGGGAGAGAATCATTGATCAGCTGCCTCCTGAATGCCCCACACTGTGCACCCAGCCAGCAAGCCAGGCATGTGCCCTGACCAAGAATCGAACCGTGAGCTCCTGGTTCGTAGGTCGACACTTAACCACTGAGCCCCGCCGGCCGGGCAGGCTTTCATTCACCCCTTTCCACTCTGAGAGGTAGCAAGTGCTAGTGTTCCCACCTTCCAGGTGAGGAGGCTGAGGCACCGAGGTGAGCCCTTGCCAAGGTCTCCCTGCTGGGTGCCAGGAAACGGCAGAGGCAGGACTGGAAACCAGGCGGCTGCTCTTAACCGCTCCACCGAGGAAAGGGAAGAGGGAACAGGTGTTGGGGGCAGGATGTGGAGTGAGCAACAGAGGAAAGGCCCGAAGACAGGGTGCGTTGGCGCTGAGAGGGGCGGGGACGCTGCCGAGTGGGAGGCCGGGGAGCAGCCAGAGCCCAGGCAGGAAGTCCCTCCAAGAATTGCGCTGGGCCCCAGGCAGCTCTGGACGAATTCTGAGCAAGGGAGTGACATGGACGCGTTTGTCCTGGGAAGGTGGCCTCTTTTAAAGGGGTCATGAGCGGGGGCCTCAATGCACGGAAGTTAAACGTGATTTATTTCAGCGTTTTACTTTCCTAGGCCGACTGCGTGCTCAAACCAGGTGGCTTAAGAGAGCAGAAACGTGTTCTGTCGCTTTCGGAGGGTAGGGGAATGAAGTCAAGGTGTCCGCGGGGCCATGTGGCCGGAGACTCTGGGTAGGAACCGCTCTTGCCTCCTCCCAGTGTCTGTCAACCCTTGGCGAGCCTTGGTTTCCAGCCGCATACGCTAGCCTCCCGGTGATCTCGCCGTGGGTCTCTCTCTCTTCTTGTAAGGACTGCAGTCATGTCGGCTGAAGGTCCCATCCTACTCCAGTATGACCTCCTCTGAAGTCATTCTATTTGCAACCACCTCCAAAGAAGGCCACAATCTAAGTACTGGGGGTTAGGACTTCAACATATTTTTTGGGGGGGACACAATTCAACCCATACCATGTCATCAAAGTGTTTGTCATATAGATAAATCTGGAATCTGAAAAAAAATCCTATACCGTTTGAGATTCAGAAAATATGGCCTCCGCATATCTGTCCCCCATGCTAACACTCTGCCCTAGTGAGTACAAAATAAATGTTTGAGAAACCCTTGACGTGTGGTCCCCTAAGGCCGTCAGGCCTTTCCTTCACAAGTTAGAGAAACAGAATAAAAGTCCCCAGAGAACAAAGTCAAGCTGCCCTCTGTCCTGGATTGCTGGCAGGCAGCTGCTCCACTGACCTGGGCACCTCCTCCCCTCCTGCCTGGGCACCAGCTTGGGGCCTAGCCCCGCCTGAGAAGGAGAGAGGAGAGAGGCCTCGGCTCCCTTCCACCCTGGAGTGAGCAGAACCCAGTGCTCACAGCCTTCTCCCTTGCTTCCCCATCCAAACAGGCTCAGGCTGCTCCATCCAGAAAAATGTCCCAGCTCTACGCCCGCCTCCTCCACCTGCTTCAGGCCTTTATCTTTACCACTGGGACTATTGCCCTCACCTCCAAACTGATCTGCCTGCCACTGGCAGCTAATTGGGTCATCGTAAACATGAGGACGACCTCTCTTCCTGCCATAAAACCTTCAATGGCTCCCTATCGCTCTCGGAATAAAGTCCAGATTCCTTAGCCTGCCTTTTCAGGCCTTGCACAAGCTGGTCTCCAGGTAGCTGCCCAGATTTGTTCTTCACTATTTCCCTACATGTGCTCTATCCTACGGGCAATGGAGTTTCCAGAATTTCCATTTAAGAGAGACTGGGGTGGTACATTCTGGTTGGAAGGGGACACAGTGGGGGCTTGTCTTGAACTTGTCTCTATCAGCAGGAACACCTGAGCATGGCCAGCTGTGCTTCCCTCTCTCCTGCATCTGTTCCCTGGCATATGCTGTTCCCTCCACATGGAATGCTCTCTCCACATCTCCATTGTGCAACATCTGACGCAAAGGACAAATTCACCCCGATCATATAACCAAAGGGCCTGCTCCCTCCTCCCAGTAAACTTCCATGTACCTCCCTTCCCTTAGGGCCAGGTGCTGGCCCCAGGCCAGCAGCTGCCTGGCAGGGAGAACAGGCCAGAAAACTACAAGATGGGAAACCTGGCCGGGTATATACTTTGCTGTGTGACCTTGTGCAAGTCGCTTTTCCTCTCTGGGCCTCGGTTTCCTCTCTGTAGAGTGGGATACGAGGAAAGACATCCAAACAGGATGAAAGCTTGAGCCAAGTTTCTCCCTCCACCGAGGGTCTGGCCAGACCCTGGTCCAGTAAACAAGTGCTTCTAGGGTCCTTTACTTTGTGTTAATTTGCATATATTTGCATGTGTGCTGTAAGAGGCACTGACGACATTTCATTCATAGAAAGAATTGAGACTGCCATCTAATTGATGTCCAGGGATGGAAAAGACCCAGTGGCTCATGGTTCCATTTAAATCTCAGCAGACAGAGGCCTTTGGTAATTAGCCCTCCAACCCCCTCCTTTTAGAAATGAGTAACTGAGGCGCAGAGAGGGAAAGTGACAAGGCCAAGGCCACCAGGAGGAGCACCTGGGTGGAGCAATGGGCTTCCTCCCAGGCTCCCCACCATCTGCCAGGGGAATGCACTAGGCACCTCACTTCTCCCTCCGTGCAGGGTGGGAGAAGGGGCAAGGAGGGGGGCTTAGTTTTCTTATGAGGGCCTGCTCTGCACCCCGGAATAACAAAGCCTGCTGGCTCGGCAGCCTCCGCAACCACCACAGGAAACCAAAGTGTAGTCGAAAGGCAGATGGGAGTGGAAAATCCTCTCAGAGATGTTAGATCGTTGCTTTCACCTGTTCTAAAAATAACCAGGTTTATTAGAGATTGATAGATGACAAAATAACCCACCAGTTATTCCACTGAGGCTGGGGAGGGGAGAAAGAGCGATTCTGTCTGCACCCAAAGGCTGCTGGGAGATGCTGCTGAACATGGATGAGCTGGCAGGACCCAGCGAGCTCAGTAGTTGGCCAAAGGCAGGGAAAGGACTAAGAGACACCTGGCTGCTGCCTTCAAGAGGTTTTAGCCTTCAGGGCGGGGGGGTGGGGGGGGACGACAGAAAACAAAAGGCAACGAAGTCATAGCAAATTGGGATAAGGGCTCTGAGGGAGACAAGCAGGGCTCAGGCACAGACGTAGGGGGCGGACCAGGCTGGGCAGGGAGTCCCCTGGAAGGAGGGACCATTTAAACCGAGACCTGGAGAGGAAGAAGGCCGCCCAGCAAAGAATGGGAGGCAGGGCCTCTCCTGGAGAGAGACCAGCACGTACAATAGCCAGAAGGTGCGAAGGAAGGAGCTTGGTGGTTCAGGAAAGGCCAGTGCAGGGGAAAGAGGGAAGAGGTGAAGACTGGCAGGGGGAGGCTGGAAGGGGCAGGGCCGGACCTGTGCTGGCTCTGAGGACCGCTTAGCCCTAGGGATGGGGTTCCAGGCCCAGGGGAAACCACAGAAGCCACGTCTGGAGCAGTGGCAGCATGGGGTGTGGCTGGTTTGCCTTTGAGGAAGCTCCCTCTCGCCTGTCGCCTGTCTGTCGTGTGGGATAATGAAGGGGGTTGGGGTGGGGCCAAGCCACAGGGAGGCCGGTGAGGCCAGAACATCCTATCCAGGTAGGAGTGCCCGTGGCCTCCACTAAGATGGGAAAGGGGAAAGGAGCGAACCGGATGGATTCAAATCTGTTTTGGAGATTAGCTTCATGGGAGTTGCAGATGGACTGGGTGGGGGCGGGGTGGACGGGAGGGAGGAGGAGGTCCCTGCAGGCGACACCCAGGTCTCTGGCCTGAGTGCCTGGAGGGTGGCAGGGCCATTTCCTGAGGTGGGGAGACCTGCAGGCGGGAGGGGCAGGTGTGGGACCCAGTGTGGGGCAGGCCAGGTTTGCGGAGCCTGCAGATCTCCAAGAGAACTGCTAGGAGGCAGCGCCAGGGGCTCTAGCGATCTCGGGACATGTGATGAAAGCAGACAGTTGGCCCTTCCATCATTAACCAAGTGTGAGCAGTGAGCTCCAGGGGACCAGGGACCAGCCTGGCCTATAGTAGCTTCCGCAGCTAGGAAGGTGCCTTGCCCATAGTGGGTCCTCAACAAGAAGCTAGATGAATGAAGCCAGACGACCTGCTGAATGAACTGGCTCGTAGACGCGGTGGTGCTTAATACTTCAGGAATCCTCTGCCTCCTCTCACCCCCAGGCCCAGTCAATCAGTGATTCCTGCAGACTTGACTTTCTCGGTGTTTCTCAGTCTCCTACTCTATCCCTGCTACCACTGCCCCAACTCAGACCCTCAGCATTAACTATATTTATGGTGACCTTTACCCGAGAACCTACTATGTGCCAGGCCCTTCATGAGTAGTATTCTCATTTAACCTCCAAAGCTCCTCCCCCCTCACTACCCTCAGCACTTCTGCACCAGCCTCCCGGGTGCCTTCAGATACCACCCTTCCAGCCCATCCTCCGGATTGAGGAGAATCAAAATCTCATCTGTCCCTCCTCCTTGAAGCCCTCTCATCACGGGAGGATTGTGACCCAACACCTAACACCTCCTCTCCCTCTGGGCCTCATCTGAATCTTCACCTGCACTTCCTTGGAGCAGCTGGTGCTGTTTCTCATCTCCAGGCCTTTGCTTGTGCCATGACCTCTGCCAGGGCTGCCCTCTGCCAGGGCTGCCCTTCCCGCCGCTGGTTCGTTCACACTTAGCACGTAATGCTCAGCTTTCCATAGTCTTCCCCGACTCAGATGCTTACTTGCTTAGAAGCCCTCAGGCCACTCCTCCCCACTCCATGTGGACTTCATCAGTACCTATAATAATCACTTTAAAAAAATATGATAATTTTTAACGTACAGGATTATCTCCCCGACCCCCACCCCCACCCCCACCCCCGGCCCCACCCCCGGCCCCACCTCTCATCAGGCCTAGAGGTTCCAAACCCAACTCAAAGGGCATGGAGAGCATGGAGGGCCTGCCGTGTCAGGGGTCATGCATCTCCCTCCCACAGCGCGGAGGAGTCTAGGGACAGAGGCCAGCTTCCCGTCCACTCAGCCCTTAGGGTCTGACACCTCTTGGGGCAGGGACAGGAAACTCTTCCTTGTCCCAGAGCTGAAGGCCTCCCTCCCCCCTCTGCTCCCCACCCCAGACCACGCCCCTCCTTATCCCCCCTGGAGGGTCCCGGTAAAAGCATCCGCTTGTCAGTGTAAATCTGCTGGGTTCAGACCAGCAGCTGGAGATGGATGGGCAGGAAGCAGTAACAATGGATGAAAGACCCTCTGTGCCCAGGTGGGTGGGGGAGGGAGAGGCAGGAAACAGAAGCTTCCCTCCCAGGAGGCCAGGAGCGGCTGGTGGGAGGCCTGGGATGCCAGAACCTGCGGGGTTTATTTGGATTCCCCCAGGATCCAAGCTGGGAGCCCTTCACACACACCAGCTCCGTGGGGTGCCAGGTCCGGGATGTGTGTGACAAGAATGTCACTTTCATACATCACTGTTCGTCCCCTGTGTGTGAGCTCAGGGCCAGCTACACACGAAGGGCTTGCTTGTTGAAGGAAGAACTTAATGTGGCACTACTAATCGCTAAACAATTACGGTTTTATATCGATTTTCTTTCTTTCTTTTTTTTTTTTTTTTTAAATAAAAGGCACCACAATGATCCCTTTCCTCCTTCAGAGCTTTTGCACATCCTGTTCCTTGGGCCTGGCATGCTCTTCCCTCTGCTTTTTGCTAAGTCAGCACCTCCTCATTCCTCTCTAGCCTGACACCCTGCCGTTTCCTTTGGGGCACTTTTTGTAATGAGAAATCCTCTGACATAACATGTATCCTTATTTTTATTTTATTTTTTTTTTACATCCTGTCTCAACCACCAGCATGTAAGCTCCAAAAGTTTCTTGTCCATTGTTCTATCCCCAGAGCCAATGCTCAGAAGATGCTCCCTTGTTAAAGAGAGAAGAGATGGACGAATGAGTCCCTGTAATAATGTCATTCACGCCAGATGCTCTGCAATCTGCTTCCTTGAAGAGAACAAAAGGGAATCTTGCTCTTGCGCTGAGGACGGTAAAGCCTCAAGCAGTAAAGCCTCAAGCCGCGTGACAATACTGTGACAATGGCAAATCATCTTAGAGCCTTGCTTCCCCCGCAAACGTTGTTGAGGTTCATCAGAATCTGGGTGTGCACTGTGTCGGGGGGAGACCTGTACTTGGGAATGTCCGCTGCCTGTCCAGCGGGTACAGTGAACGCTGGGGCAGGCAGGGCTGCTTCCATCACACGATCCATTTCAAAGATGGGAAAACCAAGGCCCAGAAGTGCCAACGTCACATATGTGCCAATCCAGAGTTTTGCCAGCAGAGAGCTCAATAGGGCTACAGATATGTTGAGTCCTGAGATTTGTTCATTCATTTAACAAATATTTATTGAGCACCTATTATGTGTCTGGCACGGTGCTGGGCATGGTGCTAGGAACTGGGACTATGACAATGACTATAGACTCAGAGACTAAAAGATCCAGCCCACCTGACATGAAGCTGCTTCGGTGCCCTCGAAAGCAAGTGCCCGCTTGGCCAAGTGTGAGAGCTAGACATGGGGTGAGGGAAGAAGAGCTCGTCTTAGCAGAGAGAGGGAGAGTTGATCTGGGGCTGGACAAGGAAAATCAGAAATGGAGGAAAGCGTTGACTGTGACTAAGCAACCACACATGTCTGGGAGTGGTAACCCTGCTTATGCGCCTACTGTTGCCAGCGGGGTCAGATTAGAGCCCAGAAATTCAGCGCCTTCAAGTGGAATAATTTGTGCCATCTCAACAGTATGGGACCCAGTCAACAGAGTAGGCCAAAGGCCATCATTCACTCCGGAAGCTCATATTAGTCACCTTCTCGCTGCCAGACCCTGTGCTGAGCCCTGACATGATCCAGGTGAAGGAGACCTAGTCCTGTCCCTGAAAGTGCGTAGTCCCGGCGCGGGTGGGGGTGGGGGAAGGCGGCACACAGCCCTGCAGACAGGCCTGCGATCCCGGCCGCCTGAAGCCAGCACAGATCAGCAAGGAAGGCCTGCAGTGCCTTCCTGACTCCCTCTGTGTCGACACCAGAGATACCAGGGACCATTCAGAACATCACGAGGCCAGACTGGTCTGGGTCAGCCTGTGACTCTGAGCAAGTGACTCCATGTCCCTGAACCTCAGTCACCTCACATGTAAGATGGGGACAACGGCAGTCGCTGCTGATGTGGTGCTGTGAGCATTTGAGGAAATCAGCTGCAGATGCTTTGCGTGCAGGCGCGTGAGAAACGGTGAGCCCAGGCTGGCTTCTCCTTCGGGCGGGAATGGTGTGCGCCTGCTGTCACATCACCACTGTTTCATCTCACAGGCTCCGGTCCTGGACGGAGTCAGGCAGCCACGTGACGGACGACAGACATGTGTGGGGCTCTGACTCTGTGCCAGGCCCAGTGCCCAGCACGGGGAGCAGAGATGAATGTGACCCAGCCCCGACCCAGGAGCTGGTCCCCATGCCCGGAGGAGCAGGTGTGTGTATACTGGTACTTGTAACAGAAGTTCTCGGCTGCATTGTAAAAGCTAGAGCAGTGACAGCGAACCTTTTAAGCTCGGCGTGTCAGCATTTTGAAAAACCCTAACTTAACTCTGGTGCCGTGTCACATATAGAAATTTTTTGAGATTTGCAACCATAGTAAGACAAAGACTTATATTTTTGATATTTATTTTATATATTTAAATGCCATTTAACAAAGAAAAATCAACCAAAAAAATGAGTTCGCGTGTCAGAGGTTCGCCATCACTGAGCTAGAGTCTGCGGCTCAGCTGACAGGCCTCTGAGTGGCCGCATTCACACCTCGCAATGGTCCTTGACAAGGTGTCCATTGTGATCCCCATGTCACTGATGAGCAAACTGAGGCTCAGAGAGACAAATCCACCTGCCCAGGATCACATACACTCTGTCTCTATCTGTCTCCAGAACCCAAGCTCTGTCCTCCCAAACACCCTGCACACAGCAAATCCTCTTCTCCAAAGTCCTGTGCAGATGTTGGCTCCTTCAGACCCTGAGCATTATTGCGTCCTGCTATGTGCCAAGCCCCGTCCTGGGTTTAATGGGAGTGGAGGTGAACAGGAGAGGTCCCTGCCCCCACCTCTAGCCAGCAGCCAGGTAGGTTTGTGGCATGTTGGGGCTCAGGCTCCGTGTCTTCTTGGGGACCACTGGTCCAGCCTCCCTGGCCCCCCTTCAAAGTGCCCATAAGGCTGCTGGGAAACACTGAGGGAGGGAGGTTGTGACAGCTTCAGGCCCTCGGGGCCACCATGTGCGCTAGGCCTGCCTCTGACTCACCACCCACACCTGGCCCTGGCCTCAGGCAGCCTCGCTGCTGGAAATAGACACGGGGCAGAGAGCAGGAGCCGGGGAGGGCAGGGAGGTGGCACCTGCACGCGTGGCTGCCGTTCCCACCCTCCCTGCCAGGAAGTAGAGAAACGTCATCCAACAAAGCCCACCCAAAATAGCCGGGTGTGGGGACACTCCCAGGAATTGAAGGCTCCCATCTGGGAGGTTGTCCGAGGAGCTGTGATGGTGACGGTGACGGTAAAAGCAATGAGGATGCCTCCCTTCCCACAAGGCTCGGTGGTTACTGAGCGCTTGCTGGGTGCCAGGCACCGGCCTGAGTCAGTGCTTTGCATGTCTTAATGATCTCCTTGAACTCTCACAGCTCCCCGGGAGGCTGTAATGTGATTAAGCCCGTTTGACAGATGAGGAACTTGAGGCTCAGAGAAAACAGCCGTAACTTGCATAAGACCACAGAGCCCCTGTATTAGGCAACGCAGACCCACCTCAGGTTCCCCACCCAAACCCAGCTCAAATGGCTCATCATGCCAGGTCTTTTCCCACCTGCCCTGCCTGCATCACCTTCCCACTTTGCCAAGGTAAGGCCTACCTTCTCACCTTTCTGGGCAGCGGAAATCAAACCATATGCCTTCTCGGTCCCTCCCTGCCTATCGCAACCTCGCTCAGCTTTCAGCCCAAGCCTATCACAGTGCAGCCCTGTCTAAAACTGACAGTGGCTCCCCATCGCCCTCAAGATAAAGTGCATTCAAGGCCCTTCGTCAGCCGGGCTCTGCCCACTTCTCCGTCCTCATTGCTCAGCAACCTTTGCTTGGCCAAGTCAGGATACCTCCCGGGCTCACTCCCCTGGAGGCCATAGTACCAGGATGAGGAGGCTGGTGCATGGGAAGGACCTAGGAGGGTCCGTGGTGCATGGCTGGTGTTCAGCAAACCCTCTCGCCCACCAGCAGCTCTGAGCCAGGGACTGGGGCAGAGGTGGTGGTGAGGGAAGCTGGGGTCCAGGGCTCTCTGGTGGGCCAGCCCCAAGACTGTCAGTGCTAATAGAATTCATCTTTTTGAGAAATTCTGAAAGGCTTCAGGGAAGCAGTAGTTGGAACTGAAGGGGGAAAAAAGGCAAAAGAACTGCTGATGAGAATGTGAAACAGTACAGCCACTGTAGAAAAGAGTATAGTGATTCTTTTTTTAAAATTTAAATTCTTTATTGTTTAAATTATTACATAAGTCTTCTTTTCTCCCCATTGACATCTTCCTGGCCTCCCTTACCCCCCAGCACATGCCCTCACCCCCTCTACTGTCTGTGTCCATTGGTTATGCTCATGTGCCTGCATAAAAGTTGTTTGGTTGATCTCTCACCCCCTGATCCCGCCGCCCCCCCCCCCCCCCCCCCCAGCTTCCCTCATAGGTTGGACAGTCTGTTCAATGCTTCTATGTCTCTGGTTCCATTTTTCATCAGTTTATGTTATGCATTATATTCCACAAATGATGAGATCATGTGATATTTATCTTTCTCCGACTGGCTTATTTCTCTTAGCATAATGCTCTCCAGTTCCATCCATGCTGCTGCAAATGGTAAAAGTTCCTTCTTTTTTATAGCGACATAGTATTCCATTGTGCAGATGTACGACAGTTTTCTAATCCACTCATCTGCTGATGGGCACTTAGGCTGTTTCCAAATCTTAGCTTTTGTAAATTGTGCTGCTATGAACGTAGGGGTGCATATATCCTTTCTGCTTGGTGTTTCTGTTTTCTTGGGAAAGATTCCTAGAAGTGGGATCACTGGGTCAAAGAGTATAGTGATTCTTCAACAACTTAAAGTGCAATTGCTGCCCGGCCGGCGTGGCTCAGTGTTTGAGCATCGACCTATGAACTAAGAGGTCACGGTTCGATTCCGGTCAGGGCACAGGCCTGGGTTGCGGGCTCGATCCCCAGTGGGGGACATGCAGGAGACAGCCGATCAGTGATTCTCTCTCATCATTGATGTTTCTATCTCTCCCTCCCTCTCCCTTCCTCTCTGAAATCAATAAAAAATATATTTATTAAAGCAAGTGCAATTGCCATGTGATCCAGCAATCCCACTTCCGGGTATATATGTATAAGAGCTGCAAGCAGGATCTCAAAGAGATTGCTATACAGCGATGCTTACAGCAGCATTATTCACAATAACTAAGCATGGAATCAGCCCAAAGGGTCCCTGACAGCTGAGTGGATAAACAAAAGGTGGCACATCACATAATGGAATGTTATCAGCCTCAGAAAGGAAGGAAATCCTGACATATGCTACAACATGGGTGAACCTAGAGGACATTATGCTAAGTGAAATGAGCTAGTCACAAAACAGCAAATACTGTATGATTCCACTTAAACGAGGCACCTAGAGTAGTCACGCTCATAGAGACAAAAAGTAGAATGGTGGCTGCCAGGGGCTGGGGAGCCGACATGAGGAGTTAGGGTTTAATCGGTATAGAGCTTCAGTGTTACAGATTGAAAGAGTTCTGGAGATGGGTGGTGGTGATGGTTGCACATTACGAATGTATTTAATGCCACTGAACTATATTTAAAAATGGGTAAGATGGTTAATTTTATGTGTGTGTATTTTTACCACAAAAAAAAAAATTGGGGGGGAAAGAAAAGGTAAAGGAAAGCAACTTTCATAATAGGGTCATTTCTATCTTCACCACAATCTAGAAGGTAGATATACCCACTCTGTGGAAAGGAAAACTGAGGTCAGAGGCGAAGATTCACCAGGGCATGAGGGGGAGAGCTGGTTCTGGGACTGGCCTGTCAGCCTGCGAAGCCCTTGCCTTGCCTGCACCCAGCACCCAGGAGCCTGGAGGATGGGGAGCATGGGCTTAGGGGAGGAGGGCCTAGAGTGGGTGTTGGGCGGGGGCCCGCAGCAGGACTGGTTCCAGAACTGGAGGCAAATGTGGGTGCAATGAGTGGAGGTGAACAGCTGGGGAGGCCATCTGTGACAGGCAGTGAACTTGATCCTTCCTCCCCCTCCCCTCACTTCCCAGACAAGGAAACTGAGGACCTGTGCTGTCCCCAGGCACCCAGGCCTCCGTACTGCAGTGGGCTGGTGCATGGCTGAAGCAGGACTGAGGGAAGAAAGAAGAGGCAGGTTGAACAGCAGCTACCCCTCCCCTAACCCTCCCCACCCCTCCCAGAACCATCCCCCACCCCCAGGTTGGGCCTGGTCACCTGACTTACAGGTGGGAGTGACTCAGGCTGGGGGCCTGCCCTGGTGGCCCTGGTCCGTGGGCCACAACAGCTCTGGGCTTCTCAGCTGTGATGTCAGGGCCCTTCCTTCCTCCCACATCTGCTTGAAAAGGTCGCCTATTTTAAACTCTTTCTCACCCCACCCTGTCCCTTCCCCCCCAAAGAGGATGAGTTTTTCTAACCTGTGTCAACAGCTCATTTCAATATCCCAACAGTTTTTCCTTCTGGTATCCATCACCAGCACCTCCACCACCAGAACCCCAAGCCCTAACAGACTCCCCTAGAGTGCGGGCACCCACCCTGGCCACTTCCAAGTTCATGAATGATTCCTGAGCATCTGCTACATGCCAAGCACTGTCCTATCCCCCAGGGACAGACCCTGCCTTCCGGAAGATTAATTGTTTAAAAAGTTCTTGACAGTATTACAGATGTCCCCCCCCCCCTCATTTATCCCCTTCCACCCAGGCCCTGTCCCACCCCAGGCCTTCCCCACACTATTGTCTGTGTCCATGGGTTCATCTCTTTCCCCGTTCTTTGGTTAATCTCTTTCCCATCCAGCCTCCTCCCTGCCCCCCCCCACCCCATCCCCCACACTCCCCTCTGAAAGCTGTCATTCTGTTCCATGCATCCATGCCTCTGGATCTATTTTGTTCGTCAGTTTATTTTTTTCCTTAGATTCCACAGAAGTGAGATCATGTGATATTTGTCTTTCTCGAACTGGCTTATTTCACTGAGTGTAATAATCCCAGGTCCGTCCATGCTGTCACAAAGGGTGAGTTCCTTCTTTTTCACAGCTGCATGGTATTCCACTGTATAAATGTCCTACAGCTTTTTTATACACTAATTTACTGATGGGCACTTGGGCCGCTTCCACATCTTAACTATTGTAAATAATGCTACTATGAACAGGGGGGTACATATGTTCTTTCTGACAGTTGTTTTGAGATTCTTAGGATATATTCCCAGAAGTGGAATTGCTGGGTCAAAAGGCAGTTCCATTTTTAATTTTTAAAAAAAAAAAAATTTATTGTTTTTTAGAGAGAGAAGATGGGAGAGGGAGACAGAGAGAGAAACATCAATGTGAGAGCGGAACATCAATCTGCTGCCTGCTGCACCTCCCCCTCTTTCCCCAAACGGGGATCAAGCCCAAAATCCAGGCACGTGCCCTGACCAGGAATCGAACCAGCAACCCTTTGGTGCAGGCGCAACACCCAACTGAGCCACACCAGCCAGAGGAAACTCCATACTGTTTTCCACAGTGGCTTGCACCAGTCTGCATTCCCACCAGCAGTTCCCTTTCTCCACATCCTCACCATCACTTGTTGTTTGTTGATTTGTTGATGGTAGTCATTTTTGGCAGGTGTGAGGTGATACCTCATTGTAGTTTTAATTTGCATCTCTCTGATGATTAGTGATGTTGAGTTTTGTTTTATTTTTAAATATATTTTATTGATTTTTTACAGTGAGGAAGGGAGATGGATAGACTAGAGAGTTAGAAACATTGATGAGAAAGAAACATCAGCTGCCTCCTGCACACCCCCCACTGGGGATGTGCCCGCAACCAAGGTACATGCCCTTGACTGGAATTGAACCCGGGACCCTTCGGTCCGCAGGCCGACGCTCTATCCACTGAGCCTAACCGGTCAGGGCATGTTGAGTTTTTTCCATTTGTCTATCGGCCATCTGTATGTCCTCTTTAGAGAAGTGTCTATTCAGTTCCTTTGCCCATTTTTAAATTGAATTGTTTGTTGAATGAGTTCTTTGTATATTTTGGAAATTAACCCCTTATCAGATGTCTCATTGGCAAATATGTTCTTCTACACAGTGGGTTCCCTTTTCATTTTATTGATGGTTTCTTTTGCTGTGCAGAGCTTTTGGTTTGATGTAGACCCATTTGTTTATTTTTTCCTTCGTTTTTCTTGCCATATCAGTGTAAATAGTGCTACATGAGATGTCTGAGATTTTACTGCCTGTTTTCTTCTAGGATTTTTATGGTTTTGCAACTTACATGTAATTCTTTTATCCGTTTTGACTTTATTCTTGTGCATGGTGTAAGTTGGCGGTCTAATTTCATTTCTTTTTTTTAAATATATTTTTATTGATTTCAGAGAGGAAGGGAGAGGGAGAGAGAGACAGAAACATCAATGATGAGAGAGAACCATTGATAGGCTGTCTCCTGCATGCCCCACACTGGGGATCAAGCCTGCAACCCAGGCATGTGCCCTGACCAGGAATCAAACCGTGACCTCCTGGTTCATAGGTCGATGCTCAACCACTGAGCCATGCCAGTCAGGCAAATTTCATTTTCCTTTTCTTTCTTTTTTCTTTTTCTTTTTTTTAAATATGTTTTATTGATTTTTTACAGAGAGGAAGGGAGAGGGACAGAGAGTCAGAAACATCGATGAGAGAGAAACATCGATCAGCTGCCTCCTGCACACCCCCCACTGGGGATGTGCCCGCAACCATGGTACATGCCCTTGACCAGAACCGAACCTGGGACCCCTCAGTTCGCAAGCCGACGCTCTATCCACTGAGCCAAACCGGTCAGGGCCATTTTCCTTTTCTTTATGTACCTGTCCAATTTCCCCAACACCACTATCAAAGAGACTACCTTTGCTCCATTGTATGGTCTTGCCTTCTTTGTCAAATATTAATTGACCATAATGGCATGGGTCGATTTCTGGGGTCTCTGTTCTCTTTGGAGCTTACATTTTAATAAAGGCGGACAGACAATGAATAAACAAGCTGATAAATACAGTAACAGGATCATTTCTAATGGGACCAGCACTCTAAAGAAAATAGAACAGGGCAAGATAATAGTGACTGAGGGGCTGCTTTAGAGTGAGTGGTCATGGAAGGCTTCTCCGAGGGGGTGACAAAGATTCGGGGAAGAGCATTCCAAGAAGAAGGAACAGCAAGTGTCAAGGCCTTGAGATGGGGATGGAAAGGTCTGTTATAGCAGGGTTCTCAAGGTGGGTCCCCCAACCATCTGCATCATCTGTTAGACACGTACATTTTCAGGACCCGCTGCAGACCTATCACACACTCTGGGTGGGACCCAGCCGCTGCGTTTGGGGCCAGTCCTCCTAGTGATTCTGAGGCACCTTAAATTATGAGGCACTGTGTTACAGCTCAGGAGAAAGCCTCATGGCTAGAGAGTGGGGGGTGGGGGTTGCTGACCACTGAACCTTAGCCTCATCTAGCCCATCCCACTCACTGCCTTGCCCCCTCCTGGCCTCACCATCCTGGCCCACTGAAGGCAAAGCTGAAAGCCCTTCCAAAACCCCTCACCAAATCACTAAATGATTTCAACTTCTGGGTGAAATCAAAACCTCTCAGCTGGGCTTATGAAGCCCTTCAAGATCTGCTCCCACCCACCTCTCCAGCCTCATTCCTTTCCTTTCTCTCTCTCATATCTGACGCCCCTAAATACAGCTGTTCCTCCACTCCCCCATACGTACCGCACCCTTTGTCTAGAATACCTTTCTCCACTCTTCACCTGGCTAAATGTTCACCCATCCTTCAAAACATAACTCAGGGCTCACCTCCTTGGGGAAGCCCCCCGATTGCCTAACCATGGTGAGAGATACCTCCTCTACTTCCACATCAGCCAGCCCCCATGCTTCCCCATCACAGTGTTCATCACAGAGGTTTGACAGTATCTGGGAGAAGAAGGGTTGTTCTTGTAGTTTTATATTCTGTTTTATGGAGATATCATCTATATATATAAAAGCCAAGCGACTGGAATGACTGAACGACCGGAACGACCAGTCACTATGACGGGCACTGCGACAGCCAACTGATCCGATCGCTCAACCTGCCATGGCCCCGCCCCCCAGCCGGCCTTGCCCCCCAATCGTGACCCCCTGATCAGAGGTGGGACCAGTCAACCACCATCAGAGTGAGCCAGCCAGACCCCACCCATGTATGAATTCGTGCACCGGGCCTCTGGTTAACATATAACATTGTAATTAGGTTGTACAACATAATGATTTGACATATGTATATACTGCAAAGTGATTACCACAATAAGTTTAGTAAACATCCATCACCTTACATAGTTACAAATTTTTTTTTGTAGTAAGAACTTTTAAGAACTACTCTCAGCAATTTTCAAATATATAATATAGTATTATTAACTATAGTCACCATGCTGTACGTTACATTTCCAGTTTGTATCTTTTGACCACCTTCACCCAGTTTCCCCTACTTCCTTGGGAGGTTTTGTAAATCAATTCCTTTCTATTTAATTACACAGGAAATACATGAACATTTAAAAATTTATAAAAGTTTTAAAACATATAGGTATAGCCCTAGACCGTTTGGCTCAGTGGATAGAGCGTCGGCCTGCAGACTGAAGGGTCCCAGGTTCGATTCTGGTCAAGGGCACATACTGGGGTCACATGTTCGGGATTGTGAGCTTGATTCCTAGTAGGGGTCATGCAGGAGGCAGCCAATCAATGATTCTCTCTCATCATTGATGTTTCTATCTCTCCCTTTCCCTTCCTCTCTGAAATCAATAAAAATATTTTAAAAAAAGAAAAAACATAAAGGTAGAGTAAAAGACTTTCTTTTCATTGATTCTAATTTGGTGTCTATTCATTCATACATTTTTTTTGGTGCATTGCACACATACATATAGATCTACAGAAGTTTAAGATTTATTTTGTGTTTATTTTTTTCCACACGTAAATGGAATCATATAGGTAATTATTATTTCACAACTTCTTTTCTTGTCTTGGAGATCATCTATGTCAGAACTGCTGTACTGTGTTCCAAAGTATGAATGTACTGTTATTTTGTAGTCATTCCCCAAATGTTTTAATCCTGTTTTTAATTTTCTCTATTTTCTGATGGTTTCACATCCTAGGGCCTTGGTAATCCTGGAGAGACTGCCCCTCCCAGGGCTAGCTAATTCCTAGGAATAGTAAACAACTTGCCGGAGGACACACCTTTTCCATTCAGAGCCCATATCCCCAGCCACCTCCTTTATCTAACTCTCATACACCAAGTCAGTATTTCCCCGGCCCTGAGTCACCCCAGCCAGGTACTGGAGAGCTTGAGACCACCCCTCTAGCCAGAGTCTGCTGACATTTTCAAACTATCCAACCCTAAACTTGTTTAAACTTGCCTACCCTACCCGGCCTGTTCTTGCCGAGGAAACCATATCCAGGCCACGCTTCCCACCCCCGACCCCCACTCCCGGCTCCTTCTGCTTCCTGACCCGACCCTGGTGCTTGCCCAGTGGCCTCCTGTGGTGGGATATGGCCCCTCCTCTTGGGAACTATAAGCAATAAAACTTCTTTCAATGTCATCGGCCTCACTGTGTTGTCACTCCGTCACCTCTATAAATTAAATCCCAGATACCTTTAAAACACTGAATGATGGACATTTAGAGGTTTTCCATTTTTCTCTGTTACAGAAAAAGCTGCAATGGTCATCTCTATATGTGCTTCTTTGTACGTGTGTGTGTGTGTGTGTGTGTGTGTGTGTGTGTGTTCCTGCAGGAGGTGGAATGCCAGGTGGTAATTACCTAATTGCTCACTGATCTCCTCCCCCCGCCCCTCCCAGCCCCTCCTCCCCTTGCCTTATGGGTTTCACAGCTCCTGGATCACAGAGCGAATGAGACACCCTCAGAGGTGGTCCTGGAATGGCTTGGTAAGCACCAAAGAGGCTCTGTGGTGTAAGACATCTTCCCTGTCATCAGTCCACCCTGTCCCCCGAACTGCCCCTACTTTGAGTCTTATCATCACCCGGTCCAGAGAGATGTCCCTGGGAAGTAGAACACAGCCTTGTCAGGGTCGTGCTGCATGGAAAGAACATGGATTTTGGGGTCAGAAGATCTGTCTGCATGAAGCGGGGCAAGTGACTTCACCTCTGAGTCTTGGCTTCCTCCCCTCCCAGAGCAACTGCCAGAATATATGTCATACGTATAATCTAATAGTGTGTGTACAGCCCTTCGCACACCCAGGTGCTCAGCACAAACACAAAGCCTGCTGTGTATCATCCACGTGCCCCTCCAGATCGGCCCTCCCCCCTCCCCCGGGGAAGCACCTGGGCTTCTCTGCTCTCTGGCTTCCACTTGGGTTTGTCCAGTGGAAACACTGGCAAAAGGCTGGTGTGTAAAGGAAGAGAGAGGGGACGGGTTTTTATTGCCCTGGCTCCCTCCTGCCCTCTGGGCTGGGTTGACTGAGTTTAGTTCTACCCAAGGCCACACCTTCCTCCTAGAGCTACAGCTCTCACCACTCCTGCCCCTCGCCCGTCAGGCTAAGGGTGGCCAGAGCTTCCTGCTATGGTGCCCCTCCACCCCTTTACCTTGCCAATCCCTTGAGAGATGGAGGCCCCTCATTAAACTCTCTCTCCAGTTGCCTCTTCCAATGAGCCATCTGGTTCCTGCGGGAACCTTGACTGAAGCAAGGAGCCAGCTTCCCTATTTTTATCAAGGTGCTCTTCTGTCCCTCACCCCATCCAGCTGCAGAATGGAGGTCCCTGAAGGTCTTGGAGGAAGACCCCAGTTGAGACGAGAGGCCTGGGAGAGAGTGTCTGCAGGGCTGCCTGCCCAGCTGAGCCCCACAGGTAGCAGCCCTGATGCCCGCATCTTCCTCTTGAACTTTACAAGATCGGGGTCTTGTCCGCCCAACCCCCTTCCACCAGCCCAGGTGTCCTGACTCACACCAGTGACCTCCTCCAGGACCAACGGAAACCCACGTCTTCATTGATCCTGGGAGAGATACAGGCTGGCCAGCAGGAATCCTGAGGTCAGCTCCTCAGGAGGTTCTCTTTCAGGAATTAGTAGTAATAACAACAGTGACCAGATGCTAGCACCTCCTATGTGTCTAGGCACTGTTTTAGAGCTTTTGTTCAATCATTCAGCAAATATTTATTAAGGGTCTATATGCCGGTACTATTCTATGCTCTGGGCATGCAGCAATAAAGACCTCAGACAGCCCTGGTTAGTTCTTGAACAAGGATATTAAGGTCCAGAAACTTGCCAAGGGCACTCAGCTGGCAAGTGGCTGAGCCAAGATTCAAACCCAGGCTTCCCAGCATCATCTTAGAAAACCACAAGAGGATCAGGTGGCAGCTTGGGAAGAGGCGAATCGAACTGTCATAGAGAGAGGACCTGAGAGGAGGATGCCTTGAGCACGGGGGGCTCAAGTGTGGGGTGGGGTGTGTGCAAGGCTCCAATCTGTATTCCAGATGCCTGCAGTGACTCAAATATAGGGTCAGGGCCCAGGGTGACACAGCCAGGGAAGGACGCTCTGTGCGACGATGCTCCTACTTATTACTTGTTTGTAATTTCCTTCTTGACGTAAAATTTGTGAGTCATGGCCTCAGAGCTTGTCTGGGTTTCACAATCTACACAGATGATTGCAGACACCGTGCTGTCTCCTGCCAGCACATTTTAACAGCCATCCCCACTCCCCGTACCCAACCCCCAGCCGGGACAGGGGGGATTTCTTCTGGGAGGTTGGTGGAAGCAAGGTAGGGAAAGGTAAGCACAAGACCCCATGCACCACTCAAGGGCTAGTTGTGCCAAGCATCTGGAGTGGCTGACCAGCTGGTCAGAGGTCCCGCTCCCCAAGCCATGCAGACATCCATTTCGTTGAGCACCTACGAAATGGTGCAGATGGTGGATCAGGCAAAATTGGGCAATATTTAGAACCACAGACCTTGGATCAGCTGGATTCAAATTCCAATTCTACCACTTTCTGGCTGTGTGGCTTCAGAAAAGTCACTTCACCTCTCTGAGCCTCAGTGCCCTTATTTGTAATGAGGAAAACAATAATGTCTACCTGACAGGGTTTCTGGGACAGTTAAATGAAACAATGCATCTAAGTGCTTAGAAAAGAACACAGCACACTGTGAATGAGCAAAAAATGTTATTACCTCCGGGTAATAACACACGACGATGCACACATCACATTTGCAGATTTATAATAGTAATTCAGTTGTGATACGGATGGAGACTCGATTTAATCCTCCACATGTTGCTCTGCAGCATTAACACAGCACACTCATTAGCATCAGTCCGCTCGGTACTCACTGCTGTGAGGTCTCTGTTCAAATATCATCTCAGTTCAAATATCGCCTCTTTAGAGGATCTTCTCCAACCGCCCAATCTAATCAAACATGTGCTCTGTCTCTGTGTCACCTCCCTTTTTATTGTCATCAAAGAACTTAACATTCTCAGAAGTTTTCCTATTGACTTGTTACCTGTTTATGATTAGCTTCTCCCATAAAAAAAATGTAAGTTTCCATGAGAGCAGAAACCTGACATCCTGGTCCCTCCTCAACTCCCTTTCTTTCTTTCTTTCTTTTTTCTTTCTTTTTTCTTTCTTTCTTTCTTTCTTTCTTTCTTTCTTTCTTTCTTTCTTTCTTTCTTTCTTTCTTTCTTCCTTCCTTCCTTCCTTCCTTTCTTTCTTTCTTCTCTCTCTCTCTCTCTCTCTCTCTCTCTCTCTCTCTCTCTCTCTTTTTCTTTTTAAATATTTTTTATTGATTTCAGTGAGGAAAGGAGAGGGAGAGAGAGACAGAAACATCAGTGATGAGAGAGTGTCATTGATCGGCTGACTCCTGCACCCCCACACTGGGGATTGAGCCGGCAACCCAGCATGTGCCCCGAACAGGAATCGAACCTTGACATCCTGGTTCATAGGTCGATGCTCAACCACTGAGCCACACCAGCTGGGCTCTCCTCAATTCTCAAAGCCAAGTACTATGTCTGGCACATAGTAGGTGCTTAAAAAAAAAACAAAAAAAAAACTTGTTCAAAGAACAACTACACATTTGATGTCCCAGCAGCCCTCTTTAGGCACCAGCACCGCCTTTTACAGAGAGAGAGAGGTGACAGAAGCTCAGAGAGACACGGTGACTGGATGTTGAGCCTCCAGCATGTTTATTTTAGTCACTGATTTGGCTCTGCTTTGTATCTGAGCTGCGCCCCAGAGAGTGCCGGGACGGCTGAGGCGGTGACTGTCAGAACTTCTGCCCTCACCGCACCCTGGTAGCACATGGTGTAGAGACAGCATCTTGCTGTAGCGGAAGGCCTGGCTCCTAATCCTATCACTGATGCATTGGGCTGCTTCTCCTGACTTTTAGCTTCAGTCTCTCATCTAGAAAATGAAAAAGGTAATGTAGATCGGAGGGTTTTGTTGTTGTTTTTGAAAAAAATTATGTTTTTATTGATTTTAGAGAGAGAAAAGAACATTGATTGGCTGCCTCCTACAAGCACCCTGACCAGGGATTAAACCCACAATCTGGGTATGTGCCCTGACCGGGACTCACACCAAGGACCTTGCAGTGCACAGGATGAGGCTCAACCAACTGAGCCACACTGGCCAGGGCTGTTTTTTGTTTTGATTTTTTTTTAATACATACATTTTTGATATCAGAGAGGAAGGGAGAGGGAGAAAGAGACAGAAACATCAATGATGAAAGAGAATCATTGGCTGGCTGCCTCCTGCATGCCCCCCACTGGGGATCGAGCCCACAACCTGAGCATGTGCCCTTGGCTGGAATAGAACCTGGGACCCTTCAGTCCGCAGGCCAACACTCTATCCACTGAGCCAAACCAGCTAGGGCTGTTTTGATTTTTTAACTGAGATACAATTCACATTCCATAAAAGATCAAGGTTTTTAAAACTTTCTTTTAGTTGCAGAATCTTTTTTTTCTAAAATTAATTTTATATGAAGATCCAATCTGTAAACCCGATAAAAGGGGCTGTTTGGAGGAGTGGAGGGGTGGTTTAAGAACCCCACCTGCTCAGTGTACCCCTTTCTTCCACCGCGCTCCCCCATCCACACCCTCAGAGGTCCCCGAGGCACTTCCACAGAATCCCAGGGCTTGGCGGCACCCAGTTTGAAAACCACTAGACGAGAGTCACTCTTTAGGGTCCCTCCCAAGGTGCAGGAGCCCTGGGGAATGGTGAGGGGCCCCTGCTCCCCCAACTTGCAGATGAGAGTTGTTCCTTGAGCAGCTGTCCAGCTGTGTCCCCAGGGTCATGAGAAAGAAGGCAAGGGCAGGCTCAGGGCGCAGGAAGTAGAGCCGGCCAGCTGGGAGGCAGTGACAGGCGCTGGTACCCTGGCCTCCTGGATGGGCTGGTGACATCACAACCCCAGGAAGCAGCTGCCTGAGAGGCCCTCGCTGTCCCTCGGTCCTTCTCTGGGAAAATCAGCCACCAGCTGCTGCAGTCCTCTTCTCACTCTCGGGCTGTTCTGGATTGTCCCCTCCTGAGTCATCTTTGGCAGCAGCAGCTACTTCCTCTCGTTAACAACCTACTAAGTGTCAGACTGCACTGTCCTTGACGGAACAGCCTGTAATTGCATGCATTCCCTTTTATCATTTAAGTCAAGCATCACGTCCACGTTACAGTACCATCCCCATCTTATAGGCAATGGACCTGAGGCTCCGAGGAGCAAGGCGGATCGCACGGTTCACCCACCTGGTAAACGCCTCAGCCAGGACTGGCCCTGGTGCTGACGGGCTCTGTCTAGGCTCTTTTCGAGAATGACCCCATTGTCAGATCCAAAGCAAGACAAGGCCAGGTGGCGTTTTCTTCAGACACGGCAAGGTGGTTGTAAATTTCAAACCCAGGTTTCAAAAAATTCATGGTGATTCCTGGCCTGTTATCCAGACCAAGTCATAGGACGAATGGAAAGGGCTTAGTACTCTGCCTGGCACTCTACAGATGCTAGCCATGACTATGGCTCTCCCCATCTTCCAAAAAAACTAAGGCTCAGAGGAGCAACGTTTCTTAATCAAGACCATAGAACAGGCGGGTGCCAAAGCCAGTCTCTGTGACCCAAAGTCAAAGCTGTTTCTCTTTGAGCCCTGAATTTCTTTTCCTTTAAAAATAAATAAATAAATTATATATATATATATATTATTGATTTCAGAGAGGAAGGGAGAGGGGAAGAGATGCAAACATCAATGATGACAGAGAATCATCGATCGGCTACCTCCTGCACCTCCCTCTCCTCCCCCACTTCCCCGCACCAGGGACTGAGCCTGCAACCTAGGCATGTGCTCTGACTGGGAATCAAATCCTTACCTCCTGTTTCATGGGTCAACGCTCAACCACTGAGGCACACCGGCCAGGCAAGCCCTAAATTTCTTAGCCAGGATTATCCTCCTGCTCAACCACTGTCTCCTAGAGCTGTCGTAACAAACTTGAAATTTCTCCTCTCACAGTTCTGGAGGCCAACCGTCCAAAATCAAGGTGTCAGCAGGGCTGGTTCCCTCTGGCGGCTCTGAGGGAGAGCCCGTCCCGTGCCTCTTCTGGCTTGCGCTGGCTGCCAGCAGTCCTTGGTGTTCCTTGGCTCGGAGCTTCAAGACTCCAATCTCTGCCTCTGTCTCCACTTGGCCTCTTGGCTCTGTCTCTCCAATCTCACTTTCCTTTCTCTTATAAGGACACTAGTTCTTGGATGTAGGGCTCACCCTAAACACAGGATGTTCTCATTTTGAGATCCTTAACTTAATTACATCTGTAAATACTCTATTTCTAAACAAGGTCACATGCACAGGTACCAGAGTGGGAACTTGGGCATATCTTTGTAGAGGGCATAATTCAACCCACTACATCACCAGTCCATTCAGCAAATCTTCATTGAGCATGAACAATGTGCCAGCCAGGGACATAGCGGGCACATTACCTTAATGCTGCCCACACTCTAGTGCAGTGATGGTGAACCTTTTGAGCTCGGCGTGTCAGCATTTTGAAAAACCCTAACTTAACTCTGGTGCCGTGTCACATATAGAAATTTTTTTTATCTTTGCAACCACAGTAAAACAAAGATTTATATTTTGATATTTATTTTATATATTTAAATGCCATTTAACAAAGAAAAATCAACTAAAAAAATGAGTTCGCGTGTCATAGGTTCGCCATCACTGCTCTAGTGGGAGAGGCGGACAGTACAGGTAATGGTAGAGTGGTTTTAATCAAGAATATGAAGCCACAAAAGACAGCAAATAATATCTGGGATGAGATGAAGTAGGGAGCCTGATGGATATCCTATCAATCAATAGCTGTTTATTAAGCACCTACTATGTGCAAGGTACTTTAGGGAAACATATATATATTTGGAAAGAAGCAACACAGAGTAGAAGAATGAGCCTGAACTTTAGCTTTGGAGACAGAAAGACCTCAATGGGCTTTAACCTGTCTGTGCCTCAGTTTCCTCACTTCTAAAATGGGAATACAAAGAGCATTTGCCTCAAAGAATTGTTCTCAGGTTTAAGTGAAACCATCCAAGCATCAGCCAGCAAATATGCATTGAACATTTTCTATGTGCCAGGCACAGAATGGACTGTAGGTGGCTAGCAAAATGCCTGGCAACAGGAAAGCACTTACTAGTAATAAATGTCAGTTCTTATCCTCTTTCCCCTAATTCACAAGTTAGGTAAAAGTTCAGGACAGAAATACAAGAGAGGTCACAAGGCAGGGCAGGCTCAAAGCCAAGAAAAGCGCACGAGTTCCGTGCGTTAAGGAATTAGTGAGAACGCGGCCAGGTAGGTCTGCCAATGCTTCCTGGGGGACACGGGCTTTGAACCTGACCCTGGAGGACAGGGCAGGAGAAAGGGGAGATTCCAGGTAGGCTTCCTGGTGTGAACATAGGATTGGGCCAACTGGTGACCTTCTGCAGGATTCTGGGGAGCAACCAACTGAAGCATCAGTGAAAGTTGGAAGTTTTCTACATCTACGCCCTGGCTGGGTAGCTCAGTTAGTTAGAGTGTCGCCCCATACACCAAGGTTTCGGGTTCGATCATGAGGCAGGGCACACACAAGGAGCAACCAATGAATGCATAAATAAGTGGAACAACAAATCAATGTTTCTCTCTCTCTCTCTCTCTCTCCCTGCTCCCCTCTCTCAAATCAATACATAAAATTTTTTTAAAAGTTTCCTAAATCTAAAACAAAAAATCAAGGGTAAGCACAGATGAGAACATACTTAACCATATCACAAGCGTTTGCATTTCTTTAAATGTTGCTCCAAATTTGGTATCACTTTTTATGCAGGACATTTCCTACAGGGAATTGTTTCACACGCTTTTACGATATTTAACTTGTCTGCTTTTCCTATTCAATTCCTATTCCAATTCCCTTGAAGGCAGGGGCTGTATCCTAGCAACAGTACATCTCTGGTGCCCAGCCCAGTGCTTGGTATATAGTAAGTGCTCAATACGCACTGCATTGAATGAATAAATTACTTTTATGTTTCTGTTTGACACAAGAGCACGACACTTTGAATGGTGTGCTAAAATCCGTGTTTCCTGGCCTGGGGCAAGTATAATATTGCTATGCACAGTACGCAAGCCAGGTAGGATTGATTAGTTGGAGACAGCTATGGGAATCACCAGGCCGGAATCTAGTAAGACAGAGCCTTGCTAAACAAAACTTATGAACTCGAGGTCTGTGTTGTAAACCCATTAGGCTCTGTTGCTTTAAACCCAGGTCAGCCAACCAAAGGTAGATGCAAACGACTTTCTTTAAACAAGCCGGCAGCTTGAGACTTGAAATGGAACAGAAAGAGAATTCACAGGACTCAACTTTGTCTTCTGGCTGGAGCCCTGGAGACCTGGGGATGCTGGTGAGGCCAGCTCTGTGTTGAGATAAGAAATGGCAGCTTCTTTAAGGTTTATTTGTTTTTGGAGCCACCAGATCCAGTGGGCGGATCATGCCTTGAAATAGAAGCATCTCAGAAGGCCTGTGAATCATTGCTTAGCGCCGGCCTGCAAGGTTTCATATCCTGTTCTCAGAGTTACCTTGGGTGCTGTGTGTGTGTGTGCCCGCGTGCGCGTGTGTATTGTTTCCAGGGTGTTTGCTTAGGATTTGGTCTTGAAACTTTTACTTTCTTTTAATAGCCTTTTTCATAAGCTGGAAGAACGTTTCAAATGGCTTTTGCGAGAAAGTTCAAACCCTGGAATGACTAAGTCTCTGAAAGAATTTGGACTTTGTGAGGGGAATGTGTATTTAGTATGAGTCACCCAGTCACTGATTTCTGCAGTGAGAAGACTTTTTGGAAAGCTTTTCGGTCGACCCCCCTCATTGCACACGTGGGGAAACTGAGGCTCGGGGAGGAAAGTGGGCTCCGCCAAGGCCACACAGCATGCAAGTGCGGGTGATGGGACCCGGATTCAGCTCTGACTCCTGGAGCCAGCTTCGGGGGTGCGGGAAGCTCTGAGGCGCCCATCCTACACTTAGCTGGGCCCACCTTCAAGATCAGAAAAGGAACAGAGAGAGAAAAAGGGTTCTGAGGTGTCAGAATTCGCCGAATACAGGCACAGAAGGATGGGGAAAGAATGAATGGAGGCAGCTTATATGCGTTACCTCATTTAATTTCCCCCAGATCCTGTCAGAGCAGTGGCTCTCAACCAGGGTTAACGTGACCCTCCAGGGAACATTTGGCAGGGTCTGGAGACGTTTTTCTTGGTCACAGCTTAGGAGGGAGGGTTGCTACTGTCATTTCATGGGTAGAGGCCAGGATGCTGCTAAACATCCTATGATGCTCAAGACAGCCCTAAATGCCACAGTGCCGGGGCTGAGAAATCCTGCCGGATGGAGGGCATTCTTATATACATCCCCATGTAACAGCCCGAGAAAGCTCAGGCTCCGAAAGTCTACCCACTGCCTCGCCATGAGGTCCTGGGCAAATTACTTAACCTCTCTGAGCCCCAGTTTCCTCATCCATAAAATGGAGATAGCTACCACTGTCAATGGCTGTCATGAGGATTAAATAAGTTACTATTTGTAAAGCACTCAGAACAGTGCTCAGCACATATCAAGTATTACATGAGTACTTCAAACAAATAAATAGAAACAAAAAATCTTGCTCAGAATGCACAGAAAGTAAGTGGAAGAACGGTCATGAGAACCTGAGGACATTTAAGGGCACAGGGGCTGGAAGATGGGAGACCTTCGGGGGGTGCGGGGCCCTGAGAGCAGGTGAGGCATGTGGCTGTGATGGAACATCCGACAGCCCCTGGCCATGCGGTTTCTTGCTCGGACAGTGCTACCTTAAATGCCGCTGCACCGATTTATGTTAAAGTTGAACTGTTAAACATGATTATCTTTGGCAAGTGTGTCACAGTAAGCCACTCTCCGTCATCAATCATTCCTCAGGCGCTGGCCAGGTAGCTCCGTTGGTTAGAGTGCCGTCCCCATCAGCCATGCCCACACCAGCCAGCACCACCTCAAACAGCCCGGACCAACCATGTGCCCTGCCCACCTGGCCGCTCACTTCAGGACCTGCTCCTGATCCTTCCACCTGCGGATCTGATAGCCCTTTTCCCAGCCTGGGGCTTGTTCCTGCTTTTCTGTTTTGACCCTCTAATCCTGTCTTCAATCAGGGCTCAGATTCCTCCACTGGCTGCTGACACCTGCCACCTCGCTGAGCGATTGATTGCCGATGGCTGATTGTTGATTGCCGGGTGCAGCCCCCAAGGCCTAACTGCTCAGCCCCGCTCTCTCAGGGAGCACTGGGCTCTGGGAAGGAGACCAGGGAGAGGGGTGTTATGAGAACAGAGGGAGAAAAAGCCAAAGCAGGAGTCACCCATGTCTTCGCTCTGCCTGGGACCTACCTTACCCGCCTATTCCTTATAACAGAAGGTGCCATTTTGGGAGCATTTGAAGCTAAGTGTCTTACATACAACAGTTCTCACCAGCTGTACTCCACTCCCCAGCCCCAGATCTCACGGAACTGAAATCAAGGTGTCCCCAGGGCTGTGGCTTTTTCTGGAGGCTCCAGAAAAGAATCCATTTCCTTGTCTTCTCCACCTTCTAGACTAGGCTGCCGACATTCCTTGGTTCCTGGCCCCCTTCTCCATTTGCAGAGTCAGCAACATGGCACGTCTATGACCCTGTCTCCACAGCCACATCTCTCGCTCAGACTCTCTCCTGACTCCCTCTTCCCTTCTGAGGGCCCTTGTGATTACATTGGACACAACAAGATAATCCAGGATCAGCTCCCTACTCTAAGATCAGCCGATTAGCAACCTTAATCTCCCTTTGCCAGGTAACCCAACATTCACAGGTTCTAGGGATTAGGCTGTACACATCCTTGGAGGGGCCCTTACTGTGCCCACCACATGGACTGACCGGGCGTGATAGGGGCCTGGACAATCCAGCTGGCTCCATCATGCATGAATCCAGGGTCAGTGGGCTGGATCTGTCAACATTTCAAAAGAAGCTGGGAAATCGCATTGTCAGGGGCAGTTTTCCCATTTTGAAATCACTGCGAAAAGCCCGCCCTCCACCCTCTCCCCCTTCCCCCACTGCCAACCCCCTCCCCTGGCAAAAAAAACCCCCAAGTCTCATGGACTAGATTTGGCCTGAGGCCACCCAGGTGTGACCTCTGGATCCACCTCCACCCCATCAGCCCTGGTGAGATGATGAGATGTTCTGGGGCATTTACAGGCTCTGTGGGCCCTGGGGGGATGAGGAACACGGCCAGGGCCTGGAGGTGGGAGGGCGTGTGGTCAGGAGCCTAATGGGGACTGGAGGGACTTCCTGGGGGAAAGTTGAGAGGGAGAAGGGACCCACCATTTCCCTGCGGGACCCAGCATCACCTGCAGGAAGCAGCGATGCATTCAAGGGGACAGGAAACCAGGCGGAGGCCAACCTGAAGAAGGCAACCCGCGCGAGGTAGGCTTTATGCCTGGTGGCCTCCGAACAAACCAAGCACACCCTTTCTAATTTCACCAAGTATCGGTTCTTCCCTTCACCCGAAAAAACGAGCAATATTGGCTGGCTGTGGGGAGACTGGCAGACGGCGGGAGGTCTGCATGGGGGTGGGAAGGAGGTTTTCACCTTATGCCTTTTCATGTGTGTTTTTTTTTTTTAAATTTTGAATCGCGTGAAGGAGTTACCTATTTAAAACATTAAACTGAAATCCTTACATTCATTTTGAAATATTTTAAAATACAATAGTTTACATTCAAGGTGAAATCATGAATGCGGTTGTTATAGTGACTCTGCTGGACTTCCATAAAGCGGTTATATGAGACCTCATTGCAGAACGGTTTAGAAATGGTGAGATGTTAATAAATTCGGCCAATTACTATGGATCTGTTATCCTTTTTTAAACAAGACTTTTTTTTATTGATGAGAGAGAGAGAGAGAAACGTCGATTTGTTGTTCCACTTATTTATGCATTCACTGGTTGGTTCTTTTATGTAACTGACAGAGGATCGAACCCGCAACCTTGGCATATCGGGATGACGCTCTAACCAACTGGGCGACCCAGCCAGGACCTGGATCTGTTATCCTAACTGATTTTCTTTTCCTTATCCTCACACACCAGATCTTGAATAAATCAGATTGATGTCTTCCTGAGTTCTATTCTATTCCATTCTTCATGGCAAAAGGTTAAGGTTCTCGAGTCAGTCCGCCTGCCCCTTCCACACTGGGTGACATGGAGCAATTTACTTAACCTCTCTCAGCCTCACTTTTCACCTCTGTAAAATGGGGTTAATAATGATACCCACACCTCAGGGACTGTTACAAAGAGTCACGAGTTAATGCACTTGAAATGGCACAAAGTCAGTGTCCATAAATGCTGACTCTTATTATCAACTATTTTTACAATTCCTGTTTAACTGTGTTTCTTTTGAGTGGGGGAATTATTACAACTGTAACAGCCTAAGACATGTAATGTAGGTGGCATAAAATGAAGTGAATTTCACCTCTAGTGCCCTAACTCCTTGCAACCACCCTTTGAGAGGGGATCATTGCCTCCATTTCCTAGATAAGGAAACGGAGGCTTGGAGAAGGTCCGTGATTGTTCAAGCACCCTGAGTTTGGCGATAAGATAGGGGCCTGAACCAGGCTTTGAAGACTCTAAGTCCCACGACTTTCAACTCAAGTCTGTCCTATGGGGTGGGTGAGTAAAAACAACAGGGTTGAGTGGGAGAGTTGTTTTTTGGTTTGTTAGTTTGGTTCGGGGACAGTCCCTCCTCCTTCGTGGCCTCAGATCCAGTAGATTCCAAGGTGGGGGTCAGGTCAGGGCTCTGGCTCATACTCTGCCCTCAGCTACGGAGCCAAGTTCCTTTTCTCTTGGGACAGAGACAGCGTTGGGGTGGGGGGTGTCAGAGCACGGGGGTTGCTGGGGTGACCCTGGCCAAGCTGCTGCCTGAGCTTTCTCACGAAGGAAGCTCTCCCAGTGTCCCAGGCCCTCTGCCACCTCCCCCTGACCCCCGGCATCTAAGAAGCAGTCGTTGCAGCTTGAAAACATGTCTGGCATCAATCTTGTGAGCTAAATGCCCCAGAAAGAGAGGGCACTGCCCAAGCGACCTCCAGGGAGTGGGAGAGCCCAGAGGCCAGGAGCCCAGCTTTGCAGGTTTGAAACCTGGCACCTCCATGTCCCAGCCTCGGCCTTCACCTTTCTGAGGTTTCTGCAACTGTAAAGTGGGGTAATAATAGTATCGAGCATGAAAGTTGTTGGGAGAATTCTCTTCCTTTTTTTAAAGAGCTTCATTGAGATATAATTTACATATCATAAATGCACCGGCTTTAAGTATACAACTCAATGGTTTTTTAGCATATTTACAGAGTTGTGCAACCATCACCACATTAATTTTAGAGTATTTTTATCACCCCCCGCTTTCCTCCAAAAAACCCTTTACCCATTAGCAGTCACTCCACTTCTTCTTTCCAGCTTTGGGAAACCACTAATGTGCTTGCTATAGATTTACCTTTTCTGGAAACTTCTCACAAATGGAATCTTACAATATGTGGTCCTTTGTTTCTTTCTCTTTTCACTTAACGTAATTTTTGAGGTCCATCCATGTGTTGCATATGTAAGTATATGCAATATCCCACATTTTGTTTATCTATTCATTAGTGAAGGGAGCTTTGGACTGTTCCCACCTTTTGGCTATAATGAACAATGCAGCCATGAATTTCTCTGTACATTCTTTTTGTTGTTGTTGTTAATCCTCACCCGAGGGTATTTAGAGAGAGTGGAAGGGAGAGGAGAGACATAGAGAAACATCGATGTGAGAGAGAGACATCAATGGGTGCCTCCTGCACTCACCCCAACTAGGGCTGGGGAACCTGCAACCACGGTACGTGTCCTTGACCAGAATCAAACCCGGGACCCTTCAGTCCGAGGGCCGACGCTCTATCCACTGTGCCAACCGGCTAGGGCTCTGTACATTCTTTAGGTAGACATTTGTTTTGTTTATTTTGGGAAGATACCTAGATGGATAATTACTAAATCATATGATCAATTTATGCTTAATTATTTAGGAAACTGCCAAACTGTTTTCCATTACCTTCAGCAATGCATGAGGGTTTGTGGAGACATCTAAATGAGTTAATAACATAACTTAGTTTAGTGCCTGGTCTAAATCTTCAGTAAATGATGGCTAGTGCCCACAGTACTGCTGCCTCCTTTCCTGAAAAGAGAGATCTCAAAGAGACAGTCACTCTGAAGGATTAATGCCCACATTCTGTGTGCTCTTAACCTGGTATTCAAGGCTCTCCACAAACCCTACCTCCAGCTACTTATCCAGTCTTGGCTAGCATCCACCCCACCCTCTAGCAGCTTCTGCCCAGCCGAGCCGATCAACATCTTTGCTCACACCATTCTCTGTCGTCTCCCTTCCTCCTGACTTTATGTGTTAAAATCCCACCTGGCCTTCAAGACCAAGCTCCGATGTCCTTTCCTAAGGTCTATCTTGGCTTTCTCACTAACTAGATCAGCACTGTCCAATTAGTTTATTTTGGGATCAATAGCCATATGTGGCTATTGAGCATTTGAAATGTGGCTAGTCTGAACCTCCGGAGGCAGATGTGCTGATGTATAAAATACACGCCAGCCCTGGCCGGTGTGGCTCAGCTGGTTGGAGTGTTGTCCCATACACCAGAGGTTGCCAGTTCAATTCCCAGTCAGGGCACATACCCAGATTGTGGGTTTGATTCCAAACTGGGTTGCACGTGGGAGGCAATCAACCAATGTCTCTCCCTCCCTCCCTCCCTCTCACTTCCTCTCTCTCTACAAGCAATTAAAGTATTTTTTCAAATAAAAATAAAAAATACACTCCAAATTTTGATGACTTAGTTGTAATTTTGATTTATTCACACCAGATGGCTATTGTTGTGTTGGCTGTTATTACTGTTTTTATTTGACAATGTAAGGAAAAGGCAGTAAGCCCCCCTAACTAAATAGTCAGGTATCGCATGTTTTAAAAATTATTGTAGCATACCTGCTGAAAATCACTGATTAGATCATCAACATTCTAAAGTTGCTCTTTATTAGGTACCCATTCCTTACAATTTTTAAAAATGTTTTTATTGATTTCAGAGAGAAGAAGGGAGAGGCAGAGAGGGATAGAAACATCAATGGGGAGGGAGAATCATTGATTGGCTGCCTCCTGCAAGCCCCCGGACTGGGAATCGTACCATGATCTCTTGGTTCATAGGCTAGTCCTTACGTTTATATATATATGTGTGTGTATATATATATTTTTTTTATTGATTTTTTACAGAGAGGAAGGAAGAGGGATAGAGAGTTAGAAACATCGATGAGAGAGAAACATCGATCAGCTGCCTCCTGCACACTCCCCACTGGGGATGTACCCGCAACCAAGGTACATGCCCTTGACCAGAATAGAACCCGCAACCCTTGAATCCGCAGGCCAATGCTCTAACCACTGAGCCAAACCGGTTAGGGCTAGTCCTTACATTTTTTATGTCTGTTATCTGACATAATGTTCAGCACAATTCGGGAGGGTAGATACTATGAATATCTCCTTTTTACAGATAAGGAAACAGAGGGAAGCTGTGACCTCCTCAAGGTCACACAGCTGGACACCAGCAGACTCGGGATTCCAACGCCAAGCCTTCCACGGGATTCTGCTGCACGGACTAGTCAAGCACAAGGCTTTGGGGGTCTCGCTGGGAGGTGTCTTTGGCTGGAATTAGAACAGCCCTGCATGGTAATGAATCATGCTAATCAGGAGCTCTGGCTGAATGCTTGTCTTTTATAAACACAAAACGAGAAGGCAGATTCATTAATAGAAGCAACACATTTGGAATAAATCGGGTCTTGGGATCAGTGGGTGGAAGAAAAGGTGGAGGGCGACTCCTGATCTAAGCAACTACCTCGTTTTACAGGTGGGGACACTGATGCCCGAAGAGGAGGAAGGACGTGCCCAGGGCTGTCGGCCAGCGGCAGCGCCCGGTGCAAACGCTGGCTTCCAGGACCCCAGGCCGAGCTTCCCCACGTGCGCCTCGCTGTCTCGGCAGGGATGGCCCCTGTCCCCAGCCCCCTGGAAGCCCTTTGTCTTGAGCCAGCCCCCTTCCTCCCTCAAGCCTGCGGGTCCCAAGGACTAGAGAGGAGGGGCCCGGGAGACCCAGCCCATTTCCCATCAGGGTCCCAAGGCCACCATCCGGTCCTGGGCCAGGAATTCCTTTCAGAGGCTGAATTCAACGGAGCCGAAAATAATACTGAACCCTGGGAGGCCTCCAAGAGCCCCTGTGTCGACTCAACCCCGGCCTAGGGGGCCAGGCCTCCCCAAGTCTCCCTGGGGCTTTCTGGGCTCCCCGCAGACTTCCCCTGCCAGCTCCCACCTGCACTCACACGTGTGCAGAGCCAGGGATGTTTCCACAAACCGCCCACATCCCAGGTGCCCGCTTCCCAGCTCCCACCCCCGGGAGAGAGAGGGACAGAGATGCTAGATGCGGCCGCAGCCCCGCGCGCCGGCGGCGGAGAACGGCAGCCGGAGGCCCGGGACACACACACAGGCCGGGAGTGTGTCGGAGACAAAGAGGGAAGATCAAGGATGGACGTTTAGAACAAGATAACGGGACGGAGACAGACAGAACAGGAATGAGAAAAAGGGGAGCAAGAGGGGGCTCGCGAACAGGAAAATTAGGAGAAGCGAAATAGGAAGAGGGTAGAGAAATTAGGGTTTGAGAAAACTGACTGTGGGGAGAGCGAAGGGGAGAGAGACTGGGAACCAGCGCGCGAGGAGACGCTGGGCGAGCAGGGGGCGCGGCCGGGCGGCGCCGGGGCCGCGGGGGACTCGGGGTCCCGGCGGCGGACCCTCCTCCCGGCGGCTCGCCCCGCCGCGCCGGTCCCAGCAGCCGCATTCCTCCGGGTTTCCCACACACTCGCCATCAAAGAGCCCAAAGCGCCGGCGTTCCCGCGCCCCTCCCCCGCCGGGGCCCGAGCAGCTATTTTTCACCCCCTCCTGGTCTTTAATCTGTTGTGGGGAAAGAAAGCGGCTTTTGTTGGGCGAGGGGCTGCGCGGGGGGCGGGAAGGGGGCGCCGCGATTGTGTGTCCCGCAGCTGCGCGCCTGGGGCCGCCGGGGGTGGGGGCCGGCGGGGCGCGGGGCGCGGGCGGGGAAGGCCGGGAGGGTCGTGCCGGGCCGGAGTGGGGGCCTCGAGGGCGCGGGATGCGGGCGGGGAGGGTCGTGTTGGGTGAGGGAGTGGAGGAAAAGGCCACCCGGGCGCACAGGCCCATTGTCCGCTTGGCCCTGTTCTGCACCTGGCCCGGAGCCTGGGGGAAGATGCGCGCTCCCGGAAGCGGGTACCCAGGCAGCGCACTCCGAGGAGGTCATACACTCGGGCAGGGGGCCACGGCCCTTGGGGAGACACCCCACGCGTTCAACGAGGCTGCACCACTCAGGGAGAGACACACACCGGCCCCAGGGAGGGTTCCACACTCAGAGAGGGGAGGGACGCGCACACAGAAGAACCCCTTACTCGGAGATGCACACGCACATACACTGCTTGACACCATCAGAGCCAAATGGAGTTCCCATATGAACTTATTTCTTCTTCCATCTCCGATTTCTCCTTAGCACAGCCGCCCATTCTCCAGCGTTTGCTTCCTCTCTCCCTCCAGTTGGTAGTCTGGCTGCAGAGCACAAGCTCTGGGCTCAGGCAGCCCTGCCTGCCTCTCCACACTGTGTGACCTTAGGCCAGTCACCTCACTGCTCTGTTTCCAGCGATAGGAGGGCTGAGGGAGATAATAGCGGTAGGATGCCTGGCTCATTGTTGGCACTCAGCATAAGTGATCCCTTACAAGCTTGCTGGTGCCTGGCCGCTGTGATGATTACCTTTAAGGACAGCTTGGGCCAGCAGAACTCACTGCAGGGTTTGGGCCAGGCTAGGAGTGGAGGAGCCCTTTCCTCTCTGGCAGGGTCAGCTGGGTCCCCAGGCCAGATCCCTCCCCGCTACCTCCCTACCTACCTTCCTCCAAGCCTTTGAATTGCTGCTGGGACCTAGGCCAACACAAGATAATATCTAGGCAGGGTAAACATTGCTTTTCAAGGCCTTTTTTTTTTTTTTTTCCTTCATCTTTTCTTGCCTTGGACTCCATCATCTTTCTAAAGCGTTTCCTGAAACCTGTCAGTGGGAGTCCAAATCCAAATGCAGCATTTGTCTGCAGCAAAGAACATTATGCCTGAGAGTCACAATCAGAGTCAGACCGAACAACTTGTATTTGAGTCTTAAATCCCCCTCTAAGTGGTCTCCCCAGAGTGACTACTGTGGTGGAACTTAATGCACTACATTTTCCAGGCACCGTGATACTGAGACCAGGGAGACAAGACTTGACTTCTAAGCAGGTGAGCTCTCTGCTCTTATGGTATTTGGGAGTGTTCAATGGAACCATGAATGTATGTGCTTTGGAAATAGCATGACCACTTTCTATAGCAATATATTCTCGTTAAGTTAGAGTTAAACTCCCACGTAACCTACTGATGCTTTCCAGAGTCTAGAAATTCCAAACTTTTCCCTTAACAGAGAAAGGAGGCTGTCTGGTGCGTCCTCCTTAGCCTAGCAATGCTAGGGTGAGGGAACTAGTCCTGTGTGTCTGGATACTGTGCAGTTTGGATGTCAGTCTCCATCCTTGTGTGTGTCAATGTTTAAGCCACAGGCCTGGGTTCAAATGTTGATTGTTGGAGTTTTTTCCCTACCAGCTGTGTGAACAAATCTCTTTGAACTTCAGTATATATGAACGTCATAAGAATACCTACCCCTAAAGACTCTAGAGAAGATAATACAAGATAGAATGTATAAAGCACCAACACAGCATAGGGTCTCAGAAAATAAACTCCCTTCTTACTTACCTGTGGGTGGCCAACCCCCACCCCACCGCAGATGCCAAGCTAGCTCCTGGACATTCCATGATCACTGCCTACCAGCTGAAGCAAGGGGTTAGTTAACTTCAGCTTTCTCTGAGTCTCTGCTTAAAAAAAAACACATTTGCCCTGGCCCTGGGCAAGTAGCTTAGCTGATGAGAGGGTCATCCCAATATGCCAAGGTTCTGGGTTCGATCCTGGTCAGGGCACATACAAGAATCAACCAATAAATTCATAAGTAAGTGGAATAACATCTGTTTTGATGTTTCTCTCGCTCTCTCTAAAAATCAGTTTTAAAAAAGATTTTAAAAAAACCCACAGGCACAAAAGAGGACACTCTTTGAGACAGGCAGGCCTGGTTGCAAACCTTAGATCTGCCACTTACTAGCTCTGAGACCATGGTCAAGCACATTAACCTCTTGGAAACTCAGTCTCCTTGTCCATAAAATGGGTCAATGAAATAAGATCATGTGAGAGAAGGCAAACAGAACTTGGCAAACAGTTAAGAGTCACTAAAGTATAACGGTGATGATGGCACCAAGTACTTCTGAACTGTAGAGTAGCCCATCTTGGAGGCCCCTGAAATCCCCACCCCTCTAAGGACTCCTGCCTGAGCTCCAGATGCTCCCCCCACACTCCTTCTCAGTATTGCCCGGATTCCTGAAAACTCAGGAGGAACCATTAAGCTCACCTGGCACCACCTATCCCACTCACCAGGGGACTACTTTACATCATAACATAAAAATGACCGTTCCCTTGTCCCTTTTGACCCTCCCAGCTGTGAGAAAGATGGCTATTATTCCCCTCCCCCCATTTTACAGAGAGGACAACTGAGGAACAGTGAGGGAAGGCAATCCATGCAAGGATTTGAGCCTGGCCTGGCTTCTGAATTCCCTATGCTTTCTTGTGTAGCACTACTCTCAAGCAGTGCTTTGAGGTGTAGCAGTGCTGGGGTGAGAAGGTATGGACATGTTCTATGTATACAGCCAGGAAGTTTCCAGCAAACCTTGACAGACACTTTGTGAGCAAACAGGTACATGTTGGGAAATGCAGAGTCTGGGGATGTTGAGACCACAGCAGACCACTCTAATGCTAATGAGCTAGAGGGCAGAGGGGACAGGGAGCCAGATGAGGAGGAGGTCTGGGCTTGGCCACAGGTGGGCAGCTGACATCCCAAGTAACCTTGGGCAAGTTTCTGATGTTTCCTTGATCCTCACTTTCAACATAAATGGAAAAAAAAAAAGATAGGTAGATAGATAGAAGCTCAGTTTAGGTAAAAAGACATCTGCAACTCTCATCATCATTACTTTGGCTTTGAAATCAGCAGCTCAGAGACCCCCCACCACTTTAAAAAATTTAAAAGACAAAACAGTATAACTTAATAGTTCTGCCAACGCTTAAAAAAAAAAATCAGAGAGCACAACACTGATTTTTTTTCCCCTCTCTCTCTCGTTTTAAATTTTGGCAAAGGAAGATTCGGTTCCTGGAAATGCTTACAAAATAATTCCTGACACTGGGAGGAGATAGTTAAAAAAGGAAGAAGATGATGACTACGAAAAACTATATACATATATAGGTAAAGAAAGACGGTGGAAAGAAAGAGAATAAACAAAGAAAGAAAAGAAAGGGAGGGGGAAAGACTTTAAAAGACACCAATTCAAGGAACGTTATCAAGTTCTCAGCATCTGCGATTCACAAGCCGCTCCCCGACCGGCGGCGCAGACCCCGCCCCTTTCTCGGGTGTCGGACGCTGATTGGTGGGGGAGGCCGTCGCCGGCCGGTGACTGCCCGAGGAAAGGTTGCCTGGGACACGCATCCCTGTGTGAACGCATGACGTCCCACCCTGGCGCCAGGCTGTCTGGGGCTGAGTCTTAGATCAACACAGCTGTGGGACCGGGACCCACAGCTGGGCAAAGGAGCGGATTCCTCAACAAAAAATAGGATTGTGAGAAAAGTTCTGAAACAAAAACAGTGCAGACAAAAGCCTTAATGACATCCTTTCATAAAAATAAAAAATGCAAGAGGGGGGAAAAAGCTGGTAAAAGAAGCAGAACTGGGAACAGAAAGTTCAGAGACATTTGGAATAAGAGGCTGAGGCCCCGCCACCGCTAAACAAGTTGCAGAAGGCCTGAGCTAGCCCTCCAGTCTGCTGTTGGGAACAAGAAGTCTTTGGGGTTCAAACTGCATTCAGTGTTCCAACCTTAACCTGCTTGTTCAGAATTAGAATGTTAGATTGAAAGGACCCTGAGAGGTCATTTGCGCCCCCCACCCCCACCCCCAATTTTACAAAAAGTGAGCCCAGGAAGGAAGGAAATGCATCTAGGGCCACACTGCAAGCAATTGGCATGGCCAGGGCAGAATTCGGCTGGCTTGCTTACCCCACTGCGTCCCTCTCTTGCCTTATGTCACACAGCCCAAAGGCATTTCAGTCTGAAAGCATCTTGGGAAATAATAAATGTGAAGGTGTTTTGCAAATGGCTTTACAAGCCTGAGGAGAACCTGTGAGGACCTGTGGACCGCGCACCTACCACACACCTGGCCCATACTGAGTCCCCAGGCACCAAGGAGACTAGCAGATCTGATGGAGAGAGCATGCCAAGCGCCTTTCAGAGAAGAGGCATTCAACAATTATTTGTTGAAAGGAATGAGGTTGGTCTAATTAGGTCAATTTTGTAAATTAGAAATTGAGGCACAGAGAAGTGACCTACCCAAAGTTCACATCATTAGTAAAAGCGAATGGGGATTTGAACATAAATCTGCCTGCCCCTGAAGACCATGATTTTTCCAGAACCTCCTGGGCTTTGCCATTTTGCCCAAACCACGGCAATCTGCATGATAGAAAAGAAAGGGGTTTTCTATTTGGTCATTCAGGAATTTCCGTAGCCACCATTTTCCCTTTCTATGACCAATTAGCTGACATGCTCTTCACTTCATGTCTGTAAGTATATATAGACTGATTTGTCCATTCACTGCTTATTTTCTTCCTTTTTCTTATATTAAAAAGGCTAACCTTGAAAATATATCTTTCAAAGATCTTTCTTGGGATACAAGCGCTGTGGTATGACAGCAAAGAACAAGACTTCAGGTCTGGCTCTGCCATTATTTGTGCTGTGACATTGGACATGCTTTATAGCCCTTCTCTGTACCCTTTATCACTCCACACCTGCCCGTCCCAAATCATAAAGCCTTAGACTTCTAGAGTTGGAAAGAATTTAAAGTAAACAGCACCATCTCCTCCTTTTATTCATAAGGCAAGTGAGGCTAGAGTAGCTGGACTTGTTCAAGATCACATGACAAATTTTTGGCAGGGCTGGGATATTGAACCTAAGGCTCCTGATTTCCAGAACCCTGTCCTTTTTTACTATGACTCTTTTGAGACTCTCCTAGCTCTGAGCTTTCATTGTCCTGTTAATCAGTGCCACATACTATAGAACTCTTAATTGCTTCCTGTGTTAATCTTGTCTCCCCAAATTGTGACATTCTTGAGAGCAGGAGCCACTGCTTCCAACTGATTGATTGAGGAAGCAACCATTGGGGGATCCCACTTGGTCAGTGTCAAGATGGAAACCAGCATTTTAAGGCTGCAAATTCCCAGAAGTTTTGGGAAGTGATAAGAAGACGAGCAAAGAATACTGAATGGAATGTCCTGCTGCAATGCAGAGCTTAACTTGCCTGTCCTGTGGTTCCTTTCCTGGGCTCTCAGATAGAGCTGGAGCTATTTTAGCAAGGCCTAGAATAATCAAGTCCAGGTGGCTTGCCTTTCCATAGCAGAGAGGGGTAGACAATAGAGCTTATGGTATCACCAAACTATTGTTTTCTGCATTGCATAGAGGTGTTTAGAGAGTGGGGAGAAAGGAGGAAGCAAGAGTTAAGAGATTTGCTGACTCCATGGGGGGCTCCTAAAAGGTTATATAGAAATCATCCCTTCTGACACACACACACCATTTAAAACCCTGTCCAAAATTCTAATCGAACTCACTTCCAGCACATAACTGGGCATATATTTGGCTCCTTATGGAGTGCAGGGGGCCAGAAGGTGGGAGCTCTTTTCCTTCCCCAGGCAAAAAACATGGATTCAGTCTCCCCCGCCCTTCCCCTGTTGCTCAAATAGTGTTTTTTGCTCAAACCCCTTCTCCCTCCTCCTTCTGTAATCTCAGCGCCTAGCCCAAATCTGTTTTCTTCATTGTAACCTCAGCTTCACCGCAATTAATTTTTTTCCCCTCTGGTCACAAGATAATTCCTGACGCCAGTGAGTCTGGAGGTCAGACAACAGCAAATTGGGGAACAAGGCGGCACTAATTCCTTACAAGTTTCCCTTGAAAAATCTTTTGCTTTAAAAAAAAAAGAAAGAAAGAAAAGCTTCTTTGCTGTTCAGGGATTTATGACCTCGGAGGAACTGTGGGTTCGAAGTAGTGTTGGGGCTGTGGGTGGACTGGCAGGGGGCAGGGGAGCTCAAAGAATCTGGGGCGCTGCCAGGAAAAGGCAAATTCTTAAAGTTAATGGTTTTAAGTGATTTTTGAAATCCTTGCTGGCAAAGAGGCCCGCCTCTCCCCAGTATCAGCGCTTCCTCATTCTTTGAATCCACGACTCCGCGGTATTCGGCGTCAGACCAGCCGAAGAAAGCCTGTTTGCAATTTAACCGCGCTGTGAACGCCCAGGGTCGGCGCAGGCGGGGCCTCGGCGGGCTGTTTTGCATAAAGGGGCGTGTCTTCCAGCCGGGCTCTATAAGTACCGGCCTCGGCGAGCGTGCACACATAGCAAGCTGCTGTAGGAATTTCTCTAGCTCTCTCGATCTTGGGCACTTCCAACCTCATCCCTCAACATGAAGGCGTTAAGCCCGGTGCGCGGCTGCTACGAGGCGGTGTGCTGCCTGTCGGAACGCAGCCTAGCCATCGCGCGGGGCCGCGGCAAGGGCCCGGCAGCCGAGGAGCCGCTCAGTCTGCTGGACGACATGAACCACTGCTACTCGCGCCTGCGGGAACTGGTACCCGGAGTCCCGCGAGGCACTCAGCTTAGCCAGGTGGAAATCCTGCAGCGTGTCATCGACTACATCCTCGACCTGCAGGTGGTCCTGGCCGAGCCCGCCCCTGGACCCCCGGACGGCCCGCATCTTTCCATCCAGGTATGCGTGGGCGTGCGCGGGGAGCCAGGGGTAGGGCTGAGCGCCAGGGCTGGGGTGCTGCTGCACCCCTCGAACTCCCAAGTGCCATCCATGCTTAACTCTTTTTACCTCTTTTTCTTTTCTCTCAGACAGCGGACCTCTCTCCGGAACTTGTGATCTCCAACGACAAGAGGAGCTTTTGCCACTGACCTGGCCGTCCTGGCGCCTCCAGGTGAGTATCCCCACCTTCTCGGGGGGTGTGGGGATGGGGGCGCGGTGGTGATTGAACAGTAAATCTTGGAACTGGAAGGCCTTTTAAGGGAGTATATTCCCCTCTGTTTAGAGAAACCAAGGCCAGAGAGGGGCAAGTAACTTGACCGTGGTCACATCAAATGAATGACGGAACCCATTTTCATCCCTGTGCGCGTTTCAACCTTAAACGCACGTTGCTATTGCCCTCCCTCAGTGGCCAGAGATCCAAGAAAGCACGCGCAGGTCCGACTAAATAAAACAGCCGTTCAGTTAGTAGTTTGGAGTCGTAAAGGGAGCCCTCCCAACTGGTGTCAATTCCAAGAGGGAGGGGTGGTGCAAGCTCCGCCTGTGGTCCTCCGGCGCCAACTGGGTGGGGGTAGCGTGGGGCGCGGAGTTATCAGCTGGAGGTAGAGACCAAGTTTCCTCCCTGGCGCCGGCCAGTCTGCGGACGGCCCCCGCCTCGGCGCGCTCGGCGGAAACTGACGGCTCTCTGGTCTTTTTTCCTCCCCCACCCAGAACGCAGGTGCTGGCGCCCGTTCCGCCTGGGACCCCAGGACTCTGTGGCCGGAAGCCCGAGGGCATGGATGGACCCCAGCCTCTCCCTGCCCACTTCACTTCCCAAACCCCTGCCTCGAGGCTGGACCTGGTGCCCGGGAGCGAAGGACTGTGAACTTAGGTGGCCTGAAGAGCCAGAGCAAGCTCTGGGCACCGACTGGGCAACGTCACCCAGCCCCACCCCACCCCCAAGTTCTAAAGACTGTCAAAGAGTGTGGAGGGGTGTGTGGTGGGGGGGACAGTGGCTGCTCCAAACTCTGCCAAGGCCAGCAGTAGAGCTGGTCTTCTGGTCTCGGAAAAAGGCTGTTGCCCCGATTATGAACTCTATAATAGAGTATATAGCTTTTGTACCTTTTTTGCAGGAAGGTGACTTTCTGTAACCATGCGATGTATGTTATTAAACTTTTTATAAAAGTTAACATTTTGCATAATAAACGGTTTTTAAACACTTGGGTGTATAATTTGATTCCATCAGTGCGAACACTCTCACAAGGCTGAATTTAGGGGAAATAAATGTTCTTGGAGTCTGGGGAAAGCAAACATTTATTCTCTTTTAAAGGAGATGGGAAAATGCCCAGCTAACAGTGGGGTGGAGGGAGGGGAGCCCTACATTCATTGAGGGTTGGCGCAGAGAGTATCCGGGGCCTCTGAGGGGCTGTGACCCACCATTAGCTCACCCAGCAAGCTGGGCGCTCAGGATAGAAATCAGGTCTGCGGTCCCAGTTCTTAAGTCCCTTGGGGTTTTTGTGCTACGCTAGCAGATGCCTGTCGCCTTCAATCCATTACTTACTCATGCCTTTCTAGCAGGGGATGTGGAAGAGGAGAGCCTCACCTGGTGCCCCAACAGGTGGTGGTTCATAGACCCACTTCAGAAATGAACAAACGGGTCACTGGGTCTGGTTTCACTTCCCTCCGCCTGCTCTCTGGTTTGGCTTCCCCTTGGGCTTCCGAAATTGGGAAACATAGGAGAGGGGTGTCTTCCCTCAAATCCCCAACCATCCTGATCAGGGTTTTTGGTGCTGGTTGGGAAATCCTGGCACCAATCTCTCCTCTACCATCAGGTAGTTGGAGACTTTGACCCTGAGCTGGGAATTGGAATAAAGAGGCCCTCCAGCCTCATTCCTTCTGGCATTTCCTTCCCAAACACCTGCATTGGGAGCCTTCTCGGTGAGCAAGCATCTTCATTCCTATTTCAGAAATGGAGAAACTGAGGTTCAATGGATAATGGGTCAGAGCCAGATTATCACACACAGCCCCTTGAGAGGCAGAGATGGAATTTTAATCTTAACTACAGTGACTAACATTGTGACAGGAGCGGGGCCTGAGACTGGATATTCCATGGGGCCAGGCCCCCAACCCATGCCCCTTTGCCCCCTACCTGGCAGCTCCCCAGGTGGGTTCCACTGGCATCTGGCCTCACTAGATTCCCGTTTATGATATGATCTCATCTGTGTGTTGGCTCCTGGCATGAATTAGTTCAATATTTCATAACAAACAGCTCACGTCATCACCACCCTTAACGCTTTAACCCTGGTGAGCTTTCAGGGGTGAACAGGGGCATGTGGTGGGGAGGCAACCAACCTGTCTTTGCCAGGTATCCTCCCAGCCACCCGGTGGTTCTCAACCTGTTTTCTGGTCTCCTCTGATGATCTGATGGAAGGTATGAACGCTCTCTTCAGAACATAAACACATACAACTTTGCAGAGCAATAGCCAATCTCCAATCCCCTGGGAAGCCCTCAGTCTTTCATATGAGGAACTCTTACCTCAAGACAAGAGGTACAAGACCCAGGCTGGATCATTAGTTGGGTGTGCTGTACTGGCTCTGGAGACAGCCACACCAGGGTGCAAATATTTGCTCTGCCACATACTGGCTGTATAACTGAGCCTCAGTTTTCACATCTGTATAAACTTGCTGATCTTGAGGATACGATTCTGAGGCACCTGGCCCCACATTACACCATTAATTGCAGTAGAGCCAGGCACTGAACTCAGCATTCTGTACCTTTTTTGCTGCTTCCTGCTTGCTCAGAAGTTTGGGGCTGTGGAATGCTAGAAAGAGCAAGCCACTTCACCTCTCCAAGCCTCTCTGCTCCCTTGCCCAGCAGCTGGTGGTTCTTGTAATGCTGCCTCCCTGGACAGAAGATAATGGTGGGAAAGTTCTTTGAAATGCATCACACACCTACAAGGTATTATTAAGCTAATTCCAAGGAAATTGCCTGTTAGGTCTGCTGAGACTGAGCTGTTCAGGTGGCTGAGACAAAAGCTGAAACCAGCACACCAATTCATTAGTCCTTAGAGAGTGAAAGCAATTTAGCCCTAAGGTCAGAAAACTCTCAGAAAAGAGCATAATGTCTTCTGTCATAATCACCTATCCAGTGCCTACCAAGTGCCAGACTCTATTTTATCTTAATTTTTTCTAATCCTTATCAAAATCCATAAAGGTCTCATTATTTCCACTTTACAGAGAAAACGGACCCACAGAGGCTGAATAACTTGATCCAGGTCACACAGCAAGGATTTGTAAACCCATCTCCATCTCGCTTCAAAGCCATGTTCTCGCCTCTGCTCCAGGCTGGCTTTCCCCTCACCATCCCCTGGGCCGGGCACAGACTAGGTCTCCAGCGGGTGCTGGCTGAACAAAGACCTAAGACCACCCTAGGTCTCCTTTTCATTTGTAAAAGGATGATGATACCTCCCTTGCAGGTTTTGGTTCATGTCAAAGGTAACACGCCTAAAGCATCCACCAGGCTCTCTGAAATACAAACTTCACTTTTAATTGCGTGTCTCAACGTGCATTACACATCAGCTCTCATATGCGGACATTTGGAAGAAATTTTTACTTTGTAAAAAAAAACAAAAAACAACACAAAAAACACCCACACAAAACAAACAAAAGAACAGGCTTGGATCAGGCACAGTAACTTGCCCGCGTCCACACAGTTCTTAAGCCACAAGACAGGGGCTCGAATCCATGTCTTGTGACACGGGACGTGGTGGTGCCCATTGGAGAAGGCCATTTATAGAGCTCCTCCGAGCCGGGGGTGCGCTGGACAACCTCCCATGATCTGTCTCCCAGGCCTCACCACCTCTCACAGCCACCCCTCTTCTCCAGGCCCCAGGCTGCACCCTAAAACCTCCTGTCGCTCTTTCCCTCTGAGATGCTGCTCTGGGTGCCCGCTGCCCGCTCCCCGCCCGGCAAGAAGAGAGCCGCTCTGCACGGAGGGCTGCTCGCAGGCGGGCGGGGGCGGAGCCTCGGCCACGTGGACCCGAGCCCGGCCGAGCCGAGCCCCGCGGCCCCGCCCCCCGGCCCGCCCCCGGCCCGGGGACCGCGCTCCCCCCGCGGGCCCTGGGGGCCGCTCGCAGGTGTTCGCTGGCGCCCGGATGTCTGAGCTCTGGCTCCGCTCTGGCTCCGGCTCCCTCCGCAGCTTGCGGGCGGGGCTCCCAGCCCATCCGGAGTCTCGCGGCGCCCCCGCCGCTCTGCCAGCAGCGTGGCCTCCCGGTTCCCAGCCTCCCAGCCTGGGGGGCCCCCCACCCAGCGGAGTCGCTGACCCAACTGCTCTCCCGCTGCCCCCAGCTGCGCCCGGGCCGCTGCAGCCTCGGCGCGCCCCCACCCTGCTTCCTGCCTCGGCAGTTTGCAGCTTTGCCCAGGCCGAGCGGCGGCCCTGGATCGCACCCCGTCCCTTCCTTCCTTCGGTCAGGCAACTCGCATTCCTCGAGCGCCTGCGACGTGCCCCGCACACGGCCTCTCTGACCTCCTGAGTGTGGCCGAGGCCCACGGGGGTCCTGCGGGAAGCCTCTGCTCCCCATCCCGGCCTCCCTCCCTCCCCACCCCGACCCCCCTCCCCACCGCCTCGGTCTCCTCTCTCAGAGGTCCTGTTTCACTCATAGAGTTTAGGATTTAATTGCTATCTGATTATTTCTCCTGTTAAGAGTCAGTGTGTGTGTGTGGGGGGGGGGGGGGGGATCGGTTTGTGACCACAATCAGGGGTCAGTCTGAAAGAGTGAGGGGTCAGAGTGTGGCCGGAGTTGGGGTTCAGCCTGACTGAGGCGGGGTTCGGGGGTAAGTGTGGGTAGAAGTTGGCAGCAGTCAGCCTGTGGCCGGGGTTAATGGGGTGTGAGGGTTAGTCTGAGTGGCATCAGTGGCCAAGGTTAATGAGTCAGTCTTGGGTAGGGTCAGTGGACCGTCTGGATCAGGGTAGTAAGTCACCCTGAGACCAGGATTTGGGGGTTTCCTTGGACAACTCAGATGGGGGGGCGCTGGAGCACATCCCTCCATAGTCTCCCCCTACATCACCCAAGGGGTGGTGGAGCTGACCTGCCACCGGGGGACCCTCCCTCTCCCGCTCAACACTACCCTGCTCCTGCTTCGGGCCAGATTGTGGCCAAAGGGAGCCCAGACTGGCAGTAACACTGGCCATGGGAGGGAGACCTTGGGCTTTCCCGGGCCCAAGCCTGGAGCCACCCATACTTAACAGATAAGCTAGTGCCCTTCCTTTTCCCTTGTCATTTGCTCATAAATCTAAAGTCTGTCTGGGATGGGAGGGCCCTTAGAGGTCCTAAGTGTGATCAGAGAGGGGAAGGAACCTCGTCAGGGACACACAGCAAGCTAGTAGTCAAGGGAGGACTAAAACCCACGCCTCCTGGCTTCCCATGACACTCGGCCATACTCTGCCTCCCCTGAGCAGGGGTTATTCCCCCTAAGAGATGGTAGAGCGAGGCCTCACCCACAGCTCTCACAGAGGGTCTGCAAGGGCTGGTGGACTTTACACACACACACACACACACACACACACCCCTGAGGATCTGGAAATGTGGAGGCAGGGAATGGGGATTCCCTAAGGCATTGTCTCCTTGTCATTGCCACCCAGCCCCCTCCCTCCCCTTCTCATTAGGAGTAAATGAAACAAGGGTGGCCAAGCATGAGTTTGGAAGCCTGGGAGGGGAGAAAACACTTTTTAAGAACTGCTGGGGAAAAGCTTAGCTGGTTTCTTATGGAAACATATGGAACTCATTATCCTAAATCGAGGTGGTCGCTGGCCAGCTGGCAGTCGGTTGGTTTGGGGCTGAGTGTGTGTTGTGTGGCAGTGAGGGTACCCAAGGCGCAGCAGACTCCCCAGATCACCCGCCCACTCGCTGACCCAGGTTCTTCCTGGACTTGGTTTTGTTTTCAGCCTGGGCCGTTCCTAGTCTTAAAAAAGGGGGTGGGGGGAAGAGGGTGTTCAAGACACACTGGGATATGGGACCTATAAGTTATGCAAGGAGGAGATGAAGACTTGGGGACCATCAGGACAGACAACCACACACCCCCCCCACCACACCCCACATACCCTGACTCATACCAGGGGCCCTTGGCAGGTTTTGCTGTGGGTCCAAATGTGAGTAGGGCTGATCCCAGCTTCCATTGAGGATTCATCCAGACGGACCTCCGGGGGCCTAAATGTTGGACCTGTAGTCTATCCATTGTATTTTCCACTGCAGATTTGACTCCCTATACAAATCTAGTGGCAAGAAAGTGTCTATTTGGTAACGGGGATGCGGTGGGGAGGCTGCCTCCATTTCACCCCTATGAGGTCACAGATACGAAGGGACCACCAAAGGTCACCCTGGCGTAAGGGTCAGAGCCCAGGTCTCCAACACAGCCTGCACATGCAGAGCTGTTGCTGTCGGCTGCTCATTTAACACTTGGTACAAACCAGTGGGCCATACAGAGTGAGCCCTCCTGGTACTTTCTGTGAGTCTGAGAGTCAGAGAGATGCTGGTTGAACTTCTAGCTTCGTCCCACATCAGCTATGCCACCACAGGTAAGTTATTAATGTCAGATTCTCACGTGATTTGCAGTGGGGCTTAAATTAGAGGACGTAGGTAAAGCACCAGGCACTTGGGAGGTGCTGGCTCTGTGACCCCCAACTGTGGAGCTGGCTGGGCATCATTGTCCGATTCCTAACATAATTCCTTCCTTCGTGTTGTTGGCATAACCCAGTCACAGCACCTCCGCATGGCCTGTCCAGCTGAGCCCTTTCAACCACACCCAGGACAGCCTGGTGCCTTGAGAAATAGCACAGGACTGAAGGGGGTGAGGGGCATGGCCTGCACTCCCAGGCTCTGTTATCGTAGCAAACTCTTCTGAGCCTCAGTCTCCCCTTCCCCACCAATAATACTGCCTGGAACCTGTCCACAGAGTGAGGAGTCAGTGAGGAACTGATGTCAGGCACCCAGAAGGCTGCCAGCATGGGGCCAGCACTCGGTAAGGCACAGCTAGTGAGTAGTGTTGCTATTCCTATTTCACAGATGGAGAAACTGAGTACCAGAGCTTGGAAGTGACTCATCCAATGTCATGTGGGAAGATTCCCTCACGGACCTGGGGATTCAAAGCCAGGGCTTCATGCTCCCATCAGGGCCCAGCTGCTGCTTTCTCATTATTGGGATTTGTAGTAACTTCATGGCAAGTGTGTTATCAGCTGGTGGGAGGAGAGAGCTTCAGACCTCTGAGCCTGCCCAGGCTCAGCCTGATGCAGAACCAGCTCCCTCATGAAAGCGCCCCCATCTAGAAGAGAATGGGGGGTGGGAGTGGGGGACCCAGAGGCCAGAGGACCTGGAGACCAGAGATGGTGGCATCCTGGGCATGAGCAGCAGCTTTGTGATCGGACAGAGCCTGTGCTCAGATCCTGTCTCTGCCGCTTCAGAGCTGTCTGAACAGCTCTCTGAGCTTCAGTGTTTCATCTGTAAAACTCCAAATAGTAACTGTTTTAATAGAGTTGTTGTAGGAAATAAGACAACAGAAGAGAGAACCTGGTGCAGGTGAGCTGCTAGCAATCGGTAGCCCTTATAATTGTACCAAGAGGAAGTCGGGCGGGAGCCAGCGGTTGCTTCCTCGTCATTCTCAGCCCGAATCTGTTTGTAAACTTTCAATCGGATAAACAGTGGATAACATAGATGTTCTAATATTGGCTATTGAAATGCCTGTGTGTGCCCAAACTCCTCTACTTAGTAGCTGTGTGAACTCGGACAAAGTTACATAACTTCTTTTGTCTTCAGTGTCCGCATCTATAAAATGGGGATAATAAAAGTCTCTGCCACGGACAGCTGTTGTGAGGACTGAATTCATGAACATATAAAGCTCTTAGACTAGTGTTTGGCACACAGTAGGGACCCCCAAATGCCAGTTGCCGTTCATTCTCTTAGCATTTTGTGTTCTCAGACCTTCTATAGCCATCTGTGCTTTAATATAAAATCATAACGTCTCTCTCTTGCTTTTGTGCGCGAGCTCTCTTTTTTTTTTTAGTAAAATTGACATCTCAGGCCCTACATGGTTTGACTCAGTGGATAGAGCGTCGACCTGTGCACTGAAAGGTCCCAGGTTCGATTCCGGTCAAGGGCACATGCCCTGGTTGTGGGCTCAATCCCCAGTGGGGGGCTTGCAGGAGACAGCTGATCAATGATTCTCTCTCATCATTGATGTTTCCCTCTCTCTCTCTCTCTCTCTCTCTCTCTCTCTTCCTTCCTCTCTGAAATCAATAAAATATATTTTTTTAAAAATTGACATCTCAGGAAGATGTACAGGTTTTTATCACATGGCTTTGCGAGACCCGGCACCCAGCCAACTTCTCACACAGTCACACGTGTGCATGTGCATGCACATACGCACAGAGGCGCACACTTTGAAGGCCGTGCTACGCTATGCTGCTTCCCAAATGGGCTGAAACAAGTTCTCTTGCTTGGAGAACTGCCTGCACTCTTCCTCCCACTCAGCGTGCTCTGTGGAGGGAGGCAGGAAAGGTGCTCACCTCTCAGCAGGAGCATAGTCCTTGGCAAAACTGACATGGGAGGAAGTCCTGGCTCCAGCTCCTCACCTGAGTGTCAGAGCCCGGGTCCCAGCCCTGACTCTATCCCCTCCTTACGGTGCAACCCTGGGCACAGAGTTTCACCTCTCTAAGCCTTGGCTTCTCGTCTTGTCAGAAAGGCAACTGACCATGTCTACCTGTCAGCATTTTTGTGAGCATTAGAGAAACACATAAAAGTGCAAGGCACAGCCTGGCTGGCGTGGCTCAGCAGTTGAGCATCGACCTATGAACTGGGAGATACAGTTCGATTCCCGGTCAGGGCAGATACCCGGCTTGTAGGCTCGATCCCCAGTGTGGGTGTGCAGGAGGCAGCCAATCAGTCGATCCATGATGCTCATCATTGATGTTTCTATCCCTCTCTCCCTCTCCCTTCCTCTCTGAAATCAATAAAAAGATATAAAAAAAGTAAGTGCCAGGCACATAGTCATTGCTCCATACACGAGAGCTCTTAAAAGCCTGGCTGGTTCTGTAATTCTGTAAAAGCTATCTTTGCTATATTCTTTAGTAAAACAGGGCTATGGTCCCTGGGCCTTACATAATCAATATACTCTATTGCTTTATAACACATCTATTACTCCAATAAAGGTGTTCTTTTTCTCCTAAAGTTATTTCATTTCATGTTTTATTCATATTTTACAATGTCTGGGCAAGTCGTTGGAGCCCACTGGGCCTCAGTTTCCTTATCTCTAAAATGGGAAAAATGCCTTCCTCACGAGGTTGTTTTGAGAATTCATGAGATGGTGCATGTAAAAGGGCTTTGTAAACTGTCAAGTTGAACAAGTGTAAGAGATTATGTTTTTGCACCCCCACTCCCCCTTCTCTCACCAGGCTGAATTCCTCAAAGACAGGAAGGAGTTTTATTAACCTTTGTATCCTCAGCATTGAATGTGTAGTCATAAGTTTAATAGCAATGGCGATATGGTGATAGTGATAAGAACTTTTATTTCTTGAACACTTAACTGTGTGTGGAGCTCTGACCTAAGTGCATTTCATGGAAAGGTGAGTGATAGACATTTAAAAATGTTTGGTTCCCTCTGCTGATGATTTAAGGTGAAACCGTTGTTTTACTTTCTCTTAGGCAAGTTCTGTCTTCCATACCGCAAGCAAATGATTTTTTGTTTTTTGTTTTTATTTTTGGAGACAAATTGATTTTATTCTTGGGTCTTATACATTGTCTGGCCAGTCCAGAGGAATAACAATGAGAGCAGTCTTTAGTTTCTTTATTTTTACAATGGGGCTAATGATCAACTTGCCTCATGGAAATGTGTTGCATAAATGACAATAACTTTCCCTTACTCCTCTCCCATCTGCACACACCCTTCCCTCGGAGAAGATGGTGGCAACAGGGCAAGATGATTGAACCGGGCAGAGAGCTGAGTCCCTTAACCATTCGTTTCTTTGGGGCACAAGGTGGCAGATCTTTCTGGAGTAATTCCCCAGTTCAGAGGCCCTCCAAGTCCTGCTCCTTCAGAAAATCTCCCTTATCTGCCATAGCACCAAGGATTCAACTCACCCAAATGCCACGTGCCCACCCCCTATAATTATGTGTTGCATATTCCAAGTAGATACAAGTCCTGGAAGGCAGGGTTATGTGTCAGTGGTTTGATTTCTATTTTTCCCAAGCACTTCCTCATATCATCTTATTTAATCTTGTATAAACCTTTCAAAGTCCCCAAGTCACAGAGAGGGCAGCTGAGGCCCAGAGAATTGAAGACCTTGTTAAGGCCACAGAGTGAGTGACAGGACCAGCCCTGTGATCCCAAACCTGCCAGGAGCCTGCCTGAGCCTAGGGACTCTCTGAGCATCTTGACACCAGGCTTTGTGCTTGGCGCTCACAGTAATTTTGTAAAGCAGGCGCTGTCCCCATTTTCAAGGTGAGGAAGCTGAGACTTGGACAGGCAAAATAACTTGCCCAAGTCCAACAGCAATAAGGGACAGAATCATGATTTGATCAGGGCTGACCCCAAAATGTGCTTTTTACTTACTACCCTGAGGTCTCTGCAGCTTTGCTGTTTTGGAGTCTCAGAAAGACGGGCCTCTCAGAGTCTCTGCGACAGTAATGTTGTACCCCAATGCAACAAGCGATTGCCAAGGCTGACCCCCACGCCCCCATCTCTCAGCCCCAGCAGCAGGGTCAGGGATTCGCAGAGCAGGACACATAGGCCCCTGCTGCAGCCGTGATCTGTATGGAGCGCCCCCCCCCCCCCCCCCCCCGCACGCCCGCCACCGCCCCCCCCCCCTCCCGCCCCAGCCAATCCCCAGAGCCCATTGTTTCTCCAGGAGACAATACAGATAAAGGATCCAGCCTAGTGGGCTGCCTGCATCAATCTGTAACCATGGAAACCCATAGGGAGACAATTCCAAAGCCCTCCCTGTCACCCTCCACCCTGCAGCTGTGGCTCCAGGAACCCAGCCTCCAGCAGAAGGGGCATGGCTGGTAATTGCCACTCCTCCCCCCTCCCCCCCACACACCACCACCAAATAGGACACAGCTGGGCTCCCCTCATCATACATCCTCCCCCCACATCCCCCAGTCCCAGAACTGTTGTTGGCAAAGGGGCCTTGGGTGCGTTTAAGACCAATTTCCATTGCAAGAAGGTCAGTTCTAAGAGGTTCAGCAGTGGTTAGATATGTCCTTGGGCCCAGGGGAAAAAAAGCGCTCAGCAGAATCCCTAACCATTGACCCGTCAACCAGGTCCCTGGGAAGGGCTTGGGTCCTCAGTGCGTGACTTCCCCCTGGTGGCCAGTTGCTGCAATTGTCAGCTGAGGCGCTGGAGAGGAAAGAACATTATTACTTCTTCTTCCTGGGTAGCTACTGTGCTCCAGATGCCCACACATATTAGATCTAATCATCACAACGCCCTCACAAAGACGAGGCTTTCAGAGGATATCCAAGAGGAAGGATACAGAGCAGAGAGGTCAAGAGGGTGAACCCAGACTACCCTGGCTCAAATCCTGCTCCACCATCACCAGCCCTGTGACCTTAGGCTAATCACCTAAACTCCCTGAGTCTCAGTTTCTTCATCTCTAAAGTGGGAGTGACAACAATACATACCTCATAGGGATGTGATGAGGATCCTAGGAGTTGAGATTTATAAGGCTTCAGATCTGGGGACCCACACATAGTAAATAAACAAAATCCCAGGCCCTGACACTCAGGTTGTGTGCTTTCGGGCATATCGTTGAACTACACCTGGCCTCAGTTGCCTCAGCTGTAAAATGGGGCTAATTATGACTTTCCTCACAGGGTTATGGTGATCACTGATGTGGATTTGGGGTGCCGCCGACCTCGCTTTGCTACTATTAGCATTGTTTGTTTTGGATCTGTCTTTGGCGGGGGAGGAATGATTATAGGGGCAGGGGGGATAGATGAAGAAATTGAGAAGTTATGCTTTTCCACAGGCCAGGAGAAGGAGGTACCTGAGACTTTGGCCCCCCATTTTTCCCCAGGCAGAATCACAGAGAGACTCTGACGGTGTGGCCAGAGACTTTCCTGGGGAGAGATTGGGAATGGCCTTTCAACTGTTCCAAAAACCGTTCACTGAGTTCACTTCAATAATCAGTTGTTGAGCTTCTACTCTGCAATGGGCACTGGGCCGCATATTGGGGTGTGAAGGTAAAGAAGAAACGGATCTTCTTCAATCTGGTGGAGAAGATAGAACAGAACAACAGTTGTCATGTTATTGGGGGGGAGCATTCCTTGTCCCCACCTGCTGCTGAGGAGAGTGCGTTTCTTGGGGTGCCGCTGGAATAAGGATGTCCAGGGGCCCCCATGGGAGGATGAGGTATTGTAGAAAGCTTTAAGTCTGTGGAATTACACCCTGACTTTCCAGGGTCCCGTTTCCCTTTGTCCCCGCACAGAGACGTGTCGCTGTGACTTCGGTAGGGCTAGAATTAAAGCCATTGCCCGCACAGTCCAATACAGCACCAGGCTAGCCGAATCTGTGTTCCCAGTTGCAGTCCATCAGTCCACTGCGTGTGAAGTCCCTATGGCCATGGGGCTTGGAGAACCTGGGTGAACGCAGGGAAGCAGGAGCAAAGCCAAAGGAACCAGAGAGCCAAGAGAGAGGGAGAATTCCTTTGTCTAGTGCAAACCGTGGCTCGTGAGCCACATGCGGCTCTTTGGCCCCTTGAGTGTGGCTCTTCCACAAAATACCAACTTCTGCGCATGGGCCACGAAGTTTCAATCGCACTGTACGTGCGCGCCCGCACGTGGTATTTTGTGCAAGAGCCACACTCAAGGGGCCAAAGAGCCGCATGTGGCTCGCAGGCCGCAGTTTGCCGACCACTGGCTCTGAAGAGTTAGAACATACCCATTTTTATTGATGTTGTGTGAGATCGTGTGTGCGTATGGGGTACACAGCATTCTCAATGACTTGTGTCTGAGGGCAGGCCTTTTTTTCCTGGTGGAGAACAGCATGGCCAAAAACAGGGAGAGCAGGAATGTCTGAAAAAGTGGGTATGATCAGAGCCTAAGGTCCCCCTCCCCCAACACCCCCTCCCCTCTGTGAAGGGGGCTGCAGATCAGATGGGCTGGGGGTGCGGTGGCCAGGTCTCAGGGGGAACTACTTGCCAGATCTTAAGCTAGAGAGTAACAAGGTCAGGTCTTCATTTTTAAGAGTTCCAGCAGGAAAAAGGCGGAATACATTGGTAATCACAGGAATTATAGTGGCTTCCCCCAAGCTCCTGTGGGCAACTATTGGGACCTGAATCCGATTGCTCCCCCGCCGCCACCCCAATGTGGGGCCACTACCACAGGACCAACATCTGTGAAAAACATCTCCAGAGTCTGGAAACCTCTGGAAAGAACCTGGCCAATCTGGTAGCCCTGGCCTTCTAGCAGGGTTCCATCTTTCTCATCCTTTTCCTTCTCCCCAAGCCCATAGGCCAGTGATTCCCAAAGTGGGCACTACCGCCCCCTGGTGGGCGCTGCAGTGATCCAGGGGGGGTCGGTGATGGCCACAGGTGCATTTGTTTTAACTTTTTTTGTATTACCTTTCTATTCTGAGTTCAATAAATAGTTTCATAATTTCAAACTACAATGTTTCTAATTTACACCTTTCTTTACTATATTTTACGAAAAAGGTAGAAACATTAATACATATATCTTTCTGTTTAATTGCTATTAAAATTTTTAAAAAAATAATTTCCAGGGGGCGCTGAGTAATATTTTTTCTGGAAAGGGGGCGGTAGGCCAAATAAGTTTGGGAACCACTGCCATAGGCAGAGGTTCTCAACCTTCCTAATGCCGCGACCCTTTAATACAGTTCCTCATGTTGTGGTGACCCCCAACCATAGAATTATTGTCGTTGCTACTTCATAACTGTCATTTTGCTACTGTTATGAATCGTCATATAAATATCTGATATGCAGGATGTATTTTCATTGTTACAAATTGAACATAATTAAAGCATAGTGATTAATCACAAAAACAATATGGAATTATATATGTGTTTTCCGATGGTCTTAGGCACCCCCTGTGAAAGGGTCGTTCGACTCCTAAAGGGTTGCGACCCACAGGTTGAGAACCGCTGCCATAGAGGGTTAGTTAACTTGACTAGAAAACCTCACAGGCTTTTGGCAGGTGCTGGCGCTCACCGCTAGATGGCAGCCTCAGCCCTTAAACCCCGTTGGCTTCCACCCAAAGACTGGAGGGAAGGGAAAAGGAACTGCCACAGGGAAGATACGCGGCCACCCTCTGACGTGTGCATCATTATCTCTATTTTTACAGTTGAGAAAACTAAGCGTCCAAGAGGTGAAGCCACTTCCCAAAGTCTCATAGATAAGCAGACACGGTAGAACTCTGCTTCTCTGACCTCAGCTTCCTTACCCTGAGATGAAACTGACCCACCTCTGGCAACACTAACCTCCTTTCCGTCTCTATAGATTTGTCTAATCTAGACATTTCGAGTAAGTGGAATCAGACAGCATGACTTTTGTGGCCTTTTGTGTCTGGTTTCGTTCACTTGGCATCATGTTTTCGAGACTCATCCATGTGGAAGCGTGTTTCAGCGCTTCATTCCTTTTTCGTAGCGGAATAATACTCCATCGTATGGGCACACAACATTTGTTTCTCCATTCCTCAGTTGATGGGCATTTGGGTTGTTTCTGCTTTTTGGTTATTTTGGATAATGTTGCTGATCATTCATGTACACGTTTTTGTGTGAACATGTGTTGTCGGTTCTCTTGGGTATACACTAGTATCTAGGAGTAGAATTCCTGGGTTGTCAAACTGTTTTCCAAAGCGGCTGCACCAATTTACATTCCCACTAGCAATGTAGGAAGGTTTCAGTTCCTCCACATCCTGGCCAAACACTTGTTATCGTCAGTCTTTTTGGTTATAGCTATCACAGTGGGTGTGAGTCTTGTTGTGGTTTTTATTTTCATTTTCCTAATGACTGATGATGTTGAACATCTTTTTATGTGCTTATTTGGTCTCTGTGTATCTTCTTTGGAGAATTGTCCATTCAAATTCTTTACCTTCTCAGTACATTTTGGTAATATGCTAAACACACACACGCACACACACACACACACACACATTCACATACCATCCCAGATTTACTTCAGCCATCACAAGAGCCCTATGAGGCAGCCATTTCTCAGGTGAAGGAATTGAGGCCCAGAATAGTGCAATGCTATGCTCCAAAGCACACAGCTTAAGGAGTGTCAGGCCCAGAATTTTTATTTCACAAACATTCATGTCGTATTTACTATGTGTCAGTCCAGAGAACCCATGAACCTCACATTCCAACAATTTTCCGGTAAAAGTATTATTATCACTAACAGAGCTACTCTGAAGTAGCCACTTGTTTCTTTTTTTAAAAAATAACCTTTTCTCTTCAATTATCAAAGGAATACATGCTTATTGTAGAATAGGCAGAAAAGCTATACAGAGAAGCACAAAGAAGATGGAGCACAGACACCCCTCCCTTCCTTCCCACAGCTCCAATATGGTTCTCTCTGATTTGGGATCCGTGTGAACAGGTGACACACTGGGGAGCCCCGAACAGGAGCTGTGCCTTCGGGAAGCTAATATTCAGCTTTCTGTATTTTGTTTGTTTGTTTGTTAATCCTCACTGGAGTATATTTTTTCCATTGATTTTAGAGAGAGTGGAAGGGGGTGGGGTAGAGGAGAGAAACATCGATGTGAGAAAGCCACATCAATTGGTTACCTCTCACATGTGCCCCACCAGGGTGGGGAACCTGCAACCCAGGTACAAGACCTTGACAAGAATCAACCCTCAAAACCTTGGGTTTGAGGGCCGATGTTCTAACCGCTTGGCACACCGCCAGGGCAGCATTTTGCATTTTGATCTGTAGGACTTTGAGGGAACCTGAGGCGTTTTTCAGGAGAAGATACACCAGAGATGAGGAAGGTTGCTATGGGGGCTTTGCCAGGGCGTTGGGCCTGACTGGGATAGGGCTTCTTCCTTTACCGGCTGTGCAACCTCAGACAAGTCACTTAATATCCCCCAAGCCTTGTTTTTCCTTCTGGAAAATGGGACTATGCATCCCTAACTTATCTAGTTGTGGGCTGTCCATGCCCACTAATGTCTGCAGCATTGGAACCCCTGGTTCATTGGCAGGACTTACCCTCCTTTACATGGGTATTTTAAAATGCCTCAGTGCCTAAGGGAGACAGATCTGAGTTCTGATCCTGGTTTCAACTTTAATCAGCCCTCGGTCAAGTCCTTTTACTAGTACATTTTTGAGCCTCATTTCCTCATCTGTCCAAATTATCCCTATGTTATAGAGTAGTTGGGAGGTTTCAACATAAAAATGCATGCAAAGTGCCCGTCTGAATGCTTTACACTGAGAAAGTGCTTGGGAAATATTAGCTATTAGAGGCCCGGTGCATGAATTCGTGCACCAGTGGGGTCCCTCGGCCTGGCCTGTAGGATAGGGCCGAAACCGGCTCTCTGACATCCCCCGAGGGGTCCCAGATTGTGAGAGGGTGCAGGCCAGGCCGAGGGTACCCCACCAGTGCACTATCAGGGCCAGGGAGGGACACAGGAGGTTGGCCAGCTGGGGAGGGACCATGGGAGGGCTCCAGGGTGTGTCAGGCTCATCTCCCTCAGTCCAGATCAGCAGGACCCCAGCAGCAAGCAACCAACCAGTTGGAGCATCTGCCCCTGGTGGTCAGTATACGTCATAGCAATTGGTCGACCGGTTGACTGTCTGCCCCCTGGTGGTCAGTGCACATCACAGCGAGCAGTTGAGCGGCCTTAGCATCTCATTAGCATATTACACTTTGATAGGTTGAATGGACAACCGGATGACCAGACACTTAGTATATCAGGCTTTTATTATATAGGCTTACCACCATCCTCACTGATTTATTAGCGATCACCACCATCCTCAAGCCCTGTATGTCTGGCACTCCCCGGGAGGAGGGCGCAAAGGTGAAAACAGGGCCTGGGTCCTGCTCTCCAAGGGTTTGATGTTTCACTGGATTTCTGAATTCAGACTCCTCGCTCCTGCCACTCTACCATTGGTGTTGGGCCTTGACGGATGGATCAGATTTGAGCACATGGGGATGGAAGGGAGGAGAGGCCTTGTGGATATGAAGACAGGTCAGCAAAGCCTGGGAACTGAGAAAGTGTGGAGCATGTCAACATTAAGAAACGTCCAAACCTGTAGAGAATTTTTATGAGTTTATTTGAGCCAAATTCACAGCATCTGCTGGGGAGCCAGATTTCAAATGCTCTGGAGAATAACAGTTTTGCAGCTTCTTTTGTGCATGTGAACGTCCGTGGAGGTGAGAGAAAGCAACAGGGTGCTTGGACTTAGATTATAGGATGGTTAGCAAGATTTTGTGCTCTCTTGAGGGTTAATACCCCCTTCCAGGGGTATTACATCTGGTTGAGATTAAAAGTGTGTTTACCTAGATGCCCAACAACAAAGGACAGGCCTTGCTTAAAACCTTTCACTAAAGTCAAAAGTTTGGAGCATAACTACCCACCATGACCTGCCCAGTTAGAAATTTATGATCAGATCGCCCTGTGAGGTTACTCTCCATAGAACCCCCCTTTTTTTCATCCACAGGTATGAATGGAAAACTGCAAGTATTTTATTTTTTAAATATTTCTTTTACTTATTTTTTAATATATTTTTATTGATTTCAGAGAGGAAGAGAGAGGGACAGAGAGCTAGAAACATCAATGATGAGAATCATTGATTAGTTGCTTCCTGCACCCCCCCCCCCCCCCAAACACACACACACACGGGATCGAGCCTGCAACCCGGGCATGTGCCCTTGACCGGAATCGAACCCGGGACCCTTCCTTATGAACCAGGCTCTATGCCGAGAGCTTTCCATGCATCGCTTCATGTAGGCCGGCGCTCTATCCACTGAGCCAAACCAGCTAGGGCAAACTGCAAGAATTTTAGTTTGATTCCATGTGAGGGCCTCGTCTGGTTCATCTCACACAAACTTTAGCTAAAACGTAAGTACCCACTATGCATGCACCCCTCTGAGGATTTTATATCCAATACCTTATGGATCCTCACAGTAGATGAAAGTGTCACTTTTGCCATTCCCATTGCAAAGATGAGGAAGTTGAGGTTCAGAGAGGTCTGGCAGTCAGACCAAGAATATAATGCTAGGGGTGAGTAGGGCAGGAATTCAAGTTCAGGGAGACAGACTGCAGATCTGTGCCCCACACCTTGTGCAGGAACCAGTTCCCAGGCAGTGAAACTCTAAAGCCAGCCCCAGCGGGCCGAAACTCAACCGCAGAGAGCTGGCTCTCAGCCCCCTTGCTGGCTCCCTTCTTTGGTCTCAGCCCCACCCTGCCACCCCCATTTCCTTTCCTGGCCCTGGGGCTCTGCCTCTTCCCCAAACCTGCTCTGCTACAATTTCTTCCAGGTTCCCACATCTGTAAAATGGGAATAAAGAGAGTGCCTGTGTCAGAGGGGTGCTGTAAGGATCCGGGGAGATGCCCAAGAGCTGGAGGCCTGGCACACAGTAGGTTCTCATAAATATTAACCGCCACCAATTTATATTTTTTCTGTCTTTAAGATTTTTACCACCACCGTTTACATAGTGTCTCTGAAGGCCTGTGAATTAGGCCGAGAGCGAGAGCATTATCCACATTTGATGGTTGAGAAGTGAAGAAGCAGTTGGTCCAGGGTCACTCAGCCAGAAAGAGTGGGACTTGACTCTGGGCCTCCTGGCCATTCTTTGATGGGAAGATGAGTGAATCATATAGTCAATATTTATTACTCACCTTCTGCCTGCAAAATCAGGCCCTGGGAGCTAAGGGGCATTCAGGGAGCGTTCCCACCTATCCTTTGAGGTTGAAAGTGCAAGAGACTGGTAAAGGGGAGGCAGTCAAGGAAGGCTTCCTGGAGGAGTTGAGGTTTAAGCTGGGCCTTGAAGGACCAGCAGAATATGTAGACTGGAGTAAAGGGGTCTGTGTACTGGAGATGGCAGAGATGTAAACACAGCAGCCACTCCTTCGAGGTTCCTTATGAACCAGGCTCTATGCTGAGAGCTTTCCATGCATCGCTTCATGAAATCTCCCCAGAACCCGACAAAGTGGTTGATACTGGGAATGAGAAAAGCTCGGCTCAGAGAGTTTACAAAACTTGTCTAGGGTCACACAGCTAGTAACGTGATAGGGCCTGGGTTGAAACCCAAGGCTGTCTACTGCAAAGTTTGGGCTCTTCATCATCACACATTATTGCCACCTCGGCCTCACTCTCTGAGGATGAGGACGAGGTATTCAGGCGGGGACGGACTCTGAAGGGCTGTAACATGCCAGGCTCAGACATGCAAAAGTCACACAGCACCAGGCGGGGTCGGCAGCCCTGGAATTCAGCAGCAGCCATTCGATAGCCAGGGTCACTTCTCTGAGCCTCCGCATCTCTAAACTGGAGAGAAGAGGAACATAAATGTATTATCAACGGTGAAGGTTTTGAATGAGGGAGGGAGGCTCTTGTAACAAAAGGATTGTTTAGGAGAAACCTGGAGATATTCAAATATTTACTGAGTGTTGGGCTCTGGGAAGACAGCTGTGAACAAGACAGCTCTGCACTCTGGACCCCCACCCACCCCCACCCATGCCTACAAGGGGCAGGGCACAGCTTGGGAGAGTTGGGGAGGAACCTTTTACTGGAACAAACAAGGGCTCAGGAGCTGGCCTGTCCCGGATTAGACTGCTAGTTCTCAAATCAGCAAATCTCTCCAAGGTACCCCGCCTCTCAGACTATGTCTCCATCTTCACCAGGAAGATCCTCATTCCTCTTCCCAGGATTGCTGGGTTCAATAAAATAAAACAATACAGCCCTGGTCGGTGTGTTCAGTGGTTAGAGCACCGGCCTGCACATCAAGGGCCGTGGGTTCGATTCCAGTCAGGGGCACGTACCAGGGTTGCAGGGTGCAGGAGGCAACCACTAGGCAACCAGTCCACGCGTCTCTCTCCCCATGCCTCCCTCGCTCCCTTCCACTCTCCCTGAAAAGCAATGGAAAAAATACCCTTAGGTGAGGATTAACCAAAAAATAAATTAATAATAATAATAATAACAACAGCAAATACATGCAATTATCTAGCAGGCGCACAATGAATGTTACTATCCCCCTATTAAGAGGTATAACTGTTAGGCTCCGTCCCTCTCCTGCCAAGAAAGAGAACAGATTCCTGGCTTTCATTCTAGTGAGGAAAAGGATAGGCATGCATCCATGCTGGCTGAGCAGCCATGCCACCTAACGAACAGTCCTCCAGCCTGGGTCCTGTGCTGCCGCCTGGGCTCAGGTCAGGACGGTTCCCGCCCCACCCTCAGGGACCCGGGCGCTCCCCCGAGCGCTCCACACCCCGGCCCTCCTTCTTTCCCCCAGGACCGCCCTCCTGGTCTGCGCAGCGGGTGTGGCTGTCCCTTTAAGCAGCAAAACTCCTGCTGCAATCGCCGACCGGGGACCGGTCCTTTCCGGAGGGTGGAGCCTATATTTGTTGCAGCGACCAACGGAAGCGCGGCATTTTCCGCGGGAGATCCGAATTTCGCGGCACGCAGTTTGGCGCTAAAAAAAAAAAGAAGAAAAAAAAAGTGGCGGAGAAAGACGCGGGTGCTGCACAGCGAGGCGAGAGCGAGTCGGTGCCATCGGTCCCCTCCCCGTCCGAGCGCATCGCCTCTCCGCGGAGCCCGCGGGCGCGCCGGAGACCCCTCCCCGGAGCCCGCCGGACCCGGGCGCCGAGGCCCTCCGGGGCGTGGGGCCGTGCCGGGTCGCGGCCGCCCTCGGGGCGGGGCAGCCCCTGGCGCTGCGGCCGCCGCTATCTCCACCGCGGGGCGACCTCCGAGCCGGGATCTCCGAGCGCCGCTCCGCTGGGCCGCGGGCCAGGAGGGGAGGGTCCGGCCTTGCCCCGCCGGCGTCCATTGGCGGCCTCCCCGGGCCTCCGCTCCATGCCCCGGGCCGGGTGAGCCGCCGCAGGCTCCCGAGCGCGCCGGTGCCCGCGGGCGCGCCTGGGGAGGGGGCTCCGCTCTGGCCATGCTGCGAGGGCCCCGCGCCCCGGCCCCGGCCGCTGCGCTGCCCCTGAAGGGGCTGCCCACCTTGAGCCCCACCGAACTGTGGCCGCCTGGCCTCGGCAGCCCCCAGCTCTGCCCGGTCACCACCGCCTACTACACCTCGCTGTACCCGCAGACTGTGACCCCCGCTACGGTGCCCGGCACCTGCCTGGACGCCACCCCCCACGGACCTGAGGGCCAAGCTGTGCGATGCGTGCCGGCTGGCCGGCTGCCGGTAATTCTGGGGACCCCGTGCACCTCTTCCCCCTGTGCTTTCCGGGTGTGGGAAAGGAGGGAGGGAGGGGCGCCTGGGGCCCAGTGTGAGTGAAGCTGGTTGAGTCTGGGGAGGGAGAAGGGGAGCTTTCAGATTCCAGAACCATCCAGGACCCCCCTGGAGAAGAGCCCTTCGTTTTCAGGCGTGGGGTGAAATAACCTCATCCACCGGAATGGAGTGGAATGAGCACGACTGGGGGTGTGGAGACCCAACCCACCATCCCGAGTGCACCCTGTGACCTTGGGGAAGTCCAGGGAGCCAGCTGTGCGTCATTCATTCATTCTTCATTCATTGTTGGGCCCAGAAACCAGTACTGGGCACCTGCTGTTGGGTTGGCACAGAGCTAGGCCTGCGGATGCTGCAGGGACTTTAAAGTGTGTGTGTGTGTGGGGAGGTGGGGGGGCGGTGAGGGGTGGCGGTGGGGGTCTCTCAGGTCCAGTATGGCTTGGAGAGAATCCAAATTTCCCATCCAGCCAACTCCTTCCCCATTATCTACCCTGGGTGCTCCCCCAGGCCCTCTTTTCCCTCCCAGACAGCCAGTAGCAGGTGCAAGTTGGGGGCAGCTCCCTGTTCAGATTGACTATTCCCTCCTCAAGCCCCCAAGCCTGCTGCCAGGGAGGGCCCAAAGTGAGGTGGCATGAGGCACAGGATGTGTTTTGTGGGAGTGGAATTCCTGGATGGAGTCCATGAGAATCTAAACAACCATCCGGTGAGGGTGGAGTGGGAAAAGCCCAAGGGGAATGCGAGGGGGTGGTGGGTGGGGGGACTTGGAGAGCCTGGTTTCTGGTTTTAACTGCCACTAATTCACCGTGTGTCCTTGGACAAGTCCTAGCCCCAGCCTGGGCTTCAGTTTCATTTTCTGGAATATGTGTGTGTGCTAACTCATCTCAGGCCACTTCCAGCTCCAGGTCCTGGGTTTTGGAAGCAGGCCCCAGGGAGGGGGTGTTGTGGGTTGGCTTAGTTGTGAGTGGTGAATACGGTCAGGTACAGGGGTCAGGCCATGCCCTGGAGCAGCGGTTCTCAACCTGTGGGTCGCAACCCCTTTGGCGGTCGAACAACCCTTTCACAGGGGTCGCCTAAGACCATCCTGCATATCAGATATTTACATGACGATTCATAACAGTAGCAACATTACAGTTATGAAGTAGCAATGAAAATAATTTTATGGTTGGGTCACAACATGAGGAACTGTATTTAAAGGGCCAGAAGGTTGAGAACCACTGTCCTAGAGGCATCTGGTCAAACCTGTGCCAGTCAGCAGGCACAGACCCCTCGCCATTGCTGGATGCAGGCAGGGCCCCAGTTCTCTGCTACTGGAATCATGCTTTGCCCATTTTCAAGGCCTTCATCTTCCCAGAGTCCCTTCCTGCCTGCCATGTCCAACGAGGAGGAAGGAGAGCTATTTGCATTTTACAGGCGAAGCAGCCAAGGATAACTAGGGCTGGGTGTCTAGCTTGTGTTCAGCATTTTACAGCCTAAACCAGATTTGAACCCTGTGAAGTAGATGGCATTAGTAGCTCCCCGTCACAGGGGGAAATTGAGGCTCCTGTCCAAGGCCATCCGGGGATGTGTGTGACCCACGGGCAGGTGATCCTCCGCCTTCTCGGAAGACTGCTTTCCCCAGGAAGGGGCCTAGTGGCTGGCCCGGTCTCCTCTGGCCAGCTGCGTACAGGCACCCAGGCGGAGTTTCGGTAACAGCTGTGGTTTTGAACTGCTTCCCTCCCAGAGGAGCCTGAGTGCATCTGTTTGTACCTCCCTCCCAGAGGGGCTCCGTAATCACAGCCAGAAGGGCTCTCTTTCACTGAAAGCCTGCTGTGTGCCAGGCACTGCTCGTCACATTCGTTATCTTGGTCAAGATGCCTGGGATGAGGCCTCAACTGAGCGGAGACGCGAAGTCACCTGTCCAAGTGACAAGCCAGGAGGTGGGAGAGCCTCCTTGCATCCGACCACCCTAAAGGCTGACCAGGCCCAGCACCCCCTCTCCTGTCAGCTCTCAGATGCCTAGTGCCCACAGCCCTGTGGGCAGGCCTTGGCCCCCTGCTTACTCATTTTACCAGGGTGTGACCTGGAGCAGCTCCAAACCCAACCCTGGGTGTGGCCGCTTGCTTTGTGGCCAGGCTGCAAAGTGCAGGGTGAGCAGGATTTGTCAGTGAGCTGCTGTTTAAAGGGAACCTCAGGCACTGCCCAGAGATGGCAACCACGTTCAATGGCGGGATGAAGGCCAGAGCCCAGGACTCTGCGCTCACTGTCCAGTGCTTTTGTCTGTTGCGTCCCTACTCCAGCCAAGCACACTGCATCATCGCCTTTCAGCCCCGAGGGAACCTGGGAAGAGGGTGGGGTTCTGCACTGTTCTCCTTTCCCTTTAATTTCTCGATATTTTCCAAATTTCCTCTGAGAACCGTGAAAGAAAAGGAACATTTTAACGAACAACCCTAGAAGACGGGTCGGAGGAGGAAATAAATGTCGGCTCAGAGAGTCCCAAGCTGGGATCTGGAAGTGAGGCTCTCAAGCAAGGCCTTACACTTGCTCCTACCCGCAGCGTCTAACTTCGGGCTTGGGGCTGAGGAGAGGCCTGGCTCTCCTCCCTGTGTGACCTTGGGCAGGTTGCTTCTCCTCCGCTCCTCCTCGCCTTGCTGGTTGTGTCTAGCGGGCTCTGGCCTGAGAAAGGAGCCTGGTCCTCTGCCTTGGGATTGGCTGGGTGGCCTCTAACCTTAACTAGGCCTTTAAGAAACAGCCCAAAGGGCTGCCCACGAGGGTCCAGGTTGGAGCCAAGCTGGCCGCTGGGCGTGGTTCCAGACTTTTGCTCTTGGCATGTCCCTGTCTTTTCAGCTTACCTCTGAACTTTCCCCCTTCTGCTGCTCCTGGCGCTGTAGTGATAGCACCTCCCCTGCGTGAGCAAAGCACTCACTGAATCCTGAGCAGAGGTTGAGCAGCTTAGCTCCATTTTGCAGGTGGGACTCAAGAAGTCAACTGACTTGGCCAGCTAAGAAGCGGGGTGGGAGGGCTAGATGGGGACCCAGGTGCATCTGACTCCAAGGCTTGTGCTCAGCCTCTCCTTGGACCTCATCCTTCTGGGCTTGTCCTCTGCCACGTGTGTTCTGCAGGCTCAGGCCCACCCATGGCTGACCTTGCCCTGGACAATGCATAACGGTGACATGTCCTCGGGTGAGGGACACTTTGCTGCTTAGGGACTCTGAGAGTGCAGGATAAGGGTGAGAGAAGGGAGAGGACGTGTGTGTGTGTGTGTGTGTGTGTGTGTGTGTGTGTGTAAAAGTGATAGGCAGGCCTTGGCCCAAATTCCAGCAGATTCTGAGGGAATGTGTGTGGGATGGAGCGGAGGCAGCCTAGTGCATGGCTTTGGAATCAGACAGACCTGGGTTCAAGCTCTGGCTCTGCCCTTTGTCTGTGTGACTGTGGGCACATGGCTAACCTCTCTGAGTCTCCACTTCTCTTCCAAGAGAGATTGCCAATACTGATGTTGCAGGACTGGTGAGCACGTGATAGGCCAGCAAGGTACTCTGTTCAAGGTCCTCCCTCCTTCCCATCTGCAGGTAGAGGGGTTCTTCCTGGTATGTTCTGGGACTCAGCAGGGCTGGCCCCTGTCCAGTAGGGGGTAAGGGGGTGGGGGAGGGGGGGATTGTGGCTTGCCCTACCTCTGCCTCAGGGAGAACTCAGCCTGGCTTCCCTTCTCCCTGCCCTTGGCCTTCCTTTTGAGGAATGGATGAAGGATTCTGGGATCAATAACTTTTATCTGGATTGACAAAAGCCCTTGGAGCTCACCAAGTCTCAGTTACTTCAGCCGTAAGATGAGGATTAGTGGTGTTGGGAAGATTGAGTGAGGTGAGGAATGCGGGGGCACTAGAGGCAAGATGAGACCAGAGAAGGTCACCTTCCCTAGAATCTAGGATGTCACTAGCTGGGAGGTTAGAAAAGGAATATTCCGGAGAGACTTAAAGAGGAATGAGCAGGGAGGCATTTGGATTATGTCCAGGTCTGGGTAGGTGTGGAGGAGAGAAACCGAGGAGCGGTGCTCCTCAAACCAATCCAAGAAGACTTCCTGGAGCAGGTGGGGGCGGGAGGGGGGGCACCCCTGAGGGGAGCTTAGAGCTAGAACTGTCATCGCCTCCCACACCTGTCAGCCCAGCTGTGCTCAGCAGCGGTTAGAAGTCTCCACCCTGCCGAGCATGACCCCACCACTAAAGGTTAAAATAGGCCTCTCTGCTCCAACCAGGGTAAGGGTGACTGGGGGCGGGGAGAGGGAGAAAACGGGCTCAGCGACCCCCAGAAGTGTGTGTGGAGAGGCTGAGATTGGGTTTTGGAGAAGGCACTGCATTTCCCGAACATCCACTGTGCGCTGAGCCACAGGCTGAGCACTCTCTCTGCCCCATTTTACGAAGGAGGAAACAGGTCCTAGGTGTGGAGCATTTCTCCATGTCACACGGCTCCCCTGTGAAGGAGCTGGGAGATGCAAGCCCAGGTCTCTGACCCCCGTGTCCCAGTGCCCCAGTGCCCTAGCCCTGCCCCTGCCCAACCCTAACCAGGAGAGAGGCCCCTTCCGGGCCAGTTCAGCTTCTGGGCCTAATGGGGCCGGGTGGCAATGGGGTGTAGAGGAGCAGATGGGTCTGTGGTTTGATTTCCCCAGCAGGTGTTTCCCAAGCTTGGCAGGAACAGGGAGGGGGAGCAGGGGACCTCAGCTGCTTGCCCTTAAGACACAGGGGAAGGATTCATTGTCTGCCCCTCTCCACAAAGAAAGAATGGCAAATGGAGTCTATTCAGGACGCCCTGGGCCCTTGAGCTGGAACCCAAACACGGGGTGGGGGATGTTTGCACTGCTTCCCAATGCGGGCACCTCCCTGGGGTGTGGCACTGATCCAGGAAGTCCCCTGGGCCTGGGTGGATGCCCAGCCCCACCCTGATAAGGGCCAGCTGTGGGGCTGTGATGGGCACCCACTGTGGCTGCACCAGCTGCTTCTGCAGAGGGGGGGTGCTCTCCCCAGGCTGATGTGGTTTAGGCCCCACCCACTCCTTCCTGCATCATCCTCTGTGCGTGGGGGAAGGGGCAGATGTGGAAGTGACCTTGTGGCCTGTTATTAAGGAACTCTGAGCCCTTGGCCAGACTGGCTTTGGTAGGGTCTCAAGTGCCTTGGGCCTCGGAGGATGGGAGTGTTGTGTGCCTCTCAGAAAATAGGACGTCCTTCCCTTGAAAGGTCACTTTTAAGGTCATTGCTATTTCCTTCCCAAGTATAGTGATGTTTCAGCAGGATTGGTGGTAAACTGAGGCAGGAAGTGGCTGCTGGTGGCCTCAGTGCTTTGGCCCCCAGGTTGGGAAAAGACTGAGGAGGAATGATTCTCAAACTCTGCCTCTCCCTCCCATCTCTCTCCAAGGCCAAAAGGAAGCTGGACCTGGAGGGCGTCGGGAGGCCTGCGGTCCTGGAATTCCAGACTCCCAAGGGGAAGCTCATTAGAGTGGATGGCCTCCCCAGCCCGAAAAGTAAGTTGTGCTGATGGGGCATCTGGGGGCAGGCTCAGGAGACAGGGGTGGGGTGGGCAGGGGCAGAGGGCAGCAGCCCTGCCCAAATCATCAGGAGGAATATTTGTAGCACACTTCCTGGTGCAGACAACGGTTTCCTGTGTGTTCTCTCACTGGGTCCTGCCAGGTAGGTAGGATCCCCCCTCTTTTACTGATCAAACAACTTGAGACTCAGAGCTAGAGTGTCTTGCCCAAGGTCACACTGCTGGTACGTGGAGTCTGGACGCCCACCTCGTCTTGTCCTGCTTCTCTCACACTGTACACTGCTCTTGGGTTCTAAACATGACGACCAGCGATTTGTTTGGGAACTTACCATTTTTTGTTTGTATTTCATTCAATCTGACCTTTTCTCAAAGAGAGAATCCAGCTCAGGGAGGAGCAGGGTCTTCGTCCCACCTGCAGACAGAGCGCTAACTAAGGGGGGCTAAGGGGAGTGAAGCTCGGATTAACCCAACCCGGGCCACCTCAGGCTGAGATCCAGAGGAGAGGTTTCCCGCCTCGATATTTGCAGTCAGTGTTCTGGTTAGAGTTGGAGTTTCTGCACCTGTGGTAGAGAGAACACTAATTTGGGGGACAGAAACCTAATGAAGAAGGCATGTGACTGGGTGGGAAGCACGAGGGTCAGGAATTTGGGGGTCCTGGCAGGGCTGTGCCCTGACCTGACTGGCCGCTCCTCTTCTGTGAAACCTTTACAGTTGGCTCATCTGTAAAAGGAGGTACAGCTAGAGCAGGAATAGTAAGAAGGTTTCCTTCCCAATTGATTGGTAGACGTGCCCAGAGCTCTTTCTCAAAGGATCCTACGTGCACCGGTTGAAAAAGCAGCCTGTGTGCCAAACACTTGTCATCTATATGTTAAGGGATTCTAAAGTCTCCTTCTAGAGCAGCGGTTTTCAACCCGTGGGTCGAGACCCCTTTGGGGGTTGAACGACCCTTTCACAGGGGTCGCCTAAGACCATCGGAAAACACATATATTATTACATATTGTTTTTGTGATTAATCACTATGCTTTAATTATGTTCAATTTGTAACAATGAAAATACATCCTGCATATCAGATATTTACATGATGATTCATAACAGTAGCAAAATTACAGTTATGAAGTAGCAATGAAAATAATTTTATGGTTGGGGGTCACCACAACATGCGGAACTGTATTAAAGGGTCGCGGCATTAGGAAGGTTGAGAACCACTGTTCTAGAGGAATCTGAGACTCTCTAAAACTCCGTTTCCTGAACTAGTTTGGACATCCACTTGCTATATGACTTGCAAGTCACTTTATTGCAAAAGTTCTCTTGTGGTTTAAGATGTTGCAGCTGAGATGTGGTGTCTTGTGACATCAGCTTCATTAAGAAAGGGACCTTTTCATGAACCTGCCCCATTCGATATTGTAGGGCTGATTCCTCTCAGATAACCACTGGGCTGCACATAGAAAGAGAAGGCAAGCCTCTAAGAATGTTCTCAAGTCCGAGCTGGTCATTCCCTCCCTACCCTAATTCCAAATTCATGACGTAACTGGCAGGATAGAGTAATAGTGAAGAAGGAAGACTTGGAGCCAGGCTGCCTGGATTTATATCCCAGCTTTGCCACTTTCTAGCCGAGTGAGCTGAGCAAGTGACTTAACCTGTCTGTGCCTCAGTATTCTCATCTATAAAATGGGGATGGTTATACACCAAATTTATGGGGTGTTGTAAGGATTAAATTTGTTGTCTGTGGAAATTGCTTTGAACAGTGATCTACACACAGTAAGCATTTGGTGGTGGTGGTGGTGGTATAGCTGCCTAAGCTGGGGTGGAAAGGCCTCTGAACCAGGTATTAGGACACTTGGTTTCTAGCCTTGACACTGCCCTTACCTGTGAGACCTTGAGCAAATCCCTTTCCCTCTGGCCACTGGAGGGGGCACTCCAGGCAGGCCCTTCCTGAGCAATGACGGCCCCTTTCCTCCTTAGCACCCAAGTCCCCCGGGGAGAAGACTCGGTACGACACATCGCTGGGGCTGCTCACCAAGAAGTTCATTTACCTCCTGAGTGAGTCCAAGGATGGGGTCCTGGACTTGAACTGGGCTGCTGAGGTGCTGGATGTGCAGAAGCGGCGCATCTATGACATCACCAACGTGCTGGAGGGCATCCAGCTGATTCGCAAGAAGGCCAAGAACAACATCCAGTGGGTGTGAGTGCCTGGGCTGGGGCTGGGGGCACCAATGACTGCACGTGCTGGGGGCAGAGCCAGGAGCAACATCCAGTGGGTGTGAATGTCAGGGGTGGGGCTGAGAGCAGCATCCAATGGGCACAAGCGACAGGGGTGGACCAAGAGCAACATCCAATAGGCTTATACGTTGGGGGCGGAGCCAGTGTATCTAAGAGCAGAGTGGAAGAACAGGTATATATGCCGGAGCAATATTAGGAGTGCATGGCAGGCATAGGGTGGAGAATGCTTTCTAGGATGTGTAAAGGCCTCGGAGGACTGCATTCTCTTGAGTCAGGGATCCCAAGATTTCCCTCTTCTCGTTTAGGAAAGTCCCCAGGGACCTGAGAGTTAATAACCCAGACTCCTTCCAGCTCAGAGAGATGAGAACTCCAGGCTCCTCTCCTCACTGCTACAAGGTCTTGAAGAGCAGACCTGCAGCCCCTGGCATGAACCCTAAGAGAACCCAGGCAGGGGGGTCAGGACTGAGGTCATTCTAGCTCCCTGCCATATTCGGGAGGCTGGGGCAAGGGTGGATAGAGTTGAAAGCCCTCCACAAGTGAGGTAATGCCCTGACTTGTTACATTTCCCTAGCCCAACCCTCAAACGTCATGGTTCAATTCCTAGCAGCTCCCTGGGAGCTAGACAGCACTGCTGGTTTGCACAACCTGGAGCACCCTTGTAGACCATGAGAATGGCCTCATCCTGGGGATCTACACCATCTGTACATCTGCAGCTCTGCGCAGCAGTACTCAGGTTGGGGTTCCTGGTTGTGCACTTAGACTGACACTGGGGGGCTGCTCTGTTCCCAGAGGCAGGGGAGCACTTGAAGACCCCACCCGGCCTGGGAAGCAGCAGCAGCTGGGACAGGAGCTGAAGGAGCTGATGAGTATGGAGCAGGCCTTGGACCAGCTCATCCAGAGCTGCTCTCTGAACTTCAAGCACTTGACCGAGGACAAGGCCAACAAGAAATATCCTCTTTGGTTGGGAGAAGGTTGTCAGGGAGCTGGGCCTGTTGCAAGCTCTCATATCTATCCAGAGTTGATACAGTACCTCCCCTGGGGTCTGTCATATCTGCTTTTTCCTTTCTGGGTGGCTTTTCTTCTTGACTCTGTTGAAGTTATTTTCTCATAGTACAGGTAAGACAAGTACATTCTTTAATTCTGCAAAATGGAGGAAAGAAATAATAGCCACCATAACATTTGTTCTTTAAGCATACACAGATTGTGTATTACTTAAATACTAGAGGCCCGGTGCATGAAATTCATGCACTTGGGGGGGGCGGGTGTCCCTCAGCCTGGCCTGCACCCTTTCTCAGTCCGGGAGCCCTTGGGCGATGGAGAGCGGGCCTAAGCCATCAGTCGGACATCCTTATCGCTACCACGGAGGCTGGAGAGGCTCCCGCCACTGCCGTAGCGCTCGCCAGCCATGAGCCCGGCTTCTGGCTGAGCGGTGCTCCCCCTGTGGGAGCACTGACCACCAGGGAGCAGCTCCTGCGTTGAGCATCTGCCCCTGATGGTCAGTGCACGTCATAGCAACCGGTAGTTCCGACTGCCAGTAGATTTGCATATTAGCCTTTTATTATATAGGATAGTGTGTGACTGCTGTGCATAACACTTTATATCCTGCTTTTCTCCCCTTAGTATACTACCATAGACAGTTTTTGTGAGTTACAAATCCTTCCTAACTATGTGGTAGATACACATGAAATTGTTGATACTGAACCATTTTTTATCTACAAAAACAGCAATCTCATGTGGTTTAACCTCATATTTAAAATAGTTTGTTTGAGAATATCCTACTCAGATTACACTCTGGTTTGTTGATAAGGCCTAAAATCGACATGTAGATCTATTCTAGATTTCTGCTCCTATGAAGCAACAAAATGATGAATGCCTTTGTATATAGAACATTGTCCTATTTTTTTTTAAACTTATTTCCCTAGGTCAGATTCCTAGATTTAAAATGATGAGGTCACAGAGTATGGACTTTGCTAGGGCCTTTCATACATTCTCCCCAAATAGTTTCACCATCTAATTGGTTTTTGGATATGGCTTTGTATTTTTGGACAGATGCTAGGCATTGTGAAAATTTTAAATAAATAAGACATCTTCCTTACTGAAAATCAGCAAGACAGGATTATAAAAGGAAGAAAAGACATATCTTCCTGCCTTCTCTAGTTTGAGAGATGAAGCCTGTTATGTAAAACCTGATAAAAGGCAGCGTTAAAAAAAAATGATTTATATCCTCATTTGCTTTCTAAAGGGATCCAAGGTAACTTATGATATTAAAGAACAGGTTACAGTTTGGGGTTATTTCTGGGATTATATAAGAAGTGAGAAAAAAATGTTCAGAGGCTTAGGAGAAGTGGATTGGATCCCTGCCTGGCGGCCTGGGTGTGAATTTTGACTTTCTTGACTCTCCTGCCCCCTACACTGGCCTATGTGACTTACCAGGACATCCGTGCTATCGGCACCTTTAAGGAGCAGACCGTGATCGCTGTCAAGGCCCCTCCGCAGACAAGACTGGAAGTGCCCGACAGGAATGAGGTGAGAGGGGAAGTATTTGGTGGCGAGCAGGGTGAGGAGGGTGCCGGGAAGCTCTGCAGTCTCTGTCCCAGGCACTGCTCAGCCCCAAGCTACCCCAGTCCATGCCGGTACCCACGGCAGGATTGGTGGTCTCTGAACTGGGACAGAAATGACAGAAGCTGGAAAGGGCAACAGATTCTGGCCTGAGAAAAACCTCTGTTTCTGGTTTCTCTCTGCATCCCACCAGCCCCTGTGGTCCTGCACACAGGCACGTGTGCCCACACACAGCAGTGTTAGTGCTCACGGTAATCCTCTCATGCCAACCATGCTGTCTTGGATTAAAGACCAAAATCATTATTTTTTTTTTTAAATTGATTTTAGAGAGAGAGGAAGGGAAAGGGAGGGAGAGAGAAACATCAATGAGAGAGAGAGAAACAATAATCTGCTGCCTCCTGCATGCCCCCATGTGCCCTCACCAAAATCGAACCAGTGACCTCTCAGTGCACCGATGATGCTCAACCAACTGAGCCAGGGGCAGGACCAAAATTCTTGACACTCCCCAGGAGGCCCTCTCTGCTCTGACTCTGCCAACCTCCTCTCGCATGCTGCTCCTCTTCTCTGTCTTTGCTTCAGCCACCCACCTGCCTGCAGTTTCCCCACCACGCTAAGCTCGTCCCCAGTGCAGGACCTTCACACATGCTGTTCCCTCCAGCTGAGGTGCTCTTCCCTCTCTCTGCCTGGTTTACTGCTATTGATCCTACACGTCTCAACTGGAGCATCACTTCCACCAGGAAGCCTTCCCTGATCACCCCCAGACTTCATAACCAATATCTTGGTGTTTACATGACTATGTTCTGCTTCGTCCATTAGAGTATAAACTCCACAAAAGTACGTTCCTCTCATGTGGGTTATTTCTGAGCTATGTAAGGAGTGAGAAACGTCCAACTCAGAGCCTGATTAAGGCTCAAGAAGTAATTTGTTTAATGGAAGAACTTTAAGATAAATAAGGCCCCGCCCACTGTCTCAGCGGAGCTCAGAACCTAGAGGGGACAAGACCCAAGCAAGCAGGGATGCTGTGATTTATAGATGGAAGATGTGCTTTGAGGGCCGGGAGAAAGGAGAGTTGGAGGATGCACCCATCGGTGGTGACAGTTAAACTGGGTCCTAAAGAATGAATAGGATTTTTTTTTAAACATTAATATTTCAAGAAAAACTATTTTAAATATGTTACATGCAATAAACATTAATGAATATTTCAAGAAAAAAGATTTTGAAAGGATTTTGTTTTTAAACTGTCCTATTTACTTACTTACATGTAGTTGTACACAATATTGTGTTAGTTTCAGGTGTATGATATAATGACTCGACAGTGGTATACCTTACAATGTGATCACCACACTAGGTTTAGTAATCACCTGTCAAACTTATCTCAGTGTTATCGAGCAGGATGTTTGCCGGGTGGAGTAGGGGAAGGAGGGTACTGCAGGAATGGCGTGTGTGTAGTCAGCTGCTGCTTTGCTCCTGACCTGCCTGGAGAGCTGAGTGCCTGCAGGAATGGCGGGTGTGTAGTCAGCGGTGGCTTAGGCTGCCGGTATGTGGTGGACAAGAGGCAGGGGTGGGAAAGCCAAGTATCAGGACTCATGGTTACGGGGAACAGAAAGACAAGTCCAACGGGCTTCCGTGCGAGGGGAGAGGGGAAGTAAGTGACAGATCCAGGGGGAGTGTGGATTGCAGGCAAGGCTGGACCCAGGGGCTCACATTATGACTCCAAGTTCACCTCATGCTCCTCCTCTCACTGTGCCATTCTCTCTGCCGACTCAGTTCCCAGGTGGGCTCTCCCCTTGCAGCAGAGATCGTGTTCATGATACCAGATCAGCAAGCCCCGTGCGAAGGGAGCTTCCATTTCTGGGTCCTGGGCCTGATGCTGGGTGGACTGGCCTGAGTCACATGCCATCCTGCACAGTCACCGTCACTTTGCCTTTCTCATCCTGCATCCCAGGCTCGCCCACTGGAGCTGGGGCAGGGTGCTGCCTCCCGCTCCCTACGTGACGAGAGGGGAGGGAGAGTGATTTTCCAAAAAAAATCCAGGCTTTCTCCCTAAAAGGAGAGGCCTGGGGGCCAGGCAGGCAG